>NC_081321.1:53729183-54354183 GCF_026419965.1 Kogia breviceps
GTAGAACACCCAGAAATGGAAAGAACAGCTATCTATTCAACATATGTTTTTATGGTGTACAAAACTAGTTAAGAGTATCATTTTTAAAGTTTTCAGTTGGAACATAAATATTGATATAAGCTAAAAATCATTAGCATTTTAATTCTTCTAAAGCTATAAAACTTCTAGAAAAATCTATAAATGAACAAATGAAACAAAATTGCATTTTTTAACCAAATAATAACAAATTATTCTGTGAACATGCATATCCATTAGAGTGATTGGGATTAACAACAGTTTAGACACTGAAGATTATTGAACTTGAAAACAGCAACAGACACTAACCAGAGGAAAAAAAGACTAGCAAAAAAAAGTGAACAGAGCACCAGTGAACCGTGGGACAACATCAAGAAGGTTAGCAAATATGTAGTTGGAGTCTCAACAGAGAGGAGAAAGAAGGGGAACACAAAAATGTTTGAAGAAATAATGGCCAAAAATATTCCAAATTTGATTAAAACTTCACACTGACAGATCCAAGAAGCAGAAGAAACGTGAGAAAAACACACCAAGGAATATCATAATCAGATTACTGAAAATGTTAATCATATTACTGAAAATTATGAAGAAAATGTTAAAGGTAGCTAGGGGATAAAAGACATATTATGTAGAGGCACAAAGATAAAAAAGCAGACTTCTTGTCAGAACTACACAAGTCAGTGACATCTTTAGAGTACTGAAAGTAAGAAAAAACCCAAACCTAGAATTCTGCACCAGCAAAACTTACTCTCAAAAACAGAAGTAAAATGAAGATTTTTTTTGCACACACACAAAAGCTGACACCAACAGACCAGCACTATAAGAAATGTTAAAAGGAAATCCCTCAGACAGAAAAATATTAGACGGAAATTTGGATCTACACAAAGAAATGGAGAACAACAGAAACAGTAAATATGTAGGTGAACATAAAAGGCTTTGTCTATATTTTAAATCTCTTAAAGATTTAAAAATGAAAGAGTAAAAATAATAATAATAATGTATCATGAGGTTTATAACATATGTGGAACTAAGTTACGGCAACAATAGCACAAAGGTAGAAGAGAAGCAACCTAAGTATACTGCACATGAAACGGTGTATTCTTGAAGGCAGACTATGATGATTTAAAGATGTATACTGTAAAACCTAAAGCAACCTCTATTTAAAAGAACTACAGCTGGGCTTCCCTGATGGCACAGTGGTTGAGAGTCCACCTGCCGATGCAGGGGACACGCGTTCGTGCCCCAGTCCGGGAAGATCCCACATGCCGCGGAGCGGCTGGGCCCGAGAGCCATGGTTGCTGAGCCTACACGTCCGGAGCCTGTGCTCCACAACAGTAGAGGCCACAACAGTGGGAGGCCCGCGTAGCACCAAAAAAAAAAAAAAAAAAAGAACTACAGCTAATAACTAATAAAGGAAATAAATGGAATTAAATAATCCAAAAGAAAAAGAGGAGAAAAGAAACAAAGTAACAAAGAATAGATAAGACAAACAGAAAGAAAACAAGTGGCAACAGAGTAGACTTAAGTCCAACCATATCAAAAATCACATTAAATATAAATGGTCTAAACAGGCCAATTAATAGCAGAGATGATCAGATTGGACAAAAAGTAAGATCCAACCATATGCTACCTGCGAGAAAACGATTTTAACTCTAAAGACACAAATAAGCTAAATCTAAAAGATGGAAAAAGATATACCATGCTAACACAATCAATAGAAAGCTGGGGTGGCTATCTTAACAAAGTAGATTTTAGGGCAAGAATATTACTAGAGATAACCCCTTCATGATGATAACGGGATCAAGAGGACATACAATCCTGAATATTTATGCATATAAAAACAGAGCTTCAAATAACATGAAGCAAAACTTACAGAACTAGTAGGAGAAACAAACCAAGCCATATTTTAGTTGGAGATTTCAACAACACTTTCACATTAACTGATAGAATAAGGAGGCAGAAAATTAGTAAGCCTGCAGAAGACTTGAATAATGCTATCAAGCAACTTGACCTAATTGACATTTATTAAACACTCATCTAACAACAGCAAAATATACATTCTCCTCTAGTACACAAAGAACATTTACCAAGATATCATAAAATGAATCTCAATAAATGCCAAAAGACTGAAATCATATAAAATATGTTCTTTAACAACAGAATTAAATCAGAAATTAAATATACATAGTATTATAATCCACTTTGGTGAATCAAGGGCATAGTGAGATTCCAGCTCTCAGTTTACTTGCTGGAATGGCCACAGAATTTCTTGGATACATCTGGTATACTTAAGTTAGACTGATATATCTTGCCACCTCACCGTATAGATCCTTCAGGATTGAAAAGGACTCAGGACCTGCTTTTTCATACTTAAACCCTAGGGAAACTCCAAAGCTTCTACACCAAGGAGTATGGGGAAGGTGGTATTAAGAACTGTTAAGCAACTGAAATTTTACCTACTTGTAAGCTAGTAAGTTAGTCTGGCAGAATTTCATGCATGTTAAGTAGAAGACATGCGACTCTTAGGTCTGAGATGAAGAGTGGTTTATAACAATAGCAGTAGCTGAAGAACAGGCATAGGAGACAGGTGTTGTGGGAGTAAAGAAATGAAAGAAATAGAGGACAGAAGGTGAAGAAAGAAAATGAGACACTGATATTTAAGATTTCAGCAATGGAACAACCCCTAGTGATGACAATCACTACAATGTGATGTCTACGATGTGGACATGGCAGGAAGATGAAAGCTGCCAAAGCAGAAGAGGTCCAGAGATATCAAGAAGCTAAGGTGATGGATGGGCCTAAAATGCAGTTTGATGCTAACGTCTTTAAAGCATAAGGGAGGCTTGACCAAAAAGGGAATGAGTAACAGTAATGAGCAAGAGTATGAAGCATATAGCCAGACAGCATAAACCTTAAAGCAATGAATGTCCAACATGCTGAGGAATAATGAAAGGAGCATTAGGAGACCGAAGCAGTTTTCAATACTAACTCCCCATCCCAAACAACATAGGGTGGGGGGGAATGAGCAGCTAGAGAACAGTGTTCTCAGGGAGGAATCGAGTTTCAGCTGAGATAAGGAAGAAGAAAGAATTTATTCTGAAGAGGCTAAAATATAAGGAAGATATATAAGGAGTTCTAGAGACTATACTAGAGTGGATGGGAGGAAGGGGTGCTTATGGAGATTGGGATGGGAAGAAGAAGCAGAGAGAGAAACTACATATACATCATAAATCATATATAACATACAAATATATTTTAAAAATTCCCCCCAACATACATATAAGACAGGAAAGGAAAAAATGTTGCCTCTCCCTAAATCAAACTCCATTCTAATACAACTATAAGCATCCTGCACAATTGTCAGTGTTGGCTGACCAACTATATTTTATCCCCATAGAGACGTCTGGTAATGTGGATTACCAGAAAAAAAGGGGGAAGAAAGAAAATTTTGTAAAACTAGACCACTTGTAATTTTTAGTGTTGTAACTGGAAAAAGAACAGAAAATGTTTGAGTGATTATGTGTCAACAGAAGGCCACTGTGAACTTAGGAAAGAGTCTATGCATTTTTACCAAGGTGAGGGCAATACAGTACCATTATCCTAGTATAAAAAGGATCATTCCCTATATTAATTAGTTTGAAGAATGATACAGGTTAATTTAGATGGATCAAAAAGATTTTAAAGTTCATGCAGACTTCTAGGTCACAATTACCTTGCTTTTGCCACAAAGATGTAGATGGTAACATTTATGCTAAGACAAAGATCTAAATAATTTAGGTAAATTTCATACCACTTATAAAGCATGCAAGCCTAGCCTCTCTAGAAGGCTTAAATTTTTTCGCATTTACTTCCCTTTCAATACGGGGAAAGCAAAAGACTCAAAGCCACCTTCCATCTCCTAGCATGCTCTGGGAGAGTAGGGCCTGGCCCTAGTACTCAAAGGGATGACCTCTCATTACCCTCCATTTTTAAAGTATCCAAAGCTAACAGTATAGAACTTCTCTCAAAACTAGGTAATACTAAATATACTTATCTATCATAACCATGATATATATAACTTACCCTGCTCCAAATTTGCTGAAATCTCTCTTAGATTGTAGGGTACATACAGTCAAACCAAGAAATACTGCAGTAGTCAGTATAAAAGCTTGCAGAACAATATACACGTCATAGAAAGTAACTGTAAAATTACAAAACACTGATTTAAAATACATATAAACATACTCAATATAAAAGGTTTTTTCTAGTGGGAAGCAGCCACATAGCACAGGGAGATCAGCTCGGTGCTTTGTGACCACCCAGAGGGGTGGGATGGGGAGGGTGGGAGGGAGACGCAAGAGGGAGGAGATATAGGGATATATGTATAGCTGATTCACTTTGCTATAAAGCAGAAACTAACACACCACTGTAAAGCAATTATACCCCAATAAAGATGTTAAAAAAAAAAGTATTGGCTTCTTTGTACACTTGAAACTCATAAAGTATTATAAATCAACTATATTTCAATTTTTTTAAAAAAAGAAATATTAGCGTATGGGAGGATGTAAAAACAAAGTTTTTTTTTTCTGTCATATAACAGAAATGCCTTATTTTGTCCTGTACTACTTGCTAATAAAAACAATTATGGAAAGATTCCTTATTCAGTCTTCAATACAGGTACAGTAAAACCACACCCACAGTGCAATAAACAGGCTCCAAAATATACAACATAAGGGGTCATGTTATTATGAAGTTAAAGAAATGACTAGAGAGATATTACACAGCTACTTGGTTTAGGAGTTTGGGGGATATGGTGAAATGATTCTCACCCATTTCTGTCCCCACGGCAGTTTATCACCATAGTTGATAGTGGTGACTGTCAACTCTGGCTTAAGTATCAATAGGATATTCTATAACAACGTAATTGGGAAAAAAATTTGAAAACGAATAGATACATGTATATGTATAACTGAATCACTCTGTTGTACACCTGAAACTAACACAACATTGTTAATCAACTATACTCCAATATAAAATAAAAAGTTAAAAAAAATATATATATATATATCAGTAGGGATGGTTCTGGGTCCTGTGGCTGGCTGGGAATTCCTAGGCAAGAAAAATATTGGGGCTGTCTGGGGCTGTCTGCCGTTTACCAACACCACAGGGAACAGAAACCAACCACTAATTGCTTTATATCCAAATCTGCATTATCTTGGAGTACATTATTGGGGGTTTACTGAATATACATCAAATTCCCTTCTGAAGTTTTAGAATGAACATCTGGATTGACTATGGCTATTGTAATACAACTGTTTAACATTTTAACAGAATACTAAATTATAACCTCTTTAAAGGAAATTAAGTACTTTGAACCCAAAACCATTTAAGTAATTTTTAATTTGAGGGGGATTAATTATTCAGTTCTTTCTATTCCTAAATGCTAACTAATTGGACTTTCTCTACTTATGCCATTACAGGGTTAGGAAGATGAACAAAGAAAAGGTAAACCATGAAATCACTTTTGCTTCTCATTAGAAATTTCAGTGTAAGATTAGGTGGATTCCAATAACCCTGAAATAAATCTCTCCTACATCCCTTACAAATGGTGGGAGCCAGAGATGACAGAGATGGACTTGATAATAAGTAAATATTAATAATACTTCCTTTCTATGCTGAGAAATTTCAATCCTATTTTTTTAGTTGTTATTATTTATTTATATTCTGATTCTTTTATAAAAGGAAGAGATGAATTACCAAAAAATAGACTCAATAAAACTGGCATAAAAAAGTTAAAAACAGTAATGACAAAATAGGAAGAGATAAATATATTAACAATAAGGATCAACAATTTGCTGTTATTGAGAGTAACAGTCAATTCTGATCTTTTCAGTATGCCAGATTAATCATTCTGAGTTAATCAGAATTTTTATTACTAATAAATCACAAAACTTTTTACTTGAGGCATTACATAGAGTACATCAAGTAACTATAACAGATATTTCCTTTTAAATATATATTTAACACAAAATACAAAACAGAAATGAACACTGTTTCTTGTAGTGCCATTTGATGAAATACGAGGATATAATATTAAAGTACAGTTCAATGCAGACAATTTGACATACTGAGCTTATGTGATGAAAGTACATGGCTCCAAACATGTTATCAGTTCTTCTAAGCTCCCTTTAAATAAGGGATAAGATTAGCTATGGTTGTCTTATTTTCACAAATGGATAAACAAAATGAATATTGTTCTTATTCCTATTGTTTTCCTAATTCTTTTCCACTTCCTCTAAACTCAGTTAACTACATAAACATTTAATTTTTGCTTATATTTTAGGAATTCTTCATCCTATGCCATATTTTTTAATATGACATTCCATGATGGTAAGCTTTAGCCCCAAACACGTTTTTATCCCAAACATTTACCCACATTAAAAAGTTACTGTAACATATGGAAGCACAATTATGGCTTACCAACGAAGGCCACAGTCAGAGCTTCCAACAGTGTCTAAGAAAAAGAAATTGAAATTACATAGATGCATGTAAAATTTATACTATGTTATGTACATGTTCTAATTTCCAGGAGTTCAATGTGATTCCATATGCATGATCTCATTTTAGCTTCAGAGCAGCCTTGTGAAGTATATGGGACAGGTAATAAGCCCACCATAATGAAAATGAGACCTCAATGTATTAAGTGAGAATATTCAGAATTCCTTTTTTTTTGGCTGTGCAGCACAGCTTGCAGGATCTTAGTTCCCTGACCAAGGACTGAACCCAGGCCACGGCAGTGAAAGTGCCAAGTCCTAACCACTGGATCGCCAGGGATCTGCTGTGAGAATATTTAGATTCTAACTGTGATCCCATTACTCCTGAACTCAACTAGATTTTTCATATCTGTAACAGGAAGATTCTAAAATTAATATGGAAAATTCTATTTTTCTCACTCACTGTAATGTAAATAAAAATGAAACTGCAAATCACATGCACATTTATAAAAACCTCAGTACCTCACACAAACAAACACAGGAAGAATAAAATATTTAAGTAGTACTTTGGTGTGGCAGAGTCTTGAAACTGTCTCTGAATATTCATTTTTCTTTCTTCCTTAGTAACACAATTTTTGCCTCAACACACAACTGTTCAGATTAATCATTACATTTTTCAGCCTCCCTTGCAGCTAGATCTGGTCACACGACTATATTCTAGTCAACAGAATGTGAGCAGAGAGGCATATCACTTCAAAAAGCAAAAAGGCTTGCTCTCTCCTTTCTCTTTTCATTTTTTTAAAATAAATGGATAGAATGTAGATATGGTGGTGAGCTATCTTATACCATGCAACACTTTAGAAATGTCTGAACCATAGCAGATGAATGGGCCCCTGAGAACTTCCCTAAACAGTCACTCAGATTTTTATATGAAAGAGAAGTAAACCATCTTGTTTAAGCCATTGTTATTTTGTCATTGTTTAAGCCATGTCAAAAGTAGCTAAACTCATATCCTAAATAAGAGTTAGGGATATTGAGCTTCATCCTCTAGCTTTTCTTTCCCCTTAATTACATATCTCTGTTTTATATGCTTACTCTAGTTAGATTTTATCTGATAGAAGATTATCATAAAGGTAAAGCTTTGAATTTTTTTTAAAAAACTCATTAATTTTGTTCTGTTACTGTAACATATGTATATGCATTCAATTAAATAAATAAATTTAAAACTCAGGAATAAATGGTAAAGGAACAGATATTGTCAAAGTACTCACAAATCCAAAAAGCAGGTACAGGTTAAGGGGATGCTTATGTCTGTTTAAAGTCAAGGCTAAAATCAAACCCAAAGATCCAAGGGCACACACCAAAATTAAGGCAGGACTGAAAGACAAAAAATTAAATCATTCTCAAGTTAAAAAATACTACAGTTTTATCCAATTTAATAAAATGTGTCTACGTATTTGTGAAAGTACAGGGAAAAAAAATCTGACAGGATCTATACCAAACTGTCAAAAGAAATTATTTTTCCATGGGGAAAATTTGAGGACTGTGAGATGGGGAGGAGCAGGAAGACAAAGAATCTTCCCCACAGGGACTTCCCTGGTGGCGCAGTGGTTAAGAATCTGCCTACCAATGCAGGGGACACAGGTTTGAGCCCTGGTCTGGAAAGATCCCACATGCCTCAGAACAATAAGCCTGAGCACCACAACTACTGAGACGGCGCTCTAGAGCGTGTGAGCCACAACTACTGAGCCCACGTGCCACAATTACTGAAGCCTGTAGGCTCCACAAGAGAAGCCACTGAAATGAGAAGCCCACACACTGAAACAAAGAGTAACCCCCATGCATCGCAACTAGAGAAAGTCTGTGAGCAGCAACAAAGACCCAACGCAGCCAAAAATAAATAAATAAAAATAAATTAATTTAAAAAAAAAATCTTCCCCACAATGAATGGGGAAGACTTAGCCTTTTTACTTCATGAACTTCTAACATACTTGAATAATTTTTGCAATTAGCATACTGCTTTTTTTTTTTTTTTCCGGTACGCGGGCCTCTCACTGTTGTGGCCTCTCCCGTTGCGAAGCACAAGCTCCAGACGCGCAGGCGCAGCGGCCAAGGCTCACGGGCCTGGCAGCTCCGCAGCATGTGGCATCTTCCTGGACTGGGTCACGAACCCATGTCCCCTGCATCGGCAGGCGGACTCTCAACCACTGTGCCACCAGGGAAGCCCTATACTGCTTTTTTAGACTAAAATACAATACATAAAAACTATTAAATAATAAACCAATTTTATACCTACTTTTTTTAGGGTATTTACTATATAGCTGTAATTTAAATTAAAGAACTTTACTCCAAATAGCAAACTAATAGTTCAAGATTCCCCTTTCGTAAAGGGAGAATAGAAATTATCTACTTCTAATAAAATATTCATTCTCTACTTCTCCTTTCCTTTAATATAAAGAACGTATATTACTTTTAGCCGTGGAAATAATTATTTCGGAGGTCAGATCTTAAACAAATTAGGGATGAATCATATGGAACTCCTTTGAAAACTTTTCAGTGAAATTTTCCTAGTTGTGAACCAACACTAAGGTAAGTTAAACTTTTTTTAAGTACCTTTACTTTTCAAGCACTGTCTTGGGCTTTGGGGACAGAGCATAAGTCTAATAAACACACAAAAAACTAAGACTTAAAAAAACTGCATACACAGTTAAAAATTCTTAATACTATTCCAGGAGATGAGGATTTAACGCTATGAAATTAAGCCAAAAAGTTCGGAGGTAAATAGCATACTGTAGAACATTTTCCTTATCAAAACTTATTTACAAGAGAATAATGAACCTTTTTTACATTCTAACCTTAAAAGTTAATAGAAAAAAAAAAAAAACTAATTTTACTCATATTATGCCCTTTCAGTGATATACAATGCAATGGCTGAAAATGATTCAAAACCATGTCATTACCTTACCTTTCATGAACAAATGTCCGTATAGAATCAAAGTATAAAAAAAACGTGGATGTCGCTGTAGTTAAGAGAACTTGCAGAGAAAGGATGCTATAGACTTTTCTTAGAAAGGCTGAAAGAGAAAAAAGTTACACATGACTATTTTCTTAAGCATTTATCAGAGAACAGCAAGATCAAATTTTTTAGAAACATTAAATTGTTATATGAATTTTTAAAAATCTTAATCCAAATAACGCAATCTGTAACTAAAACTAAAAATAAAAACGCCTCCCCCCAAAATAAAATATTTTAAGTGATAACTATCCTCCAGGAAGCATAAGCTTAAAAAAAATTAAGTTAATGGGCCAGAATACAAATGTTTTCATCAAAATAAAAAGAAAACATTAAATGCATATTTGTAAAACATACAACAAAGCAAAACATTAAAAACAAAACATTTTAAAGAATGAAGCTATGTTGAAACTGAAAAGCAGGAATAGAAAGCATATGGTTAGATATAAAATTTAAAAAGAAATCTTAATTTCCAAGCAATACAAATGTTTCCCCAAAATGAAATTCTCCATAAAAGGCAAACAATATTTAAACTTAACTTTCACTCACCTATTTTTATTTCTCACTTCTAGTACCTTTACCTCTAGTTTCTATATAAGAAATTCTTACTGTCAAAATATTACCAACATCCATATATCAACTCCAAGGCAACAGTTCTCACCTCTCCTTAACAAACTGCTAATCATCTTTCAAGATTCACCCTTTCTTGGGACTTCCCTAGTGGTCCATTGGTTAAGACTTGGCACTCCCACTGCAGGGGGCCTGGGTTCGATCCCTGGTCAGGGAACTAGATCTGGCATGCCACAATTAAGAGCCTGCATGCCACAACTAAAAGATCCCACAGGCTGCAACTAAGACCCGATGCAGCCAAACAAATAAATAAAGAAATGTTAAAAAAAAATTCAGCCTTTCTCAGTTCCCAAGTCTGAATTAATGTTCCTCCTCATGTTCCCAAGGGACCCTAAATATACTTCTAGTCACTTTATTTTATAGTGATAAGTCTACTTGTCTTTCACTATTAGACAATAAAGACTAAAAAGCTCCCTAATAATAGGATAATAATATTCATTTTTATACTCCTAGCACCCAGCCAAGGAGTTGGCACAGAATAAATACTCATTAAATTTTATTTGCTTTTAAATAAACTTATATTGAATTAATGAAAAGTGAATCTTGCCAGTCAGGGAAAAGGTCTTATTCTGAAACAAGAATGGATCCACATAACTTCTACAGAGTATTGTTCTTAGGCAAGAAAAACACTATTGAATGACTTTTACCCAACCAAAGATGTGATATTGTCTCTTGACTCTCATGACAAGGCAATTATGATAAATGTTCTCTTTAAAAAAAATTCCTACCAAAGACCTGGTTCTTCAAGGAATGATGAAGTGCTTTGACGGCATGTCTGCCAAATACTGAGTAATAAAATAAATATTTTATAAGAATAAGGGAATTTTCATAAATACTAAAGATTTAATTCTTAAAGGCCCCGCAATTAAATATTAATCAGTGTTTCCTTCTGGCACCCTTTCCAAAACATACAGTGAGTTTTTCCTCATGACTTTAACAGGTTTTAATGAACGTATATCGTAACCGTGACTCACCGTCACAGTGAGAATCAGTCCTACTTTGGCCTAGGCAGAGGTAATCTTGAACAAAAAAGGAGATAAATAGTGTTCATCTCCACAACTGATCTACAACTTACTTTCTTAAAAAGGCCCTAATGTCTGCAAGCTTTGGGAAGCCGTTTCTGCCTTTTTCACAAAAGCAAAGAATCTGCCATAGACAATGTTATTTGGGCTATGTTTCCGCATATTTAATTCTAAACCAAAGGTCAAACCATTATTCCCCCAAGGGATTTTCTGGACTGTAAAAAAATCATATTCTTCATTGTTGATTCCCTACAATGTACCTTATGTAACTCAAACCCATTGCACATAATATATATTCTCAGTTAAGCAGTGAAAGTCAGTGTTAATCCTTAACATTTTATGGACCTGTTCTACAGTCAAAACAGTGTGTTTAATGTTTATTTGTATATGTGTGTGTGCACAAGTACATATGTGATAAAAGACTGGAATACAAGTGAAGGTGTTAATAATGGTTTTCTTTGGGCAGTATGACTGAGGGTGATTTCCACCTTCAGTTCTTTGCTAATCTGTGTTTTTTTAATATATCACCAATAAATAATTATTACTTTTGTAACAGAAAAACATTTTAAAGAAACCTATGCAGGGGGCTTTGCTGGTGGCGCAGTGGTTAAGAATCCGTCTTCCAATGCAGGGGACACGGGTTCAAGCCCTGGTCGGAGAAGATCCCACATGCCGCAGAGCAACTAAACCCGTGTGCCACAACTACTGAGCTCATGCTCTAGGAGGACCCACGAGCCACAACTACTGAGCCTGCGCTCTAGAGCCGGCGAGCCATAACTACTGAAGCCCATGCACCTAGAGCCCGTGCTCCACAACAAGAGACCCAATGCAGCCAAAAATAAATCAAAAAAAAAAAAAAAAAAGAAAAGAAACCTATGCTAAGCCAATAAATTCATCATAAAAATAATCCTTATGCAGATACTGTAGATCACAGCTTTTCTATACTATTTAAAAATGAGAACTTAAATCAAATCTCACAAAAAGTTAACACCTGACACCCATTTTGAATAACTAACATAAAAAGTGGCAAAAGATATACATACACAGCTCACAGGAAAAAATAAAAGATCTGGTATGAAAAGAAAACAAGCCAAACAGTAATCTTTCAATTTCTTTCTTTTTTTTTTTTTGAGTCCTAATTTCTCCCCTTCTACTTCTCTCCATTCTACTCAAACAGGCTAAACCAGGAACTCTTCATTTCTACCCAATCTGTAACCAGCACCAACATCCCCCAAGCCAAAAATGTAGGAGTCATCTCTCATTCCCCTCCCTTTTCCCAATCCATCAACTACCATAGCTTCCACCTGCAAAGTCGACCACCTCTTTGGTCTCCTCTGCAGCCTCTCCAGTCAGTCTTACGATCTCTCACCTGGTCTATTAGAGCAGCCTTCTAATTGGTCTCTACGCTTTCACTGGTCCCACCTGTAGTCCCAACCCATTCTCCACAGCTGTCAGCAATCTTTCTGTAAAGTAATCCATATCACATGACTCCCTGCTTAACTACTTTTAATCGTTTCCCTTAAACTCAGAATAAGATTTTGAAGATTTTATGGGGCCTACAGGCCCTACATGATATAGAACCTCTCTAACCTCATCTCATACTACTCTTCCTTTTCCTCACCATGCATTACCCTCACTAGCCACCTTTCTGTTCCCCAAACATGCCAAATCCTTCCTGCTCCTGGGCCTTTGCCCTTGCTGTTTCCTCTTCCTGAAATGCCCTTATCATTCTTTACATGAAATGACGGTTTAACTTTTGACACTCCCTTCTAGTGACTCACTTCTAACAAAAAGAATAAGGCAGAAGTGGCAGTCTGTATTATTTCTAAGTCATAAAAGGCAACACCTGTCAACTATACCTCAATAAAAAAAATTTTAAGGCAATATGGCTACCTACTTGCTCTTTCTTAGATCGCTTGCTCTAGAGCAGTGTTATCAACCTTTTTTTGTCATTGCCCATCTAAGAAGCCTTCTGAACGTTTTTATCCTAATAGCCCTCCAATAAAATTTTAATGCCACAGGGACTTCCCTGGCGGTCCAGTGGTGAGGACTCCACACTTTCACTGCTGAGGGCCCAGGTTCAATCCCTGGTTGGGGAACTAGGATCCCAAAAACCACGTGGCGCAGCCAAATTAAAAAAAAAAAAATTAATGCCACAAATATACTGTACATGTGTTTATGTACCACAACCCTTTGGAAGGCTACAAGCCATTGAAATACCTGAGATTTTTTGCTCTCCACCTCAGGAACCAATTTTCACCCTCTTGGAGGCAATACTGTCCCCAGCCAGCTGCCAATGCTGTGAGAAATCTCAAGCAGCCCTCTGGAAAGATCCATGAGAAAGTGAGGTCTCCTGCCAACAGCCAGTGAGAAACTGAAGCCTTCTGCTAATAGTGATGTGAGTGTGCCTTCCTGCAAGCGTATCCTGCACCACCAGTCAGGACTTCAGATGACTGCAGCCTCAGCCAGGATCCTGACTACACCTATGACAAATCCTGAGCTAGAATCTCTCAGCTACCTGGCTCTTAGAAACTGATAATAAACAGTTATTCAAGCCACTAAGTTTTGTGGTAATTTGTTACACAGCAATAAAGACCAATACAGATTTTGGTACCTGGAAGCGGGATGCTGATGTACCAGAAACCTAAAATATGGAAGAGCCTTTGGAACCAGGTAGTGGGTAGAAGTGTAGGTCTTTGAGGTAAAAGCTCAAAGAGCCTTGAAGAAACTACAGGATGACGCCTTTACGGAGGCTGTGGGTAAGGACTTAGAGAGGAAAATCTTATGGAAACCAGAGGAAACAGAATCCTTGTTATGTACTGGCAAAAAAATTAGCAATACTGTCACCTGTGGGAACATGGAAAGTAGAAGATATGCCTAATGAAGTGGTGATCAAAGTAAGGAGATTTCCAGACAGAGCATGCACTTGCTGCCTTCTTGCTGCTCATACTAAAATGCAAGAGATGACACAGCATATGATTTTTTTTTTTTTTTTGCGGTATGCGGGCCTCTCACTGTTGTGGCCTCTCCCGTTGCGGAGCACAGGCTCCAGACGCACGGGCTCAGCGGCCATGGCTCACGGGCCCAGCCGCTGTGCAGCATGTGGGATCTTCCCGGACCGGGGCACGAACCAGTGTCCCCTGCATCGGCAGGTGGACTCTCAACCACTGCGCCACCAGGGAAGCCCCAGCCTATGATTATAAAATCCTTTGTTAGAACCTCACCAAGGGACTTCCCTGGTGGTCCAGTGGTTAAGACTCTGCACTTCCACTGCAGGGGGCATGAGTTCCAGCCCTGGTCAGGAAACTAAGATCCTGCATGCTGCGTGGCACGGCCAAAAAGAAAACAAAACAAACCTCACAAATATCCAACACTGTACCTCAGAAAAAAATCATTCAAACAATAGGGCTTCTGAGAGGCTTGAGGAAATAATCACTCATCAGTCTCAGCCAAAACTCACTCTAAGACATCTGGGTGTGGCTTTTATCTAATGGAGTGAACCTCAGTAAGAATCACACGGGACCCACAAAGTTTTTTGAAGAATTTTATTGGCAAAAATACCACAAAATTATTACTGTCTTTGGATGTTGGGTGTGTGGATACAGGTAATTAAAAAATTCTTTAGTTCCACAGAGTCTGAGAGGAAATGTACTCAGAGGAGCTATACTTAAGGAACCATAGCCAAGGAGCCTCATCCATACCTTTAGATGACAAGATTCTGAACTTTGAGCTGATGTTGTAACAGGATAAGACTTTTGGAGGGTCTTAGCTTGCATGTGGAAGAAAGAAAAATAATTTGTAGCCAGAGGGAAATAAATATGCCTGTAAGTTCTCTGACACATCTTCAAAAGGTGGAGCCTAAACACCCTCCCCTTGAATGTGGACTGGACTTAGGAACTTGCTTCTAATCAATACAATAAGGAAGATGTGATGGTGTGTGGGACTGCCATGACTAGGTCATAAAAGACACTGTAGCTTCCTCGATGGTCTCTCATGGATTGCTTGCTCTTGAGGAAGCCAGCCACCATGCCCATGACACTCATGCAGCCTATGGAAATGTCATGTGGCAAAGAACTAAGGCCTCTGTCAACATCTGCATGAATGAGGTTTCCAGGAAGCAGATCCTCCAGACCAGTCAAGGCTTAGCTGATTGCAGTCCCAGCCCACATCGTTGAGTGGACTCTCATGAGACACCCTGCGCCAGAGCCACCTAGCTAAACCTCTCCCAAGATTCTTGACTCTCAGAACTGTGTGAGGTAATAACTATGTGTTGTTTTAAGCGTCTAAAATTTGGGGTAATTTTTAATAAAGGAATAGATAATACACCTGGCTAGCTCCTTCCAATACAACACAACTGCCATCTCCTTTAAGAGTTCTTTTCCTGGCCATTCCTGAACTAAAATTGCTGCTATTTTAGACCTTAGTGTCTACTCCATCACTGTTTCTTTTCTTCAGAGAACTTATCACTGTTAGTGGTCTATCTGTTTACTTGACTCTTTAGGGTCTATCTCCCCTACTCCTCCACCCAAATAACAACTCTAGAAAACTGAAATATTATCTGGTTACTGCTATAGCCCTAATATTGGTAGTGAGCCCAATAAAGTTGCGTAAACAAAGAAAAAACGCTCACCTTCACTCACCTAGCTAAAGAAATGTAGATTAAAACAAGATAACATGTTTTACCCACAACAAGAGTCAGTAAACTACAGCTAAGGGGCAAACCCAGCACATCACCTGACTTTGTAGGCATTACTGGGCACAGTCACACTGTCATGTGTGTGTCCTCTATAGCTGCTCTTGCACCACGATGGCAGAGCTGTGCCACAGTGTCTTTAGAACCCACAAAGCTGAAAATATTTACCATTTGGCCCTTCGTGGAAAATGTTTGCCAACCCCTGATCTACCAGATTGCCAGATACTAAAAAGTTTGATGATCTCAGTGTTGGTGAGGGTGCAATAACAGAAGTAATACAATGGAAAACTGTATTTTCCTGATATACAAATAATACAATGGAAAATTATTCAGCCTTAAAAAGGAAACTCTGACACATGCTATAAAATGAACACACCCTGAAAATATGCTAATTGAAATATACTAGTCACAAAAAGACGAATACTGATGATTCCACTTATATGAAGTTATCTAGAGTGGTCAAATTCATAAAAAAAAAGTAGAGTAGTGGGGCTTGGGAGAGGGGAAAGTGGCAAGTTGTTTGATGGGTACAGAGTTTCAGTTTTGCAAGATGAAAACGTTCTGGTGATTAGTTGCAGAACAATGTGAATATATTTAACACTACACACTGAACTGTACACTTAAAAATGGTTACGATGGTAAATTTTTAATGTTGCATGTATTTTACCACAACTAAAAAATTTCTTATTAAAAAAACTGAGTTCTATTGCCAAAATAGTTCCAAAATTCACTTCCAGAAATACAGACCAAGATTTCTTAGCGCATGAGCGCTTCGTAAGTCCTCGCCCAGAACAAGTTTCAGCTGCCGGATAGGATGAAAATCTGCTGCAGCTTCTGTGATCAAAATTGGCTGAACTAAGGCGGACAATGAATTCCACTTACATGAAGCTGAGCATTTTAAATTCAAAATAATTTCTACCCGCTAGATATTACATAATAACTTATAACTAACATGGCATTTTGATTGACCTAGGAAACTTCCATTTCCAGCAAGTGCCTCAATAATACTCACACCTATGTTGAGTTTTAGGTTCTGCAGAAAGAAAACAGTAAACGAGATAGATATGGTCCCTGCCCTCACAGTTCTTACAATCCAGCAAAGGAGACAAGAACATGGAACCTGGAAACAAGTTCACACCCCGTAAACCAAAAACATCCAAGCAGATAACTCCATTCACGTGTACGTCACGATGATAACATAATAAACTTATTTTAACCGAAAAAATAACCCTAGGTTTCTCTTAACTGAAAGATGCCAAATTCAGGCTACTGAGGTTTTCAACTGTCCCCTTCTCCGCCAAAGAGGGTTTAAGGCACGATGGGTTCAGGTTTCTGAGCGCACAGCTCGGGGACCACCTCCTCTCCCTCTGAGACCCTGCGGAGAGAGAACGCTCTTCCTCCGAGCCGGCGGGGCCGGCAGGAGAAAGGAAGGCTGCCCTCTGAACCCCAGGACACCGGCGCTCTCCCCCGAGCCCAGCCGGTGAGGATGCTCGCCTCAGAGGCCGGCGGCGCCGCGGCCGGAACGGGCCCGGCGACGTACCCATTCGGATGTGCACGTTGGCGGAGGCCACGCAGCTGCCATAGTTGAAGTCGTCCTCGATGGAGGAGCAGGGGTAGCGGGGGTCAGTGTCCGCCATGTTCGAACCACACACCCAGCCACCTTTCCGAGCTGAGACAACGCCCGCACAACGTCCTCCACCACTTCCGGAGGAAGCGATCCAGCCCCAAATAGCCGAGCGGCTGCGGCCGAACCGAGCGGCTGCGGCCGAGCCAAGCCCCAACTAATCGATGATCTCGCCTCAACAGTTACGCTGAGAACGAGGAGATGGCTTCAGATGAGGGTGGGAGAGAAAACGAGTTACATTCTGGACGTCATCTGAAGTGAAGGTTTTCTCAGATTTTCCTCCACAAGCTTATTAAACCTTCTGACCTGGAGAGTTGCTAAAAGTGATAAAAGCGAAGTCCCATTCATCCTTCCTTTCAACAAATACCCATCTCATTCATATACTCTTGTCAATAATCACATTAGGGAGACACTTTTAATTATTTTTATTGAAGTATAGTGGATTTTATTTACACTATTTTTAATAATAACAATCCCTAAAATTATTGAGCATTTTCTATAAACCAGGCTTTCTTAATGAGATAATGCTTAATCCTGGAAGACAAGTCGGAGCCAACCAGGGAAGAGTGGAGTGATGTAGGTAGGTTCTCAAGGGACCAACATCTGCAAAGCGGCGGGGAGCAGGGAGCAGGCAGCAAAGCTCAGTTTGAGTAGGGCACAGATGGCAAAGTATGAGGCTGAATAGATAAAGGCCAGATCACACTGTCTACCAAATGTAGAATACATTGTAGAGTCATGACCACAGCCTGGGAAGAAGGGATGTTGCTGTACTAATAAAAGAAATGATGGTGGCAAACACGATGGATCAGAGTGAATATTCATGGTATTGTTGTCATTCCAGTACAAAGATGAGGTGTAGATATACACAGAGTAATATAATCCCAGGATCTCTTGGAATTTTTATGACGCATTTACTTGGATACACCCACATTTGCCAACCTCATTTTAACCATAACACTCAAAAGACTCAGCAAGTAGAACTCAGAATAGCGGTGGAACGGTCTATTCTGAAACGAAATCCTTAAACTTGATGTTATTGGAAGCTTTGGCTAAAGAACTAAACTCAGAGCTTCCCTGGTGGTGCAGTGGTTAAGAATCCGCCTGCCAATGAGGGGGACACAGGTTCGAGCCCTGCTCCGGGAAGATCCCACATGCTGCAGAGCAACTAAGCCCATGCGCCACAACTACTGAGCCTGCGCTCTAGAACCCGTGAGCCACAACTACTGAGGCCGCATGCCACAACTACTGAAGCCCGCGTGCCTAGAGCCTGTGCTCCACAACAAGAGAAGGCACTGCAATGAGAAGCCCACGCACCTCAGAGAAGAGTAGCCCCCACTCACCACAACTAGAAGAAAACCTATACACAGCAATGCAGCCAAAAATAAATAAATAAAATAAAATAAATAAAACAACGAAAAAACAGAACTAACCTCTTTTCCATAAAGACAAGCAAAAAAACCTTACCTTTTATGATTTTACGGGCATTTCAAAAACACATTACTCATTTTAATATAAAGTCATAATAGGATTTATTATATAGAACTAACCAGAGTTGGACTGGAAACTCACCATCTTTTTTTTAAAATTTTTATATATTTTTTATTTTTGGCTGTGTTGAGTCTTTGTTGCTGCGCTCCGGCTTTTCTCTAGTTGTGGCGAGCGGGGGCTACTTTTCGTTGCGGTGCACAGGCTTATTGCGGTGGCTTCTCCTGTTGCAGAGCATGGGTTCTAGGCACGCGGGCTTCAGTAGTTGTGGCTTGTTGGCTCCATAATTGTGGCTCACGGGCTCTAAAGCGCAGGCTCAGTAGTTGTGGCAGACGAGCTTAGCTGCTCTGCAGCATGTGGGTTCTTCCTGGACCAGGGCTCAAACCCGTGTTCCCTGAATTGGCAGGCGGATTCTTAACGACTGTGCCACCAGGAAAGTCCAAACCCATTGTCTTATTGACTAAAAGCACCATCAGCAAAGTTTGATCTCCTACCTCTTACCATTTACAAAAAGTAAATTTCATATGGATTGTGGATCTAAATATGAAAGACAAAACAATAAAACTTTGAGAAGATGATATGTAGGAAAATATGATTTGGAGGAAAGAAAAGATTTCTGAAACCAGATACAAACTAGCAGTTAACCCCAAAGGAGAAGATTGACAAACTAAACTATATTAAAATGAGGAACTTCTAGTAATCAAAATACACTATAAGAGAGTAAAAGCAAGTCACAGAACAGAGGAAGATATTTGCTACCCATGTAATGTACATAATGCTTCTTTCCAGAATATAAAAACAATTGTTACAAATCAAGAAAAAAAGAGAGACAGGCAGCCAACAGAAAAATAGGCAAATGGGCATCACACTCACACACACACACACACACACACACACACACACACACACGAAATGACTAATAAACATATAAAAAGATGCTTACCCTCAATGTTCAGAGAAATGCAAATCAGTGCCACAATGAGATATCTCTACACATTCACCAAATGACTAAAGTTAAGAGGCTGACAATACCAAGTGTTGAAAAGGTTGTGGATTAACGGGAACTCTTAAACTAGAACTGGCTTCATAGGCATGTAACCTGTACAATTGCATAGGGCCCTGCTTTCAGAAGGACCTTGCATTTGACTTAATGTCCAACTGTCGCCATTTTGCAATTCTTCATAATTTTTCCTTTGAACTTGTGTTTTATAAGTGAAAGCACAATGGCGCATGAGCAGAAGAGTTACACACAAAATATAAGTGTGTACACTCTTCCATGCCAACCATTTGCATTTAGAATTCAGGCAGCCCCATTAGTGCAGAATTCTATTAGACCTGTAATGCATGGGAGTTAGGCTAGATTGAAAACCAGTACAAGATGAAATTCCCTGGCGGTCCAGTGGTTAGGACTCTGTGCTCTCACTGCCGAGGTCCCAGTTCAATCCCTGGTAGGGGAGCTAAGAACCCACAAGCCTCACGGCATGGCCAAAAAAAAAAACCAAAACAAAACAAAAACAAAACAGTACAAGGTAAGTGCATTACATCTGCAGCTTAGTAAAGAGAAAGGGAGGGAGGGTGCAGACAGCTGAAAGAGGCCAAGCTTTCCTTACCAACAAGAACTTACTTTGCAGAAAGAATGGTGTTCTAAGAAACATGAATGACCAAGGAATCCTATCATAACTTTTAAAATTTGTGTTACTTCCCAGCATTAACCAACCACTTACACTATAAACAAAGATATAGAAGGAAAGAGAGATAGCAAAACTATAGTTTCTTTTCCCTTTAGTCCATCCTTATCCGGAAGCTGAAGGTAGAGAGTGTTGGTAGATTGTGCATATATCAGGAAATGAAATAAAAATATTTTGAGTTAATTTCATGCAGCTTTTCCACAGTTGAAGTAAGAATGAAATACATAAGCATGTACAAGCTATGAAATACAAATTATAAATTTTGATGATTCCACACGAGTTTGCATTTAAAACTGGCATTGCACAATATAAAGATCAATGGTAAAATTTGTGCTAATAACCTTAAATGATATTTTTTTCTTTACTTAAAATGACATTAAATAGCAAGTTAAAAAAATCATGGCGGGCTTCCCTGGTGGCGCAGTGGTTGAGAATCCACCTGCCAATGCAGGGGACACAGGTTCGATCCCCGGTCTGGGGAGATCCCACGTGCCGCAGAGCAACTAAGCCCGTGCGCCACAACTACTGAGCCCACGCGCCTAGAGGCCGTGCACTGCAGCAAGAGAAGCCACCACAATGAGAAGCCCACATGCAGCAACGAAGACCCAACACAGCCAAAAATAAATAAATAAATTTATTTTTTGTAAAAAGTAAGCTGTGACGAAGTGAGATAGTGGCATGAACATATATACACTACCAAACGTAGGGTGGATAACTAGTGGGAAGCAGCTGCATAGCACAGGGAGATCAGCTTGGTGCTTTGTGACCACCTAGAGGGGTGGGATAGGGAGGGTGGGAGGGAGGGTGACACAAGAGGGAAGACATATGGGAACATATGTATATGTATAACTGATTCACTTTGTTGTAAAGCAGAAACTAACACACCGTTGTAAAGCAATTATACTCCAATAAAGATGTTAAAAAAAAATTCATGGCAAGTCAAGAGACTGCAAAAAAAACAAAAAAGCTTTCTGTTTTAGTACATTTAATGGGACTTCTCCCTGCCTTTTAAACAAGGGGCCCCGCTGTTTATTTTGCACCGGGCTCCACATATCATGTAGCCGGCTCTGCTAGTGCGACTGTATATGGAGAAAGCCCTTTGGAAAATTGTTTGCCAATATCCACCAAAGCTGAACATACACAACAAGGTCTATGACTCAGCAATTCCACTCCTACATGGAGTATACACTCAACAGAAATGCATGCATATATTTGTAAAAGATGTCCAAGAATACACATAGCAGCCTTATTCATAATAGCCAAAAACTAGAAACAACCCAACAGACCACTGTTGGTAAAATGGATTAAAAAATTGTGGTATATTCGTATAATTGCATAGTTTCTAAAATGAAAATGAACAAATTACTACTATATACAACGTGAATGAACTTCACAAACCTTATGTTAAGCAAAAGAAACCAAATACAAAGAATATGCACTATGAGATTCTATTTTAGGTTAAAAAGCAAGCAAAAGGGGACTTCCCTGGTGGTGCAGTGGTTAAGAATCTGCCTGTCAATGCAGGGGACACGGGTTCGAGCCCTGGTCCGGGACGATCCCACATGCCGCGGAGCAACTAGGCCTGTGCACCACAGCTAGTGAGCCTGCGCTCTAGAGCCCGCGAGCCACAACTGCTGAGCCTGCATGCCTAGAGCCTGTGCTCCGCAACAAGAGAAGCCACTGCAGTGGCACGCAGCAACAAAGACCCAATGCAGCCAAAAATTAATTAATTAATTTTTAAAAAGCAAGCAAAATTAATCTGTGGTCTTAGACATCAGGAAATTATCTTTGGGGAGTAAGAAGGGATAAGAACTGGGAGAAGGCACTTAGAAGGACTTCTGGGATGGCTGATTACATATGTTTACTTGTGATAATGTAGCAAGCTGTTTATACTGAGGGCTTGTGTACTGTTTTGTGTATTATACTAAAATTTTTAAATTGTGTTTTTAAAAGTGACAAAAGTTATTTGCTCCCTCTCAGTTTAGATAATAAAGTTATCTTATGACAATAAGGCACTTAATTGCAGATATGGAATCCAATAACCCAGTATCCTCTATTTTTTTTAAGCTTATATTTTCAAGAACAAGTTTATTTGTTGTTGTTGGGTTTTGTTTTGGTTTTGGCTTTGCCACACGGCTTATGGGATCTAGTTCCCCAACCAGGGATTGAACACCAGCCTTCAGCAGTGAGAGCACAGAGTTCTAACCACTGTACCACCAGGGGATTCCCTCCTCTATTCCTTTAAAGCTGCAATTTCAAAGAAAGTGCTTTGTAAATAAAGTCACTAATCTAAACAAATTTCAGTGGTTTTAAAGACCTGTCTGCCTCTCTCCTCTTCCTGCATCTTTCCTCTTCTTTCTTACTGTCTCTTCTTCTTTCTCCCCTCCTTTTCATTTAATATGTTTTTCTACCAGCTACAGGCTAAAATCTCTTCTAGATTATTCCCAGACTATAATAATTCCATCCTATTCCTAGATTGACTTGAAAACCGTTTTCTTTTTTTTGGCTTTTAGTTAATAATCTGCATTCAACATTGAAGGAAGTAGAGAATTAAGCTGCTACTATCTTAAAATTTTTTTTTATCTTTAGAGTTTTACCTACAACTCAAGTTTAGGGACCAGAACAGTAGAAGTTTACAAATCTCATGAATTACAGAGAAAGAGCATGAGCTTTTAGAGCTAAATAAATTTGAGTCTGAATCCTAGCTCAATCACTCACTAACTTTCAAACACCCAAACTTATATCTCCAGGCCCAGATTTTTTCTACTGTAAACTAAGAATCAGAACACCTAAACTGTGGGTTTGCTGGAGTATTAACATACGTAACATTGGATACAACATGTGTAAAGCACTTAACTCTGTGATAGCAGATGCTCTACTATCTCACCCTCACTGAATCTAAATAGCTAGGATTTGAGAGTTATTAAGGAATGGGGAGAATGTTAGAAGGAGGGAGGGAAAGCAGGCATTAAGCATGGCCAGAGGTAGAAGTGAACACAACCACCATGAAACAGACTTTAGAGAAACTTGAATAGTAGGACTTTATTATGTAATAGAGAGTCACTAAGGAAGTAATGTGATGAAACCTCTGTTTAATGTAGATTAATTTGGAAATAAAATGGATTGGGAGAAAGCTAGGCTAGGGAGGCAACACTGTTTTGAGGTTAAGCCTCAGTTTCCTCATCTGTAAGATGCAGATGGCACAGATACCTACTTCAAGGAGTCCTCATGTGAATACATATGTGTGGTATAATTAAAAATGTATTTTGTTTTTGTTCTCAGTTCCTGGCACAGAGCTTCAAAAAACCTTGGAATTTCTGGAGTAATCAGAGTATCTTTCGTTTTTCACAAAGAACCCCTTTCCTCCATATCTGAATTTATGCTAATTCATGAGGTGACTTAGGTGGGCCTTGAGATAGTTACAAGGAAGGGACTGGCCAAGCCAGAAAGACCAAGCTTGTGATTAGAGGGTTGGAACTTTCAGCCACACCCTCCTAGATCTTGAATTCAATCAAGTGGTCAATGATTTAATCGATCATGCTTATGTAACAAAATCCTAGATAAAAACTCTGGAACAGTGAGGCTCTGGGAGCTTGTTGGTTGATGAAAGCATCCATGTCCTGGGAGGATGGTACGCCTGGAGGGGCCAAGGAAGCTCAGGGCCCTTCTAGACTTTGTTGTGCTATTTACCTCTTCATCTTGCTATTCATTTGTGTCCTTCATAATAAAATGGTCATCATAAGTATAGTATTTTCCTGAGTTCTGTGAGTTGTTCTAGTGAATTATCAAATTGGTGGGGGCTGGATTCTGGGAACTCTCAAATGTGTAGTCAAATAGTCAGAAATACAGGTAGATTTGGGATACCTGAGACTTGCAGCTGGCATCTGAAGTGAGGTTAGTCATGTGAGACTGAGCCCTTAACTTGAAGGACCTGTATTAACTGAGTAGTTAGTGTCAGAAATGAAGGCCTTTGACCTTAACTTGTAGGATCCAGGCTAACTCCAGTAGTGAGTATTAGAATTAGATTCACCTGTAATACACTCAGTTGGTATCAGCATATTGTAGTTGGAACACAGTATGTAAAGTACTGACACAGCACCCAGTACAGAGGAAGTGCTCAATAAATGATAGCTGTAACTATTATTGGCTAGAGGCAAAATCATCACTTTTTTCACTTGTTAGACATTTGTTGAGTAATTACCCTGTGCCAAGCAGTATGCAAGGTACCCAAAGATGACTAGGGCTGTCCGACTACACTCCAACCCTCAACAAGCCCACGGGGAAATAACAACAACAACAACAAAAAGTGATGTGATGGAAATAAGTATTGAGTGTTATAGAACCAAAAAAGGAATGATTAACTTTGGGGAGGTTATAAATGGCCTCACAGAGTGTTTTAGTTTGCTAGGGCTGCTGTAACAAATTACCACAAACTGGGGTTTAAAACAATAGATGTTTCTTTTCTCACAGCTCTGGAGGCCACACGTCAGAAATCCAGGTGTCAGCGGGGTTAGTTCCTTCTAGTAGCTCTTAGAATCTGTTCCATGTCTCTCCAGTGGCACTAGGTCTTCTACCTTCTGTGTCTCTATGTCTAAATCTCCCTCTTCTTATAAGGACACCAGTCACTGGATTAAGGCCCACCCTCATCCAGTATGACCCCATCTTAATTTGATTGCATCTGCAAAGACTTTATTTCCAATTATGGTCACATTTAGAGGTACCAAGGGTTAGGATTTAAGTACATATTTTGGTATTACACAAGTCAATTTACAGCGCAGAGGTGGTGACTTCTCAACTGGTCTCAGTGGATAAATATGGGTTCACCAGGCAAGAGATACTCAAAAAACACAAACATGAAATAACTAGTAAAGACAAATTGGAAAAGACTCAGACACTTATGAGAGACATTACAGAAGAAAAAATTTTGTGACTTATCGAATATAGCACCTAGCACAATGTCTGACACTACAGTTGCTCAGAAAATTCTTTTGAACATATCAATCAATTAATCAAAAATACTGAGTTCCCTTGGCCATGTCACCAGAAACA
The DNA here is from genome assembly GCF_026419965.1 of Kogia breviceps. Taxonomy (NCBI): domain Eukaryota; kingdom Metazoa; phylum Chordata; class Mammalia; order Artiodactyla; family Physeteridae; genus Kogia; species Kogia breviceps. The sequence goes on from NC_081321.1 coordinate 53,754,876, forward strand.
AGGAGTTGATTTTTCAAAAAATGATCAGTTTGTGGCATGTTGATTTGAGATGAAAGCAAAAAAACTGAAATGAAATAAATAAATACTGGAGACAGGAGTGAGAAGGGAGTCTGCAGGGCAGGCTAGGGCTGAAGACACAAATATTAGCGTGCGGTTTGCAGGGCAGAAATTGAGGCACAGATGTAGAGAACAAATATATGGACACCAAGGGGGGAAGTGGCGGGAGTGGTGGTGTGATGAATTGGGAGATTGGAATTGACATATATACACTAATATGTATAAAATGGATAACTAATAAGAACCTGCTGTATAAAAAATAAATAAAATTCAAAAAAAAGACATATGCAAAAAAAAAATATATATATATATGAGTGTAGTCCACATAGAGATAATAGATGAAAATGAGATTATATGAAATCTCCAACATCTGGAATAAAAAGATCCAAGAATTCAGTCTGTGGGTGCATAGTACAGGCCAGAGGAAGAGTCAGTTAGGAAAACAGAAGAAACAATCACGAATATAGGAAGAAAATACCAAGCATCATCATAGAGGAAAACAAGGCAAAAATTCAAGAAAGATGATGTGATGAGAGACTAATGCTCAGAATAAGCCCTGAGGCCATTTGATCTGAAAAATTACTAGTATCTTTAGACCCAAATATGCTGGATATTTTCATATACAGACTTGTTATTGCTTTCATTATCAAGACACCAGATTAAAATCCAAGTTTTTATTTTTCTTTCAAAAGTTCAGAACAATGAAATAAATTCAGCACAAGAACAAGAGGAACTATGGCCACTATGAAAGGCTACATGATGTAGATAACTAATTACCAAGTGTTGTTAGAATGTGTACTCTGAAGCCTGATGATGTGGCATTGTTTCTTGAATTTACGTGCAGAGGGTTTCCTATGAACAGAAATCTGTGTCATTCCCCCCACCCCAATTCATATATTGAAGCCCTAACCCTCAGTATGGGTGAATTCGGAGAAGGGGCTTCTAAGGAGGCAATTAGGGTTAATGAGGTCATAGGGTGTGCTGGAGAACGGAAGGGACAAAACTTATCCACTGAACTGAGAATGCATTTTGAGACTGAAAAATGAGGCAGGCAGCTCCATACACTCGATGGATCAGTTTATGATAAGGTAACTTATTCACAGGGGGTGATTAGTTGGACAACAATCTGGAAGCATTCAAAGCTGCACTCCACACAGCTGAGGGGCCATTGGGACAATTTTATAGGGTAATGGGGGTAGGTGCTTGGAAACAGGATGTGTACTCCTAAAACAAGATTTATGAAGGGGTAACTAGTCTCGAGGGCACAGGGAATACGTCAGCAACATTTTTCATTGTTTGGGGACTAACAGAGCATAGAGGCCACCTGGACCTAATTAATGATCACTAAACAATATCTAATAACTACAAAGCCCTTGATGACAGAAAAGAGATTCACTACACAGGACAGCCCTAGGTAGGGTCAGTGGAAGGACAGGAGGAACTGAACAGGCCCAAGATGGCCCAGTTATGCTAACAGCCATGCAGGGTGGGGCCCTGATCAGATAGGATTAGTGTCTTTCTAAGAAGAGACACCAGAGTGTTGCCTCCCTCCCTCTCTCTCTCTCCCTTTCCCTCTCCCTCTCTCTGTTTGTGTGCATGCAAGTTAGGCAAAAGTTATTCTAGAAATACATTCTGGGGTGAAAAATACTGTGAAAATAATTTGAAAAGGAAATAGTGAAATGGGATGAACCATAGAAGTGCTAGAAGAAATTATTTTCTATAGTTGAAGGTTTTCTAATCATAGAGATAATATGTTAACTTTAGTAAGTTTGGAAAACACAAAGTAAGAAAATAAAATCCCCCAAATCCTTTCTATCAACCCTAAAAGGATAATTGTTAAAATTTTAGAATTTATTATGTTGTGAAATAATAGATTTTTAGAAAAATGTTTTGATACCTTAAATAGGAAAAGGTTGAGTTACAAGACAATGCAACCCTAATGTTCTTTAAAAATACAGAGGGGGGGGGAGGAGAAAGAGAAGGAAATGGGGGAATAATTATTGCATGTTATTTTCGTGAGGGTTTTTTTTGTGTGTGTGGTACAGGGGTCTCTCACTGTTGTGGCCTCTCCCATTGCAGAGCACAGGCTCCGGAGGCGCGGGCTCAGCGGCCATGGCTCATGGGCCTAGCCGCTCCGGGGCATGTGGGATCCTCCCGGACTGGGGCACGAACCCGTGTCCCCTGCATCGGCAGGTGGACTCTCAACCACTGCGCCACCAGGGAAGCCCTCGTGAGGTCATTCTGATGAAAGCCCAAGAAACCATTGAACTTTCACTTTTAAAAATTACCAAGTAAAGCACACTACAAATGTTCTCACCCCATTATTGATCTTTACCCTATTCCTGAACCCCAGGGCACCTATGACCCTCTAGAATAAGGCTCAAGGATGAGATGAAACTCAAAGACGGGATAGGTTTGTGATCTTTGTTTCAAAAATTATTTCTGAAACCAGAAAATTCCCTACGACCCACAAGCCTATGTGTCCTTTGAACATTCATCCTTAGGGATACTGGGTAAATAGCTGCCACCAAGATAGTTGTCTCATACATATTAAGAGCTGTTATCTGCCTCACCTGCTTTCTCTCACTTGTTTTTAGATTTCTGAGACTTTGATGCCCATGCTTAGGCTGGAGCTTCACCACTGATAATACCATGTATCTGTGCCGTTGTCACTTTGGCCTTCAGGGTTTCCTCAGCCTCTCCGTTTGTAGTCTTTGCAGTCCATTACTCTCTTACCTCCAGGTGGGGTGTAAACTCTTCTTCTAGTGTCCAAAACTTGAGGGGGAGGGGTGGCACTAGCGAGCATTCCGTGGCAAAGGGCTAGGTCATAGTGTGAAGCAGTTTTGCAATTTCACCACAGCCCTCTCTTCACTAGAAAGCATGTATGCTGGCAGGGGGTCTGAGTCTTCATGGACGTCTAACGCAGTCTCAGGCACGTCTCATGAACTTCACATTGCTTCCACCCACACTGCCAGAATCATTCTCTACTAACATTCATTTTCTCTCAGGGACCCAGCTGTCTCTCTCTGCAATCCAGTTTCCATGCCTATCTCACATCCCACAGATATAGCTGTAAATGTACATTTGAACTCCAGTTTTGGATAGGAGTTAGTTTCCCTCCCATAGGTTTTAGGCCCTCAGCAAAAGCAGGGAGTAATACCAAATTGTCTGTTCAGTGAATCAGGATGCACATAGCTGCAAATGACAAGATCCTTGGTTTAAAAACTGATTTAATAAGGGAATTTATGTCATATAATTATAAGTCCACAAGCAGAACATTCTTCAGGCATAAAACAAATGAGCAAGTTAATGACCTTATCAAGCATCTGGTTCTTTCTCTCACTAGACCATCCCTAAGACTCACTTCATTCTAATATAGACCTCTGTGTGGTTGCAAAGTGGTTCCAGAGATGGCCAGAGCTGCCGCCTGTTCTTATTCAGATCAAGAAGCAGAGAAATCTGAATGAGATTTGGTTCCTGTGGCCATAAATTATTGCCAATTCCAGTCACGTGCCAGCCTGAATCTGAGTACATGGACCATAGCAATTTTAAATATGGAGGTTGAGGTAGACCTTAGCCACATGGGAAGAGCATACCAGGCAAGAGAATAGCAAGTACAAAGGCTCTAATGATGGATTCTGCCTGCTGTGTTCAAGGACCAGCAAGGAGTCAGTGTGGCTATGCAGAATGAACAAGGAATCGTGATCAGAGGGTAACAGAGTGGAGGGGGAGTGGGAGAGAGAATGCAGCACGTATGAAGAATCTGATTTTTCTTCTGACTGAATTTAGAAGCCATTCTTGGTTTCTGAACAGAGGAGAGGCATAATCAGATTTGATTTTAAAAGATCATTCTGGCTGCAGTGTTGAGAAAAGCCTGTAGGAAGCAATAGTGAAAGCTACTTTTAGTTAAGAGACAATTACAGTGATTTGGACAAGACATAGTGATGACTCAAACCAGGATGGCGGCTGTGGAGGTGGAGAAAAGTGTCAGATTCTAAATATATTCTGAATAGAGTCAGCAGGATTTGCTGCTGGATTGAACATGGGCTGTGAAGAAAAGGAGGAGCCAAGGATAACACTATAGTTTTGGGTTCAAGCTACTGGAAGGATGCAGTAACCTAGATGAGGAAGAATATTGAAGGGCAGGTTCAGGAGGCATGATCAAGCGTTCTTTGGACATGAGTCTGAAATTCAAGAGAGAGGTCTGGACTAAACATGTACACTGGGCAGTGCTGCGTAGATAGTTGCTATTTAAAGCCTCGAAACCACCTGAGATCACCAAGGGAGTGGGTGTCAATAGAGAGAACTATGAACTGAGCCCTGTGGCACTCTGACATTGAGTTAAGGGAGAAGTGGAGGAACAGCAAGGGAAGCTGAAGGGTGACCAATGAAGTCAGGGAAAACTTAAGAGAATGTGGAAGATAAATGAAGAAAGTGTACAAGAAGGAGGGGGTGATAAACCGCGTCAAAAACTACTACTCGGTCAAGTAAGATGGGGACTGAAACTTGACTATTATCTTCAGCAGTGATATGGACGTAGGTGACCCTGAAGAGAGCAGTTTTAATGGAGTAAGGTGGGACAGATGGCCCTAGTTAGAGTGGATTTAAGAGAAAATAAAAGGAGAAAAATTAGAGATGAAATAGTCAACTCTTTACTACAAAAAGGAGCAAGGAAATGGGATGCTTGTGGCATCAAAGGGGACAATGGCATCAAAAGTTTTTTGGTTTGTTTTAAGATGGAAGAAATAATTTCATATTTGTATGCTGATAGAACTGATCCAATAAACAGTGAGAAACTGTTGATTTTGCAGAGCATGCGAACAGCTGCCCTTAATGTCTTTGAGGAGGGGACAGGATATAGGATCCAGTGCCCAAGTGAAGAGATTCGATTTAGGAGCCTAGCTAATTGATCCATGGAAAACATGGTGGGAGGGGGAGTGTATATTAGTACAAATGCAGGTAGGCACTGTCGATGTGGTAATGAGATTCTGTGGAAGTTTTCTCCTGGTGCTCTCAAGATCATCAGCTGAACATGAGGATGGGGGAGAAGGTGATGGGATTGAGGAGAAAAGAGACGCCATATACTAGTTGTCAAGGAGATCAGCAGAGTAAATGGACTAAAGGCACAAGTGTGACTGCCTGGCAGCATAAAGGACCCACTTGAGAGCCATGACTTTGATTTTAAACTGAATCCAATTAACAGGGTTTTTATTCTCCCTCCCCCTTCCAGCTACATTCAGGTGTATGGGTGGAGCTCAAAATTGGAAAACTGGATTTCATCAGTGTGGTAGATTTGCCAAGAGAATTCAACAAAGTGAGAGGGGAGCAAGAAAATGGACAGCATGTGCAAGGGAGGGATTATAATAATTGAGGGTGGACTTTATGGATAAAGAGAAAAGTGAGAACGTCAAGAGGTTGGGGCCAGAGAGGAGGTGGCAAGATTTTGCATTTGGTATCCAGATGGGGGTAAGGATTGTTGAGGTCAGAGTACTAGAGGATGAGATGTACTATTAATGAATCTCGAGCAGATTTTTTTTTTTTTTTTTTGCGGTACGCGGGCCTCTCACTGCTGTGGCCTCTCCCGTTGCGGAGCACAGGCTCCGGATGCACAGGCCCAGAGGCCACGGCGTACAGGCCCAGCCGCCCCGTGGCATGTGGGATCTTCCCGGACCGGGGCACGAACCCGTGTCCCCTGCATCGGCAGGCGGACTCTCAACCACTGCGCCACCAGGGAAGCCCATCGAGCAGATTAATGAAATAGAATTTACGGATGGGGTGCAGTTATTGATAATGAGAAGTTCTAGGGGATGAGTAAGTGGCTGAAATAGTGGGGAGGAGAAAATCGCTGGAGAAGACATATCGAGGAACTGAGAGTCCAGGGTATGAGAAAGATCATCATCTATCCTACATATATTCTAAATCACCAAGGATTAAGAAGAAATTAGCAATGGAAAGAATTACAGTAAGCAGGAGCTATATAGTCTAAAAATGAGGAGGAGAAATTGAGGTGGGGGAGAGCAGTGGATGATGGCAACAGTGAAGAGTAGTGAGTGATACAACCTGATGATATAAAGTTCAAAAGTCAAAGACAGTTTTAGGGAACAGGGAGGAGGCATGGTCTGATACTGCCAACATTGAAAATGCAAGAAATTTCACATAATCTATACATAAATTTTGCATAGTCTGGCTTTCACATAAAATTCTTCCTTCTCTGTAAATCAGAAGATCTGGCAAAGCAATCCGTGCTGACTGCTTCACTCAGCCACAGTGATTTCCTGGCTCCCTGGCGTATTTGAGTCTGGCTCCCCTGTTCCAGCAATTCAAGAGCTACTAGATTAGCCTCTGTTACTCATTATTCAGGTAGTCCCTTTGAGGGGTATAGGGCTTCTAAAGCGTGTTCAGATTGGCTGTAAAATTTTAGCCATTTGAACATTGAAAACAGGGATACAGAAACTCTTGCCCAAACGATGTTGGTTTTACCAATTTTCAAGTACATTTTGTGGAATACTTTAGCTGAGAAAGACCTGGAAATTCAGGTAGCTACCAAATGATGGTGCATCACCACTGTTGATCTCTAGAGGGCGTCATTCCCCAAAAGTACAAATCTGAAAGGTTGCAAACAGGTGTTGATATTTTCAGCGGATAGCCATCGTCCACTCTTCAGTCCTTCAGGCTGGAATTTTTCTCACCACTTTCGAAGCATCCCCTCTTTTTTGGCAGTGGCATTCGTATCATGCCTGTGGTGGGATATTACAGCATAAACGGTAGAAGATTTCAAAACAATAGTCAATTTTACTTAAACTCTCTGTTGAAAGCAAGAGGAAGATTCTGTGAAGCACTTTGAGGAAGGAAAAAGTGGTCGAAAAATGCTTCATCAGGAAAGCCCATGGACAAGAGTAGGTAGTAAAACCAAATAGCAGTTTGGACAAAGGACAGCCCCGAGAAGAAAACGACCACACTTTTATTTCACTTCGTTCTCTCTTATGTTTTTCTGTTCTTGGTATCTAGGTTCATCTTTTTCCAATTATTATTTCAGACATACACATTTACCTGTTTAACTTCGGTAAAAGTTGGGAGGAAAATGTGCCAAACGTTTAGAGTGGCTGTCTTCAGCTGTGGTGGGGGGGGCGGGCTATGAGTGATTATTTTCTAATTTCAGTTTTTCTGGGTTTTCTAAGTGCTCCTCAGGAAACAGGACAAAACGAAATAACTTTGTAAAAAGAAGTCATGACAGGTCGTCTCATATCCGTCCAGGCCAGGTCGAGGGGTGGCGGACTCTCCATCAGTTCTGAGCTTCTGGTCTTTCTCCACCTCTCACTCTTTGCTTGCTCTCTTCACTCATGTCCCAAAGCCGGAGGAACGAAAGGACTGTTGAAAACTTAAAGCCAACCTGCAGGGGGAAGCGGGGGCCGGGCGAGCCAGCGCCGGGCCGGGAGAGCCCAGGGGCCTCTCCGGGGAGCGTCGCTGTGCGTCACGTGGGGCCCGCCCAGGCGCTGCCCGAGCTCCGCGCGTGCGGCCGTCTTAGCAGCCGTCGTGGAAGCAGGATTTCCGCGCTTGTGCAACGGCATCGCGCTTCCGCGGAGAGGCCTGGGCTCCGCGTTCCTCCCCGGCCCGGCCCCTCCTCTCCGGCAGCCCAGCCATGGCCTGGACGGTGGCGGCGGGGAGCCGCGGGGCCCGCGGAGCGCTCTCGGAGCACACGCTTCTGTTCGACATGCCGCCCGTGCTGCTGGGCGAGTTCTGCGCTGTCCTGGACAGCTGCGACGGCGCGCTCGGCTGGCGCGGCCTCGGTGAGTGCGGCCTGGGCGACGGGGGCCGGGAGGGGAGGCCGGGCGGCGGGGCAGCGGCGCCCACGCTCCGTCCGACGTGCGGCCCGCGCGGTCCGAACTGCGCGGCCTCCGGGGGTCCTTGCTGCAAACCGGCGCTTTCCTAGCTCGCACAGGGAGCGACTCCCCCTTCGTCACTGAAACTTCGGGTAAGATTTAAGTGAGCGGAGCCTTGGGGAAACCAGCTCCCCCCGTGAAACCATCTAATGTTTCTCCACGATTCCTGCCTTGCTTGGTTCGGAATATTTTCAATAAGAAACGCCTGTGGGATGTCTTCCTGTCCTTTCAAAATGACCCCCAGAATATAATTTTCGTATGAAGACATATTTATACCTTTAAAATATTTATCCTGTGGGTGTTTTCAATGCACTCCCCTTAATTACACTTCAGGTGAAATGCTAAAGTAAAACATTATTTTTAATTAACGTGGCTCCCAGTCTGCTTAATTAAATATATGTTGCTTATTTACCCAATCTGGTGGAATGAAGTTTTAGGCTAGAGAGTGGCTTTTTAATTTAGTCTAGCAAGTTGGCTCCAAGACTTCATTTTCTGCAGGCCTTGTAAAGTTGAGCAACTGCCTGTTGGAAGTGTTGAGTGTGATCAGAAATAATTCAGGCAAATATCTGTAAGTACGTGCATTCGTGGTTAGATTTGATACCCCATGATGTCGCAATTAATTGAAATTAGTTGAAAATAAACACAAATATGTCAAAGCAGCTTAGCCTTAATTCTCTGAAATAGCTATTATTCTTACCAAAAATAGCAGAAGACCTCGGAGGAAAAAAGTTTAATTTGTTGTTGATGAACAGTATGGTCACACTTTATGGAATGTGGCATTGGGTTTCTAGTTGTATAAAGATTGTTCATTATAGGCTCTGTAATTTTATGTTGTAGCACCTTAGTAAAAATCAGAAAACTCTGATTTCTGGAAAGCATAGACATTTCTAGTATGCATTTGAGAGATATCCCTCCCACACCAGATCTTTTTGAAATGGATGATGGCATGGCAGTTTTTGCACCCGTTGGTTTCCTAGAGGTACTGAATTTGTAAGTGAAAAATGTTTTTAGTCCAGTCCATGGTTAGTGAATGGACTGAGTAGATATCATAAATGTGTGAAGTAGGTTGGTATAGACTATGAAAATATACGAACATATGTCTCATCTGAAACAGTGAGTACTCAGCCCCAGGTCACTGCTCCTTTTCAGGAAGTTCAGCTCAGTGTTGCTGAATCTTTTCTCTCCCACCCCCCTCTCTCCCTCCTTCCCTCCCTCCCTCCCTCCTCTTACTCAGCATTGAAATTCAGATATTTATTCATTACCTGCGTTCTTTCATAAACCCTTCCAATGCCCCTGTCAGGCAGGCACAATTATCATCATCAGTGTTTGAACAGGTAAGGAAACTGTGGTGCACATTGGTTTGGTAACTGGCCCAAGTCAACAGCTGGGAAGTGCAAAGGGAGGACTTGAAGCACATTATACAGGAAGGATGAAGCATATGAGGACTCTTTGGACTATATTCTAAATTTTTCTGTATATTTAAATCTGTTCTGGGACTTCCCTGGTAGTGCAGTGGATAAGAATCCACCTGCCAATGCAGGGAACAGGGGTTCAAGCCCTGGTCTGGGAAGATCCCACACGCCACGGAGCAACTAACCCCGTGCACCACAACTACTGAGCCTGCGTTCTAGAACCCGAGAGCCACAACTACTGAGCCCACGTGCCACAACTACTGAAGCCCGCGCACCTAGAGCCCATGCTCTGCAATAAGAGAAGCCACCAAAATGAGAAGCCTGTGTACCACAACGAAGAGTAGCCCCCTCTTGCCGCAACTAGAGAAAACCTGCGTGCAGCAATGAAGACCCAATGCAGCCAAAAAAATTAAAAATTAAATCTTAAAAAAAAAGGTTCTAAACAATAAAGTCTATTTAAAATTAAAACAAAAAACACGTAGACTCTGGAGTCTGTCTATATTTCCCTCTATGACTTCCTCAGGGACACAAGTACTGCTGTGTTCTTTCAGCTGCATCTCACAGTCTCCCTAAAGTACAGCCACTTCTGCCATGGAAGAACCATTCAGTGAACCATTTCAAACATGCAAACCCATTTTCCTAGTAGTGGAAATAAATGAAGACCACCGAAATGAGAACAAGCAAAGGCTATTTATTCAAAGCAAGGGAGTCAGCTCCCATGGCTTGTATTTGACTGAGATGCAAAGGCAAGCAGAGGATTAGAAAAGCTTTATAGCTGAAAAAGAAGGCTTCATGTATGCCCTGATTGGAGGCTGTTGGTATGGGGAAGCTGTATGCAGGACAACTTGGAGTGGGGAATTCTATTTAATTAAGGGTACATATTTGGCTTTCTCCAATTGGCCCTAAATTGGAATTGGGGCAAAAATTAGGAAAGCTATCAGCTATTAATGAAGTCTTGGCCATTTTGGGCGAATTGCTATAAGGGTTATTGTTTGGCTTTCTGGACTAGTTGCTACAAATAGTAGTTTGACTTCCCAGACTGGTTACTCTAGATAGAACATTGGCTTCCTGGGCTGGTTGATGCATGTTGTGGGTTAGAGTTCTGTTTGTATATCTGTCTGGCCATTGTTTCTTTGTATATTTGTTCTCTTATAGGGGAAGAATCTAAACTGTTTACTCCTTCTTACTCCAGCTATAATTCATTGTGTAGGGGGTTGTGCCCCTGCAGTCTGGACCAGAGCTCTAGAAGGAGACCTGGAACGGACCAGCTGCTTCATGAATTGTTGGCTCAGCAGAAAGGGAAGGCTTGCTCCGTTCCAGGTGGTTGAGGGCAACTGCCTGTGTTAAATAGGCTGAGTTTCTCCATTGGCACAGTGAAAGGAAAAAGTGGGGAATGAGGTGCAGGGAGGGAAAACTTGACCTTAGAGGGTGGAAGGGGGAATATTGAGGACTGAATCAAGAAGACAGTTTCTTTTATGCTCAGGACAGCTGAAAGCCTGAGGATACAGAGGGTCCAAAATTCGATATAGAAAGCAACTGTAATAGTAATGGGCAAGAGAAGAGAAAAGCGGTAGAAGAGATTAACCAAACTAAGTGTTGGTTCTTGAGCTTATCATGATTCTTGATGATGGTGAATATCAAGCTATGTTTACAAAGGCAGTTCAGACAAAGGCAGATCATATGGTGGCCTATATGGTATAATCGGTGTATACAGGATAAAGTAGACAGGATGTTAACAAACAGGAATCACCTGTGCAGTCTTTAAAAGCTACAAATGCCCAGACCCCACCCCTGGAGCTGTTGATTCAGTAGGTCTGGGTCAAGGGTCCAGCATCCTTCTGTTTTTTGCCAAGCCCCACTGTTGAATCTGATGCACAGCCTGGTTTGGGAGCCATTTGCTTAGGCCAAATTCTCTTCTTTAATAACATCTTATTGTAGCAGTTACTTTACTGTAGTCTTTCACTACTCTACTTAATTCTATCTTTAAACACATTCTACATATTAATCATTAAATCACATATTTTATGTTATTGAAAAAGGTGTAATCACAAGAAGATAATATATTCTCTGGTTGATGTTGATGATTTTTTGGCTTTATAGTGAAAGTAGAACCACTGTAGAAAATGCCATTCATCTTATACTACCTCAAAGACATAACGTTGGGCTTCCCTGGTGGCGCAGTGGTTGGGAGTCCGCCTGCCGATGCAGGGGACGCGGGTTCGTGCCCCGGTCCGGGAGGATCCCACGTGCCGTGGAGCGGCTGGGCCCGTGAGCCATGGCCGCTGAGCCTGTGCGTCTGGAGCCTGTGCTCCGCAACGGGAGAGGCCACAGCTGTGAGAGGCCCGCGTACCGCAAAAAAAAAAAAAAAAAAAGACATAACGTATATGCAGAGCCTCTGGTGACAACTGATTTCATTACATTGCCTTGAACTATTGTTTAAATTGTTTGGAGCAGCTCACACTGTAAAACCTCTCAACACTTACAGTGAGAGAGGAACCCTGCTTACAGATACTATGTAATAGGTTGTATTCAATTTTCTTCCTCTCAAAAAAGGAGAGAAAATTATCATAGAAATTATTATTAATCACTTTAAAACAAATTAAATGTAAAATCACATTAAATATGCATTTGAATATTTAGTAAAGATTTAAAACAATAATAATATTAATACTTGCCACCATCTTTTGAGTGCATACTATTTGCCAGACACTCTGTGCTAAGCACTTTACATGGATTATCTCATTATTTATCACAAAAACTCTGAGACAGGTACTCATCCTATTTCCATTTTATAGATAGGAAAACTGACTCTCAGAGCATTTAGGTAACCTACCTCAAATCATAGTCTAGTATGTTGCAGACTGGGATTCTAACCAGATTGTCAGACTCCAGAGTCTATGTTGTTGTCTTCCTTTAATTTTAAATAGACTTTATTGCTTAGAACAGTTTTAAGTTGACAGAAAAATTTAGAAGATAGTATCAGTACAAAGAGTCCTCATATATTCTGTCCTTCCCATATACTCTGTACCCAGTTTCCCATTACTAACATCTTACATTAGTATGGTACATTGATTACAATATTGATACATTATTATTAACTACAGTTCATACTTTATTCATATTTCCTTCATTTTTACCTCAAGTCCCTTTTGTCTTCTAGGATCCCATCTAGGATGTCACACATTTAATTTAGTTATCATGTATCCTTTGGCTGCTTTTGGCTGTGATAATTTCTCAGACTTTTCTAGTTTTTGATGACCTTTACAGTTTTGAGGAGTACTGGTCAGTACTGATCAGTGCTGATCTACTGTTTTGTAGAATGTCCCTCAATTGAGATTTGTCTGATGTTTTCCTCATGACTAGACTGAGGTTGTGGATTTGGGGAAGGCAGACCACAAGAGGTAGAGTGCCATTTTCATTACATCCTATCAGGGGAACACACTGTTTACATGACTAATCACTGTTGACATTAACCATGGCTGGAGTAGTGTCTGTCAGGTTTCCACACCATAAAAGCAAGTCTTCCTCCGCGCCCCCTCCCACCCCTTTCCATATTATGCTCTTTGGAAGGAAGTTACTAGGTGTGGCCCACACTTAAGGACTTAGGAATAGAGAGTTATGCCTCCCCTCCCTGAAACTGGAGTAGAACCCATGTTCTTCTGACCACCATGTCATTTCTCACATCTTACAATGTTCTAGCTAGATTTAATTTGTTTTCTACTCTTCAGTTACCACCCCTTTTTCTGTTCCACTTTATGGTAAAAGTCCTCAAAAGGGCTGTTTACTCTCCAGTTTCTCCATTCTCCCTTGAACCTGCTCCAATCAGGCCTTCACCCCCCACTGCACTGCTCCATTGAAATTCCTCTTGTCCAGAGTCACCGTGGCTAAATCCAACAGTCAGTTCTCAGTCTTCATCTTATTTGACACAGCTGATCACTCCTTTCTCTTGAAAGCTTTACTTCACTTCTAGAACATTACACTCTTTATTCTTCTGTTCTTACAGGTTCCTCATTCTCTCTCTCATCTCTTAGACTGCTTCTGGGATTAGTCCATGGACCTCTTCTCTTCTGTTTATCTACTCTACCCACTATCTTGTCATTGCCATCTATGTGCTAATAACTCCCAGATTTCTTGCCTGGGTCTCTCTCTTGAACATCAGCACCATCTACCTAGTCCACCTATTTGCCTACTTGACAGACATCTCCAACTTAACAGTCCAGAAGTGCTCCCCTCCCCCAGAGTTTTTCCCCATCTTAGTTAATGGCAACCCCATCCTTCATTTGTTCAGGACAAAATTATTAGTCTTCTGCGACTTCTTGCTTTCTCTCATAAACCACATCCTGTGTCTTAGCAAATGCTGTTCACTCTTGTCCAAACCACCGTCAGATTCCACCTGGTTAATTTCAGCCGTCTCCTAACTGGGCTCCTTGCTACTGCATCTGCCGGCCTCAAGTTTCTTTTCAACACAGCAGCCAGTGAGCCTGTTTAACATATGAAGCATCTTATACCATTATCCTTACTCAGAACCGTCCAGTAGCTTCCCATCTCACAGTTAACACCAAAGCCCTACATTGCTTTTCTCACTTCTTTCTTCTTTGTTCAACTCCAGATAAATTGGCCTCCATGGACATTCAAGGAATGTTTTTCCTGTAGGTAACCTTGAGGCTTACTTCTTCACATCCTTCATGACTTTGATTAACTATTACATACCCTAACTGTGCTTTTAAAATTGATACCCCTGTGCTCCCTTATGCTCTTTTACTGCTTCATTTTTCTCTGTATCACTTATCATTCCTCATATACTTTATATATATACATATACATATGTATATATTTATTTGTTTATTGTCCATCTAGAAATAAGCTTCATGAGGGCAAGGATTTTTGTTTGCCTTGTTTTCTGCTTATTCCTCTAGGATCTAATATTGTACCTGGTACAGAGAAGGTATGCACTAAATATCTGTTGATTGAATGAATTAATGAACAGATGTCTGTTAAACATCCAAAACCTTTTTGGGCAGAATCTTAGACAAAGTAGTATACTAGATACAATCCCATGGCCCCTGCCTGTAAGGATTTTCCAATTTAACATAGGCAACAGAACAATAGAGATGCTATAAAGTTTAACAAGGGAAGAAAGTATGGGAAAATAGTACTGATCATTACCTGAGTGTGCAATTGCACAGCTTCTGAGTTCCAGACTGAAACACTGGTGTTGAGGGTGAACTGTTCTTCACTTGTCTCCCAGAAGTCATTAAAGTTTGATCCTTCCCTGGGTCTGGGATTGAGAGAGCAGGACAGATGGAAAGATCCCTGAAAAATCATGCGCAGGCCTTCCTGTTTATCAAATAGGAGTCCTACACATGTAGAGGGTAAAAAGTACACATAAGCTTAAGTATGGACAAGTATTATTTCTTGTAAAATGTAGGACCTAGTCAGTGTTAATGCTATGGTCTGTAAGAGGAGTTGAGCTAAATTATGCTTTTGAGTTTTGTTTTACTTTTTTAGGAATTAAAAATATCTTTTAAATCCTCAAGTTTTTTTTTTAATTGCCTAATTTGTTTGTGTGCTTTGTGGGGGGGAAAAAAGCCATCTTTTCCTCTTCCCATTTTGTTATCTCAAAACAAACTTTGCAAGAACACAGACAATTTCCTAGGGGTTTTGGCATGTGGTTATATGCAAATACAAAGATTCCAAATAGGGTATGTTGCGTTATTCTAAAAAACCCCTTCAGAGACATATTTGCATGTGGAGAGTGATTTCTACAGCTGAATTCCCCAGCGTTAGCACTCCTAGATAGTCCTGCCCTCTCAAAACAGAGCCCTGAGAACCTTTGAGCATTGAATGATTATTAATCTGTCACTATTTTCAGATCAATTTATTTCTAGACTTCTCAGGTCGACTTTTTGGACTTATATTATGCCAAGGTGCCTTTCAAACAAAAAATTTGCCTTCCAAAAAATGATTTTAAACTGTGTTTAAGTACAGCATATTTTTCCTGATTTATCTTTTCATGTAGAAGGCTCTTCACTTTTACAACACAACAGTCATTGGGAAGTTCACCCTTTGTTTAGGACTATTAATAAACAAAGTTCTACATTCTGGAAGGAACAAGTAAGGAAGGACTAGAGAAAACTTTGCACGTTGAAGAATATAACAGGAATTAAGAGTTTGCATTCCTGTTGCATCATATTGAAGCTGTTGTTTTACAGAATTTGATCTAAATGAATTATACATTTTATGGATGCTAAGAATACTCTTTTAGTGGTGTTTCTATTCCCAATGCATCATCATTGGAGAAAAGCTATTAAGATTGTACTGTGAATCACCAGTTAGGGAAAGAGAAAGCATTTCATTTCCAGTCCTGGAAGCAACCCATGCTTTCAGGATCCATTTTCACTGAGCTGGGTCAGTTTCAGCACTGTCAACTATGTACTCTTGGAAAAACGCCTTTGTCTAATCTAGCTTTCCTTAGACTTAGTGCAAACTCAGAAACCTTTGCCCCTGGGGTCAGTGTTAGGGAACTGTAAAAACCTCAGCTCATTTGGCATCTGTTCATTCACCCTCCAGCTAAATCTCAGAGATATGCTCAAGGGAATCATGGCCTGTTGCACGTTTAGAAAGGAAATTCAGAAATTAAGAAAAAGAAAAATGGGGAATAGAATTATGTGGGAAATCTGACATCCCCTGGAACTTGAAAGGTTAACTCCAGATTTCCTTAATAGTTATAAACTGTTCCTTTCCTACTATGAGAATTGTGAGCCATGAAATGTTTATACCTTTTTATGTGCAAATACTGTTTATGAGACTCCTGCTGCTATTGCCACCAGATGCATCTTCCAAAAACTAAAGCTTCCATCTTTGCATCACCTCCTCAGAAATCTTAGATTGGTCCCATTTACTTTCAGGGTAAAATTTTAAGTTACACGGACACTCAGGGCCTCTGTCTGTCATTCAGCAGATACGTATTGAGTCCGCCTGCTATGTGCTAAGCACATTCCTATGCAGGTAACACGGAGACTTCATGGAGCTTATTCACCTTTTCTTTAACTTGAACCCTCTGCTCTAAGTGTGGTGGTCTCCTCTTTGCCCCCTCGTGCCCTTTTCTTCATTTCTGGAACAACTCTCCATCTGACAGGCTCTTCCCTCCTCCTTCATTGGACTGAAACCTTGCCTCAGGCCCCTGCTGTTGCAGAGTCAGCTGATGTCCCACCACATGCTCCTTCCCGGGCTGTGGTAGCCCACACGGACATCTTCTTTCTTCACCCCTGTTAAATTATGTGCATGTCTTATCTCACAGCGTCAAAGTGGAAAGGGAACTGTTTTAATAAGGAAAAAAAAAAAAGTCCTGCTGTGTGTTACATAAATTGTTAATTTATATGGTACATTATGCCTCTATAAATGTTAGCCAGTTGATTTACTAACAGACAAAGTAGAAATCTAAATTTTCCCTTTGCTGAAATTTGATATTTAGCATTCCCTTATTGGACCGTTAATTTAGAGACTGGGAAGTGTTTTAAAGACTGGAGCTGTTTTCAAGTCAGTGCTTATGTAATCAGCAGGCCAGCGAAGGGCAACTAAATTTAGTTTCTGTTTTAGGAGGGACTGTTTGTCAAAGGACATTAACTGATGAGAAGTTTGAGATTGCTCAGTGAGGCTGTGACTTGTCTGGAGTTGTACTATAGGTTGGTGACAGATCCACCACTAAACCCACGTGTTCCTGCATATATCCAGGGGGCCACAGTGATGTCTGGACTGGTGACTTTTCTCATTAGAAGTCAGCATAGTCTATGGGGCTCAGAATTCATTCTTTTGTCTTGTTTTCAAATTGTTAACTCGAGTGATTTTTTTTCTCCCCAGGGTAGTATACCCTATCCAGTTATTCCTTAAGAATTGGCCTCTCTTTAGAAATACTCATAGTTTTAAACTTGGCTCAGGCTCCAGAAACCACCCCTCTAGGAAGCCTTCCATGATGCCCCATCTTTAGTTAGGGACCCTTCTTTGTGCTCCACTCATAGCAGTAACTGCTATGTGCAGTTACTGCACTGTTGCACACAGTAGATGCTCAACAAATGTTTGAATTACACTGATTTACAGTATTTCTTCCAAGAGCTTTTAGAAAGAGTTAAAGTGTTCATAAAAATGTGCCTCAACCAAATATGCAGATGACATCATCCAAAAATACTTTAAAATAGAGTTAGTGTGTCTTGCCAACTATTTTTGCTTTGAAGGTTCCCTTCTATTTTTTTTTTTTTAGTGCTACTCTATCTAAAACATATTGGCATTTGGATAGTCCTTGCCTCTTCATGAGACATCATCTCTACAAAGAGATGTAAAAGGAAGATATTCTTGCCAGAACTTAAAATACGGAAGAAGGGCAAAAACATTCCAACTTAATGAATGATATCACATATTTTGTGGTAACTGTTTTCCCCTTACAGGCTAAGCAGGCATTCCGATTGAATGTTTCAACTTTATCTTCCCTTGTTTGACATGTACTTACCAGAGCAGCCACTTCCTTTCACTCTTTTCGGGTATAAGATGCGACTGAAATAACAAAAACAGTTTGACTTCCCTGGTGGCGCAATGGTTAAGAATCCACCTGCCAATGCAGGGGACACGGGTTCAAGTCCTGGTCCGGGAAAATCCCACATGCCGCGGAGCAACTAAGCCCGTGCTCCACGACTACTGAGCCTGGGCTCTATCTAGAGCCTGTGAGCCACAACTACTGAGTCCACGTGTTACAACCGCTGAAGCCTTGTGCTCCCTAACAAGAGAAGCTACCGCAATAAGAATCCCGCACACTGCAACGAAGAGTAGCCCCCGTTCTCTGCAACTAGAGAAAGCCTGCACACAGCAATGAAGACCCAACACAGCCAAAAATAAATCAATAGATACATTTTTAAAAAATAAAACATTCAAGATAAAAAACTTTGTATGTATTAGGTTAGACTAAGTTATACTGCAGTAAAAAAAAAAAAAACGAAAAACAAAAAAACCACTACCTAAATCTCAGTGGTTAGCATAACAGAAGCTTACTTTTGGCTCATGGGAAGAGCACTGAGAGTCTAGGGCAGCTGATCTCCATGTGGTGTTCCAGCATCTTGGGGCACCCCCATCTTGACATGTGCTTCTACCATTGCTGTGACAGCGATGGGAGCCTGGTGAATTGCACCCTGGCTCTTCAGTGTTTCTGGCTGGAAGAGACACATAGGCATAACCAACCTAGAGCAAGAAAATATCATCCTTTCCTGATGGGGTAGAGGACTAGAAATATTGGTGGGCACTAACAATGTCTACCAAGTCCATTTTATTCGCTCCGAAATAGGGGCAATAATGCTATCATATTGTGATCTCTTTCAGCTTTTAGGATTTACTTACAGTCTCAGCAGCAACATAAAACTGAAGGAAATTGAATAGTCCAGCAAACCCTTGTAGGACTGAAAATATGGGGGCAAGGGATGCCATATTAAACAGAAGACATTTGCCTTTCCGATGTCTTAGTTCAAAGACTGTAACTGGTGTAGTAGTTCCTTAAGAAATTTTCAAAACCTGTGGAGTCTGAAACAGACTGAACAAAAGATAGTTCCCTAGGGCTTATTGCTCTTCTCAGAGCTGAGAACCCGTTTGTCTTATAAAAGGACATCAGCCTTTGGAGAACATCATTTTTGGAGAAGTGAGCCCTTCCATGAGGTTACCTTGATTCCTCTTGGAGGTCAGCTTCCGTATTTTGTGTGTGGTAGAGGGAGAGGGACTGATTCCCACAACCAGTGACAGTGATGTGTTGCAGGTCCCCACAACCACTCTCCGGTGACAGTTGGATTTTATCTATAGATCTGTATCTGGCTGCCTGAATTTTTAAGACTCTGGAGGATAAAGGTATGAGGGGATGCTGCCATCACCATCACCAGCCCTAAAACACATTGCTAATTTCAGTAATCACGATGGCTGGACTAGTCCGGGAGTACTGTCCCAGGGACAAGAAAGCTATTCTTTCCATCTGTCATTTGCTTGCTTTCTTCCTCCTTTGCCTTAAAATACACTTCAAAATTTGGGAGTTATGCAGAAAGGCTGTGTAATATTTTACCTGAAGAATCCTATTATCTCAGGGTGCCATAAAAATTCATATACTAAATCAACTATACTCCAATAAAAATTATTTAAAAAGTCATATACTTTCAGTACAGCTTTAAGGTATTTACAGAGGACCCTAAATCAGTCAGATACACTGTTTTCGAGTAAATAAAATCCTGTTATCCCAGTAGAACATTTCCCTGACCCTACCCAGGTAATAACTTTTAATTGCTCAAAAATGTTCAGCAAAGACTGTCTAGAACAAAAAAAATTTTTTTACATCTTTATTGGAGTATAATTGCTTTACAGTGGTGTGTTAGTTTCTACTTTATAACAAAGTGAATCAGTTACACATATACATGTGTCCCCATCTCTTCCTCTTGCATCTCCCTCCCTCCCACCCTCCCTATCCCACCCCTCTAGGTGGTCACAAAGCACCAAGCTGATCTCCCCGTGCTATGCGGATGCTTCCCAGTAGCTATTTTACATAGAACAAAAATTTTAAACAGCACTTCATAAAAGCTTCAACAAATGAACCTAACTATATTATCAATGAGTAACCATACTGAAGAGAATGAGAGAGAAAAGAACTAACCTAAGTAACCTTGGAAAACAGGCTCTTCCCAGAATACCCTTAGCCTGAGGACAAAAACAAATGTGAACAAATGCTGTAATTTGATTAGTTAATGTGTTCCTCACAGGGCTATGGGTTAGCAATTCTGAAAGTACTTTATGTACGTAGTAGAACTGAACAAGTTAGCAATTCTGAAAGTACTTTATGTACGTAGTAGAACTGAACAAACAAGCAAATATATTGTGAATAATGAGAGCAAAGTTTCTCACTGTGTGAGAATGAAGTTATATGAGTGAGAAAGGTCTAAAACGTGCCATATGGTATTGACTTGGAGCAGAGGTATCAGTTAAAAATCATGGTTTTTTAATGTGTGTACAGACAGGAATACAGATGCCTGGGTGAGAGCACATACATATATTTCTCACCTCTGTCTGCTTGAAGGACCTGGCAGCAGTGAGCACATATAGCATCTACGTTCTTGCTTTTTAAACACCATTATCCAATAAAAGGAATCAGGACTCCTTGGAAAAGTAATTATATCAAGGGCCGGGGCAAGGGAAATACAAAATGAGCCTAGAGCATCTTGTAAAGCCAGAAAAATAAAGGGTTCCCAAAATGATAGGGCTTGTCAAAAGAATGCAGGAGCAGCCTGAATGGAAAAAGCTGGAGCAATTTTAGCAACAAAATAAATAATGATAGTATTGGACTTTAACCTGTAGAGTAAAATAAATATCCATGAGTCCACACTGATATAAATAAATTAATTACCTAAATAAATGGGGAAGAGGAGAATACTTTCTTACAGAAGAGTTGTAGTTAATGAACATAGAAGGAAAAAGGGAAAATTGAAAAATACCATTGGGCTTCCCTGGTGGCGCAGTGGTTGAGAGTCCGTCTGCCGATGCAGGGGACACGGGTTCGCGCCCCGGTCTGGGAAGATCCCACATGCTGCGGAGTGGCTGGGCCTGTGAGCCATGGCCGCTGAGCCTGCGTGTCCGGAGCCTGTGCTCTGCAATGGGAGAGACCACAACAGTGAGAGGCCCGCGTATCACAAAAAAAAACCAAAAAAACAAAACCATTGAAGCAAACCCCACAGTAATAATTATGATAAACAAGAACCATAGAAGTTAGGTGCAGATATTTTTAGGCAAAATCTGAGAAGCAGGATGCTTCCATAGTCTCAGAGTATCTCCTCCAACATAGTTATTAGTTTAAAATAATTAATAATAATTTTATAGTGGAGAAACCTGCAGACATCACCTTAACCAAGGGATCAAGGTTAACATCACCAGTGATAAGACATGGACATCATGAACCTCTTGATATTATGCACCGAGAAGGATACAACAGCATTTCACTGTCCTTAAAGATAAGGAAAAACTGAGGAACATCAGATTAGTGGAGATGAAGGAGAAGGGACAAGTAATTGCAATGTGAGAAACTGGATAGGCTCTTAGAACAGAAAAAAGACATCAGTAGAAAAACAGGTGAAATTAGCATAAGGGTCTTCAGTTTAGTAATCTCTAGGTCTGATCTTTGTACCGTGGTTATGTAAGATGTTAACATTAGGGGAAGTTGGGTGAGAAATACATGCTAAAATTAGTTCAAAATAAAAATATAAATAAAATGCAACAGAACATATAAGGTACACAAAAAAACCAGGGATTCCAATAAAAGTAAACTATTCTTTGGTTCTTCCTATTACAATTTCTACAGCGGAGCGACTTTCAAGCAGCTGGCTGGATGTTCGTCACATTGAAAAATATGTAGACCAGGGTAAAAGTGGAACAAGAGAATTACTTTGGTCCTGGGCACAGAAAAACAAGACAATTGGTGACCTTTTACAGATTCTCCAGGAGATGGGGCATCATCGAGCTATCCATTTAATTGCAACTTATGGTAAGCATTGATCCTAACGATATGGCTCTTACTCAATTTTATATGAATTGTAACTTGTAAATATTGTATTTTATCTAAGACATTGACTGGTCGTGCTGTATGTCAGTGATTCCTTACCTGTGACTTTTATCTGAAGTGGGGTTTGCAGCTTCCCATTTTTGTGTCTGACACTTTCTTTTCTTATTGCCTAACTTATACAACACATTCCCTTCTACCACTTTATAGTTTGGTTTTAAAAAAATATTTATTACAAGCTACACTTCTTAAAATGTTTCATTCTCACTTAGTTAAGAGAATCAGCTCTCTGTCCAGAAATCTGACTCTCTGAGTCATAAACATAACCAGAACCACAATATGAGTAAAATACAAATAATGCTATAATTTGTTTTACCATATGATTAGAAGTTAAAAATAATTGGGTTCCCCTCTGTATTTTAGTGCAGATGATACCTCCAGAATAACCATGGGATTTCTCTATTATCTTCACTGCTGTTCTTATACCATGGCTTTCTAACTTCTAACCTGTTTACTGTACATTTCACAGTGACTTGATTCTTGCCTCTCTTTGTCTTCTCTTTCTGATGCTGTGTCATGCATTACATTTATAGTAACCTGATAAATAAAGCGTATGAAGTTTTCTCTGTTCATTCTTTGTCAATAAAATAATCTCCCAATGTCACCTGTTCTGTTTATTCCACTTTAGGTTCATTGACTTCAACAAGAATGATCTTGAGTGATCTTGGGTCTTATGTTATAGATTCAGGGCTCTTAGGTTGGAAACTCCTTTAAATCAGCAGGCTTATTCTTTGGCTTTTTCATCCAGGCATATTTTTAGTTCTGTGTATTTGCACACATGCTCTTTTATAATATATTTTGTCCACTCAAGCCACTGCCTCATCACCTAAAGAAGCTTTGCACACACAAGAAGAAATCCCAAGAGGTTTGTACCAGAAAACTGTAGCTTCAGAATGACTTTTATTTTATAGGTTTTTCACATTAATAAGGTATTAGACAGTTCCCAATAGGCTTCCACCATGATATTATCTGTATAACTTGGCTAATCCCTTTTTTCTGTTGCACACTATTTCTTCACTTAGGTTTTTTTTTTCCCTTAATGTTTATTTATTTGTTTATTTTGGCCACTCCGGGTCTTAGTTGCAGCATGGGGGTTCTTCACTGCAGCATGTGGCTCTTTAGTTGTGGCATGTGGACTTCTTAGTTGCAGCATTCGGACTCTTAGTTGTGGCATGTGAGCTCATAGTTGCAGCATGTATGCAGGATCTAGTTCCCCAACCAGGGATCGAACCCCCGCCCCTGCATTGGGAGTGCAGAGTCTTACCCACTGGACCACCATGGAAGTCCCTTGACTTAGTTTTATATGGCAGAATGCTTCACTCTGAAGCTGACTGATCAGATAAAATGCAGTGAGTCTCTGGGAGCTGTAAATGTAATGCCTTTTCATTATCTGAACCTTTTCCAGCCACTGAAACCACCCACGTGACTTGTTCACAGTATAAACTCACACCAATTTGATAGGACACGGGTATATTTTATACTTCAGTGTTCTGGAATAGATTTCAGGGTGTCTTTTCACACTTTATGTTGTTTATTTATGCAGCGGGGAATTATATGGACAAAAATTCCACATCCTTGGTTGACTCCTAGTCTGTTGCACATGGAAAATTAATTTATTTTTTACAATGTGGGATTAGTTGATTTGTGGAAAGGCAATTATTTACTGCCCTAATACCAGGAGATAGATACATCTGAGATGAAAAGGAGGATAGTGCTTTGTTCTGAATCCTTTGCTAAGGAAAATAGCATTATTTATCTGCAGTTTATTGAATTAATGCTTTGAATTATGATCTTAAAAACATTAATTGTATAGCTTGTTGAAAGCAGCCACATGATGATTCATTGGAAACATTTAAATGTAACCTGCTGCACAGGTGTTTCCTATGACAGCAGCTCACTGAAGTCAGGAGTTGGAGCTCCTAATTGAAATGCAAAAAGATTTAGTCTTTCTTTGTCGCTACCATGAACAGAGTTATCACTTATCTAAATAATCTATTTTTGCCTAGCTTTACTTAAAATTGTTCCATTTGGTGGGATGGTTTCACCTTAATCACCTTAGTCAAACCTTTTTTTTTTGTTTTTTTTTTGTGGTACGCGGGCCTCTCACTGTTGTGGCCTCTCCCGCTGCAGAGCACAGGCTCCGGACCTGCAGGCTCAGCGGCCATGGCTCATGGGCCCATGTGGGATCCTCCCGGACTGGGGCACGAACCCGCGTCCCCTGTATCAGCAGGCGGACTCTCAACCACTCGCCACCAGGGAAGCCCAGTCAAGCCGTTCTGAATCTTCCATTTTATATGACAGTGAAGTATTGTCTCTCTTTTTATGTGCAGCAAAAGGACAATGGCGTTTAGTGCCCTTGCAGCCCCCAAACTTCAAATTTTATTCTACACAACAGTACCCTATTCAGGATGTTTGTTATTTCTTGCCTAATTGCCCTCACTGGAACCTCTAGTATAATGTTGAATAGAAGTGGCAAGACCAAGACATTCTTTTCTTGTTCCTGATCTAAGGGGAAAACATTCAGTCTTTCACCATTATGTATGATGTTCACTGTACGTTTTTCACAGATGCCCTTTACCAAATTAAGGAAATTTTTTTCTCTCCCTAGAGCTTCATCATGATAGATTATTGGATTTTATGAGTTTTGTTCATTTTATTAATGTGGTACATTTTCAGATATTAAGCTAACCTTGGATTCCTGGGATGAATCCCACTTGGTCATGGTACCTCATGTTTCTTATATGTTTCTGGATTTAGTATTTTGGTGAGGACTTTTGCATCTATATTCATAAGGGATATAGCTCTGTAGTTTTCTTGTTCTGTTTTGTGTGGCATTGATATTAGGATAATATTGGCCTCAAAGAAAGATTTGGGAGTTGTTTCCTCCTCTTCTATTTTGGAAGAATGTGTGAAGAACTGGTCTAAAATCTTCTTTAAATGTTTGGTAAAATTTACCTGTGAAGCCATTTGGGCCTGGGCTTTTCTTTATGGGAAGTCTTAAAATATTAATTAAATCTCTTCCCTTGTTACAGACCCATTCATGTTGTTTATTTCTTCTTGAATTAGTTTTGGTAGTTTGTGTCTTTCTAGGAATCTGTCCCTATCATTTATATAGTTTTTTGACAAATAGTTGTTCACAGTATTCCCTTATAATTCTTTTTATTTCTGTAAGGTCAGTAGTTATGTCTTTTGTTCTTAATTTTAGTAATTTGAGTCTTCTTTCTTTCTTGGTCAGTCTAACTAAAAGATTGTCAACTTTGTTTATATTTTCAAAGAACCAGCTTCAGTTTCATTGATATTTCTCTTCTGTTCTTCTGTTTCATTTATTTCCACTCCAGTCTTTTTTTTTTTTTTTTTTTTGGTATGCGGGCCTCTCACTGTTGTGGCCTCTCCCGTTCGGAGCACAGGCTCTGGACGCGCAGGCTCAGCGGCCATGGCCCACAAGCCCAGCCGCTCCGCGGCATGTGGGATCCTCCCGGACCGGGGTACGAACCCGTGTCCCGTGAATCGGCAGGCGGATTCTCAACCACTGCGCCACTAGGGAAGCCCTCCACTCCAGTCTTAATTCTTCCTTCCTTCTGTTTCCTGTGGTTTAGTTGTTTCTTCTTTTTTAGTTCCTCAAGGCAAAAGTTTAGGCTATTTATTTGATATTTTTCTTCTTTTTAAAGTTGGGCATTAACAGCAATAAATTTCCTTTTAAGCGCTGCTTTTGCTGCATACCATATGTTTTGGCATATTGTGTTTTTGTTTTCATTCATCACAAAGTATTTTCTAATTTCCCTTGGGATTTCTTCTTTGACTCACTGGTTATTTATGAGTTTGGTGTTTCATTTTCATGTATTTGTCAATTTCCAAAAAAAAAATTTCCTTTTGTTATTGATTTCTACTTTATTTTTTTTTGCATTTAAAAAATGTATTTATTTTTATTTATTTTTGGCTGCATTGGGTCTTCATTGCTGCACACAGGCTTTCTGTAGTTGCAGTGAGTGGGGACTACTCTTCATTGCGGTGTTCAGGCTTCTCACTGCAGTGGCTCCTCTTGTTGCGGAGCATGGGCTCTAGGTGCGTGGGCTCAGTAGTTGTGGCATGCAGGCTCAGTAGTTGTGGCTTGCAGGCTCTAGAGCACAGACTCAGTAGTTGTGACACACAGGCTTAGTTGCTCCATGGCATGTGAGATCCTCCCAGACCAGGGCTCGAATCCGTGTCACCTGCAATGGCAGGTGGATTCTTAAGCACTGTGCCACCAGGAAAGCCCTTGATTTCTACTTTAATTCCATGTAGTCAGAGAATATGCTTTGTATGATTTCATCCTTCCAAATTTATTGAGGCTCATTTTATTGCCTAACATGTGATCTGTTCTGGAGAATGTTCAACGTACACTTGCAAAGTATGAGTGTATTCTTCTGTTTTGGATGGAATGTTCTGTAGATGTCTGTTCGGTCTAATTTTATAGTTTTGTTCAAGGTGGCTTATTATTAATTGATTGTATTTTGTTGCTAGTCTTCTAAGCAAAATAATCTAGGAACCATTAGAATACAATCTAAGAAAAACTAGAAGATGAAATAAAACTCTCCTGAAGTCTGAATCAAAATGTCAAAAGTAACAGCAAAATATTGCAGAGTTTTAATTTTTGTAGGAAGCTACATAGACTTCCTTAGTTCAGACAGAAGTAATAGTCTTCAATTGGGCAGCATTTGTGGGCATTTGTGATTGATCGCGCATGCGTGCACACACACACATGCACACACACACACACACACACTCACACTCACACTCACTCACCCCTCTAATACCTTATGGCACAAAATGGGATTAAAAAGTGAACTAACCGAGAGAGGTATAATCCCATAATCGTAAAAATTTTAAATACATGTACAAAAACCTGATAACAACATTGCTTTTTTTCCTGTCAATTCTCTCCTTCATACTTTAATATTTTTAATGATGTCTAACAATAATTTAAGATAGGTGCTCATGGACTTCCCTGGCGGTCCAGTGGTTAAGACTCCGAGCTTCCACTGCAGGGGGCACGGGTTTGATCCCTGCTCAGGCAACTAAGATCCCCCGTGCCACGCCTCACGGCCAAAAATTAAAAAAACAAAAATACAAACAAACAAATAAGAAAAAAAGGTAGGTGCTCATGTTTTAAGTGAACAAAGATATGTTTGTATATTTGATCATTAGAAAGCTCTTCCACATATGGAAATTTGTAACCATTCAATGGGAATGAAACTGGGCTTTAGAAATGAACCTTACTAGCAAGGTATTTATTTTCACAGTGTAAAAAAGAAAAAAAAAGTTTGTTAACGACATAACATTTTTTGTATCTAGCTTCCCTTATTTCTCTTTCAGGGGCATCCTTGAATCCTTCAGAGCAGAGTCATCAGGGAAAAGGATTTCCGATCATGTTATCCAAGGTAGAGTGTGTGCACATGGGCAATGACCCTTGAACCCTGTTGCATATATAATTGAGCGTAAGGAATGAAATTATCAGGCAGAAAAATGCTGTATTTTCAGGTACTTTTTTAAAGCCTGGAGACTTTTAAAAAGTCTCATTCTTGTTCATTTATTTGGGGATTCAGGAAATTGGAGATTTGTAAATGTTTGAAGAGTTAAGAGCTTTGTCCTCTCAGTGATCTGTCACAGATGAGTCTTAGAACTTTTAAGAGTACTGTAGTTACGCATTTGTCTTAACTCAGCTTTTAGTTTTCCTGTTCTAGTGTTTTGCATGTTACTGTTAGTTTTTATTAAAGAAAATTAGCGGTGATCATTTTTACAGCAATAGAAGTCATTTAAAATTGACTGTAACTATGACTTTGATACTTGAGTTTTTACCATTGTTATGGAAGCCTTAAATATATATAGCAGTGAATACTATTGAATAAAATAAAATAACTTTACATTCTACTAGCTTTCTTCTAAATTAGATTCCACCCTGTTGCACTGTACAGTGCCAGGGGGAACTTTGGATTTCTGTTGAGGTTCTGTTCTTTCTAGACTTTATGAAATTGAATTATACTTTAGTATGTATTTCTTCTCTTAGGAAACAGCTAGTGCTGTTCTTGTTCCTGAACATAATGAAAAAGGTAAGAAAAACAGAACAACTTTTCTTTAAATCATGTTTTCCTTTAAATGAATTCATGAATTCTTTTAAGTGAAATTTAGAAAGATCCAACAAACATAATAACTATTCATTAATATGCAGATTCAAGATAAATTTTTCATAGATATCAAAATATTCTCAATTTTGACTGACACATAGTTCTGATGGGTGATATATTATTGTTATATTAAAAATTCATTGACCAGTAAAGAGCATAATTGTGGTCTCAGGAGAATTTCATGACATTTGCTTTTTTTTTTTTTTTTTTTGTGGTATGCGGGCCTCTCACTGTTGTGGCCTCTCCCGTTGCGGAGCACAGGCTCTGGACGCGCAGGCTCAGCGGCCATGGCTCACGGGCCCAGCCGCTGCGCAGCATGTGGGATCCTCCCGGACCGGGGCACAAACCCGTGTCCCCTGCATCGGCAGGCAGACTGTCAACCACTGCACCACCAGGGAAGCCCGACATTTGCTATTTTTATGTGTCATAGGAAGACATTTAAAAATTATGTTGGGTTTTATACAGTTTTAGAAATTTTCATAGCACTTACAGAGAAATCATTAGAGGTGATTGTAGAGCAGTGCTGAAGGTCACTATGAAAATCAGTTATTTTCCACACCGACTTTCTACTTTATCAGCAGGGAGAATAATTTACTTCTATCTGGGAATCATTCTGATAAACTTCAGTGGCTATTTAAGGCTGCCTTGCCTAATCTTTGCCACTAGATCCGATGCTTCTTTGGTTCAAAAGATAATTAGAATAGCTAGATAAGGTTGTGGTCCTTTAATGTTTAGCAAAAAAGGTTTAAATCAAACAGACTAAGTGTGTAAATATAGCCAAAATTGGTCTCTGAAGCATTTAGCCAAGCTTTTCACTTTGAATTTGTATTTGATTACCTTTGAAATGTTTCCTCCCAATCTCTGCTTTAGATGATGTTTTTTAAAAAGCTGAAGCATCTTCCTAATTTACTCTGAGCAAGTTAGCCATTTAGAGGATTTGGCTTATGAAAAACGTTTCTACCAGTCATGCTTAGAGAATATTATTTAGTCATATCAAAATTTCCACTTCTATAGTTTTTATTTTTACTGGTTTTAGTTCATAGTAGGTCAACAGCAATCTGTTGATCTAATGACAGGGAAACAGTCTTGGAAAAGTTTCCCCAACTAAGTTGTCTGGCTGATCTCTTTGGAAAGGTGATAGAATCACAGTGCTTTTGTTTGAATATCTAAAAAGCCATTTGCTCTGTGGGATGGTGGGAGCCAGGCCCAAGTAAATGTACAGAGAACACATGGTGGGCTTCAGTTTTTGCTCCTGGGCCTTTCTCTTTTGACTTTTCACTGGGCTCTGATTTGTTTCTAATAGGGAAGTCTTGGTTCTTTATAATGATGATTGATTCTTAAAAAGAGAAAAAGTAACTTATCTTCTCCCTACTTTCCTTCCTAAGGAATATTGTTTAAATCCTCCATCAGCTTTCACAACATCATAGAAGGAACCAAAAATTTCCACAAAGACTTTTTAATCGGAGAAGGGGAAATTTTTGAGGTATACAGAGTGGAAATCCAAAACCGAACATATGCCATTAAATTATTTAAACAGGTATGGAAAGAATTACTATCACAGGATATCCATTCCATTTATTGGCTCATATTTCACATTAAATTGTGTCATTTTTCATCAACATTGAAAGGAGGGGTACTTGAAAATAAAATTTCATAAATGGAAATAAGATATATGACCTCTGGTGACTGGAGAAATGACTGAGAAATGAATGCCTGTCTTGCAGGAATGTGGAAGTTAAATCCTTCCCCTCCCCAGATGTATGGCCTGAGAAAGGCTTTTCTGAAAAGCGTTGTTAGGACCATTGGGACTTTGCTTAAGATGGTCGGATTGTGCTGGTCTGCTCCAGTTTTCCTGGCTTTCTAGGATGGGCAGCGCCCTCTCCAGGCAGCTTCACAGGCTAAGCCACAGACTGATATTCGGTGCTACTTTATGAATCGTCTTCAATCAACAGTTCAGGAGAGGAGGAAAGAGGAGGCTTTGGTAGGAGCAGCACGGCAATGATCAGAGCAGGAGGTTAGAATACAGCTGAGTACAGCCAGGGAAGCAGAAAGGCTATTGGGGGTCCGACTCAGGAGTCAGGAGGAGATAGGTCTGCACACACATACCCAAAGAGCTGTTCTTCATTATTGGTCAACAGCCAATAAACATTTACTAAACTTCTTTTATGGGCTGCATGTTGGGTGGAGATGAATAAAGCATAGTTACATTCTCCAAGAGTTCCCAGTCTTATGGGGAAAACAGGTAAAGAAAAGATTAAATTGCAGTGTGGTAAGTACTTTAGCAGAGATTTGCCTCAAAGGTCATGGGATCACATAGAAGATAGGCAGAGAGGGGCTGGCACAGAGTAACCGTGCAATAAACATTTCCTCAGTAAACAAATGGAAAAGTGGATGAAAGGAAGTGACCTTTCAACTGGATTTTGAAGGATAAGGAGAATTTTCCAGGCAGCGAGGGAAGTACTTTCTATTGTTTTTTTTTTTTTGCGGTACGCGGGCCTCATCAATGTTGTGGCCTCTCCCGTTGCGGAGCACAGGCTCCGGATGCGCAGGCTCAGCGGCCGTGGCTCACGGGCCCAGCCGCTCAGCGGCATATGGGATCCTCCCGGACCGGGGCACGAACCTGTGTCCCCTGCATCGGCAGGCGGACTCTCAACCACTGCGCCACCAGGGAAGCCCCGGGAAGTACTTTCTAGCTGGAAGAGATAACAGGTGCTCAGGCCTAGAGGCACATGCATGAAAGCCTGTGTCTTACTCACGAAGACCAGCTCGTTTTGTGGAGTAGAGTTTAGTGTGAGAGGGTAGGCACGTAGTGGCATCAGATGATACTGGAAAGATAGGTGAAGTCCGTGGATGGTTTCTAAGTAGGAGAGTGAAAGGACAAGATTTGTGTTTTGTAGTATCACTTTGATTACCGGTCAGATGATGGACTGGAAGTTGGCATGGGGCACTGGAGGAAGGACGGCAGGAATTAGACTAGAGGTAGAAAGACCTGGCAGAGGGATATTTCAGATGAGTAAACTGAAGTGGATAGGGCTGAAACCTGTATTCTCCGGTTTAATATTAGAATCACCCAGGAAGTGTTTTAAAAACTGAGCTCTGCAGCATCTGTTTGGGTCAGAGTAGTGGTGGTGGTAGGCTTCCCCAGGTGGTTCAGATGTGTGACCAGTGTTGGTAACCACTCTAAGCCAGGGCAGAGGCAGTGGGGATGGCAAGGGAGGGTACTATGTCTGAAAGATGAGGTGAAATGGAGCAAATCTGGTGATCTGTTAGACAGGGCTGGGGAAATAGGGGAGAAGGAGGGATCTGAGGTGGTTCCAGTTTTGCAGCTTAGATTACAGGGCCTTTTTAAAAGAATTATTAACCCAATTTGTCCGTTTCCTCAAACTGCATTTGCCCCACTAATTCTGTATAGACATCTCAAGATTCTGGAGAAGATGAATGTCTAATGAAGAAATGAAACAATCTATTGTTATAACCATTCAACAAGAAGAATGTGGTTACTCTAGAGGTGTCCTAACTGAAGCCTGCTTCTTAGGGCCAGTGCGTCCCTGGCCCCATTTATACATTTTCTTCTGGTTGAGCCCCAGGGCCACCTCCCCAAAGACTCCATGCGTTTACTTTCCTCTTCTCTCTGCAGCTGCCACCAACTCACACTCTCTTTTGGGAGTGTTCTTTCCAGGGGTCTGGCTTTAGAATGGGATGTCTTTGTCCTTTCTGTCCCGAAGACAATGATCATTTCCTTGATTGCTTTTGACCCCTCCAGGATGGTTTTGGTGACCCTCCTGTGTGTATAGTTGCAGCAAAATACCACTGTCTCATAGTATTGATTTCTTCATCTGCCTCTCCCAGTGGACTGGATGGTTTTCTTTAAGGAGCTTTTATTTATCTTTGTATCCCAGTGCCTTATTACAGAGCCTGGCCTATAGTAGTTGCTCAATAAATGTTTGTTGGGTGAATTGAATGAAGCACATAGGCTGTTTTCATCAATTTAGTTGCTATTCAGTATTAGTAAAAAGACAGGAGGTAACAAAGTTACTCAAGACCTAGAGATTGTACAAAGTCCTACACACACATACACATACACATCAGGAAAAATGAGATAATTTAATGAAGGCTTAGCCACAGAGCATTTTTTACTAGAAATGTAGTTTTGTAACATTAATTTCAGTAACCTTTCTTAGAGGAACTGAGGCTAGGAACTGTACTTAGGTGTGTTAGATTAGTACATCCAGCTCACCTGGGGATCTTACAGTGCAGATTCTGATTCAGCACTTTGGGTAGGGACCTGAGACTCAGCATTTCTCACCAGTTCCCAGAGAAGGTGGTATTCCTCACACACAGAACACACTTTGAGCAGCAAGAGTGCTAGGATAGCATGAACACAAAAACTAACCCCTTCACTTTTTCAGATTAAGAAAATGAGGACCCCAGGGAGGTTTGGTGACAATAAGTCACAAATAATGAGTGTTAGAGTTGGGCCTGAGACCCAATCCACTCGATCCCAGGGCAGTGGTTTTTTAAAATGTAAATTCTCATAATGTAGTCCTTGCAAATGATATTTGTTAGACTAGTTTATTGTTTCTGACTTCTTGGGTTAACTTGGAAAATAGTTTCCAAGATTCCTGTTGGATCTCTCTCCCTTTGTTCCTGAGGACAGAGAGCTCTAAAAACTCTGCCCTTGGACTTCCCTGGTGGCACAGTGGTTAAGAATCCGCCTGCCAATGCAGGGGACACGGGTTCGACCGCTGGTCCAGGAAGATCCCACATGCCGCGGAGCAACTAAGCCCATGTGCCACAACTACTGAGCTTGTGCTTTAGAGCCCATTAGCCATAACTACTGAGCCTGCGCTCTAGAGCTTGTGCAACTAGAGAAAGCCCACGCACAGCAATGAAGACCCAGTGCAGCCAATAAATA
Organism: Kogia breviceps; assembly: GCF_026419965.1. Classification (NCBI taxonomy): domain Eukaryota; kingdom Metazoa; phylum Chordata; class Mammalia; order Artiodactyla; family Physeteridae; genus Kogia; species Kogia breviceps. The sequence continues at coordinate 53,787,923 of NC_081321.1, forward strand.
AATAAATAAATAAATATTAAAAACAAAAACAAAATGAACTCTGCCCTGTCTGGCAATTTGCAACCGATAACTGGAGCACACTTACTTTAACCCTTTCATGGTAGAAGTTAGGAATTTGAGATTCAGAGACATGCAATGATGTCAGGTGTATGAAGCCATCAAGAACAGTGGAGGTACTCCATACAATATTATTGAATTCATTAATTTATTCATATGTCAGGCACTCTGCTAGCTTCTGACTCTTCTTTGAAGTAAGGAGTTATATGTTTCATTTTCTTAGTGGGCCCATTTTTTCAAAATTAGTACAAAGGTAAACTTGAACCAACAGCCAAATGACCCAAGTCATAAATGCCAAATTATTGAAATCAATTCTAATCAGAATACAATACAATCAGAATACAACCAGAATTCTTTGAGATCAAGTGGGGAGTTTCTGTCATGGGATTTTCTTTGAATACATATTTTTGAATTCATGTAAATGTGTCCAAAATATGGTGAAAGCGTTTGAATATAAAATATAGCAGTATGATACATTGCATGAAAAACTTCTAATTCAAAAGCAGTGGTTCTAAATCTGTTTTGGGGTTAATGGATTTTTGAAAGTCTGATGCAAGCTAAGGATCCTCTCCCCAGAAAAATGTTCATATGCATTTATACCATAAAGTATCTAATTTCAGGGAGACTATAGACCCTAGGTCAGAATCCCAGAAATAGAGAGATCCTTTCCTTATTTTTTTCTTGTTTTTCTGTATGATATTTAGGGGAAAAAAATGCAATGTAAGAAACAATGGAAGCGGTTTTTATCTGAGCTTGAAGTTTTACTGCTGTGAGTATATTGCTTTGGATTTCTCCACTTGTGCCTGGTTTTCATCTCTGTTCATCTTTGGTTCTATAGCACAGAGCTTGGCATGGTTGGCATTTAATAAATGTGGGTTGGATGTTAGAACATTGGGTAAAATTTTGACATCTGCTTTAGTATATTCCTTGGAATACATTTTAAAATAGACCATTTACATAATTCACTTGAACATATTTTAACAAGAAACTGTCACAAGGAAATGGGTTAAATCATGTGTGACTAACATGACTGACTGTAAACTAATTCTTAGAACTTTAGAATTGCATATATTTTACCATTTCCCCCCTTTCTTAGAGACATTCCAGTCAAGAAACTGTTTCATCAATATAAACCTCTCTGGAAGAGAGTTTTAGACAAAGAAATCAAGTGCTTTCGATGTGCACATTACTTTCTGGGAATTCATTCATGAGCCTGAAAGTCCTTGGAGACAAACTAAAATGACTTCATTTTCATATGTATTCATATCTGCAGCTGTGCAGCCTGTCTCACTGAAGGCCCCTAACCCTATAGAGTTCAGTCATCACCTTTTACAAACAGAAAATGTTCTTTTCAGATGTTTTCTAAACCAATACATGAATTGAGGGGAGGGAGGTATTATCCTGAATCCTTCTCCGTTTATACCCAGGACCAGAAATCAAAATGTTAGAGGCTAAGTATAAACACTTAATATATCATTTAGTCAACAAAAAACTAAAACCAAAATTGTAATAAGGTTTTTATATTTAAACTTTATTTCTTTGCTTATGAATAAATAATAAGTTCAGACACTTCAAAATTCCAAAAGGGCAAAAGGGTAAGCCAAGAGATTTTCTTCCACTATTCTCATCCAACCACCCAGCTGATTTTCCCAAAGGCGACAGAGTAATCAGTTTCCTGTATATATTTTCAGAGATATTTTATGTGTATATATGTTATTTCATACCTGTTGGAAAACTTATCTAAGTTTTAATATCGCTTAGAAAACTAAGAAAGCTTCACGTAAATAAAATTATAGGGTCAAATGGTTGTATGTGTTACACGTTACCACATTGTCCTCCAGTAGAAGCTATACCAATTTATACTTATACCAGTCATATGTTAGAGTGCCTGGTTCCCCATATTCTTGATAACATGGCGTTTATTCTTTTAGTTTTTTCTGATCTGCTAAGTGGAAATGGTTTCTCAGTGTAGTTTTTAAATTTCTTTTTCTGTGATGAATGAATCTTTTCACATATTAAGAGATATATTTCCTTTCCCATGAAATATCTGTTAATGTTTTTTGCCCATTTTTTTATTAGGCTGTTGGGTTTTTTCTTAATGGTTTGTAAGAGCATTTTATATATTAGAGAAAATTAGCCCTATTTTTATGTTACAAGATACAAATAATTTTTTACCACATTTTCATTTGTCTTTGCTTATTCTAGTTTTTGCCATGTGGAAACAGTTTTCATGTAGTTGAATTTAATCTATACTTTCTCTAATGGATTCTGGGTTTTATATTATAGTTTAAAAGGCCTTCCCCACTGAGAGGTTATAAAATAATTATGCCATTTTTTCCAAGTACTTTTATATTTTCATTTTTTACATTTGTATATCTGATCCATTTGGATTTATTCTGCTGAGGCATTTATGTATTACTTTAGAGAGAATTAACAACTCTGTGACATTGAATATTCCTGGTGTGCCATCATTATCATTTATATTGCTAATATTTCTTTAGTTTTAGGCCCTATACAAAGTACTTCACATGTATTAATTCTTTAATCCTCACAACAATCCTGTGAGGTGAGTCCTGCTATTATCCCCATTTTGCAGATGAGGAAACTGAGGCAGAGCGTAATTTTTTTTTTTTTTTAACAAGATCCAATTTATTTCCTGAATCATACTCAATCTCCCTCTTCTCAGACATTTACTAGTAAGTAAGTCAGAGGCAGGCTTCTCCTCTTAGAACATACTGTCTGGAGTGGGTTTAGGAGAGAAGTGCACAAGCAGACAGGCAATTTCAGTAAGTTAAATAATAAGACAAGCAAGTACAGAGCGCTGAGGGAGGAGGAAAAGCTAATTTGGGGAGGGGAGTGGGCAGCAGAGTAGGTGTCTTGGAAAAAGTGACATCTAAGCTGAGACCTGAGGATGAGTTTTTTTTGTTTAATATTAAGGGAACCACTTGAGACTGTATTATGTGTTTATGTATATACACTTAACACACACTCACACATTGCCTTTCTTGAGGAAGAAGGAATAGAGGGACTCAGAAGGGATATATATATATATATATATATATATATGGATATATATATATACATACACACACACACGTGTATTTTATAGGTAAGTTTTGCTACTGAAGAAATGTATAATAGGACTTTATATATAACACCATTTATGGAAAAATAGCTTTATTTATTTTAATATCACCAGACATGCCTAAGACATAGGAGGTGTTCCATAAATAATTGTGGAATTGAGCTGAGTTCACAGTATGTGTGGTGAATTTCACATGTTTTATATTTCATAGCTGTTACTGGGTTCCATTGGTTTTCACAGTGATGACACATGCCCTCAAGAAATAGAGTTTTTTTTTAAAAAGCACCTGAAAAATGTATACAATACTGACATAGAATTCTGGGATTTAAAAATCAGTGATGTATTTTTCAGCATCAAACTTTACTAGTCACATGGATTTTAGGTAACAATACAAGCTTTCTGAAGGCATTGGATGTCTGTTAACTGTGTGACTGGGGCCTAGTACAGCACTTGACATGGTAGCATTCAGTAAATGGATGAATGACAACAGTCTTCCGAACTCTTCTATATTGGTGATTTTAGTTACACATGTATACCTAAAGCAATGAAATGGATAATTTCAGTTGTATTATCTTTAATAAATAAGTTATATTGGGTTTCATGTTGATAAAAATTAGTTAATATCAAATATTGTTTTCTATTTGTTGTAAAGTTCCCAAAACCCCAAATCTTAAGAACTCTTTACTTTCTTAAAATGTCTGTCTTATATTTGGATGTTGGCTAATATTTGTCAGAACACTTTAGACCAATTTGGAAGGCACATCTGTATCATGTGTCCATTGAAATTCCTTCTCTCTTGGCCAAATTTATATTCTGCTTTATACCTATTCCCCAACCCACCCTACCATCCCCAAAACAGTGTTATTCATTTCCTATTTGAATAAACAGTTTGATGGATTTAAAAAATCTTTTGTTTCAAGGTTCCAACATCCAAACATATTGGAGTTGGCTGCATATTTTACAGAGAGTGAGAAGTTTTGCCTGGTTTATCCATATATGAGAAATGGATCACTTTTTGACAGATTACAGTGTGTAGTAAGTTATATCTATTACTCTGCCTGATACTCTGACACTCTAAAGCCCTGGGGCAGCTGCTGAAATACCTGAGCTATTGTGTGTTGTGCAACATGGTGGCCAGAAGAGTTTCTGGGTCCTTACTGCTCACTGATACCATGTCTCAAATGGGTTTACATCAACTACCCTTATTTCTCAGATAATTTTTATTTGCATAACTTTATGCAAAGTACCATTCAAGACAAAGGATAGACATAAAAGTGATAGACACCTTAAAGAGAAGGGAGGAGGTTGAATAAATGCCATGGTTTCTCTTTTGTGATGTTTCTGAAAGATAAGTTTACAAACTGATTCCAAATTGGTTAAATTTCAGTTAAGATGAGAATAAAAACAGATTATTCTCAATTACCCACACTGTTGTGCCACATAATTTTAAAATCTTGTTCAATGAACTCTTAAATGTCTTATTAGCCATATTTCAATTAAGATAACATTAAAATTATTGGGTATTTCCATTGCCTATAAAGGGGCCTAGAACCAGCATTGGTAGTAGAGGAAAACCTATTTTGAATTAAAAATAAGTTATGGTAAACTACAATGTTTATTTACCCCCTCTCCCCGCCTCCTCATTAGCGTTTATTGGTTTTTACTCAGAAAATACAACCAAACCAACTACTGTTGTCTTTTCAGGGTGACACAGCCCCACTCTCTTGGCATATTCGAATCAATATATTAATAGGAACAACCAAAGCCGTTCAGTACTTGCACAACACGGAACCGTGCTCCGTCATCTGTGGCAGTATATCAAGGTAAATTATCCCAGAGCTATAGGTTACAGCTGAAGGCCCCTTTCATCATCATGGGTGAGTCGGACTTCACCCTATTTTCTGGCTAGAGTTTCCCTGGTGGGTATGTGTATGTGTTAAGAAATCTCACTGAAGTATTTAAAATCTTGTCTTTTAATGAAAACAAGTCTACCAAATTTTAAAGGCTGCACTTACATTGCCAATCGGAGAGTTTGTATTATCTTTGGGAATTATTAATTATTAACAGTGTAGAATAGACAGTGTTGTGTATTTTATTAATTATACTGGACAGCAAACTGTGAAATGAACCTGTATTCATCTCACTTTTTTAAAAAAAAGAAACTGAGGTCTCCGGAAAGGTTAAGTGGCTTATACAGGGACTCCTCACAAGATAACAGTAGTGATCAGCAAATTAAATTCTTCCTCCTTGAGTCTCCAGCCTCCTGCCATGCCACTGAGCCCGCTGCCTCCTAGCTGTAGGTACTCAGCTGTGACAAGCTGAGCGGCAAGCCCAGTGTTCATTTTTGAGACGCGTGAGGAAATTAGAAGCAACATCTTCCGTCTTTTTTCTTCTTCAGCAGACATAAAGAATCATTCAGGCAAAGAGTATACCCTGTAGCAAACCACCCCCCACCCTGCTGTGCATTTTTCCCGTGTGCCCTTCATCATGAACCTGTCTAAAAGTAGGTAAATACACCTTTGCTGAATAGCAGGGGAGACTGAATCTAAAAGACTCTGCCTCTTGTGAACCATCACCTCATATCTTGGGAAGAGCTTTAAGTGAGCCTTCGAGTTGAACCGAAGAGGAACTGATTGCTTACTTTGTTTTTCTGGTGAAGTGACTTTCATATCAAAAGACTCTAGATTTTGTTTTGTCCTGGGGGAGTGGTGGGGGTAGGGTGGAGGGGACACAACCCGTAGGCATCTGCTCCTGCTGCAGTGTGGCAGTTCATCAACTGCCAGTGGAATCGGCATAAAATTTGTGTGCCCTCATGGGGCCTGAGACAGAGATGGACAGTGAAAGTCTCAGCGGTCGGTGGAACCAACCACTAGGTTCCAGCTAGTGGAACCTCCCTCTTCAACTCAGCTCTCAGCCAGCTCAGCGCTGTAGGTGCTTAAATATATGTTCTACCTGGGTAGATAGATAAATAAATACCTGGCATTTTGCTATACATATTCTTTCTTTGGTTTAGAGCGGGCTTGAACTTATTTTTAACCCCATGAAATAATCCATTCATTTAAAACATGTCCCTTTTGTGTGACTGATTCATCACCTCCTTTCCTGAAAGCAGAGCTTGATAGGAAAGAGGGGTGAGAAGGGAGACAGTGTGGAGGTCCTGGTACTTGATGGGAGAGGGGGACAGGGAAGGCCACTGACCAGAGCAAAGGGAACGTCAGGGTCTCGGCTCTGCCTGAGTCACAAGGCTTTCCCACAGCTGACACTGGGCAGGGAGATTTGCATGTGCCCCTCCAGCATGCCTCTCCTGCTTTTAGGTCAGAGCACAGGCTGTGACCCTGATTTCTGCTTTCTCATGATTGGCAAGTGTCTTCAGGCAAGTTCCCAGGAAGTAGGCTCAGAGGCAGAGATTTGCCTGCAGGGGAATTTTTTGAGAATGCTCTCGGGAATAACAAAAGTAAGGGAAGGAGGAGGAAGACAGAATTGGGCAGTTGGAGAAGCTGAGCTGGGATATGGAAGTAGAGGCCTCGGCAGATGCCACGGGGACTGCTGAAGTTGGGGTGGCCCTTCGAAACTATCCCCAAATGAGGCAAGGTGCTTGGGTTTTTGCATCCCTGTATCCAGCCAGCCCTGAACAGGGCTGTATTGAGGTGAGGCAGCTCCCTTCTCCCACTAGCAATTCCCAGGTTGGGGCTCAGCTGGGAGCCCTCAGCAGCCACGCCTCCCTGTTGGGGACCGAGTGCCTCCATGGATCGTGAAGGAAGGATGGCGCCACACCACTGCAGCCGCCACAGTTAGGGAGGAAAAGTCGGCTGCATGGCGCTCTGCAAAATGTGACCAAATGATTTTCTTTTTCTTGTTCTTTCCTCCCCACCTTCTTGCCATCCTGTCCTCTTAGTTCAGTATCCACAATTGTTTAGATCAGAGAGATCTGGTTTAAGAAGCTGGCTTTAAAGTGCGATTCTGAGCCAACTGCTTGACTCCTCTACGCCTCAGGTTTTTTCCTCTGCAAAGTGCTAATAAGAGAATGATAGCTTCTCCCCCTTAGGGTTAAATGGCAGAAAGTCTATCTGGTGCTTGGCAAAGAGGATGCACTCACTAAATGGTGGCTCCTGTTACAATGGTCAAGAAGTGGTAGGAGTAGCAGAGGCGGAGGCTAAGAGATGTTCTGGCCAGTCAGCCTTTTTACTTATCACCCTTTTACTTATTGTCTTAGTCCATTTGGGCTGCTCTAACAGAAATACTGTAAATTGAGTGGCTTATAAACAGTACACATTTATTTCTCATAGTTCTGGAGGCCGGGAAATCCAAGATCATGGCACTGGCCAATTCTGTGTCCCATGAGAGCTCCCAGATGGCCGTCTTTGCTCTGGTGGAAGGTGTGAGGGGTCTCTCTGGGGTCTCTTTTATGAGGGCACTAATCCTATTCATGAGGGGAGCCGTTGTGACCTAATCACCTCCCAAAGGCCCCACCTCCTAATAACATCACATTGGGGGTTAGGATTTCAACATAGGAATTTAGGGGGGACACAAATATTCAGTCCATAGCCCTTACCTCTATCATCAATTTATTGTGTTTGAAAAGTGGACCTACAAAATAAGTTCTCTTTTAATAAAAATCTTTTCTTTGTTAGCACATGTTTATTGAACATTTTGCGAATCACATTCATTTTAGTTCACAAATATTTATGGAACATCTGCTGTGTGCAGAGCATTGTCTTAGACCACAGTGGGGGGAAGACATTGGCAATCATAGTCTTGACCTTGAAGCTTCAACCTGGTGATCAGATAGATAGTGAAAACACAGAAAATATATAGTGCGACACTATATATGCCTAATGTTTGGTTGGTCTGAGAAGGCTAATTCTAATTAGGTAGTTCCAAGCCAAATCTTTGAGGAGATGGTCATTGTTCAGTGGATTGGTTGAAAGAAGGGAAGAGAATATTCCTGGTGGAGGCATAATTTATTCAAGGGAACAGAGTAAAGAAATGCTGGGTGTATAATGAAATCGAGACAAGTTAGTTGAGGGACTTCCCTGGTGGTCCAGTGGCCAAGACTCCGCACTCCCAATGCAGGGGCCCTGGGTTTGATCCTTGGTCAGGAAACTAGATCCCATGTGCCACAACTAAAGATCCTGCATGCCGCAACTAAGACCCAGCACAGCCAAATAAATAAATAAATAAACACTTTTTTTAAAAAAAGACAAGTTGGTTGATTGGAGAGGAAAGGATGAGATTGGAGAATAATGAAAGATGAAAGACTGGAGAAAAATAAGGAAAATTGTGGGGAGAGGGTTGGATGGAGCTTTGAACACTTCCTAGGCTGAGGACCTGGGTTTGATAAGCTAGGCTCTTACAACGGACTCTGAGGCTTCTTCTCTCTGGGGTATAGGTGGGAACAGAAAGGTTCTGAAGTCTCTTAGGTGGTCTCACAATTTAAAAGGAGGCTATTTCTTTCAGGCCAGTATCCCAGGTATTTGGATGTGCTGAGCTATAAAATCACTTAAATAACACAGAGTGCTCAACAGGTAATATTGATACGACTAGCAAAAGAGATCTGATCAGAGAAAGGTAGAATTTCATGGAAGAGGCAGGATTGAGCTGGAAATGAAGCTAGCAGTGTATTTTATTTTTTTGTTGTTGTTGGTGAAGGGGCTGCTGCTGATTGTTGCCTTTCTGGGTTTTCCAAAGGGTTCAGGGGCTCAAAAATAACCGTCTATAGATCACACCCACCCAGTCATGTGTCAAGGTGTGGAATTCTGGGGTTCTGGGCATTGATTTGAGAATTGTGGTTTCACAGGGGCTCATCGTGTGTCCCCGTCTGTTCCAGAGCAAATCAGCCCCCTCCACAGCCACTGCACTCTTGGCCTTTCTGCTGAGCCTGCCAGCAAAGGTGTAAATTAGTGCCAACTATAACAGTAGACTTTCCCCACTTCCTTTGGTGAAGTTTCAGCTCATTTCATTCAGGGCACTGAACATCTGTCAGATGGTAATGACATTCAGTCCCCTGCAGTCTTGACCAAATGTGAATTGGCTGACCTAGATCACCCTCCTGAATCTCTCTTTTTTTTTTTTTTTTTTTGCGGTACCCGGGCCTCTCACTGCCACGGCCCCTCCCGTTGTGGAGCACAGGCTCCGGACGCGCAGGCCCAGCGGCCATGGCTCACGGGCCCAGCAGCTCCGCGGGACCGGGGCACGAACCCGGGTCCCCTGCATTGGTAGGCGGACTCTCAACCACTGCGCCACCAGGGAAGCCCCTGAATCTCTTTTAAATGAATCCTTTACTTCGCTCTAAACTTGGGCCTCCCCGATTCTTGGTCCCACTGTGTACAGCCTTGTGCTTTCAGGGACGTCTGAAATCCCTACTATTTGGCCTTTGTCATATTAATTTTCTAATTCTTTGTGAGGAAAGGCAGCTTCTTGAAGAGATATCATTTTATGGCACAGCTCTGATAATTGGCTCAAAAGAGGACATCTCAGAATGTGTTAAAACAGTGACCTTTTCTGTGGGTAAGTCAGGGCTCTGTTTTTGTTGAAGTGAGAAATGGAAAACCTTTATTTTCTTTTCTGCACTTGGGCCTCAGACTGATGAATCACCGAGGAGTTATCACACGTCATTTGACATTATTAAATATTGTTTTTAATAGTATGAAATAACATACAGTGTACATAAAGTGACAGTGCAAAAAGCCAAATTGAAATAGTAAACAGTACACAATTATAACCTTGTAGAACTACAACTTCAGGAATTTAAAAAAAAAGATTAAAAGTGGAGCAGGGCTTCCCTGGTGGCGCAGTGGTTGAGAATCCGCCTGCCGATGCAGGAGACACGGGTTCGTGCCCTGGTCCGGGAAGATCCCACATGCCGCGGAGCAACTAAGCCCGTGAGCCATGGCCGCTAGGCCTGTGCGTCCGGAGCCTGTGCTCCGCAACGGGAGAGGCCACAACAGTGAGAGGCCCGCATACCGCAAAAAAAAAAAAAAAAAAAAAAAAAAAAAAAAAAAAAGTGGAGCATACCAAAATATCAATAAGGCTTTAATTAGATGGAGAGACTATGGCTTTTCATTTAATGGCTTATTTTTTACTTCTACTTGATATTAAATTATTTAAGGATTATGTCTACTCTTATAATAAAAATAAAATTTATTAGAAAAAAAAATAACTCAGCATCAGACCTTTCTATCTCAAACCAGGGAATCAGAAATTTCAAGAAGGAGTCTTTAGCTGCTGAATGATATCCCAAAGTTTCTTTACATTCTCTGTAATTAATTCTGTCTGCAAAGAAGCTTGATAATCTCACACCTTCATTGTTTTAAAAATAGTTTAATAAATGAAGATTGTAAGGTCATCCTTCAGCAGCCTGGTGCCCAAAGTGTGAGCAGCACCTTCTGTCTGGGCAACACAAAATGCTGTCATGGGGGTGACATGGAAAGAGCACAGGAAGTCTGGGTTGGAGTCCAGGCCCTGCCCCCCACTCTCAGGCCACAGTTTTCTCACTTGTACATCAAAGCCAAGTGGGATAATCTCGAGTTGGACCTCTTTTTGCTTTCAAATTCTGTGCCATTTCACCTGCTTGTTTTTGTACTATACTCTATTTCATCTATCCTCTAAAGCTTTATACTCACAGATCTAGGGGGTTGTGGCTGGAGAATGACGTGACACCAGATTTTCTTAGATCTTGGCCAAGCTTTCCCATGATCAGCTTCCGAGTGAGGATGAGCTCAGATATGTTTCAGGAGGCACCTCCAGACACCTGCTCACCCTAGAGCAGGTTAGGGAGAGTTCTGACTTGCCTGTTTTCCAGAAACACCCCTCCCCCATCTTTTCCCTGTCCTTCCCCCTTTCCAGCACCCACCCCAGTGATCTCATTGCTGCCCCTGTCTCTTGTCACTGCCTAAGGGTGTGGCCTGTGGGGTCTCCCAGGTCTCAGTACAAACGCCAGCTTTACTACTTTCCAGCAGTGTGATCGATCGTGGGTAAATTACTCAATTCCTTGAGGCTCAGTCTCCTTATATGGAACTAGAACCACGGTACTTCTTCCCAGAGTTGTGAGGATGAAATAAGATTATCTCTGTGAAGCACAGCCCAGGGTTTGGCAGTGAGTTTAGTTCCTCCCACCTAATGGAGACTCAGGTATCTCATCTGACCTGTCCTTGGACCCCTGCACAGCACATTGTTAGACCTCTATTTGGGTGCAGCTCTAATTATTAGAACTTCTCTGCGCTGCTCCAAAATGTGACTCGCCCATTAGCCGTTATTTTGGCACCGGAATTATCTATATACAACTAAAAAGAAGAGATAATGATCTTTTATGAATAGCTGAATCAAAAGATGTTTCTTTCAGTTAACTATAGTGAATCGAGAGAACACTGAACAGGGAAATAGGAGGGCTAGACTTTAGTGTAAGCTATTTTGCATAGAATGAGTCATTTCAACCAGCTGGGCCTCATTTACCCCATCTGAAAAAACGTGGTTATACTTTTAGCAGCGCTGACAAATCTGTTTCGTCTCACATTCCATCTTTGATTGGTTGGTAATGACTTCACGTGTGCCTTGTCGAAAGGGAATCTGGGGTGGGTGGCTCTGAACTCAGTTAGTGATGTCTGCCAAGAATGTGGGAGGATGTTTTGGCAACATTTGGGCCACATATCTGCCATAGGCCCAGTGGTCTAAGGCTGCTTACCGTTTCAAATTCTCTTAATTTACAAACTGATTATATGATCAGATGTTTACTTGGTATCTTCTAGAGATTCAGCATTAGGCTTCTGTAAACAGCAGAAGCTGGTCTCTGAGGGAGTGCCAAATCGAAGAGTGCAGGCTGTACAGTAGGAACTTGGAGAAAGGAGGGCCGCTGGAATTCAGAGGAGTCGAGTGGCAACTCCATGGAGGAAGTGAATCAAGCTGCATAGAGGATTTGGATGACAATAAGTAGGAGGGAGTACTTTGCAGGTATAAGGGGAGCAGCATAAAGAAGGCCCCCAGACAGCAGTAAGCCCAGTCTATCCTGACTGCACTGGTAAGTGTTCGTACCTTCAGCGCGGCTGATAGGCTTGCAGACGTATTAGGGAGCTCAGTGAAAGCCGGGGGACTGAGTTGACGCATCCTTTGGTCTTATCATTGGTTTGACAGAGGAGAAAGCTGAGACTTACAGATGTTAGTAACCTGCCTCAGTCACATGTCTGTAGATGGAGTTGAGGAGATGGGTTCCACGCTTGTGTGGGTCCAACAGTCATGCTCTTACTAGGTAATTAAGCCTTTCTAGCCGGGACTCCTGGGAGCATGTCGGCTTCATCAGCAGAGGCAGGGAAATGGGACAGGAGAGGAGAACATAATTAGTATGTGCAAATTTGGAAATGTTGACCTTGGACTCCTAGTGAAAAAGGCAGCAGGCGGCCGACTTTGGGGGGGAGATTAGGCCTGGTGGTCTGCATTCGGAATCTTCGCCTTGTGCAAGCAGAGAGAGAGAGTAAATGGTCTTCGAAGGAAGACACTGTCAAGGACACAGCTGCAGAACACCAAAGATGAAGCCGAGACCACATTTCAAAGGTATTTTCAAGAAGTCTGCTGGTTTAGTTACCCCCAAAATGTCTTAGTAATTTGAACTCTGCAAAGAGAATGTTATAAAAACAAAATCCATTTCCAGATGGTGGAATTTGAGGAGGAAAAGGATTGAAAGAAAAGAATCCTAAAGAGTTGAAGTCTCTGTTCTTGGTGAAAGACCCTCACATTTTTATTGGGGAAAACGAAGATGTTTTTGAATTATGGGATCACATAAAAGCATCTGAAGGCAGTAAACCTTGTTATTTCCATCTTATTCCTTAGCGAGCTTAACTGTTTTCACATTTATGAATGATTTTAAATTGAAATGCATTTTATCCCCGGCATTTTTCATCCCAGACATTCATTCTTGTTAATGTTGCCAAAGTGAGGAGATAATCTTGGGGAACATTTCTAATGTTTCCTACAAGATCATGTTCTCTTAATGGTATGACCGTGTGTCTCCTGCCAAGTGAAACAGTCTTTCATACAAGGGAGGTGGTCTAGGAAAGAAAGGAAGGAAAAAGCCATCTGCTTAAAAATGAATTTTTTTTAAATGGAAATTGATCAAATATATATGGTCGTAGTAAGTGCGTAGGGAATTTCCTTTGTGAGGGACTAGAAAGACCGAGTAGTTGGGAAGGAGGGTGGGCAGCCGCAGATGGGCTCCTTCAGTGTGACTGCGTCACCCTTGCCCACGGACCCAAGCTCCTCCTGCCTTTACCCCCAAGATCTGATGTGTGTGGCGAGGCCACTGGGCTCCAGCTCAGCGTTTAGCAGGGACCGAAAGTGCAGGGAATGCAAATGTTTGTTTGATTGATGGTTTAATTAACCAGTCTCCTCCCTGGCTGACGTCACTCCCCTCCCCCGCCAAAAAGACTACTTTTATTTTTCAGAAACATTTTAGATACAGCAATTCTTTTTCCTCAGATTTCTCCTATTTTCCCCCTAGTGCCTGCCTTCTTCTAAAATACCCAAATATGTTCATTTTTCCCTAAGGAATGCCAAAACAAATATTATGTAAATTAAAATTTTCCCTATTAATTTTATTTACCACTATTGTCTCTAAACCCCAATGTTTATTTATATACAGGAATACATACATGCATGCACACATACATACCAAACAATATGTATATTTTTCTCTCCATGGTCTTAAAATATCTGGGAATATTAGTTTAGTCAGGTTCTTCCAGAAGTTCTCTGGAACTATTTTGAAACACAACTGATGCCTTGAAACTGATTAACCCAAGGGTGTTCGGATCTCCAGGGTTATCCTGCAACCCTTTGTACCTTTGTTACATCAAATTGGTGTCCTTGAACTTCTAGAGACACCTAACCAATTTCTGTAGGATTTTAAGGTAAGGTGGTGGGTATAGGATGGACAGTGGCCAGCCTACATCCTTGAAAGCATGTTTCGAGGCTCTCCCTGGAAATCAGGCACTCTGCTTATGTTTTCTTATTTAGTCTTTGTAACAACCCTGTGAGGTAAGCATTATCAGATGTTTTTAACCTACAAGGAAGTTGAGGCTTATGGAAGTTGTGCTGCTTTGGTCAGAGACGAAATTTCACATTTAAAGGAGGAAGACCCCTTATCGTCTGGGCCTAGGACTCACAAGACACCAATAAAGCAAAAACAAGCCATAATGCTGTCTCTGAGTGCTGCCTAGGTCAATGGGAAAGAAAGGGAAAGCTGTATGATCCAAGAGGGGCATGAAGGGTTTCAGCTTCGCATCATTTGAGGCCAGGTACACTGCATGCTGAAGTGGGAGAGGGTGTGTATGCCTTTTTCCTAATCTGCAGGTTGTCGGAGAAACTGGGTCTTCCCTCATCTGGTGAGGGAGGACAAGACATCTGGTGAGGAGTGTCTTAGTGTTGCAACAGCAGTGATACAGACAGCAAGCTGTCCTGTTGGCTCAGGCTGTCATGGAGAGCCAGTTGGGTGTACTTTATCTCTGGGGCCAATTAAGTGAAGTCTAGAGTTTTCCTGAGAGTTGCCAGGTATTCAGGGACTGGGCTACTGAGCACCAACAACTCCCCCTAAAATCAAAATATAGATACAGATTTTTAAAAACCAGTCATGCGCTTACATGTCAAACATATTTGCACTTAAATTCAGATCCTGCGTTACAATCTAGGTGTATCATCTTGCTTTATATTTAAGGCCCAAGGGCTTCAGCTTTAAATTAGGAGACAACGTGAGCAAAAGGTACCCAAAAAGAATTGTCCTAGAGACCCCTAGCAATAGAGAGATGAAGTAACATCCCCAGAATCAGAATACAAATTCACCACTTTGTGTGGGATTTTCCCCATCACCTTAATGTACCACTACTAGTCCTTCTGCTAGAAGAGTTATCTAGAGAGGTGGTGGTCTGTCTGCTACAGTAAGTAGCCTTGTGGGAGAGAAGAGAAGAAATAGGTGGTAGAAGCACTAAATTGAAGGCCTGGGCCATTGGACGTTTCTCATCTGTTTGTTGCATTCTGTTGTTACATGATTTTAGTTATTTTATGTTGTCTTTGTTTTGTTAGTCTTTTTTTTACTCCTGTAGGGTGAATGCATTCAGTTGACCTGCAAGGTAGCTGAAGGCACCTTACGTTTGAACATTCTATTTGAGGTTGAAGGAAGGGAAAAAATTCAGCTACAATTGATTGTTGAAGGGCCTTTTGCAGTTCCCACTTTCCTGAAAGAGAACATCCTTCTTCCTCAGCTACAATTAACCTTTATTTAGAACATAGTAAATCACTGGACTCATAATTTATGTTGTACACTAAAGTCTGCTGGTAAACAATTTGTCTTTACACTTTCATTATTCACAGTGTAAATGCCATGCCCTGGAACAATTTCACATTCTTATTGATGGCTTCTCACTGACCCAAAGTCCTCTGTGTAACCCAAAGTCCTTTATTGTGTAATGCTGTGTAATGCTGTGGTTACTTAGCTCACCTCTGCCTAACTCTTACAGAAGCATGAGTCACCAGTTGCTGAAAACTTCCCCAGTTTTTCTGAGGATCAAATACATGGATTAGATTATGAGTGGTGGTGTTTCTTTTTTTCCTTTTGTACTTAGAAAAGACCTATTCTTCAGGAATTCTGTTTCACCAATTCAGCTTTTTGCATTCTCTTTTAAGTTACGGTTTTATACCATCTTTAAGGCTAGGGTGGAGGAAGAAGAGGATGAGATGTTTGACCTTGAAGATCTGGCATTCAGATCTTTGCTGTTCTCCTCTTATGCTGAAATAAAGTGGGGTGGGGGACGGTGGTAGGGCAGGGGGGCAGAAGAGAGCCAGGCTCTCAGGGTGGCAGAAGCTTGGGTCCTGGTAATGAGAGTTAATGAAATTCTCTGCCCACCTCACCTCCTGGCACACCTGGCAAACTCCTGCATTAAATGCCCTGGGACTCTGAAATGATCAGGGCATCTCTGGAAGCCCCAGCCTTGATCTGAACAAGTGAAGTGTACACGTATGAAGTCATTAAGAACTAAATGTCTGTTCTTATCTAGAGCTGGGTCGAAGGCAGGATCTGGCTCTAATGTATTCCCCATATTCAGAGGTTCAGGGTAGCTACCACTGTTCTCCAACTGAGAAAACGGAAGAACGGGTAAGGAGTAGCACAGATGGTGCTGTGTGAGACCCCAGCTAGCCTTAGAAACTTCCAGGTTTGAAATATCTGGGGAGAAAGACCAGGCAAGGAGAATAATGAGGACTGTGCTTACTGATACAAGTCTAGAGAGCCAGGCCTTCTCTGACTTTCTCCTTGTAGGTACAAGGATCACGCAACAGGTAAAGGCCCTCAGCTTATGGACAAGGTGGGCTCTTTGGACCTTGAAACTCTCCTGCCACCTTTAGAGGAGGGAGAGTGAAATAAAGTTTAGAGCACATCTTTCTCTATCCTTAAAGGGCCCTGTGGAGTCCCATCATTTTGTCTGTTGTCAACTCAGTCCTACACAAAGTCTGGACTAGAATTCTCAAGACATTAGCATCAAATCCTCTAAATAGAACTAGGACTCTGAATACTCTGAATCATAATAAGACCTGTAGTTCAGACCTTAGAACTAGGGTCTGCCTGTGGGCCTACTTGTATAAATACAGCAAGAATTTCTAGAACTTTCATAAGGTCCAATATTTGTTCTAGACTAAGAATTTCTTCTTCTTATCCTATAGCTATTACCACTTTTACTACAAATATCCCATGTGGCATTTTGGATGGGCAGGCCTACTGTTGGAAGCTTTGGTTTCAGGGGACGAAAAGCAAGCTCTAGATAGCCCTAAGTAAAGTGGAAAAGTAGATGACTTTCTCACTATTCATCCACCTCTTTTATCAATATCCATCTGCTGTCTTATGAGGGGTTGCTAATCTTCATCTCAGCTACCAGTATTGAGCATTACTGTATGCCAGGCTATTTATATGCCCCATATCAGTTCTGTGAGTTCTATTTTCTTCCTCATTTCACATGTGAGGAAAGATGACATTGAGGCTTACAGGGTGAGATAACCCACCGGCAGTCACAGAGCCAGGAAGAGACAGAGCTGGGACTTGCTCCCAGGTGTGTGCCCTGTGAAAAGCTTATCATTTCCCACCCCTGCTAAGACCACCCTGCAAAGATAAAAGAAGCTGCTGCTTATTCTCAGCTAAGATGTTAAGTGACTATTAAGGTTTTTATGTGCCAAGCAGCTAAAACTGACTCTGAGCACTTTGCCTTTGCCTCTGCAGATATTTATATTTTAAAAAAGACTCAAAGACAAAAAATCCATAGAGGTGGAACAATGGAATAGGGTTATTAGCAAGGCAGGGGCTACCAAAGATTCCTCAAATTACTGCAGATCAGTAGCTCTAAGCCGAGCATTCCACAGCACAGCCCTGTGCGCATCAGACACTTAATTATAATATGATTAAAACTCAGTTAATGTTCTCATTACATGCATATAAGAAGAACACAAGGAAAGCTGCTTTGGTTAAGTTTAGTTTCTCCTGTTGACAAAGCATCAGCTTTATCCACCAACTCCATATATGTGCCTGTAAATTTGAAATGCCTACTGCTACTGTTCCTAGGTCAGGTTTTTGTTTTAGGTTTTATACAACACTTGGATTTATACTTTAAGAAAAATGAGAAAATGTCCTTTAAAAAGTTCACGGAAAATAACATACGGCTTTACTTAGAATTGATCAGATCTAATGGTGAGCTTGTCCTGTTTTCGAAATACCTTGATGATGTCTTTGTCTTGTTTGCCCTTGATCACAATTTCAGTGCAAACATACTTCTGGATGATCAGTTTCAACCCAAACTAACTGATTTTGCCATGGCACACGTCCGACCTCACTTAGAACCTCAGAGCTCTGTCATAAACATGACCAGCGGCAGCAGTAAGCATTTGTGGTACATGCCAGAAGAGTATATCAGACAGGGCATACTTTCTGTTAAAACAGACGTCTACAGCTTTGGAATTGTAAGTACCAACTACCAGTTAACAAAGTAGAAGAGTTTGTTGCCAAGAATACACTAAATTCTAAGAATTATTTTAAAGGCTTTAGCTTTTAGACCTATTGATTTTCTGTTACTCATTGTCTTATACATTAATTTTGTGTAATCAATCAAGTAATGAAATGTAAAGTCATTAATTAGAATGAACTGTATTCAGTATTGAGGTTAATAGTCACGACTAATTATGTGTATATATTTAATATTTGTAATATTTTAATATTTATAATAATTTAGTAATTATTACTATGTGTATAATATTAATATCATGTAGCTGATTTTCTATATATTCCTTGTAGGTAATAATGGAAGTTCTGACAGGTTGTAAAGTGGTGTTAGTTGAGCCAAAGCATATCCAGCTGGTGAGAATTGTCTTCATCTCTGTGCCTATTTCTTGGTCACTTTTTGGATAGATTCTGAGTTCTCAATGATGAGGTTGTCTCCTTTTCTTCCTAGAGGGATCTCCTTATAGAATTGCTGGAGAAGAGAGGCCTCGATTCATGTATCTCATTTCTAGATAAGAAAGTACATCCCTGTCCTCGGAATTTTTCTGCCAAGCTGTTCTCTTTGGCAGGCCAGTGTGCTGCAACACGGGCAAAATTAAGACCCTCGATGGATGAAGTGCGTATACCCATGGTTTTATTAAAAACTGAGTCCATGGAACCATGGAAAATCTAAATTGAATAAATTGTGTATCTATGTGACTATCAATGAGACAAATGCAGCTCCCAACAGAGACTTCTCACCTAATAGATAGCTTTTTCCAGATCAGAAAGTCACATCGTTTGGTACTCTGAAAGAGGGTATTACTGGGTGGGACCAGGGCAACCACAAAAAGTTTAATGAAAAGACATAAGTGACTAATTTGGAGAGAATATTTTATTCAGCATTCATGAAGAGATCTGGTCCATTAAGAATGAAGCATACGGGAATTCCCTGGTGGTCCAGTGGTTAGGACTGAGCACTTTCACTGCCAGGGCCTGGGTTCAAACCCTGGTTGGGGAACTAAGATTCCACAGGCTGCGTGGTGCAGCCAAATTTTTTTTTTAATGCAGCATGTATTTCCCTTATTGATTTTTTAATTTACTCATCTGTCCATCAATTTAATCATCTAGACATTTGTTTACAATAAACAAATATTTAGTACCTGCTTTGCACGTGCCAGACTTTGGACTAGGTGCTGGTGATACAACAGTGATCAAAATACTGAATTGCTGTCCTTCAGCTCACAGTCCAAAGGGAGAGTCAGATCTATAAACGTGAAGTTTCGGTACCAGAAGATAAGCATGATGATAGATGAGAACACAGGCCAATATGGGAGCATAGAGTCAGAATACGTCCCGCTTTCTATATGTATTTTTTTAATTACGTGTGTGTGTGAATGTATGTTATTTTATATCAGGTTAATGGTTCTCAATTCAGCTGCATATCCAAATCAACTGCAAAGCTTTTAAAATACAGATCCCTGGGCCCCCATGTCCATATTTTTTGAATGACCATCTTTAGGTTGGGGCTAAGGGATCTGTATTTTAAGAAAGCTTCCCTAGGTAGTGTGGCATTTGAGAACTGTTCACCATCCCCTGACCCCTTCCAATCCTCCACATATTAAGGCTGAAGTAAATAATGATAAGAGATTCATCCAAGGTTACAAAGTAGTTGGTGGCAAATCTAGGCCTAAAGTCAGGTCTCTTGATAATCATTTTCTTTTCTACTTTGCTTCAAGTCACTTAATTAACTTATTAACATGAAGGAGTTTAGCTAATCTTTAATTCCTTCGCATTTCAAATTCTATAGTTGAACTTATTTCATGAAAATAAGAGAATATTCCTTAATAGGTAGACAGAAAAAAAAAGGTAAAAGGAGAGGTTATTCATACTTCATTCAATGTGTGTTGGCTTCTTGGTTAATCAGGTCCTAACTGTTCTTGAAAGCACTCAAGCCAGCTTGTATTTTGCGGAAGATCCTCCCACATCCTTGAAGTCCTTCAGGAGTCCTTCTCCTCTGTTCTTCGATAATGTACCAAGTATTCCAGTGGAAGATGATGAAAACCAGAATAATCCATTGCTGCCTCATGATAAAGGTTGGAGAAAAGGGAGAACGACTCAGAAAACTCCCTTTGAATGCAGTCAGTCTGAGGTTACATTCCTGGGCTTTGACAGAAAGACAGGGAGTGGGAGGAATGAGGATACTTTCAATGTGCCCAGTTCTCCTTGTGAAAAAAGTGGGTCTCCAAAGCATGCAGCTCCATCCCAGGACTTGAGGGCCTCTGGTGTGAATATGGACCCTTCTGCAGAAGTTCCAGGTCATTCCTACAGGAGCATGCCAGTGGAGACTAGCTGTTCCTCTGAATTTTCCTGGAATGAATGTGAACAGTACAAAAAGGCATCAATTTCACCAGAAGATAAAGAAGAAAGCAAGTATTGCTGAGGCACCTGAGTACAGGTCTCATCTTGGGAAGACATTGTCTTTATCGATAGTGCCAAGAGGATGATTGATGGTGAATTGGGGTAATGCAGATCAATGATCTGAACAATTCCATTCCATTCCTTCCACCTTGGAGAACAGAGTGGCTTAAAATTTTGTTTTAGCACGATCATTGCCTCATGATCATACCTGGACTAAATTAGAACCATTCAGATTTACTTAAGATCGTAGACTCTGACTTCAGACAAACAAAACAATCAGATGTCTTCTCCATCAACATCCACGTGAATCCTTAGAGCCTCCAGTCTGCCAAGCACATTCAGTTCAGTTGGATTCCATTGTTTTGGTTTAGCTTGCTTGCGAAGGTCGTCAGAAATGTCTAACTTGTAAATGTTAATAGATACCATACCTTTTTAAAGAATTGCCTTTTTGCTTATTTCAGTCAACTCTTAGTATATTTCTGTTCATGCCTGTCAAGTCTGCCTATCTGAACATGAGCCATGACATGCCCAAGATCTGTATTTCTGTATTTAAACTCTTAAGATAGTTCATCTCATATAATATTGACTATTATTACAATTTTTTTTTACATAGAGACTATTATATCCTGAGTAGAATGTATGAAATTTTAACCAAGCAATTTTTGTTCGAAGAAAATGGCTGGTCATAAAGGCCTAGGTCAGTTTTTTGTTTGATTCCAACTCTGTGCCTTTACTCCCGGTGTTTACTGGATCTCCACCTTTTGAAATCCTACCCAATCTTTCAGGGCCCACCATAACTGCCATCCTCCAGGAAGCTTTCCTAATCTTTCCAGCCAATAGTACTCACTTTATCAGCATTTCCATAGCAATTTCTTTTTTTTTTCCATTTTTAAAGATTTTTAATTGAAGTACAGTTGATTTACAGTGTTGTATTAGTTTCTGGTGTACAGCAAAATGATTCAGTTATACACATATATACATATTCTTTTTCATATTCTTTTCCATTATGGTTTATTGCAGAAAATTGAGTATAGTTCCCTGTGCTATTCAGTAGGACCTTGTTGTTTATTTTTATACATAGTAGTTCGTATCGGCTAATCCCAAACTCCTAATTGACCCCCCCCTTTCCCCTTTGATAACAATAAGTTTGTTTTCTGTGTCTGTGAATCTGTCTGTGTTTTGTAAATAAGTTCATTTGTATCATCTGTAGCAATTTCTTTGTATTTCTGTTTTATATTTGTCACTTTCTGAATTATATCCAAGTTGACTGTGCTATCATATCTCTCTTCCTAGATGGTAAACTCCTGTATTAGTTTCCTACTGTCGCTATAACAAATTATCACAAACTTAGTGGCTTAAAACAACATTAATTATTTTACAGTTCTAGAGGTCAGAAGTCCTTGGCATTCCTTCTGAAGGCTCTAGGGCAGAATTCGTTCCCTTGCCTTTTCTAGCTTCTAGGCGATGTATGCATTCTTTGGTTCATGGCTTCTTCCTCTATCCTCAAAGCCAGCAACATGACATCTTTAAATCTAGATCTCTCTCTTCCTCTCCCTCTGAACTCTTTTTCATCACCACTTCCTCTTTCTTTGGCCCTCCAAAGGATCCTTGTGATTGCATGGGGCCCACTCAGATAATCCAGGAAAATCTCTGCATCTTAAGATCCTTAATTTAATCACACCTGCAATGTCCCTTTTCTCCTCTAAAGTCATATATTCACAGGTTTCTGGAATTAAGACATGGACATCTTTGGGGCCATTACTCTGTCTATCACATTCCCTGACTGTGTAGGGTCCATCTCTTCAGGGCCTAGCATGTTATCCTATACAGAGCAGGTGTTTCCTTATAAGTTAAATTGAGTTACATTATCTCTGTGAACCCACATAATCAAAAATTCAGCTATAATAAACATTCCGGAGTAAATGAACAAAGTGGGGATAATGACTGTCTTTATGATGATGGACAGAAACACTCCTCGAAAACCATTTCCAGAGGATTTACAGAATCTCCCTCTCCAGGATGTTTATAATAAAAGGGCAGACCTCTAGTTTTCTCTGCATCAAAGGAATAGGCCTGTGCTTGTTTTTTGTAGGTTTCTTTTTTTTGGTAAGTCAGTACGGTTGAGTTAATCATAGTCAGATTGGAGTACAGATTCAAGAACAATTAATCAAAGAAGAAAGTCGTCGTCAGAAATCAGGGTCAGGTTAACAGACCAAGGTCAGAAACATGGAGCTACAATTCTGGGAAAAAGGATCTCATGGCAGGAAGTGAGATTCAAAACACAATAAGCCTTAGCCTGATTGACAAGCCAAATAAAAACTCCAGGCAAGCAGTTGGGAGAGGCCTTCCCTGAGGGCTGCTCTGGGGGGACCTGGCTGCCCAGTGCTGTCTTCCCCATCTGAGCATGAAGCATGTGTTCAGAGTGCTCCCTAACTGCCCATGTGCTAAGACTATCAGGGGTTGCACTAGACTCATGTGATTTTACCTCTTGTGACCTGTCCAGGTTTTTTGTTTGCTTGTTTGCTTTTTGCGGTACGCGGGCCTCTCACTGTTGTGGCCCCTCCCGTTGCGGAGCACAAGCTCCGGACGCGCAGGCTCAGCGGCCATGGCTCACGGGCTTAGTTGCTCCGCGGCATGTGGGATCTTCCCGGACCAGGGCACGAACCCGTGTCCCCTGCAGCAGCAGGCGGACTCTCAACCACTGCGCCACCAGGGAAGGCCGACCTGTCCTTTTGAAAACTCTTGATTATACGTGTTAATCAAGGAATCAGTAAAAGTCTTCAACATTTGGCCTTATATATCGCCAACCATTCTGAGGCCGATTTAGCTTGTCTTATGTAGTCTGAAAGTATTTTGGCTGAATCGGGCAAATAAGCCTGGAATTGTGTGAAGTTGCCACTAATAATTCAAACGAGGTAATCAAGATAATCAAGAACTGACTCTGTGTTAAACCGCTCTTCACTTTGAATCTGAATCCCCCAGTACCTTCAAAGAGAGATCATTAAGGAAGCTCTGATTGACACCAGGCTCACACCATTATTCATCACATGTGTAATCCATTGGTATGATGTTGATTTGAACTTGCTTAGTTGACTTAAAGCAGTGTTTCTCAAACTTTAATGTGCAGCAGAATGACATGGAAGGCTTGTTAAAAACACAGATTTCTAGGGCTTCCCTGGTGGCGCAGTGGTTGAGAGTCCGCCTGCCGATGCAGGAGACGCGGGTTCGTGCCCTGGTCCGGGAGGATCCCACATGCCGCGGAGCGGCTGGGCCCGTGAGCCATGGCCGCTGGGCCTGCGCGTCCGGAGCCTGTGCTCTGCAACGGGAGAGGCCACAACAGTGAGAGGCCCGCATACCGAAAAAAAAAAAAAAAAAAAAAAACACAGATTGCTAGCTCCCAACCTATTACATGGGATTTTGCTTAGCACTGAGTAGAAGCTCTAGAAATACTATTAGTCAATGATCTTTTTAACTAGATCACCTTGCTAGGGTGTGACTATTTCGGACATCTTAAAGACCAAGTCAGATTAGCTGGCAATAACCTAATTAACGATATGGTAAGCAGATACCACTGTGGCTAGAAATTACCAGAATTTTCTATTGAGTGATCCAGTCCTTACTAGATTTGCCTTCTAGTGGGTGCGTTAATGTTAACTGATAGGAATTAAATCTTGCATCCTGCTACAGGCAATAAGAGGATACCTTTGTGGCTTCATGATGTAAAGACTAAGACACATGGATAAACCAATAATGAGCCCCCCAGGTGTTTCCTCTGATCAGCAAAGGTGAATTAGTAAAGAATTTCACTCACCTTCATCCTTATAAGCACCATGGGCAATCCTCCAGGCAGATCCTATTTACTTGATAGGTTTCTGTGCCATTTTACAATCCCCAAAACATGAAGAAAGTATTTTGTTGTTTTTGAAATTAGGTATGGGATTTCTGACATAATCAATTTTATTGGCTTCTGGATAATTGTTATAATGATCTGTGACCCACTGCATAATTGTGAAGTCATAAGGTGGTACATCAGCTTGTGTAAAACAGCTTTTATGACCTGAGGTATTATGAGTCTAGGAAGTGAGGGTTACGAGAGTAGCATTTATGAAGAATCGAGGCACTGTGTTAGCTACTAGGGTACCAAGTAAGGAGCAAACACTTTAGAAAGGACGAAAAGGCATCTACCCAAGTTAACTGTTCAGTGACATCTGTTATTTGAACCATAAACCATTGGAACCGAAAGTAAGAGCTGAAAGGGTGAGAAGGAGGCTTACCCTTTACTGTGCACTTTCGAGAGGACGAGGAAGGTGTCTTGGAGAAGCTTCCTGGAAAGAGAGAAGGGGTTAAGAGAAATAGAAAAGAACACCCAAGAAGCACTCCAGGATGGATACCCAGGGAACCAGGGGTCCACAGCTGTACCAGACCTCTGCACAGCCCCATCTCTGGGGCTAAGCATGAGGGCGAAGGGAACTGGGTCCAGAGCTGTGGATGTTTTTTCCCGTTTAACCTTTACAGCCAACCTGAAGGTACGAATCCCATTTTATAGACGAGGAAACTGACTCAGGGTGGGTATGTAACTTGCCTAAGGTCGTCCCAGATCTGGAGGAGCCAGGATTTGAACCCACATCTGTCTGACTTCAAAGCCCATGGTCTTTCTTGTACTTGACATGACACAAAGAAGCCACTGCAGGTTCAAGCCCCTATTCAAAGGTCATTTGTTGACTCTAAAACTTTTCAGTAGGCACAGAAGCCTCACCACGTTTCCTGCCTTTTTCATTAATCTGTTCCTCTGCTTCAGGCACCCACCTCTGCAGTCATTTGATATGAGTTCAATGAATTCATTCATTCATTGAATAAATATTTATCGATGGCCTCCTTTGTGTCAGACACTGTTCTAAGAGCTGGGGATACAGTGAAGATCAAAACCAACAAAAATCCTTGCCCTCATGGAACTTAACATGTGAGTGAAAAGTGAGTGAGTGGATGAACAGGAAATGCTGTAGGAGAGTTGTAATCTCATTTCTAACACTAACCAGCAGATCTCCGTGGGACCAGCCAAACTGAGTCGTCTCAAGAGTATTCTCCAGACATAGACCCTGGCCTCTCTGCCAGCTCTTTTGTCAGGGTTCAGAGAGGTTTTCTCCTTGTCCTGTGGTATAGCTCATGTCTCCATGCTAGCCTGTTGCTTCGCTGTTTGTGTCTGTGGCATACTTTGTGGCAATCATGACAGCACCTGTTCTTCCACCAACCTATGACTTCTTCAGGGCATTCATTGGGCTACTAATGCCATCTTCAGCAGGCTTCTGCTAAGAAATTTGAAGCATCTACACATGCCTCACTGCATCATCACCCCAAGCTGGAACTGCCTGTTGACTTCTCTCTGCTCCATAAAACTGAAACTTCCCTGAGGGCAGAGGCTATATCTTGTTCCTTTTGGTATCCCTAACAGCTAGCACAGTACCTGGCACATACTATGGCCCAACGAATATTTGTAAAATGAATGAATTGAATAATCCTTCAAAACCTCTTCAGAGTCATTGGTATCTAGTGTCTCAACACGGTCATCTAGGTTGCACCCAATGTCTGTCTTTCTAATACCAGACTGTCATCAGTCATTTGCTTAAATGGTTCCATTTCACCATTCTTGGATGAAAGTTATTAATTTCAAATATTAATATCTGTGATATCTTTGAAAAGAGGAATTAGAAATTGTATATGTTGCTTATAAATTTGCTTCATGGTGAAAAACATTCCCAAACCATGTCTACACAATGCTAAGCCAACATTTTGACAGGGAATAAACTGATGTTTGTTGTATTTTGTTTCCATTTTTCTGTCCCACATTATTTATGTGTATTTGATGGTCCATTAGATTTTATTGCAGGTATTTCCCTGGGAGGCATTTTTATTCCAAAGATGCCTACCAAACCTGCATTACCCACCAGACTTTCACTTAAGAGCCTTCTTATTGATGTCATCTGCCTAATTGCAAATTTTTATGGTCATCTCTATAAGTAGCAAGAAAGTATTTACAATGTTTTTCAGTGGCTCCTTAGTTTTAAAATTTTCTTATAGATGAACATTAGTTAATTGGGATAGAGGGTAAGAAGGTAGGAAGAGTGTACTTCCAGGAGATTCAGACTCAGTTAATATTGGTGTGTTTAGTACTATGCTAGCTGCATTCACACATCATCTAAGCTATTGAGCTGGGTTCTGTTACTATAAGATCAAGGAAAATGAGGTTCAAAGAAGTTGACTCTCATTCTGAGTTACACTGATGGGGATACAAACTGAAAATTCTTTAAGCCCAGGAAATATCTGCTCTGAAAAGGAGTAAATTAAAAAAACTAAAAGTATCCCCTATTTGAAAATGAAAACAGCTAAAAAATGTTTTTATTATTTTTCATTATTATTAATTTTGTCCTCACAGATGGGCAAAGATTAAACCAATTGACAGGAATATGGGCAAATGGGCATTCTTATTCACTATTGGCAGGAGTGGAGATTAGTACAGCCTTTCTAGAAGGTAGTATGCCAAAATTTTAAATGGTGATACACTTTTACCCAGCAATTTGTTTAGGAATTTATCCTAATGAGTAAAAATTTCACAAGTGTGTAAACATGAGGGCAAAAATGTACTTTTTAATGTTTGGATATTAAAATATTGGAAACAGCCTAAATATTCTTCAATAGAAGATGGGTTAAATAAATTACAGCACAAATATACAATTGAGTTGTATGCAACTAATTAAAAATTGTTTAGATCTGTGTTTATTGCTATAGAAAATGTGTCCCTGAAATATTATTGAATGAGAAAGCAGACTACCGATAGTATGTTTAATATGGGCCCATTTATAACATTAGATATTTTAAAATAATATGTGTTTCATAGAGAAATCTTCGCTAGAAAGTTAATGATGGTTTCTTTCTGGGCTGTGGCGTTTGGGTGCTCTTTACTTTCTTTAGACTTTTATGTATTTGAAGTTTTTATAATGAGCATGTATCACTTTTATTATCAGAAAACAATAAAGCTATTTTTATTTTGGAAAAAAATGTTCTCCAGATTTCTACATTTGCCTGACTCTTCGCTCAGCTGTGCCCTTGGTAACAAATGGAAACTGGTAATAATGCTTTTATTCCAATGCCCTTTATTACTTCTGTCTTCCAGCCTTAGTGACTGAAGCTCCCGCATAGATTCGTCTGGTATCCCCTGAGTAACAAGTTATGAGAGGGCTTATAATAAAGCAGTCCAAGAGGCGAAAACCAGACAAGCTGAAATACAGAAGAGTGGAGAAGAGATCACAGTACACAACTGAGAATATCTGTAATTAAATATTAGTTGATTTTGGTAAAATCTTTAAAAGTTACCCTTAAGATCTATATTTGCTTCAGGTACTTCAAGAAGCAACCTACAGTTAAATTAAAGATCTTTGGGGAGATAAATTTTTTACCCTTAAGTATCCATACCCCAGACTTGTGCCCCACTATACATTTCTAGGCTACACAAAAATTTTAACTTGCTGAATTTAGTAGACTCTGGTTAGCATTATCAACTGAAAATAAAACTTGCAACAGTGCAGAGAAAGAATGGCTGAATACCGTGCTTTTCTCCAGCAGATAGAGATGGAGGCTATATATAATGCTAACGGGATCCACAATAACACATGAATTATAAAGGGAAAAAGCAAAGTATACTCTAGGGTAAAATACCAATTCTGATGAGTTCTATCTGGGACTGTTGTGGGCATAACGAAGTTATGGAGTGTGTAAATATGATAAAAACACTTCCTAGGCAAATCCAGCTAAAAGATAAATGAATGTTGGCTTCTTAAGAGCATAACATAGCCACAAATTTTGTTCTTTTATACTAAATTAATGTGTTGGTGCTATTCTTGTGTTTCCTAGAAGGGAAATGCCAGGTAATCCCAATGGTACCATCATTACAAAGGTTTCAATAAAAGAGAAGTTAAGGAATCCAGTACATAAATACAGTGTAAAATGGAATCATGCTGAACAGCACGTTGGAGTGAGGTAGAAATAACTTCTGGTGGTCTTCTTAGTTCCATTATTCACTAATGATAACTTCATGTCCTTCTGAAAGTGTACAGGCAAATTATGGTGTACTTGCAGGACCATTAAACCACTGGATCTTTTGATGTTTTTAAATGTTTGTAACAGGATTTTTAAAAAGGGCTGCAGTGACTTCAGCCCAGGGCAAATATTAATCAATGACCTTTTATTGTTTTTATTGTATATACCTGGAGGAAAGTGTGTGCTTACCTTCCAGTATGCTTACAAAGCCCAATATGCATGTTTATGTTAACTCACTACCTGCAGCTCTAAGGCCATTTGCTTTGTGATGGGAGGCAGAGCAATCTCTGACATTTTCATTATGCATTTGTCTGGCAGTTTGAAGCAGGAGGAATAATTCATGTGATTGCTAGTATCCTGTCTTGGCCATTAAAATGTATTTCCCTAATAAAAATATTATCACCATATTTTAGAAGGCATAGTCTGACATGTCTTCTTTCTCCCCATCTCATATCTTGGCATCATCGCTCCTGATTTCAATAGTCATGTGAGTGAACCAAGTAGCATTACTGCATCACAGTTAAAAGATCTCATTGATTACAGTGAAGCCACACTTAAACTTCCCTTCAGCCACTGTTCCCATGGCCACACTGGACCCTATCGCCACCTGAAGCTGCTACACATCAGAAATCACAGTATGTTGTCCTTGACTTTATAAAGACCTCCCATTATCTGATCTCTCCATTTCGTCTGGGCCTATCAGTGACCATCCTCTTCCTCTCCCATCTGCTCCATGTGATTTCCTTTGCATAGGCTGGGCCATGCTTTCATCTGTATCAGTGATTGTGCTTATGGAGAAATAGAACCCTTACTAGGTGTTTCAAACAGATGAAATTTAATATTGGGAATTGGCTATCAAAGGGTTGGAAAGCCTAGAAGAGCGAAAAGAGGAAAATGTGAAGTTATCCAGAGATTAATAACTACAGGAAGCCATTCTCACTCTTATGGATGAAAGAGAAAAAAGGAAAAAATTATTACTAGGAGCCCATGACCACTGTACTGCTGAGGCTGCTGACAGCTTGCTGCCGATGCTTCTGGAATAGTGTTGCCAAGGAGAAAAGCAGGAATGTGGACAGAACCACCACCTGTGCTGCTGCCACTGTCACTGCCAGGGGCCCAGTAAGAAGCAGAGAAAGAAAAATCTCTATTTCTTCCACATCCCATTATGAGAAGTTAGCTGCCAAGGGCATCTAGAAAATACAGATGTTTGTTTGGGCTGCCTTGGGTCTTCTTTGCTGTGCGCAGGCTTTCTCTAGTTGCGGCGAGTGGGGGCTACTCTTCATTGAGGTACGCAGGCTTCTCATTGCGGTGGCTTCTCTTGTTGCAGAGCACAGGCCCTAGAGTGCGCGGGCTTCAGTAGTTGCAGCACGTGGGCTCAGTAGACGTGGCTCATGGGCTCTAGAGCACAGGTTCAGTGGTTGTGGTGCATGGGCTTAGTTGCTCCACGGCACGTGGCATCTTCCCGGACCAGGGATTGAACCCGTGCCCCCTTAGTTGGCAGGAGGATTCTTAGCCACTGCGCCACCAAGGAAGTCCTAGAAATACAGTTTTGTCTGAACTATAGTGGAAAGCACAGGCAGGCAAGCATGGAGCTAAATGCCAAAAGACAAATCCTACTCTTCAGCTGTTCAGCATTTATCCTCACCCTTGTACCCTATATTTAGCCTTGCAGTAACAATAATAGTATCATACAAATAACCCTTAAATAATTCAAGATGCTGTCACTCTCCCAAAAGAGGAGACACAAGGTCTCATCCGTCATCATTTCCGTTTCTAGATGATCTTAATTTATCTTCCACCTGGATTTTCTAAGAATAAAGGTAATCATCACCAACATTTCTTGTACAGAAGAAATGAGAGGGAAAAATAAAAATTGGTTAATATACAGAAATACAAAACAAAGGAAATATGTATGGCTGCTGTGGTCTTTGTTTCTATAATTTGTCACGAGGCTGCAATTTGTATTTACAATGTGCTTTTTTTTAAAAAAAATGATATATTTATTATTTATTTATGGCTGTGTTGGGTCTTCGTTTCTGTGCGAGGGCTTTCTCTAGTTGCAGCAAGCAGGGGCCACTCTTCATCGCGGTGCACGGGCCTCTCATTATCGCAGCCTCTCTTGTTGTGGAGCACAGGCTCCAGACACGCAGGCTCAGTAATTGTGGCTCACCGGCCTAGTTGCTCCACGGCGTGTGGGATCTTCCCAGACCAGGGCTCGAACCCGTGTCCCCTGCATCGGCAGGCAGATTCTCAACCACTGCGCCACCAGGGAAGCCCCAACAATGTGCTTTTTTTTAGTCTCCTTCCATGTTCCCTTTGCCCTCAGCCAGCACCCTGGTTGTCTACGTTTCCTCCCCTGATGGCGTGCACCAAACCTTCATTCCTGAAGGGTCATTCCTCAGTGACCCTGCCTTTATTAGTGTGTAACTACTGCACATTAACTTTTACCCCTGGATATGGAACTATTAGCAAGCAGAGTTCCCTGGATTCCCAACTTAGACCTTCCTGCCCCCATTGTGTTCACCAATCTGATTTCCCCTTGAAAACTGCAATCAATCCCCAGAGTCAGTATAATAACCTACTTCTTTCTTCTTGGTTCAGTGGCACAAAGAGCCCCAAAAGACAGTCCCTCAACTTCCAGTTCAGTGAAACCATGGTTGTGTCCACAGGGATCATTTCTCACTTGAGA
This sequence comes from Kogia breviceps, assembly GCF_026419965.1. Taxonomy (NCBI): domain Eukaryota; kingdom Metazoa; phylum Chordata; class Mammalia; order Artiodactyla; family Physeteridae; genus Kogia; species Kogia breviceps. The sequence goes on from NC_081321.1 coordinate 53,819,261, forward strand.
TCCAGGACCTTTAATTTAGCAGAGTCCTGAGTCTGGGAAGAAGAGATGGGAAGCAAAAAAAAAAAAAAAAAAAAATGTGAGCAGGTATTTTTATTTTTCATAGCATCCTGGTCATTGAAAACTGGGGAAAAATTTAAATCATCAATAACTCTCTTAAAATATATAGTCAAATCAAATGTAATCCTTTCAATATGGTAGGTAAAAAGAATATTAGTTTATTCTGTCATTTAATTTGGGTATGTTACTGTTAATTTAGTCCAAGGTTGTGCTGGGTGGAGATACATGCATGCACATATGCATGTGTGTATGTGCTTGTCTGTGGTGTATGTGTGTGTGTGTGTGTGTGTGTGTGTCTCGAATTCATCACTTTATACTAGCTCTCACTGAGCTTGTGGATCTACCAAGGTCTTGAGGTCTTTTTCACATAAACTGCTGATAGCACACCTCTCCTTCATCCTTTCCTTGTGTAATTGATTTTTATGAAATAAAACCCAGAGTATATTACATTTGCATTTTTATAACACTATCCAACCATTTTTAAATGACTTTATATGCCTCGTGCTTCAGTGCCATCTTGTTTGTTTTGATTTATTGATCCCACCTTTTGAGCTTATCACGCTGCCTTTCGGCAGTCAGCTGCACGCCAAGCTCGTTCACATGCGGGACTTTCACACTCGCTGTTCCCCTGCCTGGAACTCTCTTCCCCAAGAATTTCTCCCTCTGCTATTACTCTCTATCACTTTTACACCGTATCTGTTTCCTTCAGTTCATTTGTCAGTGCATGACATTATATATTTGTTTGTTTATCATCAATCTTCTCTAGAATATGAAATCCATAAGGTCAAGGACTTTCGCTTGTTCACCGATGGATCCCTGCCACACTTAGAAAATTTCCTGAAGCATAACAGATGCTCCATAAACATTTTTTGAATACATGAACTAGCTAGTCTTTAAAGAAATTTGTAATTGACATATGGTTGATTTACAATGTTGTGTTAGTTTCAGGTGTACAGCAAAGTGATTCAGTTTTATAAATATATATTTTTTCAGGTTCTTTTCCATTATAGTTTATTACAAGATATTGAATATAGTTCCCAGTAGGACCTTGTTGTTTATTCTATATACAGTAGTCTATATCTGCTAATCCCATACCCCTTATTTATCCCTCTCCCCTTTCCCCTTTGGTAATCATAAGTTTGTTTTCTATGTCTGTGAGTCTGTTTTTGTTTTGTAAATAAATTCATTTGTATTATTTTTTAGATTCCACATATAAGTGATATCATAATATTTTCTTAAAATTTTTATAAAAATAATAAATTAAATAAATAAATAAATAAATAAATAAAAACAATTTTAATTTTATTATCCAACCTTTAAGTTCTGTTCAGACTTGTATCCTTGGCCGGTTTGATGAGATTGATTTCTCTATGCACAAAATTGTTGATAAAAAGTGCTCTACAGGATAAGGCCAGTTTCAGAACCATGTGGCACTCCACAGAGTACCACATTCTGAGGTTTGAGGTTAATGTCTTTCCAATAATTTTCTTTTAATTAGGAATAAATTCAACGAACTCTGATTTCATCTCATTTTCCAATTACTTCTCTATCTTGAATGCAAGATATGATCCAAGTTTTTTAAGTAGTGCAAGAGGGACTTCACAAACTGGTCCCAAACAATTTTTCCGTCATTTATATCCCATCACTACCTGCTTCCTGCCTTCTTTCCATAGAGTTTGTATCTTTCATTCTAGTCCCACTAAACTTGTTATGATTCCTGAAGCATACCACGTCCCTTCTCATCTCCATGCCTTAGCACATGAGGTTCCAGCTATCTGGAATACCCTCCTCTCCCATCTCCACCTTCAGCTAGGTGCATCCTTATACGCCATCCATGACCTAGCATAAATATCACTTTCTCCATGAATCCTTCCCAAACTTCCCTGGGTGATTAATCACCCACTCCTCTGTTCTCCCTCAGTCATTTAGATGTTTGTCCACTTTTGCATTTTGCTTATTGTTTGTAATCTTTACCATATTATTTATGTCTCTCTTCAGTGTTAAGATGCTGACCTCCTCCAGGTATGAAGTTAGATACTGATTGATATCTACTGAATAAATGAAAAACATAATGAAATATTTAGTTCATTGCTTGTTACAGCTTTTAAAAAGCAGGTCACAGGCTTCCCTGGTGGCGCGGTGGTTGAGAGTCCGCCTGCCGATGCAGGGGACACTGGTTCGTACCCCGGTCTGGGAGGATCCCACATGCCGTGGAGCTGCTGGGCCAGTGAGCCATGGCCGCTGGGCCTGCTCATCCGGAGCCTGTGCTCCGTGGCGGGAGAGGCTGCGGCGGTGAGAGACCCACGTAATGCAAAAAAAAAAAAAAAAAAAAAAAAAAAGCGGGTCATGCCCAGTAGGACTGGCTTCCATCAAGGATGGCATTGACATTGGTGAGTTTTTTGGGATCCAGCTTAGCCTTGCCATCTCAGAGACCTCAATTCCTCAGTCCGTTTGGAATAGACTTACTCTCAGTGGCAGAGCTGCATTGATCAGGTCCATGGAGGTTTATAAAAATCAACATACTAATTCTCTACTTTCTAATGAAAAAATATAACTGTCCAGAGAACTGAAATCCTCAAGTCAACCTATTAGTGCATTGTCCCCCTGGAGGCAAGTTATATTTGAAGCAATATGATATGGCCCAGGGGAATTCATTGATCTTAAGTATTCCTCAATGAAGGAAGTTTGAGACTGTCTCATGCACTAGAGAAGTAGTCTCTCCGAGGAAATTTGGTGCTTAACCAAGACTGCCACACCTGGGCAGGGCCTGGGTGATCACCTTCAACATGTCTGCTAACTAACTCTCCACTTCCTGTGCAGCTTTGGTCAACCAACATCTCTTGGCCCAGACAGGACTTAAAGAAATTTCACTAAATGTCTGGTGACAAAGCTTTGTTTGTATCTGAGTTCCCATTCTTCCCATTTATATAATAATGGACACTCTTCTGGTTTGTTCCTGTTCATATTTACTGTGTATAGATTTAACTAATTTAACTCCAAGGACAATTATATTTCCACCTCATTGCCAGCCCTGTTTGATGACAACAAGACCTAAAAGGGTTGAGTGACTAATCAAGAACTTGTCAGTGGAAGAGGCAGAAATTCATCCCTGGTCTTGTTGCTCTAAGCTGGTATGCTTTCTATTATTATTTTCATGTGGAAATCCCTAATAATTATTCAAGAAGGACTAGTTCTTAGCCTTTTTTTTGTTTGTTGTTGTTGTTTGTTTTGTTTTTCTGTACGTGGGCCTCTCACTGTTGTGGCCTCTCCCGTTCTGGAGCACAGGCTCCGGACGCGCAGGCTCAGCGGCCATGGCTCACGGACCCAAGCCTCTCCGCGGCATGTGGGATCTTCCCGGACCGGGGCACGAACCCGCGTCCCCTGCATCGGCAGGCGGACTCTCAACCACTGCGCCACCAGGGAAGCCCTCTTAGCCTTTTTTACCTGATTAAACATATGTTTTTTCAAAAGGCTTCAAAACGTTGACACATGGCTGGCACTTCTATGAATCTATCCTATGGAAATCATATCCTATGGAGGTACAAAAATTATAGCTAGAAGGATGTTCATTGCTACATGGTTTACAATAGTAAATAGCTGAAAAGAACCTAAATGTTCAACAACAGGAAATTTGTGAAATTATAACTATAGTTATTAACATAATGTTATAAAGAATGTTCGTCTTACATTGTTAAGTCGGAAAAGGCAGATTTCTAAACACTATGTAAAATAGGATCCTACTTTTGGCAAAAAGAAAGTATACGGATACATAATTATAGAAAAAGAACTAGAAGAAAATAAAAATAAAGTGGTGAGGATTATAATGATGTTTTCCCTTTTTTTGGCTTATTTGTTTTTTAAAAATTTTCTACAATGAACATGTATTACTTCAATTTTAAAAATGATTGCCATTATTAGAATAGTTGAAAATTAGTTTTCATGATCTTATTTGATGGGATTTGAATAGAAAATAAAAACCATATGCAACAGTATATCAGTATTTTCATTATGTAGCTTTCTGTGTAAGAAAGCTGCTTTTATCTTTCTACTCTTCACATGTTATTAATTTCCTGTAGTGATATTCCAGTAGAGGAGCTCTTTAAACTTATTAATCGCCTGTATTTCTATCCATATAAATGCAGACAAGTCTTTTTTGTTGTTGTTCTCTGGGAGAGACTATTAAAAGATAGGGAGGATAATGACTCCCAAGCAAATATTTTAGGGACTCAGCTGAATTTGTTAGAATACTACAGTGATGTGATACCAATTACGCTTCTGTTTCCAGTGTGGGAGAGTAAACTGTATATGAAAGCTGCAGAATGTACTTCTTCACAGTCCATCCCCCACAAATGTTTCTTGATTGGAATGGAGACCACAGGAGAACACAGGTAGACCAACATGAAATATCCTTCCCCTGGTCAGTCATACCATGACAGTAGGTGAAGTGCAACAGCAGTTGGATCAAGGAATGTTAATATTTCATTATAACTCAATTGAAATTTAATTCAATTTCTGAATTCAGAGGAGTTAAAACCAGCATAATTAAAAGTAATAAAATGTAAAGTCCTCTGATTCTATTCTCTCATCCTCATACACGCGTCTTCCCTCCAGGGTTTCTTTGCTCACTGCCCACCTCCCTCCCACACAGCTCTGCTCTGTCCGGTGGAATGGTCATTTGCTTGCACAGAAATGTCTCTTCATTCTCAACCTGCTCAAGATATTGTGCTAACAAAGACCATATCTTCCCATTATCTTAACAAAACCTGGCTCTCACCAAGAACGCTGCTTTGCTTCCTTTACAGTTCGGTCCTGGGAAGGGTGCTCGTTCTTCCATGAACCTGACACCTCTAGGGCAGGGAGGAGGAGGTCCAATCCTTCCAGGTGCATGCCGCTGCTCCTATGCCTTTCACCTCCCAGCCCAGGGAGGCTTCACGGTCATGTATCCAGTGCAGTCACACGGGCCCCCGTGCACAGAATTGTCCCAGGCTTGGCGGTTAATGCTCTGCAGTGGTCATCTTGAAACTCTTAACAATTGTTATGGGCTGAATTGTTTTGTCCCCCCAAAATTCATATTTTGAAGTCCTAACCCTCAGTACCTCACAGTGTGACTGTATTTGAAAATAGGGTCCTTTAAAGACGCTTTACTTAAGGTTAAATGAGGTCATTGGTATTGGCCCTAATCCAATATGACTGGGAAGAAAAGGAGATTCCTAATCTTATAAGATTCATTATAAGAAGAGGAGATAAGGACACAGACAGGAAAGACTACATAAAGACACAGGGAGAAAATGGCCATCTCCAAGCCAAGCAGAGAGGCCACAAGATAAACTAAACCTCCATTATCTTGATCTCAAACTTCAAGCCTCCAGAAATATGATGATATAAATGTCTGCTGTTGAAGCCATTCAGCTGTAGTTCTTTGTTACAGCAGCCTTAGCAAACTAACATAACAGTTTCACCTTTCAATTTGTACTTTGTAACTGAGGTCTGATGGAACAATGGAGCCTGCACCAGGGGCCTGGAGCCTTTAGGCTCACATGGGGCTCCACCTTCCACTGCCTCCCCACCTTCCCTGGTCAACTTCTTGCCTCTCACTCTCCCCTTCCCTGACCCCCAGCACCGTGGGTCCCATCCAGCCTTCCCCTTTCCGTGCCCTCCCCAGGACAGCAATTGGGTCATGTCAGCAGAACAAGCCTACTGGTGCTTGCTCCTGCTGTTGTCCTCCGCCCCTGGTGAGGGACTGGATGCAGACCCAGGCAGGGTTTGAAGTTGGGGCAACACTGCCCTGTGCCATCTTCAGGGAGAGCATGGAAGCACCGTCTCCTCTCCAGGCTGGCAGGGTCATAGTGTGTGTGCTTGAATCTCTTGCCCAAGCAAATCCAGGCACCAGGCATGGGGTTGTCTTTCTGCTCTGGGGTGGCGTGGTGGGTTGAGGGAAGGGGAGACTGATTTCTTTGCCTTCAGCTGGGGTGCAGCCTCTCAGGGAAGGTAGAACTGCTAAGCCGGTGGACCATGCCCTGAGTCATGGGACAGAGCCGCCACTGTGCACGTGTGAGGGTCCACACTCACTCTGCAGGGATTCCCCTTGTCCAAGGGACCAAGGCATGAAATAATAAGTAAAAACACCATGACAGGTCAAGAGAGCGACTGCAGAAAAAAGAGTGTTTAATATTTCGGTTCCTTTAACAGCACTATATCTGAACAAAGGCCCGCACATTTTCATTTTGTACTGGGCCCTACAAATTACATAGCTAGCCCTGCTGAGCCCCATGCAAAAAAGTCAGCACTTTTAGGGCTCATACAATCTGGCTTTTTCACCCTCTTTCCTCAATACTCTTGCTTCTAGACATACAATTTGCTTCCTTGGCTAGCATCGTTATCCCCACTCCTAGCTATTATGGTGTGGTAATCTGTTACTAATGTGACAGACCCATCATACGCCTAGCTCTCTACTTCACTGACCTTCAAATCCAGTCAAGGAGAGGAATTCGCTCCTGGAGCCCATCCTCCTGCTTTGCATTATCTAACTGCTCCACCTCTCAAGCTCAGGGTCCAATTTAATCCATCAACTCTGGGGAAGGTCAACCAGCTGTGTGACATTGAACAAGTTAGCTGCTGTCTTTGAGACTCCGTGACCTCACCTGTAAAATGAGGCTCAGCGGCCATGGCTCACGGGCCCAGCCGCTCCGCGGCATGTGGGATCTTCCCGGACCGGGGCACGAACCTGCATCCCCTGCATCGGCAGGTGGACTCTCAACCACTGCGCCACCAGGGAAGCTCCCAGGAGAGTAATATTAACTTCATAGGTTTGCTGTAAGGTTAAATAAAATGATATACAAGATGCGCTTAGCATGGCGCCTGGGACATAGCTGTTCTCATGAAATGGCTAGCGTTTTCCCCAGGGAGCACACCTTCCTATCCCTCCGGCTCTCATCGGCTTACTCCCAGGGGATCTCCAGTTCCCTGTGACGTGCATTCTCTGCGCCTGTCCCAGGTGAGCCGGGGGAAGTCCACTGCAGCACCGCGCAGACGCGGGCCTGCACACACGCGGCCTCGCCGGCTCCAGCTGGTCCGTCACCTCCCGACCCTACAGCCCCTGTTAGAAGGCTTCCCTCCAAGCCTCCTTTCCTTTCTATGCTCTGACTCTGAGCCATCCCCCCCTACTTCGGAGGGAAGAAACCGGCAGCGGGCTTGTCTCTGCCCTCCATCTTCTGCTGGCGGACAGATCCGCCTATCCTGCGCTCTTCTCACCTTCCCTGTCTTTCTCCATCGGTCTTCTTGGCCTTTTCCGTCTATGCTCTAGGCCCCCTTTCTCTCCTGTATTCGGTCATTTAGCCTTTGTACTTTACCGTCAACCTCTTATTTTCCATGTCTGCTTCTCCTCAACATAGATATGTGATTATATGTATATTTTTTCAATGTTTAGGGGGAAACCCCTTCTTTGACCCCCATCTTATCTAACTTCTTATTCTCAGCCAGATTCTTTGATAGAACAGATGGCACTGGCTCGCTCCCTTCCTTTACTTCCTGTTTGTTCCTCAGTTCCTTGAAGGAAGGCTTTGCCCTCCATGCCAGAAAGATCTGTCTTTCTGAGACAAGCAGTGGCCTCCTAAGGGCCAATGCTGGTCATCGACATTCAGACTTCACCACCCTTGATTCCTCTGCAGCATCAGACATTGTTGAATTCTACTTCCTTCTGGAAGGGCTCGCTCTCTCGCTCTCCTGTCTCTGTCTCTCTCTCCCCTTCCAAGAAATGACTCTCTTTCGGTTATATTACTACCATTTTGATTCCTCCCTCTCTTCTTCTCCTCTTTCTCCCACTTCCCCCTCCTTTCCCTCAGGTGTTGGCATTCTCTGAGCTTCCACCTGCAGCCCTCTTCTTTTCTCCCTCTCACAGCCTCTCTTGATGAATTCGTTTGGTCTCGTGGCTTTAACCACCCTCGATTTTCCGAGGAGCCCACAGCGCCGGGCTCCAGGCCCACTGGACCAGAGTGGTACAGTGGATTCAACATTGATTAGCCACTCCGCGGCCAGCTGAATGGACTGGGAGAACATCAGTTAACCCGTGTAAGTGTCAGCTTCCTTATTTGTACAGTGAGACGAGTAATATATATATATATATATATATATATATATATATATATCATAAGGGCTTATTGTGAGGATTCAAATAATGCAGAAACAGCACAGTTCCTGGCACACATAAAGGATTCAATAAATGGTGGTGATGCTGCTACTGCTGCTGCTGCTAAGGGTGGTGCTGTTCAAGGGTAGCTGCTCTTCAACCCTTGCTGGGTATTTGTAAGACTCACCCATACATGCTCCCTCCCATCGGTTAGTAGTATGAACTGTGGGCCCTGTTTTGACCCACGGGCACCTCTTTCTATCCATAATCACAACATCTGGAGCTGCTGCATGTTCTCTGCTTCCTCTCATGTCTAACCCACTCTCCTGTCTAACCCACATAGAGCGGGGGATGCTCTATCTTGACTTCCTGACTTAAATAATCTTCTATCTGACTCAGTCTTTCTGAGGGCTGCAAACTTAAAGAAGCCCACTTTTGAACAGTCTCCCATACTATGGAAAGCCTAGTTAATACTGACATTCTCAGCATGTTTTTGTGCAGTATCTGTTACATCTCTGCTTATAGGCTTCGAACAGAGTGTGGGAGACACTACCCAGCAGGATAAAGGCCTGGTCCTTGCCTACTTTTTTACTTTATCCACTCTTCTGTAAGAGCTCATGCCTCACCAAATGAAACCACTGACAATTTCCAGAAGGTCCCATGCTGCTCCAGCTTCTGCATCTGAATAGCCTGTCTCCACTTCTACCCTCCTCTGTGCCTCTCCCCAGCCCCTTGCCAGATTAGCTATTTCCACTTTGTCTCTCTGTACCACAGCTCTGTTCAGTCTTCTCTCTAAATGTTTGCCTCTCAGCCACACTGAACTTCACTTTCAGTCATGTTTTGTCCTCAGAGCCCAACATGACGCCTGACACACGACAGACCTTTAGCATCTATACAGGGATTAAAGAGATCAATGAAAAATACTGGAGAAATGCTTCCTCAAAATTCCACTAGGGGTCACTTTCTGTACGTTTTAGGAAGAAATAGCGCAGGCCCGTAGTAAATCAATTCTTTATGAAAAATTCAGCTTGTGTTTAAATTTTTAAAGTCATTTGTTGTTTATTTAATGGAAACTGAAATTCTGTCATGTCATACAAGCCTTGAAGCCCAGTACGATGGCCAGCTCTTTCTGGTTGTATGAATAATGTCAATACTCATGTTTGTGTAAGAAACAAAATTGAACATAGCATTTAATTTTGCATTTTAAGAATTCAGATCACTGAATTTATATGAAAGTTTCTTCCATATTTTTAGGTTAATATCCTTGGATAAGGTTAATATTTAGTTAATTTCAAATATGTTTATTTATAGATTATCCCAAAGGCCTCTTCTTCTAAACTTTTATTTCTTTACTACACTTATTCTCATTTGACCTCAGTTGCAAAATTAATGGTATATTCCTACTGATTATCTTGATCTGCCTCATACCACAGAGATTTTTTAATAAGGGGAGTGAAAGGGGGAGAAACTGATTTTACTAGCAATTAATAGCCACTTAAAAACAGTGCAAATACACTTACCATAGATGTAGTGCTTTACTATTTTGGTTACTCTCTCAAATATAATATACTTGACTGGCCTCCAGAAGAGCCGTGGTATCAAGATTCTGTTCTTAAGGGAAAATATTGTTCTTAGCAACACTGCAAATGTAGTAGCACAGCTATGGGTCAAACGTTGAGTTTATACTGGCTGTCAACCTTCTAGGACACAGAAACATCAACAAGTGATTAAATACCATGAGGTGAGAGCATTGACAGCAAACGCTATGGGAACACAGGGGAGGAATTAGCCAAAGGACGGTTGCTTGATAGAAAGGAGCTTTTCCTATCAACTTGGGGAAAGTTTATGAAATGTCTCCATCCCATAACAGAAGTTTCCCTCTCCAATGACTGCCTATGGATGTGGGTCATTTATCCACAGTATGTCAGGGAAACCACATTAGGTAAATTTAGGTGTGTAAGCATATTTCATAGGGGTTTTGGTATCAGGAACGGTCACACCACTGTGGAAAACCCTCAACATTCACTGAGCTGGAGAAAGGCCTTGCTTCTTCAGCTTGGCTTTTTGCTCATCCCTGAGTTGCTTCTGGGAAGAATTTGGAGTATCCTGGCCTGCATGAGCACTTCTGACCAGCTCTACTCTGACTCCCCAGCGCGTGTATTTTCTCACATAATAGAAAGCTATTTCTGTGTCCTCTGCCTGGAACACCCTACCTGCCCACAATGGAATGAACTCTTCTTCTTCCTCCGGACTTTAACAGAAGGGTTGACTTGAGGTTTTGGCTCAATCTTTTCCTCAGAGAAAACCTTCTCTGACTTCTTAGATTAGGTCCAACTTCTGTTTTGAGTTGTCTCTTAGCTCTAAATACCTCTCTTTTGCAGCCCTTATCATTATGGCAATTTTGCATTGCTTTTCTGGTGTTCAAAGATAAACTGAGGCATATTAAAAATTTTAACAGTTTATTCAAGGAAAAATCGGTTGGAATCAGACAGCCATAAACCGGAAGTGGTTAGGAGCACTCCACCCACAGGAGGTGGAGGAGAGATTTTTATAGGGAAAAGGTGGAAGCAAAGTAAGGAAATTTTTGATTGGTTATAGCTTAAAGCCTAGTTGGCTGTTTGTGACTGGTTGTCCTTATGTTTCACTTTCGTAATGTTGAGGCATTTTCAGCTTAGATTTTGGTTTTCTTATGCAGGCCGCCATGACATTAGAGCCCCCTCAGTCTAATGGCCTCCTTGTTTAATTAAACACTGGTAATTATTTGATTAATTACTGACTCTCAGACTCAGCTGAAGCTCCAGGAGAGCTCCAGCTATAACTTTGCTTACCGTTACCTAGCAGTGTCTGGTGCGAAATAAGCATTCAGTAAATATTTGTTGAATAAGCAAATGCACTTCATTTTAATTTGGCTACACAGCCCCAGACTTTTATTTCTAAGACCCTATAAGCCTAGTACTGTTCTCTGTAACTTCCTTTATAAAAGGCTGGAAAGGGCTTCCCTGGTGGCGCAGTGGCTAAGAATCTGCCTGCTAATGAGGGGACACGGGTTCGAGCCCTGGTCCGGGATATCCCACATGCCACGGAGCAACCAAGCCTGTGTGCCACAACTACTGAGCCCCTGTGCCACAACTACTGAAGCCCGCATGCCTAGAGCCTGTGCTCCACAACAAGAGAAGCCACCGCAATGAGAAGCCCGCGCACCGCAATGAAGAGTAGCCCCCGCTTGCTACAACTAGAGAAAGCCCATGTGCCAGTGTGCAGCAATGAAGACCCCATGCAGCCAAAATTAAATAAATTAAATAAAAATAAATAAATAAATAAATAAAAGCCTGGAAGGAAGTAGAGCAGATTTACTAAGCAAAGTAAGAAAATTTAGACTTAGGAATCAGACGTTCCCTTCCTCCCACTGGCCTTCCTGGCCCACCTCCTGGGCCTCGCCAGCTGCCATGTTGCTAGCTGTGCTCTCATTTACAATGCATCTCTTACCTCACTTCTCTCTTCCCCGTTCTTTAAGACCCCAACCCTCTGTCCCCAGCCCCTTCCCAAATGACTTATCACCCCAAAAATTCCTCCAAGGACAATGCCCTTTTCCATTTGATTGACAACAGTTTTATCTACTTATGTTTCATATTTCTCATTCTTGCTAGTCTCTGCGTCTTGGCTTTGCATAGCCAAGAATTTCTCCAAAGCTGTTCTCTCTCCCAGATGAACTCTGCTGCACTTTTCAAACAGTAAATTTTTTCCTTCCTGCTGTCTATATGCTATTTTGATTAGAAAGCAGAAGCCTTGGTCCAAATCCTCAGTGACTTCAAAGTTGCACAGCTTGTCAGTGATAAATTTTAGATCAGAATTTTTTTTTTTTTTTGGAGACTTCTGACTTTGAATCCAGTATACTTTCTGTACAGATCTCTCTCGTCTTCTAGCCTGGGAGTTGAGGGTGTGGAATTGTTAGCTAGCTCAGCACAGTGCCTGGAACATAGTAAGATTATGTTCCATGACTCTTTGCTGAATGAACAATCTTGATCCACTGTCCCTCAACCTTCTTTTAGACACAAGCTACCCGGCCTGTCCCTCTGGCACCAGTGACCAACTGTGACCATTAGAGGGCAGCAGAGGTGTGAAAAGCACTGGGGAGGGGATAGTTGAAGTGTCGCAATGAAGTCAAAGTCAGAAACCTCAGAACCAGAAATGTTATGGAATACAAAGTGCAGGGTTTGTCAGATTTAGCAAATAAAAGTACATGACACTCTGGGAATACATATATTTTAAAAGTATTCATTGTTCATGTGAAATTCAAAATTATCTGGGTGGGCTGTGTTTCACCTGGCCTCCCTAACAAGTGCCATTGCATGTGAATCAGATGGATGCTCCAGAAGTGGCATTGGTCCTTAGAAGGAACCTGTTAGGAGGAATTGGATGGGGAAGTTGTTGGTGAGCTTACAGAAGTCAAATGCAGGTGCTCATCACATAGGGGATTGGCTAATTCAAGGTCAGCCAATATTAAAAGTCTGCTCTGGAGGAGAAGACACTGTAATATTACCTGGATTGATCTGGGTGACAGGCCCTTCCTCTGTCCCTTCCTGCACTGTGACGGCATCAGATGGTAACAGTTGAAAGAGGATGTGCAACATCTCCATTTGTGGCCATAGATTGATTGGGTAATGATTGTTTAACCCCACACACTGTGACTGTTGTAACTTGTATCCACCTTCCCTTCTTAATCTTGTGGTCTCTCACCTTGCGTAACAATCCATTTCTCTTATTTCAGAATCTGCCATTTTCCACATATTTTTTCCTATGACATTCCATCTCCTCTAAGGCTCATTTTCTTTTCGGGGCCCTCCTGAAATTTCACTTCTTAAGTGTTCCTTTCTCTAATTAAGTGGAGACATCCATTCTCAATCTAATTGTTAAACATGAACATTGAATAATTTAAGACACGTTCATTTCAATACACATTTATTGAGGGCTTACTATGTAGGAGAAAAAGCTTCACCATTAAGAAACTTGTAATCTAGTTAATGAATTATAACGTTAGAAACCAAAGGGGAGATCCTCCCTCTGAGAAGTGATTGATACAGGTTGCCAGAGAACAACTGGTCCCTTTGTAAATCACTGTTCTCATATTCCTATGAATTCACTTTTGGAAGTAACTTCAGAGTAAGAGGATTCATGAACATGTTACAAGTGATCTGTGAAATTGGGAGTTATCAGTAGGGTCTTCCTTAAGTTCCTTCGTTTCTCAGAGAGCAGTTGTTTGCTTCTTCTTTTGAGGTAGGTAGAACTGACAAGATCTAGCCTTACTTATTATATTTAAAAATGTAAAAGTGATTGAAATACACCCCCGCACACATACACTAACTGCTTCATGGCTTCAGGAAGAACGGGTAGTGATAACCGGCTGGAGGAGGAGGCTTTTAAGAATCCTAGGATGGGCCTTCCCTGGTGGCGCAGTGGTTGAGAATCCGCCTGCCGATGCAGGGGACATGGGTTCGTGCCCCGATCCGGGAAGATCCCACATGCTGCGGAGTGGCTGGGCCCGTGAGCCATGACCGCTGAGCCTGCGCGTCTGGAGCCTGTGCTCCGCAATGGGAGAGGCCACAACAGTGAGAGGCCCGCGTACCACAAAAAAAAAAAAAAAAAAAAAAACCTAAGATGTTAGTATTCAATACTTCAAAGAACTTTAGGGATCAATCACGTGGTCCAACCTTCTTACTTACAGTTATGATACGCAAGGCCCAGAATTTAAAGACTTGTATAAGATCGCACACTAAGCTTGTGCTAGGGCTGGGATGTGAGCCCAAGACTTCTAGGTGTGTCTAAGATCAGGTTCTGAGGGACTAGATAACGATATAACAATGCTCTGTGATGTGTGGCTAGTAGCCACTTTTTTCCCGGGAGACTCTTGGAGATGCTTGGCTTCTATGACCACCTTCCCCCTGGGCTGTCTCCTCCCTCTCCGGATGCTCCTCCTCTGTCTCCTTTGCTAGTGCCTTCCTCTGCTCTACTCTAAAAAGGGATGTTCCTGAGACTTCACTCCCTCACCCTCCCTCCCTGAACAGTCTATCAACTACCAATGTTTTGGTTACCTTACAAAGTACCTCTCTGATTCACAAATATTTATCTTTAGTTCTGATCGTTTTCCTAGGATCTATATTTTCAACTGTTATCTGCATATCTTTTCCCAGATGGTCTACAGATGCCTCAAACAGTCCAAAACTGAAACCTCATCTTTTCCATCGTTCCCCCACAAACTGAGTTCTCTTCCTGTGTTCTATGTCTTAGATAGTGACATCATCAGCCATCCCAGTCTCCAGGTCCCCATCCCCCTCACTAACTGGTCACCAAACCCTCTCACATCTGTCCCCTTAACATCTCTGTACTCATCACTTCCCCTGCATCCACACAACCCCAGCCTTAGTCTAGGCCAGGAGTCACAGGTTCAAATGCCTACAAGAGATAAACAAGTGAGAGAGGGCACATGCCAGTAATAGAGGACAGTGAGGGCTGTGACCAGCTGGAGATAACAAGCTTCATTTAAAGGGGGCACAAAAATACTTCGTTTCAGCAGATTCTTACCATCAGGGAATGCAGGCCCAGTATTGACAGATATTCTCAATTTAAGAGAGGTCTACATTTTTAAAATGTGAAACATTCTGATTTTTAAATTGGAACAAATAATTTTTTAAAAACCCAACTATTGGATGGAAAACAAGCACACCCTGTCCCCTGTCCCCATCCTTTATCCTTCCCGTAGCTCTGCATCCAGCAAAGTGCCTGACATACAACAGGTGATCAGCAATTACTTAAGTGAGTGAAAATGGACAAGGAGGTCATAACAAGCAAGCTATTACTAAGTTGTCTGCAGTTTAAATTTTTTTAATTGTAATTACTGAATTATTATGTGCCCATTTTACTGAATGAAACACTTCAAAAATATCTCAAGAAAAGATCTGTTGTTTTCCTGCTCTCTTCCATATCCTTTAGGTAACTGATGTTAATAGCTTAGTGTGTATCCAGCTACACTTTCCCCATGGTCTTAAAACAGTCATATAGATTTTTGCTCCTGTTTTTCAGAAATGTAATAATACTTTACACATTACTCTGCAATATGTGTTGCTTTGACTTAATTATGCAGCATTGCCATCCTTCAGCTTAGTAACTATATATCTAACTTCATTCTGTTTAATAGCTGCATAATGTTCTTTAATATGATTTACCATAATTAAGTGAACCATTTTTCTATTGATGAGCAATCAGATTGTTTCCAGCTGCTTTTTAGCCTATGAAAAATGGTGCAATAACTATCCTTATAAACGGACACTTACACAGTAGTGCTTCTGTGCCTTCTATTTCTGTGGGAGAGATTCCCTCAAATGGAATGGCTGTATTAAAGGATGTGGCTAAATATTTTAAGAGACACTCTGCAATTACTTTCAAAAGGTTCTAGCAATTCACATTCCCATGAAAGGCCTTTGGCAGGGTGGACAGGGAAAGTCCCACTGACAAGATGATATATGAGCAAAGCCCAAAGATGGTAAAGGAATTTGCCACACAGATCCCTGGGAAAGACAATTCCAGACAGAAGGAAGAGACAGTTCAAGGACCCTAAGGCAGAAGCACATCTGATGGTGTTCAAGGAACAAAAAATAGGCCAGTGTAGCTGAAGCAGAATGAGCAAAGGGGAGCCCAGGAGGAGAGAATGTCAGTGAGATTGATGGGCAGAGGATGATACTGGCTTTTGCTTTCATCATGAGGGTGATGTGGAGCCATTGCAGGGTTTTAAGCACAGGAGTGACACATCAAGGCCTGTTTTAAAAGGATCACTATGGCTGCTATGCTCTCTGGGTTCAAATCCTGGCTCGGCCATTTCCAACCTTAATCAAGCCATTTTACCTCTCAGTAGCAGTTTCCTCATAATGAAAATGGACATCTTATTTATTATTATTATTATTATTGAAATATTTGAAAATTTTAATGTAAAATTTTAAATGTTAATTTAATTACAAAATATAATGGGCATTTTAATGTTACCACTTCATGGGGCTGTTGTGAAGAGTAAATGAGTTAATTCACAGAAAGCACTTTGTGGTTGGCATCTTGTAAACACTCAAAATTAGCCATTATTATTGTTTATCATCATAATAAATAATAATAAAAGATGAAGATAAAAATACAGAAACATTCTGTTTTCTGAGTGTGAAAACATTTTTTTTGCACCCTCCACATTCTCTGTTATTTTTCCATCAAAAATGGAATTTTGGAGATTTTCTATTTCTTAATGAAATCTGCCATTGGGTAAAATGAGGTGGTATTACAGCATTATGACTTGTTTTTAAAGCAGAGTGTTCAGATTCTTTTCTCTACTGCCATGCATCTACCTCCTTTATCCTCAGTGTAATTCTCTTTCTGCATTGTACTCCTTGTCTTTCTCTCTTTCAGACATTCCTTCTCTGTTTTGCTCTTCCTTATATCTTACTTTTCTCCAGTGCTTCATAAGCTGGATGGGGTTTTTTTGTCCTTGGCCAGAAGTAGATGTCATATGCAGAATCTTCTCACACAGGGAGGAAATTTTCCAGCCATTTAAAATAAACCCAGGGAAACATACCTGCTAATCTGAAGGCAGTTTGATTTCTCAAACAGGGTGGACCCTATGGAATGCTCAAATATATTTCTATCCCACGAAGTCAGTCTTCTATTGCTGATTATGAATTGCATGGGCATAGCACTTTTTACTTGGTCCCTGATTTACTTTCCTTCTGTTCAAAATTCATCCCATAGCCAATATGACACACCATCTTACCAATGTCAGTTTAATATTTCTGCCTCTGTTTCTGTCGATCCATATCTGAAATAACTAACTTCCACTCTAGACATTCTCTTACTTTTGCTCCCAGATCTCATCATCACTTGATATATGTATTACTTACTTTTGACAATCTCCTCTCGCTAGAGTATACCGGGACTTGGTCTGTTTTGTTCACTGTTCTTCTCCAGCACCCAGAACAATAACTGTCCTGAAATCTAGATTTACGGAATAAATGAGTTGTAATCTTTTTATGAATACTTCCCAAACTTTTTCTGTTTTTTATTTCTATTTTTATTTCACTTATTGTATGAGATTAGATCAATAATTTTCATAAAATACTTCACAAATAAAGACCAATATGACTGAGTAGGGATCTACCCCCAGCACCACTTCCCTGTCGCAACAGGGAAGTGCTTTGGTGCTACCTCACTCATGGCATGTTTGTCAGGAAAGGAGCTTCTAGAAAAATATACTTAAGGAGGCAATAATTTTTTATCAATATAGTCTCCTACAACTTAAAAACTTATATACTGAAACAGAAATAGAAGGGCATAGATTTAGCCCTACCAATATTTTAGCTTGTGCAAAAACTTATGTAATAAAGCAAACTAAATTGAATTACAATTGAGGTGACTGGGGCCATTTCTTTGTAACATTTAGAGACAAGGGCTTAACATCAAAGTCAGTTAATTTCATCAGCATTTCCACTGAAATGCCCATATGGCAAAGAAGAGGGCTTGCATGCCTCATGGGGTCTTGAGGTACTAGCCAGTCAGTCTTCACAAAGGTGAAATTACTTTTAAGTTTTATCTTTTACCTTAAAAATTCTTGCCAACTTTTCATTCTATATAATGCATCCTTATTTTTTAAAATATTAGAACAGTGTACTAGATAACATTGAGACAACTGGACACTTCAAAAAGCCTTTTATATTGAGACTTTTTGTCCCTTTCTGGTGTATCACCACTTACCTCCAGGAGTCTGGAGTCCTGATTAGAGAATTATGGAACTAGATGTCAGCTCTTTGTGACTAAGTCTTTTTGTTTCTTCTTTTTTTATTGAAGTATAGTTGATTTACAATGTTGTGTTAGTTTCGGGTATACAACAAAGTGATTCAGTCATATATATATATTATATATATATATATATTCTTTTTCAGATTCTTTTCCCCTATAGGTTATTATAAAATATTGAGTATAATTCCCCTTTTTGCTTCTTTAAATCCATTTGGGGACTGCAGAATACTATCACAGTGTTTTAGCTTTCAAGGGTCCTCTGAATTAGGCCCCCAGTGCAGTTTTCCAGCCCCGTGTCCCATTAATCCCAAATCTACATGCCTTAATTAAATTATAGAAACTTCTGGCAAGGGCCATTATTATTTACTTATGTCTCTCACTATACTCACCAAACACAACCATCTGGTATGTGGTCAGTATTGTGTCAGGAAGGATAGGCTAGGTTCTGCTGATTTAAGAAACAAGTCCAGTGCTTCCCTGGTGGCTCAGTGGCAAAGAATTCGCCTGCCAATGCAGGGGACACAGGTTCGAGCCCTGGTCCGGGAAGTTCCCACATGCCGCAGAGCAACGAAGCCCGTGCGCCACAACTACTGAGCCTGCGCTCTAGAGCCCGTGAGCCACAACTACTGAAGCCCGCGTGCCTAGAGCCCGTGCTCCACAACAATAGAAGCCACCGCAATGAGAAGCCCACGTGCCACAACGAAGAGTAGCCCCCACTCGCCGCAACTAGAGAAAGCCTGCACCCAGCAACAAAGACCCAACAAAGCCAAAAATAAATAAATTTATCAAAAAAAAACAAAAAGAAAGAAACAAGTCTACTGCCTTATTGGATTAACACAAAAGGATTTCTCCTTATTTATTCAGACCCTACTGGGGGTCCATGTCACTCTCCAGGGCAGTTGTCCATTAGATGATGGCTCATCGTTGCACCTCACATTCCTGTAATCACCAAGGCAAGGAGAGTTGAGCGCCCAAAATTAAATGCCTCCACCCTGAAATGATGCTTCGCTATCATTGTATCGGCCAAAGCAGGTCAGATGGCCATGACTAACTCCAAATAGGCAGAGAAGTACAGCCCTACTGTGTGCCTAGAAAGAGAGGGGAACGAGATACCAGTAGACAGGTAATACATGCCGCACACATGCAATCTCTTTACTGAACAAAATGTAACACATTTTAAATTAGGATTTCTGCTCTGTATGTAATTGTCAATCTCTTTGGTAATCCTATTCTTTAATTCATTTTTTAATTCTACTGTTCTCCTTTGGGCCCCAGTTTAATAAACAAAACAGACAAAATGCTAATTTAAACATTCATCTGGATAAATTAATTCAGAGTGCTTTCCCATAACTGTGAAACCATCATTATCATGACTACATCTTAATTGCATGCTTTACCTAGTCATTAATTAAACAGGTCACTAAATCTTATTCCCTCCCTACTCTCCCAATAAAACGTTGAGGTTTTACTAATGATAGCTTCACAGTGCGTTAGCTGCCTTGATACCATCCAGGCACACTAAAACAAAGGTATTTCCAGTGTAACCAGAAAATACATTCTGTGTAATTTTGGGGAAAAAACTTCTACATGAGAAGCAATATGAATGAGATACTGAAATTCTTTGCTTCATGATTCAGGTTGATTGATTTATTTAACAAACATTGCCTGATTTCAAGGGGATATTGAAATGAGAGCTTGGTTTGTGTGAGATGAATAGCCATGTTTTCAGAAGAATATGGTTAAGCTTCTGTTTACGACCTTCACTGGCTTCTCACTGTGGCCTCCCAAAGTACTGCAAGTTCTGGCTCTAGCCCGGCTCTCTGTCTAGCCTCATCTCCTACCCACTCCTCCTACTCTTGAGTTCAGCTACTGGCCTCTGTCAATCCTGGAATCCCTCTTGCTCTTTCCTGCCTTTTTGTCCCATGACATTGACTTTTTGGAAAATCCAGGTCAGTTGTCTTGTAAAATATCCCATGTGCCAGATAGAGTATGCACATATTATGGCCTGTTGTTGTACAGCCCTAGGGCTCAGAATAGTTTTTACATTTTAAGAGGGTTTTAGAAGAAAATTTTAAAAAAAAAAAAAAAGAAAAGAAAAAGGTGGAGGAAAAAGGCTGGGGGGAGAGGAATTATGTGATGGAGACCATTTGTGGCCTGAAAAGCCTGAAGTATTTACTTTCTGACCTTTATTCTATATCTTTTTGTTTCCACATGTTATTATTCACTTTGTACCTCAGTTCCTTGGATTTTGAGCAAATTGAAAAGTAGGTCTAGGACTGTGCTGTCCAATATTATAGTCACCAGCCACATGTGGCTATTGAGCACTTGAAATGTGGCTCGTTCAAATGGAGGTGTGCTATAAGGGTAAAATACACATCAGATTTCAAAGATTTAGGATACAGAGTGTGAAATATTTCATTAATTATTTTATATTGATTATCATGTTGAAATAATATTTGGGATATATTGGATTAAATAAAATGCATCATTAAAATTAATATCACCTGTTTCTTTTTTTCATGTGGCTACCATAAACTTTTACATTGCTTATGTGCTTCAAATTATATTTCCACTGGACTGTGCTTGTCTAGAATCTTAATTAAAATCAGGTTAAATATTTTTGGCAAGAATACTTAATAGCTGATCTTATGTAATCATAGTGCATCACAGCATGAGACACACATCAGTTTGTCCCATTATTAATGGCACTAAGTTTGATAACTTGATTAAGAGGAGACTGACAAGTGTCTCCACTGTAAAGGTTCACTTTCCCCTTCACAATTTATAATTTCTTATAGCCATGGGACTATCAGCTTCCCAGTGACATTTCACTTAGTGGTTTTAGTATCCTTTGGTGATCCTCGCTTGAATTAGTTATTATACTGGGGATTGCAAAATGGTGTTTTGTATTTTAGAATTTCTTCTTAAATTTCTTTTATTTTTATTTATTTTTTACTTTTTCAAAACAAACAATTTTTTATTGACGTATACTTGATTTACAATGTTGTGTTAGTTTTTGGCGTACAGCAAAGAGATTCAGAGGTATATACATATTCTTTTTCAAAGTCTTTTCCATTATAGGTTATTACAAGATATTGAACATAGTTCTCTGTGCCATACAGTAGGTCCTTGTTGTTTATCTATTTTATATATAGTAGTGTGTATATGTTAATCTCAAACTCCTAGTTTATTCCTCCCCCTCCCCTTTCCCCTGTGGTAACCATAAGTTTGTTTTCTATATCTGTGAGTCTATTTCTGTTTTGAAATAAGTTCATTTGTATCATTTTTTTAAGATTCCATATATAAGTGATATATGATATTTGTCTTTCTCTATATGACTTACTTCACTTAGAATGATAATATCTAGGTCCATCCATGTTGCTGCAAATGACATTATTTCATTCTTTTTATGGCTGAGTAATATCCCATTGTATATATGTACCACATCTTCATTATTCATTCATCTGTCGGAAATTTAGGTTGCTTCCATGTCTTGGCTATTGTAAGTAGTGCTGTTACGAATATTGGGGTGCATGTATCCTTTCAAATTAGAGTTTTTGTCTTTTCCAAATATATGCCCAGGAGTGGGATTGCTGGATCATATGGTAACTCTATTTTTAGTTTTTTAAGGAACCTCTATACTACTCTCCATACTGTCTTATTTAATGTCAGTTAAATTCCTTAACTGACATTCTTTTCTTCCTTTCCTTAAAAAATTTTTTTTACTGAGTATCACAATGGACACATCAGTTTTCATTTGCTCAGTGTGTTACAATCAAGTGCAGCAATTATTCTTTTTGTTACTCAAATCTCTCTAAATTTGGCTAGTGGGAGGCCCTTTGAGCTGGCTCCTGAATGCTTTTTATCATAACCCTATTAGCTTTTGAGTGCTTCCTTGCCTGTGGTACAGGAAATCCTAGGGCCACCTTGTACTTCCCTGTCCCAGAGGTGGAATCAGCCATTTCTTCTTTAAAAAAAAAAAAAAAATTAATTAATTAAATTTATTTTTGGCTGCGTTGGGTCTTCGTTGCTGGGTGCGGGCTTCCTCTAGTTGCGGCGAGCAGGGCTACTTTTCGTTGCGGTGCGCGGGGTTCTCATTGTGGTGGCTTTTCTTGTTGCGGAGCACGGGCTCTAGGCACGCGGGCTTCGGTAGTTGTGGCTCACGGGTTCTAGAGCTCAGGCTCAGTAGTTGTGGCGCACGAGCTTCGTTGCTCCGCGGCATGTGGGAACTTCCTGGTCCAGGGCTTGAACCCATGTCTCCTGCATTGGCAGGCGGATTCTTAACCACTACACCACCAAGGAAGCCCCAGCCATTTCTTAAGAAGCCTCCATTGCTTTTAATAAGAAATGGTATTCCAAAACCAAGATGAAGGTGGTAGATGTGATCAGAGTTACTGGGGTGACGTTACTTTCAGGCCCTTTCAGTAGACAGAGTTGGAATATATATTTTAAGAAATCACAAGCTCATACTGATATTTTCAGCTCAGGTATAATGCTATAGGAGTTTTTCTTAACTTCTTTTATTCTATGTTTGTATTTCTCTTCATGTACATTAAAAACCTTCCTTTGATAAAACACAAAGACATTTACTTATTTGCTTTATCCTACAATACACATTGTATTCAAATTACAATAACAAAATTACAACTAACATTAACCATAGTGTGCGGTAAATTTTAAGATTACTTTGTAGATCTTTTGTCCTCAGAATATAACCTACTAAGGGTATATAGTCAGAGTAACTTAAAATATTTATTCAAAGTATTCAAAAGTAACTTGAAGTAATTATTTTCCCTGAGAGGTTATGTTATCCATTTGATAGATAGTTTCCTTTGTTTCTGTTTGTGTTCAATTTTAGGTTTTGATTTTGTTTCTTTATTTTTGAATATGTGAAACTTTTCATGGTTTAGAAGTCAAAACCATTATAAAAAGTTACTCAGAGATCTTGTTCCCATCTTTTTCTCTGTTATCCTGTTTCCATTAAATTTTGGTTTATGTTCCCTGTGTTTGTTTGCTTGTTTTGTTTTTGCAGAAAAAAAGCATATGCAAACGCATAAAACTATTTTCATTGTTTTATGTCTTTTTTCTTATTTAACATAATATCCTGGAAGTTCTCCTTATCAGTTCAAAAAGGTATTCCTCATTCTTTCTTTTATAAAATTGCTGAAGAATACTCCATTGTGTGGATGTACAATAGTTTACTCAATAGGTCTCTTACTGGTGCACATTTCTACTGTTTCCAATCATTTGCTACTACAAAAGTTATACAGTGAATAACCTTATGCCTATGTTGTCTTATGTTTGTGGAAATGTAGCTTCAAGAATCATATTTTTAGAAACATCCCAAGTGATTCTGATGCACAGCCAGGTTTGAGTATTGTTGCTTACTGTGTACTGTAAATATGGTATCCAGGAACCTAGAATTATTAACATTTTAAAAAAATCAGGAATCAACAGGTAAAGAAGCAAAGTCCTCACCATCCTGAATCCTAACCTACACTACCTAGTAGAATGCAATTGAGTTATATAAACAGAAGCTTAAAACATCTGGAGTCTTGTGCCTAAATCATCCCGTTGGTAAACGCATAAGTGACCCACATTTGGGCAGCAGATAGCTTTCAGTTTGGATGTGTTGAGTCAGACGGAGCCAAGGGGCATCCAGTCCTGGCATCTAATAGGCAGTTGTTTGCACAGGTTTGGAGATTAGATTGGGGTCATTAGCATGTAGGTGAAAGATGATTGAGCGAAAGATTACAGAGTGAGAAAGTGTTTAGGATGGAACCCTGGGGAACACAAGTACTTAAGAGGCCAGTAGAAGAACCCAAAGAAACTATAAATGGCCAGAGAGGTTGGAGGAAAACCTGAGAAGACAAGTCACACAAGCCTAGGAAGCAGAGTGTTACAAGAAGAAAACAGTTATCTGTGTCAAATACTGTTGAGAGGTGAGGCAAGACAAAGGCAGAAAGGTATCCACTGCATTTACTAACAAAGAGACCAGTGGTGAGACATTTGTCCGATCAGACTCCATGTTGTGGTGGAAACAGCAGCCATCCTGAGTGTTAAGGAAGGCGTTCCACCTCATATAGACGATCCTTGGAAACACTGATGCAACAGAAAGAGTTTCTAAAAGCAACAAAAGTCAACATTTGTACCCAAAGGAAAAAAAATCAATTTTAGTATTTTCCCCCGTAAGTTTTTAAAAAAAGAACAAAAGAACTTTATTTTTTATTGAAGTATAGTTGATTTACAAAGTTGTGTTAGTTTCAGGTCTATGGTCCCATAAATTAAACAAACAAACAAACAAAAAAACTTTGGTGGTGGTTGTTATTTATATTAGAATCTAGAATAAGATGCTTTTGGATTTAGCAAACAGTGTATGCTTAGTTATTTTAGGTTTATTATTGAGTAATTTCATAATAAATAGTATCAAAATAGTAATGTAGTAATATATTTTATGGTGTTCCTCAAGAAGTTCCATGACTTTCAAACACGATCCCCATCACGTATGGGAACCATGGCTCCAGGATAACTTAAACCACTGTTCTCTTCTACTTGCTTTCCCTCATTCCTGTCTATACCCTGGGCTGTAACTAGGCTTTTTTGCCCCACTGTGAGCAGGCAGCAGCCCAGCTTAAAGAAGTTTGGGAGGCTAGGGTGTACTCACAGAGGAAATGATAAAGAGGACTTTGAAAGTCATCTAATGTAGTGCTTTCCAAACCTGGCTGAGCATCAAAATCTACAACTTGGGACGTGGGTTGAAAAGAAGCCTGGGTCTCTGCCCTAGATCCCAATACAATGGGTATAGAATGGGGCCTAGAGATCTGTACCTTGAATAAAGCGCCTTTGATCATATAAATTCAACACCTGACGAAAACAGAGGCCCAAAGGAGTCACGACTAGGAGGGTCTCCCGACTGGAGATTCGCGGTTCTGCCCTTTGGGTGGTGGCCGAAGGGCATCTGGGTTTTCGTTTTGGAGGCGTCGGGGACGGCTTGCTTTTCCAGGCTCTTTGGGTTCACTAGACTGTCGTAATCTCGCGTTTCTCTCTATGCTGGAGTCGCCGTGGGTTAGCTGCTCTGCAAGTGCCCGTATGCCGCTGCCCAATCAGCTGGTTTCCTCCGGGCACCTGGCGAAGCCTCAAGTCTGGCTGCTGCTGGGCGGAGGCGGAAGAGGCCACCCCGCCCCCGCATTCGCTCCGCCCCTTTCCCGCCCCCGCTGAGCCTCGGCCCTCCCCACCCAATCCCGGTCCTCCACTGGGAGCTTGGGGCGGAGCTTCGCCGCCGCCCCGCCCCTCCGCGCAAGCTATCCGCCGGGGGAGTGGAAGCGTTTGCGAACGCTGATGGTGTTTTTTTAGAAAATAAGTTTCACATGTACAGCATTATAGTTCAACATCTGTATATACTAGAGCGTGATCACCACTACAGTCTAGTTGCGATCCGTCACCATACAGTTAACCCACTTAATGCATTTCGCCCAACCCCCTGGAAGCTATCGGTCCTACAGTCGCGGAGCTGATTGGCTGATCTTGGGCGTCTACGTAATCCGTGTTTTCCGGAATTTGGGTTGAGCTCGGGAGAGTGGAGGATGGCTTCTCTGAGTCAGCCCTTGCGCGAGCTACAGGGACCTTTGCTCCCACCCAAGGACCTGGTGGAGGAGGAAGATGATTATCTGAGGGAGAATGCGGAGGAGGAGGAAGACACGGTGTTTGTCGATGCCGAGGAGCTCTGCAGTGGGGGCGTAAAGGCGGGCAGCCTCCCTGGTCGGCTCCGTGGTGAGGAAGCAACTCGCCCCTGGGGATGGGTTTGGAGGATTAATGAACTGTTTCCCATTATGGCCTCGTCCCAAGTCAGGCGCCCCATCGCTGCTAATAGACTTCCTTTGGGATGGCCTAGCTGTTTCGTCCCGTTTAGGATAAAATAAAAGCAGCAACAACCACAAGAAAGCAGAGACTTGGGCAAATACTATGTGTTAAGCATGGGCTCCACATGTATCTCATTTAATGATGACAACTTTTTCAGGTAGTTTTATAGTCGAGGAAACAGTGGGTGTCCAGCCAGTATTCACACCCAGAAACAGGGCTTTTAACTATTTTCCTGTCTTTCCTGGAGTCGAGTATGTGGCTACTTTTCAGCTACTTAGACACACAAGCACATAAGAAACACCCCAAGGCACTGTTGATTCATTAACCTTGTGTTAATAACCTTGTGATCTGTGTTTACCTTGTATAGTTTCCTGTGTTAAGAATTATATCCATTTTGTGTACCTGGTGACTGATGTTTAAGAATGTTTGAATGTTCAGACCACTGCTGTACTGTAGAATTTTCTCTGGTGATGGCATTGCTGTATATTTGCTCTGTCCAATATAACAGCTGTTAGCCACATGTGGCTATTGAGAACTTGAAATGCAGCTAGTGCACCTGAGGAGTTGAATTTTAAATTTTAATTAATTTAAATTTAAATAGTCACAGGTGAGTGGACAATACAGGTTTAGACAGAAAATGTTTAAGTATTTGTGGAGGGTTTAGTCATTTATCCTGAAAGTGTTAGTGATTGGCTACCATCTTCCAAGCAAGGTGTTTGTTTTGTTGGGATACCTTGGAGAGATTAGATGATGATGTTGCTGTCTTAATGGAGCTTACCTTCTAATGAATTAAACAGACATTCTATAAATAATCACAGAAGTAACTATAATATAACTAAGTGCTTAGAAGGAATAGTAAGAAGTGCTATGAGAGATTATATTCATGAGATTCAGGGCTTTCCTGAGGAAGTGACAATTAAGCTGAGGTCTGTAGTAAATGGGGTAAACAGTAAGGAAGAAATTATTTAAGGCAAGTGGAACAGCTTTTGCAAAGGCCCTGGATAGGAGGTACCATGACATTTTTTAGAAACTGCTTGAAGGTCAGTATTGACTTGAGGTCAGAGTAGCAGAGAGAAGACTGCTTTTAGAAGAGGAACAATAGACTTTTGCCATGTACCATGCCTCCCTCCTGGAATACATAAACAGATGAAATATTGTCATGTTCTAGAGAGCTTACAGTGTAGTAGAGGGAGACAGATAAACAGGTAAGTGGAATATAGACACTGTAATAGATATCTGTAGAGGGTACTGTCCAGGGATTAAAGAGAGTAGTGGATTTGACAAAACATTGGGAAGAGATTTTAAATTATCCTAAATTAACTTTTTTTTTTTTTTTTAAGTTTCAATTTTTGATGAAAACAGTCACCAGCAATGTGAAGTGTTTGGACGTTTTCCATTAATGGGTGCTTGGTGGCGAGTGAAGGTACAGGTAAAGCCTGTAGGATCAAGGAGCTATCAAGTTCAAGGATTTCCTTCTTACTTTTTACAGTCAGATATGTCAGCACCAAATCAGTTACACATCTGTTCCCTCTTTCTTAAAGACTGTAATGTCTCCAGTGAAAACAGAATGAAATTTTTAGCATGGGTAAATGAAGAATCAAGTTATGAAGACCTCAACTTTGAAAATCTTAGGGAAAAATTAAGAACTTACCAAGAGAACATGGGAAGGAATACTCAAAAACAATCTACACAGAAAACACAAGAAGAGTCACCACCAGATTCCGAGATACTGCTTCCTCTGGAAAACACAAGTAAGTGATTTAATCATTGAGTTTAGTGTAATTGAGATACTGGATGACTGGTGTGTTTAAAATATTACCAGTACAGTATTGATATCTTGGTATAGTATTCTTTTTTTAAATTGGTTTGATGAAATGTGTTTGCATTGCTTTTGGAGTATGTCATTGACATTGCAGGTTCCTCATCTATAATGTGAAGAGATTGGGTGAGATGATCTTTAAACACCTTTCAGTTCCTTTCCTGCTCTAAAAGTGTGATTCTAGGTCTCTCACTTTTGTGTCCTAGGATTGCCTAGAGTCATTAAGAAGAAGTTCAGTTATCAATTATTCTGTTTCAGAAGGCAGAGAAGAAAGGCAAGAATATGAGCAATCCATTTTGGAAAGATTTCAGTTCAAAGTAGTTTAAAATAACTTTTAAATATCGTTTGTTATCTGGACATTCACATATGGAATATTTCATTTCTTAATTTTATCAAATAAATTTGGCAGTACATCACTGAATGATTTCAATGATGAAAGCATCATGATTACAGTAAGAAGAATGACTATAAAGATTAATATGTAAATGATTTTTTTTTTTTTTTTTTTTTTTTTTTGCGGTACGCGGGCCTCTCACTGTTGTGGCCTCTCCCGTTGCGGAGCACAGGCTCCGGACGCACAGGCTCTGTGGCCATGGCTCAGGGGCCTAGGCGCTCCGCGGCATGTGGGATCCTCCCGGACCGGGGCACTAACTGGCGTCCCCTGCATTGGCAGGCAGACTCTCAACCACTGCGCCAGCAGGGAAGCCCTATGTAAATGATTTTTAATGCTTAGCTTTAAGTTTATCTATATATTATTGAGTACGAACTTTTATTCTGATTCTCTTGCAAGCCGAAGAAACAAAAGGCTAAGAGGTAGCTATCTAAGCATTTGAAGAACTTAAATTTTGGTGTTAAACACAATGAAAACCATCTTGATACTAAAGCAAGTGTTATAATACAATCAATTTTCTTGCTGGTCACAGTAAATTTATTACTCTCTCTTTGATTTGGATTTCTTAAACTGGTTGTGCTAAATGGGAAAGTCCATCAAATCAGTTGTTCTATGAGCTCATTTGTATGTTTTTGTTATCTTCCAATATCCTGTAGTTCCATTTATAACTGTGATGAGAGCTTTGCAGTTCCCCAAAATAATGGAATTCCTTCCAGTTCTTCTGCCCCGACACTTTAAACGTCTCATGAGCTCAGATTCTACAGAGGTGTTGGAAGAGATAGAAGAGATTTTAGGTACACAGCCATGGAAACTCGGATTTCGTAAAGTAAGAAAGACATTTGCTTAGCATTTTGTAATCTTATACAAGGGAGGATGTCTCAAGCTTGACAGTTTTTTGCATCTCTTTCCAGGGAAAGAAATTTGTATGACTTCAGTGTTGATTTATTTTCCTTGCAGTGTTGCAACTAAATATAAACTTCTTCTACTTGTAGCTCTTATGCAATAAATTTACAAAGGAAAACAAAATAACAAAATAAATGATATTCAAATGATCAATACTTCAGTTACATAATTTAATTTCTTATGACATTTTTTGTAGCTAAATTGCCATTGCACCTTGAATATAGATCTCACCAAAGACAAGTTCTTTTGAGTTTGGCAAGTCCATTCTGCTGTGCTACGCAATTCCTCACTTTCCTATTTGAACTTTAGAAGACCTTCGTTATTCATATGGTATATGATGATGCCATTTGATTTTTTTTCTTTGGCACAATAATGTTATTTACAATTTCTTTGGCACTTCTGTTTTTCTTATTAGAGACCAGGAGTAGTAAAGTGGCACCGTAAAGCTCCAGAGATGTTGAAAACCAAATGTGGCACTTAAATCTTGGCAGTACTTGTTATAGGTGGTTTTCCAAATGAAAATGCAATTTAAAAATTCTGAGATAATTGGTGGGATCCCCAAGAATGTTTACAGATCCCACCCCTCTGCCCCCCATTTGAGAAATACTGGAATAATGAATTTGTTCCCTCTATAAAATGACTATGATTTCAGTATGCTTGGAAAAATGAGATTCTGGAACATTAGATTATTATATACATTTATTCAGTAGCAAAGAGAAGCAGAGCAATGAGCCTTCTGGGACTCAAGTGGGAAAAGGAGGCTCGGAGTCCCCTTTTCAGCATGTAAACGACTACCCAGAATAAAGACTTTTACTGAGGTTTTGTATTCATTTGTTAGGGCTGCTGTAACAAACAGCATAGACTGGGTGCCTTAAACCACAGACATTTATTTTTTCACAGTTCTGGAGGCTATAAATCCAAAGTCAAGATGCCAGCAGGGTTGGTTTCTTCTGAGACCTCTCTCCTTAGCTTATGGATGGCTGTCTTCTTCCTGTGTCTTTACGTGGTCTTCTTTCTGTGTTTGTCTGGGTCCTAAAATCTTCTTATGACACCAGTCATATTGGATTAGGGCCCACCCCAGTGATCTCATTTTAACTTAATTACCTCCTTAAAGACCCTATCTCCAAATATGGTCACATTCTGGGGCACTGGGTGTTAGGATTTCAACATACGAATTTTGGGGAGGATGCATTTCAGCCCATAAAATGTATGGACGGCTCCAGGGGTGATGTCTCCATGGGAAAAAAAATGGAGCTGGTAGAGGACCTACTTAGTGGATCATGGTGAAGGAAGTTCTGTACCTTTTCAGTAGAGTTTGGGCAGAATTGTTGATAGGCACATGGAAAACTAAACAAGCCAAGAAAAATGAGGCAGTCAGTAACTTCACAATGCACACAAGAGTTCAACACAAAGTTAATGTAATCACAGCATATCATGTCACTCAGCCGTGAATGCTGTTTACACTGATTTAACCAAAATCAGTTTTCAAAATGTATATTATAACTTTTCTCAAAGATGGGAAGAAGAGAAGCATGTGTGGAAGTGACAGTATAAAGGGAGCAAACTTCCTTGAAGAAAAACTTTCCATAGTAAGGAGTTAACTCTAATTACCTAAAATTTTTTTTAAAAAATTAAGGAATAGTATAAACAATACGTAGAAATGTGGAGATAAATTCTGGAAGAAATAACTGAAAATGTTGAGGGTGTTACCTTTAGAAGGCATGGAAAGGGTAAGTCAGAGGATTCCTATTTTTTGTGTTTAGTCTCATAGTGTTATTTGACTTTTAAAACTGTATGTGTATTGCTTTGAAAAAACATAATTTTAATTATGAAATTATATAGATCTCTAATCACAGTACAGTTAATTAAAAAAATTAGTGATGTATTAGGTACATAGTTATTTTTTCCCAAATTTTGTTGAAACACATGTCTTCTGGGACTTAAAAAATTATTAATAAACACCATAGTTTTCACTGTAATTCTCATAATAGTCATCTAATAGTCAATTATAAAAATATTTATAATTTTTATAAAGCAAACGAATTTTCTTTTCTTAAAGATAACCTACAGACAGTTGAAGCTTCTGCGATGTGAGGCAAGTTGGACATCGTTTTGTCAGTGCAGGTCTCTTCTCCAGTTGATGTCTGATTTGGAGAGGAATGCATTAGTAATATATTCTGAACTGAAGCAGATATGTAGAGAGCAAGGGCACACGTGTGTTGAAGAAGCTGACTTAACTTATGAATTGTCAGACCGCATGTCTTTTCATGATGCTTGGCAGTCTCTGAAGTTCTTGAAGGATATTGGTGTGGTGACGTATGAGAAGGGCTGTGTCTTTCTTTATGACCTTTACCAGGCTGAAAGAGGCATTGCCTCTTCAATCTGTGACCTGATGACAAGGTCGCCATGGCGATTACACGTTGATGTCAAAAAGGTGCTTGCATCTATTCACACCACAAGACCTGAGAATTCAGGAAGTGATGATATGCTGAATAAAAGTAAACCTGACGAAACAAGATTAGAAGATCCTGTGGATATTTGGGACACGCAGGACAGCGGTGACCATATTTGGGATAATGGTGAAAATGAAGTTAAGGCAGAAATAAGTGAAGTCCAACTGGATCAGGATCAGGTGGCTGCTTTGGACCTGATTTGCTCCAATGCTGTGACAGTCATAAGTGGGAAAGGTGGTAGTGGGAAGACCACAATTGTTAGCCAGCTTTTTAAGCATATAGAGCTGTTGGAAGAAAGAGAAGTGAAAAAAGCTTGTGAAGATTTTGAACAAGACCAGAATGAACCAGAAGAATGGATTACCTTCACCAAGCAAAGTCAGCTGAAGCCAGACAAGGCTATAGAAGTTTTACTGACAGCACCTACAGGGAAAGCAGCTGGCTTACTGAGACAGAAAACTGGTTTCAGCGCTTATACGCTATGTCAGGTAAAGTCTTTTACATTTTTTTCTCTACGTAAAACATTTGCCTTAAACATGGGCTTAATGTAATGAGTTTATTTTTCATTTCTTCCTGACAGCAATCAGTAGGCATTTATTGAATGTCTTCTAGATCCTTGCCTTGTGGTAGCTAATCACTTAGATCAGTGCCACTCAAAACAGCCAGTGTATAGACTGTTACTATTTGCAGTGAGATAGGAGCTTGTGCCAGAACGTAGATCAGTGTACTGCTGCTTCCTTCATTAAGAAAGTCTTACTATGGAAAAAAAAAAAAAAAAAAAAGTTCTGGTAAACTAAAGTGTATGCTTAATGCTGTAGTTAGTTTAGATTCTGGCACATGCCCTATTTCTCAGTGGGGCTGGTTTCAAACATGAGTCCACATTTTGTAGAATGAAAGCTCCATCAAAGTGAGGACTTGGATCATCTGGTTTAGTGCTTTATCTCCTTTGCCTACAACAGTGCCTGGCAAATAGTAGTTGCATAATAAAAATTTCAAATGAATTAAGATGCTTGAAAAAAATAGCTTTGGCTATAGTTAAGAGTCATGAAGTTTTAAACTTGTAAAGAGTTGGAGAGTTTCCTTTAGCCCTGATCTGCCATTTTATAGATCAAAGAACTTAGTCGTTGGAAGATTTCTGAAGGAAATAACAATTGAATTGGAGTCTAATGGACAAGGAAGCTCAGGTAAGGAGAAGAACATTTTATTTAAGGGAAAGGCCTTCCCAGAGGCATTGAGGTGAATGACCAAGTGCATATAGAGGATTTTGAGGGGACTGCGTTGATTGGAATGAAGTCTGTATATTGTAAAATAATGGAAATTACACTTGGTTTAGACCAAGAATTTGAGCTTTAAAGTTTGTAAAGTATTTTGCCGTTTCATTAAATCCTTGACAAACGAGTGAAGTGGGTAAGTGATGTTATCTGCATTTTACAGGAGAGCCATTTAAACTTCGGGTGTGTTACACAATTGGCCCCAAACCTTAACTGAGTGCAGAGCTAGATTCTCATCTCTGACCTCCCAGCTTGCTTCTCTTTCCAAGGTGCCATGATCCCCTCATTTACTACGGACCTTGTATACCTAACAAAGAAGCTTGGACTTGATTTACTGGGGAGCCATTTAGGTTCCTAAGCAAGAGAGGGAAATGAAGAAAGCAGTTCTAAGGAAGGCTACCTAGAATCATAGACCCACGAGCCACCCTAGAAATTGCTTTTGCTTTACTTTTATTTGTCACATGAGTGGGCATGATCCTAGAGAAGTTCAGTGTAGCTCATTGGTGGAAGAGTCTTCTGATCAGTTTATGATTTTTTCCATTACGCTTTCACTTCTGTTTAGTCTGAAGGATTGAATTAGAAAAGGAGAGGCCAGAGAGAGATCATTACTAAATTTCATCTTATGTTCCAACTCTGATCAATTGGTAGTATCTTAATATCAGGTTGGGATGCTGGGAGGACATTTCTAAAGCCATGTTTAGGCTCAGGAAAGAGTGTAAGGGCACAGGAGAGGCATTGAGGTGGCACTTATGCCACTTATTTATCAACCTTCGGCTAGGGATACCAGGTTTAGCAGATAAAAATGCAAAAAATTTTTTAGTGTAAGTGAGCATATATAGATATATGCATACAACATAGAAACATTTGTGAAATGGTATACAACAAAATATTTAACATTCTCTGGTTGTAATTTTACAAAATTTTTTTTCCCTCTTCCGTATTTTTTTAAAATAGTAAATATTATTACCCCTGTAATAAATAGTTTTTTTAGTTGTCTTGGTGGTGGTGGTTTTTTCAGTGTTGGGGAAGTAAGGGAGTTTAGAATACTAGGAGAAAAAGTAGTATTTTCATAGTTAGTTTGTGCAGGCACCCCCTAATTTCCAGAATGGAGTATTACAGTTGGGAGAAGAGTGGGGCTTAAGTGTTTGGGCCATCTCAGAAGGCCAAGAGAAGGTTTATTTGGGGGTAGAAAACAATAGGGAGTTCTGTCTGGTCAAGAGTGCTAAGAGAACAGTTGGGATTCTTGCAGTGGAATGGTGCTGTGTGAGAAACTTGTTAAACACACCAAGTACTCCCTAGGAAGCAATTTTTTGAACTATTTCATCTGTGTTTTCTGGGATTCATCCTATAACTTTTGTGTTCTCTATTTCTTTAGTCTGTTTCCCTATGTTACTCTATGTACATCCTCCCTGTCCCTTCCCTATTTAAGAGTTTTGTTTTAAAAGAATATGTTGTTAAAAAAATTTTTTTGGTAAATTTTATAACCTGAATTTTAAAATGCCATACTTTGCTTGTAGGTCAATTATAGCTTCTACTTATGGGAGAAAAAAAAAATGACCAAGGACATGCCATGGAAATTTTCTTCGGTTAGAGTTCTGGTTGTGGATGAAGGGAGTTTGGTATCTGTCGGAATCTTTAAATCAGTTTTAAATTTACTGTGTGAGCACTCCCAACTTTCTAAGCTTATTATCCTTGGTAAGTTAAAATATTGTTGGAATCCTAATTGTTTGGTTCAAATTATTGTGGTTAGTAGGTTCTTTATACCATTTCACTGTTTTAATATCCATATCCTACAGGTGGGAAGCCATTTCTCAGACCCCACTCTGAAGCCACTCTGAGTTCAGTCTGACCAGTCTCTTTATCAGCTTGGGTGGCTCTTTGTTTTGGCCAGGATATCAGCAAGCTAGGTTGTGAATGAAATAGAGTTGTGAGGAGTTACTGTAATTACCTAAATGATGACTATTAAAATAGTAAAATTCTCACAGACTCAGAGTAAATCAGGATGTAGATTATTTGGAAGTAATAGAAAGTCTGAATTATTGACCACTTCAAAGTAATTTTATGATTTTAAGCTAATAATTCACATTAGACCTCACCAGCCTCGTAAGTCCTTTCCAATTCCGGTGAGATTCAGTTTGATGCTATTAGGTAGTACCGACGTGTAGACCATGTTTTTTAATGGAGAAAAAAATAGAATTGCAATGAGAGAATCAATATATTTATAAAGAGTTGTTTTAGGTATTTGAGGATATTGTGTAAGCAGTTTATTTTATTAATAGCTTAAGCATTCTCTCAGTTTCCACCCAGAAAATAGTTTCTCTTTTCTCAGGCCCTGGAGGCGCAGGCCCATGGGCCCAGCCGCCCCGCGGCACGTGGGATCCTCCCGGACCGGGACACGAACCCGTGTCCCCCGAATCGGCAGGCGGACCCTCAAACATTGCGCCACCAGGGAAGCCCTAAAAAGATTTTTAATAGAGCAAAATGTTATCATTACATTACTGGAATTTATTATCAAATGCACTGAGTTTGTTTATTTTGCATTTTGTACATTAAGTTTTGTTTATTTGAGGCCATAGATTTTTCCATGTTTAGTAAGACATTGAGCAAGATTGAATAAGTGACTAAATTCTAGATATCTAAGGCCTGTTTTTTTCTTTACCTGTTGGTGAAAATATATGCCCCAACAGTTTGCCTGTGTTTATAGATATGAAAAAAGTTCAATTCATGTTTTACCTTACTGTGTTATCACTGTTTTTTTTCTTACATTGTTTAATTGGAATGTTTTTTTTTGGTTGTTGTTGAATATGTTTGAAGACTTAATGTTCTTAAGTAATTTTAAACGAAGATTTTTTTCGTTTTTCCTCAGAGTAAGTCTTTATAATTATAGCATATATCAGTAGGGAGAAATAAAAATAATTTCTAAATTTCGAGATCCCAGTTACATAAAACCTGCTCTATTTTTCCCCATTTTAGGTGATATTAGACAGTTACCCAGTATTGAACCTGGTAACTTGCTGAAAGATCTTTTTGAGACTCTCAAGTCAAGAAATTGTGCTATTGAACTAAAGACAAACCATAGAGCAGAATCTGAACTAATTGTGGACAATGCTACAAGGTATAATATAACTAAAATTTTGCATTTTCTCTCTGTCGTATTAGAAATAAAGATTAAAAAAATATTACCTTTTGAGTTAGGGTGATTCAGTGCAGTATGTTTACTATGCTCTTTTAGCAAACCTTTTCTGTCCTTCAGGTATATGTATACCTTTTGTCCCACAGTTAGAAAACAAAATATTTTTCATTATTGATCCAAGATAAATTAGTGTTGAAATTTAAGTGTAAATGTGTTTTCCTAATTTTAAAAGTATATATGTGATATAAAGTTCCATCAGGCTTAGAGACCAGAATAAACCCAAGGAGAACAGAGACTCAAAAATGAATTCATTAGAGTTCAAGGGTGACTTGGGGAAGACATTTCCTGTAATTTTTATAAGGGGAGCCCAAAGCAAAAAATAAAAAGGTATTTTACTCCTTGATGAATCCTGGTGGCACCAGTGGCATATTACTCTCCTTAAAGTAGGAAAGAATCCTTCTCTTTCCTTAATCTTTGCATAAGCCTTTAGAGTAATCCTCTCTAATAGATGTGATGGGACCACAGAATATTAAGACACTTTTTTATTCATTGGGCCAAAATTTATCTTTGTTTTTGACTCTGTTTTACAAGGTGCTGTTTTTGTTGGCTGGTTTTAGGTTTCATTTTCCCTTTATTGGCTGTAGTGCATGATTTATTTCTGTATCTGCATGGAATTATTTTGGTTCTACCTTATCACTGTCCATTATTTTGGGAATTATAAGGATCATGGGGCAATCAGCTGAGTGGCAGAGGATTTAGTTGATTTGGATAAAACTTTAGCACAGGTCCTGAACTGTTGCTAAGATCACAAATTTAGCCTGAAACTTCATTGCCTTAGGTCTTCTTTGTACAACATTTTGTGTGTGTCTGTCATCCTGCCCTTGGACCTGCTGTGTATCCATCTGGGGCTTAGGGCCTGGAACTAGATTTTTGACTATACTTGAGGACAAAAAATGACTTACTAGATAACGTAGAATTACAGTGGAAGGTAGATTTTGCTCAAAGAAATGCTTTCTTTACAATGATTTGTTTTCTGTCAGATGAGTTCTTATTTCTTTAATGATGGATGAAAAACTTATTAGGTTATGTGGAGGTCTTTGCAGTAGCTATCAGGTTCAGATATTCAGTAGGACAGGGTAATGTATTAGACTACAAGATGCTGGTTTTTTTTTTTTTTTTTTGCGGTATGCGGGCCTCTCACTGTTGTGACCTCTCCCGTTGCGGAGCACAGGCTCCGGACGCGCAGGCTCAGCAGCCATGGCTCACGGGCCCAGCCGCTCCGCGGCATGTGGGATCTTCCCGGACCGGGGCACGAACCCACGTCCCCTGCATCGGCAGGCGGATTCTCAACCACTGCGCCACCAGGGAAGCCCCAAGATGCTGTTTTTATTGCTTAAACATTTTCTTGGTTGGATGTCAGCAGAAACTAGAATATTCAAAGCCTACTCTCTCCCTGCCCCATCTACCCTGGAAAAGATAGTGGGGGTAGAGGCAGAATGGACAGGAATAGGGTAGATGATATAGGTTCGTACTGGGACGTTAAGAAAAATAATGCAGTTGGAAGTGTAACTATAACTCTTACCTATAACTCTTCTGCTCCTACCTAAAGTCCACCTCAGTTTTGGAAATTGGTAGATGATGGGTCATTTTAAAGTCTAGAAATCTTGGAAGAATCTAAAGCACATTAGGTTTCTTAGAACTCAATTTTATCTGAAATTTAGGAATTCCTTTTAGTAACCCTTTCGATATCTTTTGGGCTGAGCTATGCTCCTTTCATTATTTCTTCTTGGTCATCATCACCAAGTGTTTAATGACAGAAGGATCCCAGTGATACCACGGAAAAGCTTCTAGAGTAGAAGTATGTTACATGTCCTGGGTCAGAAGCAAAACAGGAAATCCATGGTGATTCTCAGTACCCCAAATTAAATCTGGGATAGTTCCAGCAGAGACAGCCTTCTTCCCTCTTTCTCCTTTCCTCCCTTCCAACCCTGTTGGGAAGGATTGAAAGATGACACAGTAGGGTACTATACCTTTGATAGCTAAGCTGCTGTTAGGTCTTTTCAGGGTGTCAGTTTTCTTCCAAATAACCAAGGAGGGACTCTAGTATGACAAGGCCCCTGGCCTTTACTGTGCTTTCTTTTTTTTTTTTTTTTTGCTGTATGCGGGCCTCTCACTGCTGTGGCCTCTCCCGTTGCGGAGCACAGGCTCCGGACGCGCAGGCTCTGCGGCCATGGCTCACGGGCTTAGTTGCTCCGCGGCATGTGGGATCTTCCCGGACCAGGGCACGAACCCGTGACCCCTGCATCGGCAGGCGGATTCTCAACCACTGCGCCACCAGGGAAGCCCTACTGTGCTTTCTGATATGACTTGCTAGTCTTGGGGAATACAAGAACAAAAGAAGGATGAGGAGGGAAAGGAAACAAAGAGAAGATGTGGATACTTGGTTCAGCTGGGAAGATGAGACCATATATATGATATATACAGAGGAAAGGAGAAAAGAAAGAGTATGATATAAATGTATGGAAAAGGCCCCAAAGAGTTTAAACTAATTTAAATAGAAAGGAATATGGAGCCCAGTGGGCCCAAATTTCCCTCCTAGCTCTCCTGCTTTTTACCTCTGTGATCTTGGACAACCCCACTGGAGTTAACTAAGCCTCATGTTGCTCATCTGTGAAGTGAGGATAATACCTACTTGGTATGGTTCTTTAGTGGTCTGGAGAAAAGTAGGTCAAGTTCTCAGAATGTTGCTTAGTAAATTCCATGACAATTTTTTCTAATGCTTTTAATGTGCTAGGGGTAGGGGACTGTTGGATAAAAGTAACATTATGGTCTTGTTAAGTGTATTTTGAAACTCATTTACTATTTATAATGCATATATGGGTAGCCCTTTTACCCTATTTATGACCTATTCACAGATATTAATTATTGTAATGACATTATCTCTGATCATATGTGAAGATACATTTTTGGATACTAATGCTCTTGGTGTATTATTTTACCTTTATTTAAGAATCTCAAGACGCCAGTTTCCAACATTTGATGCAGAGCTGAATATCTCTGATGATCCAACATTCCATGTTTCAATACAAGATAAATCATTTATTTTTGTTAGACTCCCAGAAGAAGATGCCAATTCTCAGTTCTCAAAAAGTAATCATCACTCTTGTAAGTATAAACTTTTATGTTATATACAGTTAAATATTTCAGTTTTGTAATATAGTTATTAAATGACTAGTGATAATTTATTTGATGGTAAAGATAAATATTGCTAGTAAAACATTAGGCACTGAAAATAAACGAATTTATTAAACATCAAAAGCAGATTACTTTAGAATTTTGTAAAGAAGTAAGCTCTTGACACATGCATACTAAGGACTTAGTAAATATTTGTTGAGTAAATAAGTGGATGTAGATGATTAGTTTAAAATAAAGCAAAGCCCTAAGTAATCCAGGTTCATTCAGGAGAAAGCATGTCTTAATGAATGAAGCTTTTCTTTTACAGCAAATACTGTAAAAGTACAGTATTTGCTGGAAAAGTACAGTATTTGCTGGAAAAGTAAATACCACATTTGTTGTTTTGAGTACATTTGTGAAACAAAAGAAATGGCTGTCAAACTCTTGCCAAGCTGAGTTCCTAATAGTTCTGTTTCTAGTAAAGTGGACAAGCATCACTTCTAATTGTGGGTGTTAGGATGACAGCATGGCAGGGTTGAGGAAGTGCATGGGATAGGGAATCTTCTGCCTATGTGTATGACCCATGTCACCTCGCTCTACTATTTGTAAAATGAGAGTCATAGTGACAGTGCCTGGGGGACAGTTGTGAAAGTTGAGGGCGTTCATAGGTTTTGAGGAACTATATGAATGTTAGTTTCTTGTGAAAAATGGGTATTATCTACTCCAAATGAATTTATTTAAATTGAATTTATTTATTTATTTAAATAATTTGATCTTTATATTATAAACTTAGCAAGCTTTTTTAAATAGTATAGCGGTTTACTCAAAATTGAATTAGTGAAAATTTAAATGATTTTTATTGAGGATTTATTGTAGTTGCCACAGTTCTTCAAGGTCTATCCTTCCTCCTTAGCAGCTTCCACTCTGCATGTGAAATTAATTGACATTCAGCTTTATCAGTAAGCCTTTCCTCCTTCGTGTGTCCCTATCTCAGTTCCTTTGGGTTAGTGTTCATTCACATGTTACGTTATTCTTTTTTTAAATGAGCTCATGTAATAATAGGATTCTATAAATGCCTTTTTGGCTTTTTAAAAAATTATTATGGAAATCATTTATATTCCTTAACAAAAGTCAAATGATACAGAAGTGTTGGAAGTAAAAATTAATATTTCCTTTAATCATCCCCTGTCCTCTTTCCCTGAATCAACCCCATAAAGGTCACATCTATAGGAAGAGCTTGGAGTTTCTCTTTTTAAACTATAGGAAGAGCTTGGAGTTTCTCTTTTTAAACTATAGGAAGAGCTTGGAGTTTCTCTTTTTAAACCGTGTTATATCCATACACAGACATATATTAGTTTTACATAATTTGGTTTATAAGCTGTGTATTGTTTTTTGACTTGTTTTTTATTATACCTGTTGTGAATAATTTATAGATAATGTTTATTCTCTCCACAGCTTACTTAATTCATAGTAGGTATTAGTACAGATGAAGAAAATGAGACTAAGATGGTTAAGAAACTGGCTTTCTTTGCCCCTCCATTTAGATCTACCTAAAATATGTTTAGTTTTATTTCTGGCACCCATTCTTTACATTAATGAGAATGTACTTTAAAAAAAAGTTGTTTCAGAATGGTAGTGGAGCTTAGCTGGAGCTGTATTCTATCTTAATTACAAACTTCAGCTGGAAAATGAGCCTCTTCTTTAAGAGAAGTGAATAAATTACTCCTTAGAGCGGCATATAGTATATTTTCGTTAATAATTATTATTCCTTAATACTTAAGTAATAAGTATTTCTTAATAAATTACTCAGCTATTCCCATTATTGCAAGGTACAAAGACCTTAGACAGGCTTCGTTAGCTGGGCTAGAATTCCAGAGATGTTAAAATATGAGAAAAAATGCGTATCTTAGAAACAAGTACAGCGTACGTATTGATCTGGGAGAGGTAGAGAGAGTGAACAAAGCAAGGAGCAGAACAGCGTGCGTGATCCTGTGCGTGTGAAAGAAACCAGAAACCAGTGTTTTGTGAGAGCTTTGGCAAGCGGGGCTTGGCTGGCAGTGAGCTGAGTCTTGGACATTTTTTAATGATAATCCTTCCTTCATCTGAAAAATGAAGGGCTCAGCGAGCAACTGATTCAGTCTTCCTAGAGCAGGGATCACAAGGCCTGGGCTTTTTCATTCCCTTGTGATGTATCTGCTAAGAGGGAAAGACCCAAAAGCCTGGAATGTTTTTACCTCAATTTTTATTTCTTCTGCCTCTCCTGAGGAATGTTCCCTGATTTTGTAACATTGCTGAGAGAGGTTAGAGGAAGCCTGCTTCTCAGTGCTCTGCAAAGGACAAGCTGTAAGTGGACATTATCACTGTCAACGATCTGAGCTCTAAAAGAGGGAGGCTGGTCACCCTACCCCACTGGAAAATTTCTTTTACTTCCAAGAGCCTCAGTTTCACGGTGGTAACAAGGATGTAATTAGTGGTGCTAGTTAAACTATTTAATAGCTGGTAGGGTCTGGTTACTCTTGGAATGGATGCCCTTCCTGTGTCAGGGTTAACCTTTTAGTTGCTGAATCATGGGGAGATCTGGGGGCTCTGGAGGAAGGAAAGACATGGGTGGGAGGGAGAGCACTGTGGTGTTTGGGGAGTAGCTATTTACTAGTGAAAACAGAAATATCTCCATATGTTATACTGGTATGTATCAGCTAAATGTCGGCCCTGTATATAATAATACATGCATCATGTGAGTATTGTGAAGATTAAAGATGAAATCACATAACACAAAGCATATAGATTCTCAAATTGTAACTCATGACCACTAGTACCACCAGAACTTAAGACAGAAAGAAGTCTTACATTAGTAATTATGTTACATATTTTGTCCTCTTGCTCATACTTTAAATTCAGCATTCACAAACCATCAGTAAATATGCAGTGGTGATATTACAAATTAGGAGCTGTCCTGGCTAGTGATTGAGGATAGAGTGTCTGGAACCGTCACCTTCATTCTCTTTTCTCTTGCTCGGGCTGATGAAACAGATGAGGTTGATGCTCCCATGGTGAACTTGTATCCCATTTGGTGAGATGTTTTCCTGGACCCCTTAGCAGGAATTCTAAATTAGTTTCTCCATTGAAACAATGTTATAATTTAGTGTTTTGCTGTGTTAACTTTTTTCTCTTGAATTATCAGATTTATATTCTGCAGTTAGTACTTTACTCAAAGAAAAGGACCTAGAAGATGCAAAAACATCACAATTTATTGCATTTAGAAGGTAAAGCATTTACAAAATTTGGGGGTTTTTAATGAAGCTTTTAAATCTCATACATTATGAATCTGGTTGCTGTTGGAATGGGAGACTGGTAGTTCATCACTGTGAATTCTCTCTCTTATTTTGAGGTATTTCTTGGGTAGGTCCAGCAGAAGGCAGTTTCTAAAGAGGGCTCTTTCTTTTTATTGGCCATGCCTTGTGGCTTGTGGGATCTTAGTTCCCTGACTAGGGATTGAACCCGGGCCCTTGGCAGTGAGAACGCTGAGTCCTAACCACTGGACTGCCAGGGAATTCCCTAAAGAGGTGCTCTTTCTACCAAATATTATATTTGGTAACTCATAGGAAATCTGAGTGGAAGAAAGGGTTATGTTAAGGTCAAAATTACAAAATACTTTTCCTGGAGAAAGTCCTGGAAACTTTTCTTAAAAAAAAAAAAAAAAAAAGAATTATTTATTTATTTAATTTTATATTTGGCTGCATCGGGTCTTAGTTGCGGCACGCGGGCTCTTCATTGCGGTGTGCGGGCTTCTCTCTAGTTGTGGCGTGCGGGTTTTCTTTCTCTAGTTGTGGCGTGCAGGCTCTGGAGCGTGTGGGCTCTAGTTTATGGCACACGGGCTCTAGTTGAGGGGAGCAAGCTCAGTAGTTGTGGCACGTGGGCTTAGTTGCCCTGTGGCATATGGGATCTTAGTTCCCCTACCAGGGATTGAACCTACGTCCCTGCATTGCAAGGCATATTCTTTACCACTGGACCACCAGGGAAGTCCCAGTCCTGGAAACTTTTGATAGAATCCAGTATCTCATAATTGTTGGTAACAGAAATCCACACAAAAGAGGTTCCATTAAGGTGACCCTTGTATATTTCTGTTTTCAGGCAGGACTGTGATGTGATCAACACCTGCTGTTGCAAGCACTACACGGGCCGTCTAATCAAGTGAGGACAGTGCTTCCTGGATTCGCCATACTTTTGTTCGTTTTGAGATTTATCACTGTAGCTGCATATTTTTAAATCTTTTTTTTGACTTCACATTGTGAAGTCAAATGATATCTTCAATTAAATATAATATATATCCTTAGGAATTGACTTTTTGGTAATCAGGGTAATAAGAAAAATAAAGAATAAAATTGTCCCTGTGGTTTCCTACCTCTAGCTTCTCCAAGATGAGCGTGGAGAATTCAGGGCAATTTTTCAAATTAGAATATGTGCGGAATGTGTACAAGAACCTTAGCAATAGGGTGCCTACAGAGAGCACCTTAGGTGGACTTTTATCAGGGAGATAGGAGCATAGAAAAGCCACTCTGTTCACATGTAGGACAGACTAACTCACTTCTCTGGCATTTATCAATACCTACTCTTTATTAAGTGCAGAGAACCCAGAGAAGTGTAAATTACAAGAGGAGTTCCCTGTCTGTTGTGGAAAAACAACAACAACAAAAAAAACAAAAAAAAACATGATAGGTAGCCCAACAAAGGGTTGAAAAGCATAAGATTGGGGCCATCCAGTCTGGGTCACAGTAATTGTGATCTTGGGCAGGTAATTTCACCTATCTATGTATGTAAAAGAGGACACTTACCCAGAATTTCCCTCATAAAGTTGTAGTAAGGATATAATGAAATAATATACCTAAAGTACTTACCATGGTAACTGGTATTATCACCAGCACTTATTTGATTTGCTGCTATTCTGATATAATTATTACAATAGAAATATTTGTAAGTGCTGTAAGACTTGAATTGGGGTAATGATAAGAGAGATTGAAGAGGAGAAGTTGAATTTAAAAAGTAGAGTCAATAAGATTTTTGGTAACTTTTGGAATATAAAGGCAAAGAGAGACATCAGCCTTTATGCCAAGATTTCTAACTTGAAAAAATTCGACTGGGAAATGTCACTGAGTTGGAGGTGCTGCAGAAAGTATAGATAGACCACAACTGAGGGAGCCTGATTTCTTGTTGACCTTTGGAGAACCAAAGTGATGTAAAGAGACTGTGGAAATAATTTTGAGAACTGTATCAGATCTGAGTAAGAGTCAATGCTTAAAGAAAATGAAATTGAGGTTTTTCCAAACTCTGATGCTGTATTATTATTTTCTAACCCAGAAACCATCAGAATAGACTTGAATTTGGAGTTGGTGATAAAATTTGTTGTACCAGGAACGCATATCTCTCAGACTTACTCCCTGAAAATACCTTCAACAGCCAACAAAATAATGAACTAAAGGCCGGTAACGAAGACTTTAATGGTACTTCTCATGGTTTTGCTAAAAATAAGCATGACTTTGAAAGTGGTATTCGACTCTGCAATGGAGAAGTATTTTTCATAACAGAGGTAAATGATAACAGAAATATAGTACCTTTTTACCTATGAGGGAT
Organism: Kogia breviceps; assembly: GCF_026419965.1. Lineage (NCBI taxonomy): Eukaryota > Metazoa > Chordata > Mammalia > Artiodactyla > Physeteridae > Kogia > Kogia breviceps. The sequence goes on from NC_081321.1 coordinate 53,863,897, forward strand.
AGATTTGGTTTTCTTTTATTGCCCGAGGATTGATTCAGAATTTAATCATATCAGAGCTGGCGTTCTTCTTCTATAATTTTTTGTTAAGGATTTTTGCATCTGTGTCCATGAGGGATCTTGGTTTGTAGCTTTCTGGTGATATCTTGTCTGATTTTGGTGTCTGACTAATGCTGGCCTCATAAAGTGAGTTGGGAAGTGTTCCTTTCTCTTACATGTTCTGGAAGACTCTGTGAAGAAACATTTTTAATAAGTTTGAAGTGCTTGAGTAACAAAAAACAAGGGACAAGTGACACACTTATTATATTTTACAAAGCATCGCTTCCTTGGTTGCTGCTTAAATGTAGGAACTATAGAAGTGGTCACCTTGAATTTGTCCTCATTGTATAAACACCCTTTTAAACTTACAAGTTTATTCTTTAAAATCTGTGAGGAAAAGTAAACTCTTTGCAAAAAATACATGCGGACTTACATAGTCAGTGCAAGAAGTGAAATGTATAGTCTTCAAAATAAGAAAGACAACACAGACTGTTCTCCAAAGAGTCAAATTAAGGTTAAATTTCAAGGACCAAAAACTTCTATTTGTGGTTATTAAACTATTTGGGTGCGTCTATATTCAGTTGATGCTCAAGCATAGATTTTAAGCTTTTTGAAATTCTTAACAATTATACATGCTATTTTATTTATAAGGTGCTTGCATTTTATGTTCAACCCCAAAATAGACCTTTACAGTGTACATATTTGAAAACGTACAAAACAGTTATTTGTTTTGATGACAGGATAAAACTGATATAACTTTTGGAAAGAAAAGATTTTTGACTATTAATAATATGGCTGGCTTCGAAGTAACTGTGGATTTTGGGAAACTAATGCAATATTGTCACATAAAACATGCATGGGCAAGAACTATTCACACTTTTCAGGTAAGAATGGACTTTTATAAAGCAATTTAAATAGCTTGCCAAGATAGAGTACCTTGCATTATTTTCTTCCTAAGTTTTGTTGCTTTTATTATTTTTTAAATTAGGAAACAAAATACACAAAAGTACGAAAAAACTACTGTACAGACACTAATGTTTTGCACTCTCTGCTTCAGAGCTGTCTTTATTTTCTGGATCTAAGACATAGTTAAAACCTCATCCTGCAGTCCTTCCCATGTCTCCCAGGGAAAGAGCGGTCAGGACCAGGATAACTGAATTTCCCTCTTGCTTCCTTCTCCAGTGTCACTTGGCATGGCACTCTTACTGATCTTGCCTTTATTTAAAATTTTGATATTTTGTTCATTGTGGATCTTTTTTGCTGTAAATTTTAACTTTTAAATTATATTTTTAAACTGAAATATAGTTGACTTACAATGTTTCAGGTGTACACAAAAGTGATTCAGTTGTACATGTAAATATATATGTATATATATTTTCAGATTCTTTTCCATTATTGTTTATTACAAGATATTGAATATATCAGTAGTGCCCTGTGCGATATAGAAGGTCCTTGTTGTTTATTCTATATATAGTAGAGTGTATCTGTTAATTCAGAATCCCTAATTTATCCCTCCCCACCCCTTCCTTTCCCCCTTTGGTAACCATAAGTTTGTTTTCTATGTCTGTGAGACTGTTTCTGTTTCGTAAATAAGTTCATTTGTGTCTTTTTCTTAGATTCCACATATAAGTGATACCATATTTGTCTTTCTCTGACTCACTTCACTTAGTATGGTAATTTCTAGGTCCATCCATGTTGCTGCAAATGGCATTATTTCATTTCTTCTTCCTTTTTTTTTTTTTGGCCGCATCCTGCAGCTTGTGGGATCTTAGTTACCTGACTAAGGATTGAACCCAGGCCCGGCAGTGAAAGCACCGAGTCCTAACTACTGGACCGCGAGGGAATTCCCTATTTCATTCTTTTTATGGCTGACTAGTATTCTGTTGTATGTATGTGTGTGTGTGTGTGTGTGTGTGTGTGTGTATTTTATATATATACATACCACGTCTTCTTTACCCATTCATGTGTCGATTCACATTTAGGTTGCTTCCGTGTCTTGGCTATTGTAAGTAGTGCTGCTGTGAACGTTGGGGTGCATGTATCTTTTCAAATTAGAGTTTTCTCTGGAAAAAAAATATGCCCAGGAGTGGGATTGCTGGATCATATGGTAATTCTATTTTTAGTTTTAGTTTTTTAAAAAAATTTTTTTAAAAATGCAAGTAACGGGCTTCCCTGATGGCGCAGTGGTTGAGAATCCGCCTGCCAATGCAGGGGACACGGGTTCGTGCCCCAGTCTGGGAAGATCCCACATGCTGCGGAGCAGCTGGGCCCGTGAGCCATGGCCGCTGAGCCTGCGCGTCCGGCGCCTGTGCTCCGCAATGGGAGAGGCCACAACAGTGAGAGGCCCGCGTACCACAAAAAAAAAAAAAAAAAAAAAAAGCAAGTAACTTTACTTTTTGTCCATGCCGTGTGGTTTATGGGATCTCAGTTCCCTGACCAGGGATTGAACCCACACCCTCAGCAGTGAAAGTGCAAGTCCTAACCACTGGACTGCCAAGGAATTCCTTATTTTTAGTTTTTTTTTTTTTTTTTTTTATAAAGAATTTTTTGATGTGGACTATTTTTACAGTCTTTATTGAATTTGTTACAATATTGCTTCTGTTTTATGTTTTGGTTTTTTTGGCTGTGAGGCACGTGGGATCTTAGCTCCCCAACCAGGGATCGAACCCACACCCCCTGCATTGGAAGGCAAAGTCTTAACCACTGGACCACCAGGGAAGTCCCCCTATTTTTAGTTTTTTGAGGAACTTCCGTACTGTTCTCCATAGTGGCTGCACCAATTTACATTCCACCAACAGTGTAGGAGGGTTCTGTTTTTTCCACACCCTCTCCAGCATTTATTATTTATAGACTTTTTGATGATGGCTATTCTGACTGGTGTGAGGTGATACCTCATTGTAGTTCTGATTTGCATTTCTCTAATAATTAGTAGTGTTGAGCATCTTTTCATGTGCCTGTTGGCCATCTGTATGTCTTTGGAGAAATGTCTATTTAGGTTTTTTACCCATTTTTTGATTGGGTTGTTTGTTTTTTTTGATATTGAGCTGTATGAGCTGTTTGTATATTTTGGAAATTAATCCCTTGTCAGTTGCATTGTTTGCAAATATTTTTTCCCAGTCCATAGGTTGTCTTTTCATTTTGTTTATGGTTTCCTTTGCAGTGCAAAAGCTTTTAAGTTTAATGAGGTCCCATTTGCTTATTTTTGCTTTCGTTTCCATTGCTTTAGGAGATGGATCCCCCAAAATATTGCTGTGATTTATGTCAAAGAGTGTTCTGCCTATGTTTTCCTCCAGGAGTTTAAAAATATCTGGTCTTACATTTAGCTCTTTAATCTGTTTTGAGTTTATTTTTGTTTATAGTGTTAGAGAATTTTCTAATTTCGTTCTTTTACATGTAGCTGTCCAGTTTTCCCAGCACCACTTATTGAAGAGACTGTCTTTTCTCCATTGTATATTCTTGCCTCTCTTGTCATAGATTAATTGACCATAAGTGCATGGGTTTATTTCTGGGCTTTCTATCCTATTGGATTGATCTGTGTCTTTTTTGTGCCAGTACCATACTGTTTTGATGACTGTAGCTTTGTAGTATAGTCTGAAGTCAGGGAGCATGATTCCTTCGGTTCCATTCTTCTTTCTCAAACTTGTTTTGGCTATTTTGGATTTTTGTGTTTCTATACGAGTTTAAAAAATTTTTGTTCCAGTTCTGTGAAAAATGTCATTGGTAATTTGATAGGGATTACATTGACTCTGTAGATTGCCTTGGGTAGTATGGTCATTTTAACCATATTGATTCTTTCAATCCAAGAACATGGTATATCTTTCCATCTGTTTGTGTCGTCTTCAGTTTCTCTCATCAGTGTCTTATAGTTTTTGGAGTACAGGTATTCTGCCTCCTTTTTAGTCCTAGGTATTTTATTCTTTCTGAAGTGGTTATAAATGGAATTGTTTCCTTAATTTCTCTTTCTGATAGTTTACTGTTAGTGTATAGAAATGTAACAGATTTCCATATATTAATTTTGTGTCCTGCAGCTTTACTGAATTCATTGATGAGTTATAGTAGCTTTCTGGTGGCATCTTTAGGATTTTCTATGTATACTATCATGTCATTTGCAGACAATAACAGTCTTACTTTTTCTTTTTCAATTTGGATTCCTTTTATTTGTTTTTCTTCTCTGATGCTGTGGCTAGGACTTCCAAAACTATGTTTAATAAAGGTGGCGAGAGTGGGCATCCTTGTCTTGTTCCTGATCTTAGAGGGAATGCTTTCAGCTTTTCACCGTTGAGTATGATATTAGCTTTGGGTTTGTCATATATGGCCTTTATTATGTTGAGTTATGTTCCCTTTGTGCCCACTTTCTGGAGAGTTTTTAATTTTTTTAAATTTATTTATCTTGATTGCTGAGTTTCTTGGTGTCCCCTTAAATTTTTACCCAAAGCGACTGCCTCATTTGCCCTCCCCTCATCCCTGGCCTTCCCACCCTCCTTAGAGGTGATTTCTGACCTGAATTTGTCTGTTCATATAGAAACAAGATAACCAAGTTTTACGTAAAAATAAATGGTATTGTATTAATTATATATATTTTTAAAACTTCTTTTTTATTTGTTTAACCAACTTTATTGGGGTATAATTTACAAACATTTTAATTACAAAGTGGGGTGGGCTTTGATAAATGTATCCTCTTCCTCTACCCTTGTGAGGTAATTACTTTTTATTTGGGAATAATTTTTGATTTATGGAAGAGTTGGGAAGTTAGTACAGAGAGTTCCCATGTACCCTTCACCCAGCTTTCCCTAATATTAACATCTTATATAACTATGGTATATTTGTCAAAACTAAGAAACTACTATTGGTACAGTACTATTAACTAAAAAATACACTTTATTTTGATTTCACCAGTTTGTCCATTAATGTCCTTTTTCTGTTCCAGAATCTTATTCTGGACACCACATTGCATTTGCTGCAACTTGCTTTTCAACTTTATTTTAATATTTTTAAATTCTCACAAGTTATTTGTGGCTCTGTTATTTATCTCATTGTTTTGAACTCCTCTCTCTGCCATTGTGTTGTTTTGGTGACAAAGCTGCATTCGCTTTCTTTTTTTTTTTTAATATATAAATTTATTTTATTTATTATTTTTGGCTGTGTTGGGTCTTTGTTGCTGTGTTTGGGCTTTCTCCAGTTGTGACGAGCAGGGGCTACTCTTCTTTGCATTGCATGGGCTTCTCATTGTGGTGGCTTCTCTTATTGTGGAGCACAGTCTCTCGGAGTGCATGCTTCAGTAGTTGTGGCTCACAGGCTCTAGAGCACAGGCTCACTAGTTGTGGAGCACGGGCTTAGTTGCTCTGCGGCATGTGGGAACTTCCCAGACCAGGGCTTGAACCTGTGTCCCCTGCATTGGCAGGCGGATTCTTAACCACTGTACCACCAGGGAAGCCCCCACTTCATTTTTATGTAGAAAATTTTATAGGTTAGACTATATCCTCTAATAGTAGGCAAACATTAATTAGCATAGGGGTTTTTTTCCGAAGTGGATGGTGTTTTATTTATTAACTTACCCCAACTCAGTTCCAGAAAGAATTTGAAATGTCTTACAAAAAGTGCTCACAGTTGAGCATGATTTTTTAAAATATAAAGAAATGCATGTCAGGGACTTCCCTGGTGGTGCAGTGGTTAAGAATCCTCCTGCCAATTCAGGGGACACTGGTTTGAGCCCTGGTCCAGGAAGATCCCACATGTCGCAGAGCAACTAAGCCCGTGCACCACAGCTACTGAGCCTGTGCTCTAGAGGCCGCGAGCCACAACTACTGAGCCCACGTGCCACAACTACTGAAAACTGTGAGCCTAGAGCCCATGCCCCGTAACAAGAGAAGCCACTGCAATGAGAAGCCCACACACCACAACGAAGAGTAGCCCCCACTCACTGCAACTAGGGAAAGCCCGTGTGCAGCAACGAAGACCCAGTGCAGCCAAAAATAAATAAATAAATAAATAAATGTATTTTAAAAGAAAAATGCATGTCAAGTGGAAAATAAAGTTAAACATGGTAAAAGGATTACTGCCAAGAGTGGATTGGAATGCTGATATGCATGCTGTCCTATTTGCGTGTTAATGTAGGCCAAAGTTCCCAAAGCAAAGAGAGAAGCAGTCAGTTGGCTATGTCTACTAGGTTAAAGTAAATGAACAAACAGTTGTTGAGAAGGGCAAATATTCCTAGCTGTGAGATCCGGGAGAAATTTCTCCCATGGATTTTTATGATGGGGACTCTGGAATTCTGGAAACTCATATTCTTCAATTTGGGGAAATTTTCTTAAATAATTTCATTATCTCATCCTCAGCTTTCTCTGTTTTTTCTTTCTAGAACTTCTACTGTGTGGATATTGGACCTCCAGAACTGGTTACCTGAATTTCTTATCAGCTCTCCTATTTTCCATCTCATTAATGTTTTGCTCTACTTATTTTTTCAAATTTATAATCCAGTTTTTCTGTTGCATTTCTAGACAAATAAGTAGTGAAGCGTCTTTATTACTACTGGGTGGACATTGGAGTAGATATCTTGAAATGTTCTTTTCATTGAATCTGGCTCTTATTTCATGGTTGAAATAATGTCTCTTACCTCTGAGAACATTTGTGATTGTTGTCTTCTATCAGTATAGTTTGTTCTTCAAGTTCAGTTGAACTCAACACAAATGTATTGAGTTAGACTCTCTTCTCTGTGCTTGGTATAGGTCAGTCCATGAAATATTCAATGATACTTGACATTATGAGGATTATATTTGGTAAGGAAGAGGGGAGAGACAGATGTAATTGAAAAAAATAAGTAAACTATGTATTATGTGAGAAGGTGGTAAGTGCTATGGAAAAGGGGTGGGGGTGAGGTGCAGTTGTAATTTTAAATAGGTGGTCAGGGTAGGCCTCACTGACAAGGTGGCATCTGAGCAAAGATTTGAAGGAAGTAATGAAGTTAAACCATGTGAATATCTGGGACAAGAGCATTCTAGGTAGAGAGAATAGCCAAGGCCAAAGTTCTAAGGTGGGAGGCTGTCCAGCAGGTTTGAGAAATAGGAACAGCAAGGAGGCCAGTGTGGGAGAGTGACAGGAGATGAGGTTAGAGTGATGTGGGCCGGGTCACCTCCTGGGGCCTTCTAGGACTGTGTTATCCAATATGGTAGACAAATCTGGTCCACCACCTGTTTTGGTAGATAAATTTTTATTGGAACCCAGTCCCACATTCATTTATATATTGGTTATGGCTGCTCTTGCACTACAAAGGAAGAACAGAGTGGTTGCCATAGAGACCATCTGGCCTACAAAACTTAAAATACTGATGCTTTGACCCTTCACAGAAAAAGTTTTTTGACCCCCACTCTAAGGTCCATATAGACTTCAGATTCTAGGTCCATAAACTCTTGAAGGGCATTAATGGTTTGTGTCTATTCGTACCAGTTGTTGAGTTTTAGAACAAATTTAGAGAAGTAAATAAATAAAACTTGCCTCCTTTAAGAAGTTTGACAGTTCTTAATGATTTGAGGAAGATTTAAAGACATGGGCAAATGATTAATAGCAGGTTGTGAGGTGAAGGTAGGTGCCCACGTCCCACTTTTGGAGGACAGCTTTGGCTGACAGTCTAATTTTTATCCTCATTCACTCAATGAGACACCTGATAAAGAACAGTGAGCAAGACAGATGTGATCCTGCCTTCACAGAGCTTACAGTCCAGTGAGGAGTACAGTTAAGAAGGCAGTTGGTGACAGTCCAGTCTGGTAAAAATACTGTGATGGAGGAAGTACAGGGTGCTGGAAAGTACATGGATCGGGCAGCTAATCCGGAAGTAGGCCAGATGGAGGCCAGGGACTGGGGAACACAGGCAGGATCACAAGGAAGTTCTTTGTGCTTGAGGGAGCCTGGCTCATGGGAAGGAAGGGGGAAAGGAAGGAGGGAAAACGGGGCCAAGGCTGGCTCTTGAAAGGCTGTAGGAGCCATATTAAGGAGTTAAGACTTTTTTTTTGAGAGCCTGGGAGCCATTAATGGGTTTGAAGCAGAATCTGATGTGACTAGATTTGCATTTGACAAATAGCACTGTGGCTGCTCTTTGTGAGGACAGTGTATTGCAGTAAATGTGGGTAAAGGGAGACTGATTATGAGGCTATTAGATTTTTCTCAGTGATACTTAATTGATGATTAAGAACTCAGCTAAGTTTAGGTAGACGTTTACCTGTTTACGAAAATACAGTATAAATATATGAAGTCCATGGGGGCATGGGGGGATGGTGCTGTATATCTAGCAAATGTGTTTAGCATTTGTAGAATTAAGTATCATTTACATTCATTTCTGAGATTCAGCAGCATTGGAAGGAAGTATTTATCAAACTTTTATAATCTGAAGAGTTGGTTCAAACTCTCCATGTCCAGCAAGGTAGAAGTGCTTGGTATGTAGAAGGTTTTTTTTAGTGTAGATGTGTATTTTCTACATGCCTCATCTTGTTTGTCTCTCCACAATTCCTCTTTCAGCAGAGGAATGTGGGATCGTTGGGAGAGAGAATGGCTCTAACCCCTTCTTAGTTTATATTGGCACTGAAAATACAGGGACTAAGAATAGCCACAGTTGTTATTGTTTTCTTGAAATTGTTTTCTCACAGTTACATGGTGACATTTGGCATTTTTCTTGCCTATAGTATAGTTCTTGGTTGGTTAAACCCAAGAAACAAAGGTTCGTCATTCTCTTTTGTCTTATCTTGATAAGAGTAATAAATGGTTCAACATTGGAAAAATACGGGAAGTAGAAAAATAAAAATCATCCATAGGCCCTCCGTTTGGAAACAGACTGGTTAAATTTTTGGTAGGATTCCCTTCTTGCTTTGTGATTTACTTTGTTTTTGTTACATCTTTATGTGCACTTCGTATTTTTGATCAGAGTAATTTTATTTTATGTTACATGGTTGTGATAATTTTTTAATATATATGTATCAAGTTTTTAAAATGTTGTTATATTTTAAAGCATACTTGATGTTTGCAACATATATAGATACATGATATAGAAAAATAAATATATACATATATATATTTATCTATTTCCTATTATTGGATATTTCAGGTGTCTGTTTTTTTTTATATAAGTAACAGTGGAGTAAGACATCTATACATAAAGCCCATATAGCCATTTCAAATTCTTTTATTAAGGAAGATTTAGCACTGCATGCAGTTTAAAATTTATTGCTGGGTTTCTACATGCCAGTTTTGGATCTATGACACCCAAACTTAGCAGCGTAATTCCAGGATAATGAATAAAATGGAACCCATCAGATGGATTCATTTGAATACTCTGGCCAGGTAGAATGCTCTTGAGAGCACTTTGAGGACTTGTCTCCTTTCTGCCTTTGTAGACTGTCCAGAGACATGAACCCATTATGCAGTATTAAATCTCCCTCATGCATTATTTCCTCTCAGGGGTCGGAGGAGAAGACAGTCGTGTATGTGGTTGGGAAGGCAGGCCGCCAGCACTGGCAGCACGTGTACACAGCGGTGACCCGGGGCCGCTGCAGAGTGTACGTCATTGCAGAAGAGTCTCAGCTTCGGAGCGCAATTATGAAAAACAGTGTTCCCAGAAAAACTCGTTTAAAACATTTTTTGCAAAACAAGCTGTCCGAGAGCAGTGCATCTCCAGCAGACTTTGCATCCCCATCAAAGAGCCCTGAAGACAGCAGGAGACCCAGCACACATCCGTCAGCATCCCCACTCCCTACAGCCACAGATGACAGGGTGACAGATTACGTCCCCAGAAGGAGGGCCTCTGTGGCTGGTGACACGCTGTTTGCCTTTGCTGAAGGATGGAAATTATCTTCATCTGATGAAGTGCATACAATTGAGGATCCGTCACAGTCGAGAGGGTCCAAAAGAACCTGTTGCATGAATGCCGCTGCAAGTCCAAACAAAATTCTTATGGTAGGACTGATGTTCAGGTTTTATTTAAATATTGCTGGCCTCAGTGTGCTTACAAATGACTATGTATTTTTGTTAATGCTACATAGTGCCGCAGGACTTAAAAAACAAGTGTTCCTCTCACCTCTGTCCCATTTCCTCTCTATTTCTATATCCTGGTGGATCTTAGCTTGATCTCAGTTGGATGTTTCTCCCTCTGCTTGAGGCTGGCACTCTGGACAGTGTCAGTGGACTGGTGGAGACAGCATGCCAGGAGAAGCATCTGTCTTCCTACATCTTCTTTCCTCGTCTTCCTCATCACCTTCCCCTTCCTTTCGCAGGCCATGGTCCCATTTTTATCCCCACAGCTCCATTGAAGTGGCTGGTCCCAGTCATCTTATCAACTTCAGAGGCCTTTTCTTAGGTCTCATTCTGGACTTTTCCCCCCCGACAGTTAACATTTTAAATTGCAGTTGCTGTTGCATGTTTCCTTCCCTTGGTTTCAGTGTTCCCTTTCCCTCTGACACTTCCCCTCCATCTCTGGCTCGTCTCCCCTTCGTGTCTTCCCCCCTTTTCTTCCCTTCCTCTGACTGGAGACATCTCCCCCAGGCTCAGGGCTTCTTTCCCTTGAGAACTGATCCCATTCTCTCAGTTTTAGCTGTCACCTTTGCACTGATGATTTGGTCAACAAATAGTTTTCAACTGTCCATTGCATTCCAGGCACTGGGAATTCAGAAGTTCAGTGGCTTCTGTGGCTCCCTAGTTCCTACTGTGTAAATTCCAGGCAATCTGGCTTGGCATTTGAGACCTTTCTCTGTTCTATTCCATCTTTCCCAGCATCATTTCATTTATTTCCCACTATTCCTCTTTTTTTTTTTTTCTTTAGTCAATCTAGTCTTCATTCATTCACTACATTGAACCAGACTTATTCTCGTCTCTTCCTTTTGGTTTTTCTTGGATTCCTCCTTTTCTCTGCCTCCTCTCTTTCAGCATTTGAAAAAACAAAACCAAAAACATAGCTTCTCTGCTAGTCACTGATCTAAATGTTGGAGGGAGAGAAATAGACAGGTCCCTGGCTTCATGGCCATTACATTGTACCAGCGGGTCATAGGCAATCTATACCACAGAAAATAAAGTTTTCAGGTCAAGAAGGATTCTATGAAGAAAACACAGGTAATGAGGTAGGGAATGGTCGGTAGGAGTAGTGGGGCAGGAGGTGCTCTTCTGCCATGGTGGTCTGGTAAGTCCTTGCTGAGGAGGTTACGTGCGAGCTGAGCACTAAATGCTGCGAAGAAGCCAGCCGGTTGAGGCCCTGAGGAAGAGCATCCCAGGCAGAGAGGGTGTAGAACATGGCAAAGCTGAGAAGGCATGACCTTATTGGAAAGGGAAGGGAGACCAGTGTGCCTAGTGAATGAGGAAGACAGATGTGATGATCTCAGAGAGATAGGCAAAACTACAGGAGGCAGCTGGGACTTTATCCTACTTGCCGCGGGAATCCATTGGAGGGCTTTAAGCAAATGTGCGCTATCATCTGATGTATGCTTGACAGCCATCTCTCTGGTGTGGAGAGTGACCTGTGGAAAGGAAGGTGGAAGCAAGAAGACCAGTCGGGGTTGTCCCAGGGAGAGCAGTGAAAGAGCAGCGAGGGTGATGAGCAGTGGTTGGATTCTTGATGCCTGTTGGAGATGGAATCTGTTTGACTTGCTGATTGGATGTGAGGGGGTAAAACAAACAGTGATCCAGGACGGTTCCTGGATTTCTGCCTGAAGCAACTTGGTGAATTGTAGTGCCGTTTCTTGAGATGGGAAAGATAATGAGGAGAACTGGGTTTGGGGAAATGGAGAGTTCTCTTTTGGCATGTTATGTTTAAGTTATTAATTAAGACGTATATGTGGACTTGTTGAGAAAGGCAGTGGTTGGTAGAGAAGTTTAGAGCCTCAGGGTAGGTTAGGGAGGGAAATGTCCATTTAGGAGTTATTAGCATAGAGTGGTGGGTTAATTTCAGGAGACGCCACAGATAGAGGAGGAGGCCTTAAGACTGAGTTCTGGGGGTACTCCTAACTTTCAGAGGTCTGGCAGAGGAGGAAGAACTGGCAAAGGTGACTGAAAAGAAGTATGAGTGAGAGAAAAGGAAGACTAGGGTGGCGGGAGGGGACAGAAGTCTATGTAGGGTGGACTGGTCAGAGACTAGGAGGTGAGAGAGTGGAGGAAGCAGCAGAGGCAGAGTTCTTGAAGGGTGCTATGAAAAGGAGCAGAGAGATAGGGCTGTATCTGGATGGAGGACTCATGGTCAAGGAAGGATTTATTGATTTATTTATTTTGGATGGGTACATTAAAGCATCCTAGGGTACAGATGGAATGGTCCAATGGAAAATAAGAAATTCATGATTCAGAGAGAGGGGATAATTATAGGAATGGAGTCCTGAAGTCGGTGAGATGGGAAAATCCAGAGCATAAGTAGAGGAGTTTCCCTGAGATAGGATTGGGGACATTGTGGTGTGTGTGTGTGTGTGTACATGTATATGTATACACGTATATGATGGAATATTACTCAGCCATAAAAAAGAAAGTGATAAAAGTGGACATAGCAGAAAAAAACGTTTTCCCTTTTTTTCTTCCTCAAAATAGTAGGATTACTGCTGATTCTTAGTTTCATTCAGTACTCAACTCTGCTGAGATGGAATTTCCATCTCAACAAAGCATCTTTCTTTTTTTTTTTTTTTTTTTTTTTTTCGATACGCGGGCCTCTCACTGCTGTGGCCTCTCCCGTTGCGGAGCACAGGCTCCGGACGCGCAGGCTCAGCGGCCATGGCTCACGGGCCCAGCCGCTCCGCAGCATGTGGGATCTTCCCGGACCGGGGCACGAACCCGTGTCCCCTGCATCAGCAGGCGGACTCTCAACCGCTGCGCCACCAGGGAAGCCCTCTTTTTTTTTTTTTTTAAATTAATTATGTTACCTCTTACAAAGACCCTGGGATAAATAAAGCTTTTGACCTGGAGCAGAAAACAGAAGCAGTTCCAAGGAAAGAGTCTTTTTCTAAAAGTTTCTTGCTTTTTATTTCTTGCCACCAGCATGGGGTGGGGGAATCATGGTTTATAGGGTGGTGCAAAGAGAAATTGGCAGCACTATTCATCTTCAGTTTTGAGCTTTGCCAAAGCTTTTAAGCTCCAGGGGAGGCTAATGTCCCTGAAGGTCTGGAGCGCAAAGAGTGATGGTGGGGGGCTGCCCAGTGCTGTGGGTTGTTCTCACTGCATGATGGCAGCAGTACAAACAAAGTCCTCTAACTGAAGAGGATGAGTTTTCTCACATGGTTTGCCACAAGTATGTGGCATTTACAAGAATCCCTAGAACTGAGGAAACTAGAATTCAAAGCTTCAGGACTTCTATAAATTAGGGACTTCTTTGTCTCATAATTCTAGACTTTCAGGTGCATTGAGATGTGTCGTTTGTGAAAGATCGAATTCGGTGACAAGGGCTGCCCACATATCCATCCTTCACATTTGTATTGCTACATAAGAGCCAAACCAGTACTGAGATTCTACAAATACCAATGACTAAAATACCTGAGCCCCTCCCTCCTAGAAGAAAGCTTTTGCTTTTCCATCAATTAATAGCTTTGGGTTTGGAAAAAAGTCCTCAAAGAAAATGTTGACCTGATTTTTTTTTTTTTTTCCTTTTGCCTAGCCTCCCACCGTCAAAGAAAAAAAGGGATGGGTGACAAAAATGACCCTTAAAATAAAAACATATGTGTAAAATATTGCTAAAATTTATCATGTTTAAAGCAGGATTTCCAGAATTTTTTGAAAGAAAATGACATTTTCACTTATAAATTAAAAAAAGCTAGGAAAGACATAATCACATAGTCCCTGAATAAAGATAGTCCTTGTCTTACTCAGAGTTCCCCAGAGAAACAGAACCAATAGGGTGTGTCTCTATCTATCTATCTATCTATCTATCTATCTATCTATCTATCTATCTATCTATCTATCTCTATCAATCTGGGCTAGTTAATCTAACCTATCTATCTGAATTTATTTTAAGGAGTTGGCTTATGCCATTGTGAAGGCTGGTGTTGGTAGAGTCCAAAATCTGCAGGTAAACTGGCAGATAGGAGACTCTCGGAGAAGAAGGCTTTCAGTTGATTGGATGAAGCCCACCTACATTATGGAGGGTAATCCACTTTACTCAGTCGGCTGGTTTAAATGTTGGTCTCATCTAAAAAATACCTTCAAAGAAACGTCTAGAACAGTATTATTCAACCAAATATCGGGGTACTGTGGCTGAGCCAAGTTAACACATGAAATTAACCATCACCGTCCTCTAAATTGAGCAGATTTAGCATGATGAATGATGAGTTGAATTTGGCTTATTTTTGTCTTTCCCTGTGGTGGTGAATCTTCTTCATGACTGTACTGGTCCATTGACTGGTGCTTGGGAATCACTGACAGTACCAAGAGTATACTTGCAGTGTACTTGCAAGTGTATCGTCTTCGCCACACCTACAGCTGGCGTCGTGGACGTGCAGGCTGGGCAGTCGGTCATCCAGGGCTTCGTGCTTAGAAGGAACCCACGCTTGTTTTAATGTTCTCTGCTTGCCATCTTGAAATTCTTAATTTTTGAACAAGGGGCTCACATTTTAATTTTGCACTGCCAAATTATGTAGTGGACCCTGTCCACACTTTTAGAAATTAAATATATGTACTCAGTTAGCAAATAGTCCCTTCTACATGCCAGTCCTGGAGGTGGGTAGTGGTGTTACCCACAGTGAGCAAAATCAGGATGACAGCTGATTGCTCTGGTCTGCTCCAGGCTTCCACGGGGTGGGAGAATGTATGATGTCTTCTGGGAAGCAGTCAGAGGGAATAGAATTACACAGGGTAGACTGACTATATTTTTATAAAATTAACTTTATTTTTCTTGTTGTTCCAACAGGTGGAAGAATCATCTCCACAAGTGTCTTCTAAACTTCAGAATTTGAGACTAAATAGTTTAACCCCCAGGCAACTTTTCAAACCTACAAATAATCAAGAAACTTAGTTTTATTTCAGATTGCTCAAAGTAATTGTCTATTTTTTTCCATTCAACACAAAATGAACATCATAGCTTCAAAGGATCAAGACAAAAGAGGATGTCTATTAACTGGAGTTTTATTTTAAGGCATTTGTGTTAGCAGATGTTTTAAAATCATTTAATCAAAGAAAACCTTAGTGATTTTGACATCTGTCATCAGGAGAACTGGCAGCACTGGTAATATATGAGAGAAAATTATGTTATATATTTTTTTTAAAACTCTGTACTTTTAAAAGTGTTTTATTTTTAGAATAATGCCTTATTAACTTCCATCATCGTTGTGGGTAATCTTTGCCATTGGGTTGAAGCAGTGGTAAAGATAAACTGTAATTATATCTCTTAAATTATTAGGACATTGTGTCTTCTGCAAAGTAGTCATCACACAAGGCTGCTTCTTGCTCCGTCACCGCTGCCTGGGCCTACCTGGTACATTTTCCTGGAAATTCCTGCTGAGCTGGAAGCACATTGGTTTTGGTTTTGGTTTTCTTAATTTGAGATATAATTGACATAGGACATTGGGTAAGTTTAAGGTGTGCATCATGTTGATTCACTACTGCTGTATTGCAATATAATTACCGCTGTAGCATTAGCTAATATGTCTGTCATGTCACATAGTTATCATTTCTTCCGAGAGTATATTGTTTTAAAGATATTCCACTTTGAAAATTGTTTTTTCCTCTCAGTGATTTGATTTTTATTTACTATTAAATGGTAAAAGAAAAAGGAAAAATTTACCAGTTATCCCAGTGTTTTAAAAATAGCCTTCCTGGGCTTCCCTGGTGGCGCAGTGGTTGAGAGTCCGCCTGCCGATGCAGGGGACGCGGGTTCATGCCCCGGTAAGGGAGGATCCCACATGCCGCGGAGCGGCGGCTGGGCCCGTGAGCCATGGCCGCTGAGCCTGCGCGTCCGGAGCCTGTGCTCCGCAACGAGAGAGGCCACAACAGTGAGAGCCCTCCGTACCGCAAAAAATAAAAATAAAAATAAAAATAGCCTTCCTAGCCTTCCTGGGCTTCCCTGGTGGCACAGTGGTTGAGAGTCTGCCTGCTGTTGCAGGGGACACGGGTTTGTGCCCCGGTCCGGGAGGATCCCACGTGCCGCGGAGCGGCTGGGCCCGTGAGCCATGGCCGCTGAGGCTGCGCGTCTGGAGCCTGTGCTCCGCAATGGGAGAGGCCACAACAGTGAGAGGCCAGCATACAGCAAAAAAAAAAAAAAAAAAAATAGGCTTCCTGAGATATAATTCACATACAATTCACCAGTTTACATAGTTGAGTGGCTTTTAGTAAATGCACAGAATTGTGCAACCAACACCACAATTGATTTTAGAACATTTTTATCATCCTCCAAAGAAATCCTGTACCTCTTAGCTCTAACTCCTTTTCCCCTTCAGCCCTAGAACTGCTAATCTATTTTGTCTCTGTTGATTTGCCTATTTCAGACATTTCATATAAATGGAATCATACAATATATGATCCCTTGTTACTGACTTCTTTGACTTAGAATAATGTTTTCAGACTTCATCCACATTGTAACATGTAACAGTGCTTCATCCCTCTCCCTTTTTTAAAGTTTTTAAAAAAATTATGTACAAAGAACTAGCATTATTTCTTTTATTGGGTATATGTCTTAGATAATCCATTCAAGGAGTATCATTTTATACAGCTTGATGAAGCCTATATCTTTCGTGTACTTATGGAAAAACTGGCGGCATATATTGAGATAATATATCCAGATCAGACCATGCTGGTTTGAGCTGATGTGGAGAGATCAGGAACCTTGGCTGAATTTTTGCAGGTAGCTCTAGTAGAGTTGCTGATGACCCATCCTGCTTTCAGTAGTGCAGTGAGGCAGAAGGCCTTCATTTCTTTTTATTATGAAATATTCCGTTGTATGGATGTGGTACGTTGAATTTATCCATTCATTAGTTGATGGACATGTGGGTTGTTTCCTCTTTTTGGCTATCATAACTAATGCTGCTATGAACATCTGTGTACAAGTTTTTGTGTGGGTATATATTTTCATTTCTTATAAGTGTATATACCTAGGAATGGAATTGCTGATCCTATGGTAACTCTGTGTTTAACCTTTTGAGGAACTGCTAAACTGTGTTCCAAAGCAGCTGTACCATTTTATATTTATACCAGCAGTGTGTGAGGGTTCCAGTTTCTCCATTGTCTCCAACATTTGTTATTATCTGACTTTTAAATTAGAGCCATCCTAGTGGATATGAAGTGACATAATGGTTCTGATTCGCTTTTCCCTTATGACTAATGATGTTGAGCACCTTTTCGTGTGCTTATTGGCCATTTGTATGTCTTCAGAGGAATGTCTATTCAGATCCTTTTTCCACTTAAAAATTGGGTTATTTTCTTTTTTCTTATTGAGTATGAGTTCTTTATATATTCTACATACCAGTCTCATTAGAAACATTATTTACAAAATTTTTAAATTGTCATGATGTCCAGTGTATGTATTTTTGTTGTTATTGCTTGTGCTTTTGGTGCTACATCTGAGAAACCAATGCTTATCTAAAGTCATGAAGGCTTACTCCTATTTTTTCTTACAAGAGCTAAATAGTGCTAGGTGTTACATTCAGCTCTTGGATTCATTTTGAGTTAATTATTTTATATGGTGGGTTAGGAGCTCAACTTTATTCTTTTGCATGTGGCTCTCCAGTTGTTCCAGTTCCATTTCTTGAAGTGACTATTTCTCCATTGAATTGTGTTGGCATCCTTGTCAAAAAATCAGTTGATTATAAATGTGAGGGTTTATTTCTGGATTCTCTATCTATTCCATCGATCCAAACATCTGTTCTTATGCCAGCACCATGAGTCTTCATTAGTTTTGCAGGTTTGAAATCAATAAATGTGGGGACTTACCTGGTGGTCCAGTGGTTAAGACTCCATGCTTCCACTGCAGTGGGTGCAGGTTCAATCCCTGGTCAGGGAACTAAGATAAGATTCCTGCATGCTGTGCAGTGCAGCCAAAAAAAAAAACAAAAACGGAAATCAAGAAATGTGAGTCCTTCAATTTACTCCTCTCTTTCAAGATTTTTTGGCTCTTCTGGATCCCTTGCTTTTCATATGAATTTTAGGATCAGCTTGTCAATTTTATTGACAAAGGAGCCAACTGGGATTTTGATTGGGATTGTGTTGAATCTGTATATCTGGGGAGTATTGCCATCTTAACAATATTAAGTCTTCTGATCTATAAACATGGGATATCTTTCTATTTATGTCTTTTTCATTTCTTTCAACAATGTTTTATAGCTTCAGAGTATAGTTTTGTGCTGTTATTTAATTGAAGTGTAGCAGATTTACAATGTGTTAGATTCAGGTAGAAAGCAAAGTGACTGAGTTATCTATATCTATAGATACATAGTATATTCTTTTTCAGATTCTTTTTTATTCCAAGTTATTAAAAGATATTGAATATAGTTCCCTGTGCTATACAATAGGTCCTTGTTGCTTATCTGTTTTATGTATAGTAGTGTGTATGTGCTAATCTCAAACTCCTAATTTATCCATCCCCACCCCTTTCCCATTTGGTAACTGTAAGTTTGTTTTCTATGTCTGTGAGTCTGTTTGTGTTTTGTAAATCAGTTCATTTCTATTATTTTTTAAGATTCCACATGTAAGTGATATCGTATAATATTTATTGTTGTCTGAGCTCATTTAGTATGATAATCTCTAAGTCCATCCATGTTGCCGCAAATGGCATTATTTCATTCTTTTTTATGGCTGAGTAATCTTCCATTATATGTATATGTGTGTGTGTGTGTATACCACACACACACACATATATATATATACACATATATATACATGTACATATATATGTATATATATTCCATATATATATGTATATGTATATATACATATATATGTATATATATACATACATATACATATATATATGTATGTATATATATACATACCACATCTTCTTTATCCAATCATCTATCCATGGACGTTTAGGTTGCTTCCATGTCTTGACTACTGTAAATAGTGCTGGTATGAACATAGGGGTGTATGTATCTTTTCGAATTAGAGTTTTCTCTGGATATATGCCCAGGTGTGGAATTGTTCGACCATATGGTAACTCCATTTTTAGTTTTTTAACGAACTTCCATACTGTTCTCCATAGTGGCTTCACCAATTTACATTCCCACCAACAGTGCAGGAGGGTTTCCTTTTCTCCACACCCTCTCCAGCATTTATTATTTGGAGACTTTTGGGTGATGCCATTCTGACCAGTGAAGTGATTACTTCATTGTAGTTTTGATTTGCATTTCTCTAATAATTAGCAGTGTTGAACATCTTTTCATGTGCCTGTTGGCCATCTGTATGTCTTCTTCAGAGAAATATCTAGTTAGGTTTTCTGCCCATTTTTTGATTGGTTTTTTTTTTTTTTTCATATTGAGCTCTATAACCTGTCTGCATATAATGGAAATTAAAAACATGTCAGTGACATCGTTTGCAAATATTTTCTCCCATTCTGTAGGTTGTCTTTTCATTTTGTTTATGGTTTCCTTTGCTGTGCAAAAGCTTTTAGTTTATTGAGGTCCCATTTGTATATTTTTGCTTTTGTTTCCACTACCCTAGGGGACAGATCCAAAAATAGTATTGCTGCTATTTATGTTAGACAGTGTTCTGCCTATGTTTTTCTCCAAGAGTTTTAAAATATGGTCTTACATTTAGATCTTTAATCCATTTTGAGTTTATTTTTGTATATGGTGTTAGAGAATGTTCTAATTTCATCTTTTACGTGTAGCTGTCCAGTTTTCCCAGCACCACTTATTGAAGAGACTGTCTTTTCTCCATTGTATATTCTTGCCTCCTTCATCATAGATTGACTGTAAGTGTGTGGGTTTATTTCTGGGCATTGTATCCTGTTTCATTGATCTATGTGTTTGTTTTTGTGCCAGTACCATACTGTTTTGATGACTGTAGCTTTGAGTATAGTCTGAAGTCAGGGAGTGTGATTCCTCCAACTTTGTTCTTCTTTTTCAAGCTTGTTTTGGCTGTTTTGGTCTTTTGTGTTTCTATACAAATTAAAAATTTTTTTGTTCTAGTTCTGTAATTTGATAGGGATTGCATTAAATCTGTAGATTGCCTTTTGTAGTATGGCCATTTTAACAATATTGATACTTTCAATCCAAGAACATGGTATATCTTTACAATTGTGTCATCTTCAGTTTCTTTTGTCAGTGTCTTACAGTTTTCAGAGTACAGGTCTTTTGCCTCCTTATGTAGATTTATTCCTAGGTATTTTATTCTTTTTGATGTGATGGTAAATGGGAATGTTTCCTTAATATCTCTTTCTGGTAGTTCATTGTTAGTGTATAGAAATACAACAGTTTTCTGTATGTTAATTTTGAATCCTGCAACTTTACTAAATTCATTGATGAGCTCTAGTAGTTTTCTAGTAGCATCTTTAGGATTTTCTCTCTATATTATCATGTCATCTGCAAACAGTGACAGTTCTACTTCTTCCTAATTTGGACTCCTTTGTTTTTCTTCTCTGATTGCTGTGGCTAGCACTTCCAAAACTATGTTGAATAAAAGTGGTGAGAGTGGGCATCCTTGTCTCGTTCCTAATCTTACAGGGGAAGTTTTCAGCTTTTCACTGTTGAATATGATGTTAGCTGTGGGTTTGTCATACGTCGCCTTTATTATGTTGAGTTCAGTTCCTTCTTTGCCCAGTTTCTGGAGAGTTTTTATCATAAATGGGTGTTGAACTTTGTCAAAAGCATTTTCTGTACCTATTGAGATGATCATATGCTTTTTATTCTTCAGTTTGTTAACATTGATTGATTTGCAGATATTGAAAAATCCTTGCAACCCTGGAATAAATCCCAGTTGATCATGGTGTATGATCCTTTTAAGGTATTGTTGGAGTCGGTTTGCTAGTATTTTGTTGAGGATTTTTGCATCTATGTTCATCAGTGATATTGGCCTGTAATTTCTTTTTTGTGATATCTTTGTCTGGTTTTGGTATCAGGGTGACAATGGTCTCACCCTGAGACCACTGTCTCAGGAAGTATTTGGAAGTGTTCCTTCCTCTGCAAATTTTTGGAATAGTTTGAGAAGGATAGGTGTCAACTATTCTCTAAATGTTTGGTAGAATTCACCCATGAAACCATCATGTCCTGGACTTTTGATTGTTGGGAGTTTTTAAATTACTGATTCAACTTCAGTAGTGGTAATTGGTCTGTTCATATTTTCTATTTCTTCCCAGTTCAGTCTTGGGAAATTGTACCTTTCTAAGAATTTGTCCATTTCTTTTAGGTTGTCCATTTTATTTCCATATAGTTGCTCATAGCTGTCTTCTATGGTCCTTTGCATCTCTGTGGTATCAGTTGTAACTTCTTTTTCATTTCTGGTTTTATTGATTTGGGCTCTCCATCTCTTTTTCATGATGAGCCTGGCTAAAGGTTTATCAATTTTGTTTGTCTTTTCAAAGAACAAGCTTTTAGTTTCATTGATTTTTTTTTTGTCTCTTTTATTTATTTTTGCTCTGATTTTTTATGCTTTCTTTCCTTCTACAAACTTTGGATTTTGTTTGTTCTTTCTCTGGTTGCTTTAAGCATAATGGTAGATTGTTTATTTGAGATTTTTCTTGTTTCCCAAGGTAAGCTTGTATCACTATAAACTTCCTTCCTAAAACTGCTTTTGCTGCATCCCATAGGTTTTGGATCATTGGGTTTTCATTTTCATTTGTCTCTAGGTATTTTTTTAATTTTTCTTTTATTTCTTCAGTGATCCACTTGTTGTTAAGTAGCATATTGTTTAGCCTCCACGTGTTTGTTTTTTACAGTTTTTTTCCTTATAGTTGATTTCTGGTCTCATAGTGTTGTGGTTGGAAAAGATGCTTGATATGATTTCAATTTTCTTAAATTTATCAAGGCTTGTTTTGTGGCCTAGCATGTGATCTATCCTCAAGAATGTTCCATGTGCACTTGAAAAGAATGTATATTTTGCTGCTTTTGAATAGAATGTTGTAAAAATATGGGTTAAGTCTATTTGTTCTAATGTGTTATTTAAGGACTGTCATTCGTTACTGATTTTCTGTCTGGACCATCTGTCCATTGATGTAAGTGGAGTGTTAAAGTCCCCCACTATTGTTGTGTTACTGTTGATTTCTCCTTTATGTCTGTTAATATTGCCTTATATATTGATGTGCTCCTATTTTGGGTGCATATATATTTACAATTGTTATATCCTCTTCTTGGATGGATCCCTTGATCATTATGTAGTGTCCTTCTTTGTCTCTTGTAACAGTCTTTATTTTAAAGTCTATTTTGTCTGATATAAGTATTGCTACCCCAGTTTTCTTTTGATTTCCATTTTTGTGGAATACCTTCTTCCATCCCCTCACTTTGTCTGTATGTGTCTTTAGATTTAAAGTGAGTCTTGGGCTTCCCTGGTGGCGCAGTGGTTGGGAGTCCACCTGCCAATGCAGGGGGGCACGGGTTCATGCCCAGGTCCGGGGGGATCCCACGTGCCGCGGAGCGGCTGGGTCCATGGGCCATGGCCGCTGGGCCTGTGTGTCTGGAGCCTGTGCTCCGCGGCAGGAGAGGCCACGGAGGTTAGAGGCCCGCATACCACCAAAAAAAAAAGTGAGTCTCTTGGTAGACAGCATATATATGGGTCTTGTTTTTGTATCCATTCAGGCAGTCCTTGTCTTCTGGTTGGAGCATTTAGTCTGTTTACATTTAAGGTATTGATATGTATGTTCTTGTTGCCATTTTGTTAATTGTTTTGGATTTGTAGGGTTTTTTCCCCTTTCTTCTTTTGTTCTCTTATGCTTTGATGACTATTTTTGGTGTTATTTTGGATTCTTTTTTCTTTTTTTGTGTGTATATCTATTATAGATTCTTGGTTTGTGGTTACCATGAAGTTTTTGTATAGCAGTCTGTATACATACCTGATTGTTTTAAGTTGCTGTTCTCTTAATTTCAAATGCATTTTAAATACCCTGAATTTGTACTCTCCTCCCCTCATGATTATTGTTTTGATATATTTTACATCTAATTGTTTTAGGTATCCTTTAACTGCTTATTGTGGATACGGGTGATATTACTACTTTTATCTTTCAACCTCCCTACTAGCTTTGTGTGTGGATGATTTCCTACCTTTATTGTATGTTTGCCTTTACTGGTGGACTTTTTCCTTCCATAATTTTCTTTTTTCTAGTTGTGGCCTTTTCTTTTTTGCCTAGAGAAGTTCCTTTAACATTTGTTGTGAAGCTGGTTTGGTGGTACTGAATTCTTTTAGCTTTCACTTGTCTGTAAAGCTTGATTTCTCCATCAAATCTAAATGAGAGTCTTCCTGGGTAGAGTGTTCTTGGTTGTCAGTTTTTCCCTTTCATCACTTTAAATATATTGTGTCACTCCCTTCTGGCCTGCAGAGTTTCTGCTGAAAAATCAGCTGATAGGCTTATGGGAATTCCCTTGTATGTTATTTGTTGTTTTTCCCTTGCTGCTTTTAGTATTCTCTCTTTAATTTTTGTCATTTTGATTATAGTGTGTCTTGGTGTGTTTCTGGGTTAATCCTCCTTGAGACTCTGTGCTTCCTAGATTTGGGTGACTGTTTCCTTTCCCAGGTTAGGAAGATTTTCAGCTATTATCTCTTCAAATATTTTCTTGGGCTCTTTCTCTCTTTTCTCCTTCTGGCAACCCTGTAATGCAAATATTAATGTGCTTCATGTTGTCCCAGAGGTGTCTTAAACTGTCTTCATTGCTTTTCAATTTTTTTTCTGTTCAGCAGCAGTGATTTCTACTACGCTGTCTTGCAGTCACTGATCCACTTTTCTGTATCATGCAGTCTATTATTGATTCCTTCTAGTGTATTTTTCATTTCAGTTATTGTACTATTCATCTCTGTTTTGTTGTCCTTTATTTTATTTTTTTAATTTTTTGCGGTATGTGGGCCTCTCACTGCTGTGGCCTCTCCTGTTGTGGAGCACAGGATCCGGACGCGCAGGCTTAGCAGCCATGGCTCATGGGCCCAGCCGCTCTGCGGCATGTGGGATCTTCCTGGACCGGGGCACAAACCCATGTCCCGTGCATCGGCAGGCGGATTCTCAACCACTGCGCCACCCGGGAAGCCCTGTTGTTCTTTATATTTTCTCATTCTTTTAAAAATTCTAACTTCTTGCTCTGCGCATCCATTCTCCTCCTGAGTTCTTTGATCATCTCTATGATCATTATTCTGAACTGTTTCTTGGGTAGATTGCCTATTCACTTAACTCTGCTTCTGGAGTTTTATCTTGTTTCTTGGTCTGGAACATAGTCCTCTGCCACCTCATTTTGTCTATCGCTATTTATATGTATGTGGTAAGTTAGTTACATTTCTCATCCTTGGAGAAGTGGCCCTCTGTAGATGTCCTTTGCGTCCCAGCAGTGCACTCCACCCGTCACCCAAGCTGTATGCTCTAGGGGTTCCCCCTAAGAGGGTTGCATGGATCTTTCTGTTTTGGCAGGCTATGTGGGTGGTATGGTAGGCTTGGTTGGTGCCTAGTCTGGTTGTTTGCACAGTCCTGCCTTGCGTGGATGCTGCTGGCTGCTCTTTAGAGGGGCCTGCTCATGAGGTAGCTGTTTGCAGAACCCTAGTGGGTCCTGAGGCTAGTGCTGGCACACTGGTGGGCAGAATCAGGGTCCCAAAGACTCTGGGGCTATTGTCCGCCCACTGAGAGGTGAAGCCATACCCTGGGAGTAATACCAGACTACTAGCAGTTAGAGGTGTTTCCTGGAGTTTGACTGCAGGGCCCAGGGATCTCAGAGCTCATTTCAGATTGTTGATGTTGTCAGGGGCCATTCCTGACAGTTGGTCATGGGTCCAGAGTGTCTGGAAGGTTGTATTAGCCTGCTAGTGGGCAGGGCAGGGGGCCAACTAGTCCTAGGGTGGGGTCTGGACTGTGTTGCAGGATCATAGCTTTCTTCTTTCTGGAGTCTGCCCCCTGGTGGGTGAGGCTGGTCTAGAGGCTTGTGCTGGCTTCCTGGTGGGAGGGGCTGGTGCCTGCCTACTGGTGTATGGAGCTAGATATTGGCCCTCAGGTGGGCAGGGCCATGTCTAGGGGCATGTCTAGAGGCGGCTGTGGGCTCAGGAAGTCCTTAGGCAGCCTGTCTGCTTATGGGTGGGGATGTGTCCCCACCCAGTTAGTTTGGCCTGTGGCATCCCAGCATTGGAGCCTTCAGGCTGTTGGATGGGGCCAGGTCTTGGTGCTAATGATCCAACATGTCAACCACCTGGAATGTTTACACAATTGAATGTTCCTCAATGTCTGACACCAGTGTCTGTGTCCTCCTGGGTGAGCTGCTGCCATCCCCCTTGCCTCTCCAGGACAGTCTACAAGACCAGCAGGCAGGTCTGGCCCAGGCTCCTATCAAATTACTGATTTTGCCCTGGGTCCTGGTGCGTGTGAGATTTTGTGTGTGCCCTTTGAAAAGTGAAGTCTCTATTTCCCCCAGTCCTGTGGGGCTCCTGCAGTGAAGGCCTGTTGGCCTTTAAAACCAAATGCTCTGAGGACTTGCTTCCCAGTGCTGGACCCCCAGGCTGGGGAACCTGATGTGCGGCTCAGAACTGTCACCCCTGTGGGAGAACCTCTGCAGTATAATTATTCTCCAGTTTGTGGGTCACCCACCTGTGGGGTATGGGATTTGATTATATTTCAAGTCTTCCCCTCCTGTCTTGTTGTGGTTCCTTCTTTATATCTTTAGTTGTAGAAGATCTTTTCTGGTAGGTTCCAGTCTTCTTTACAGATGGTTGTTCTGCAGATAGTTGTTACTTTTGTGTGCTCATGAGAGGAGGTGAGCTCAGGGTCTTTTACTCTGCTGTCTTCCACACCTACTCTGTACTTTTATTGAATTTATTCCTAAGTATTTTATTATTGATCCTATGAGAATATAATTTTTTTTATTGGAGTACAGTTGCTTTACAATGTGTTAGTTTCTGCTGTACAATGAAGTGAATCAGCTATATATATACCTACATCCCCTCCCTCTTGGACCTCCCTCCCACCCAACCCCCATCCCACCCAACTAGGTCATCACAGAGCACCGAGTTGAGCTTCCTGTGCTTTATAGAATATAATTGTTTTTATTTTTGGTTTGTTCATTGCTACAGTATAGAGATTCAATTGATTTTTATATATTGGTCTTGTGTCTTATAATCTTGCTAAACTCATATTAGTTTTAATAGGTTTTTTAGTGGATTCCTTAAGGTTTTTGTATACACAAGATTGTATCATCTGCAAGTAGAGTTTTACTTCTTCCTTTCCAATCTAGTTGCCTTTTATTTCATTTCCTTGTCATACTGTTAAATAGAAGTGGCAAGAATGGACATCCTGCCTTGTTCCTGTGAATTTACAAAGCCTGCTAGGCAATCTGCAAAAATGAAAACGTTGGGACTATAAGGTAATAGTTTTTTTCTTTTTTAAGATAGCATGATTAAAATTTATACATTTTAATAGTTTTTGAAAATGTATTTTATAGAATACATATAATGTTCTCAGGGTAGATGTGATCCTTAAGATCAAGCTTTTTCACCTAAAGTAAATGTACCACTAGTCTTGGAGGTGTTCCTGTTGGCAGGCTGTTTTAGCATTTTCACGTGTCACACCTCTTCTCATGAAAGTACTAGAATGTAGATATGACCTTCAGTTATTATAGGTGGGGAAACTGACTCACAGCAATTAAATTTTATGCCACCACTGAGTGAGTACCAGAGCTGGACTTCAAGTCCAGATCAAATTTTAAAACCTAAACTCTTCCTGCTCTTCCATGTTGCTTTTCAAGTTTATGGCAAAAATCTTCCCCCTGTAGAAAATTATGTAACTATAAGTATTGTGTAGGACACTAAAATATATTCAAAGCAGCAAAAAAAAAAAAGTTTTTCTTTAGGCTTTTTAAAATCACTGTTTATTCCATTTGGTAGAGGGATTTTTTTTCCATACAAATATTTGCAACAATTTTTAATTCCCCAAAACCATACATAGACGATAAATACCATGCTATTAAAGTATTAAATTTGTACAAAAATACTTTACAGTTTAATACTTGTTACAAATAAAAATACATATTTAAGTGACTCCTCATGATCTTTTTTTTTTTTTTTCCTTAACATGATTCTGCTTTATACTTTCTTGCCCTGGCAGTTCTGAACTATGATTGAAGTAATATATTTCTTTGCACAAAAAAGAAAGGTGAACTTTTCCCTTAAACAAAGGACACAGTGTTCAAATGCTTTACCTAAGCAGTTGTTTGAATTATTGACCAAAATAAAAGTTTGGAAAATAATTGTTTCAGTATGGAGATTCTACAATATACAGATCTATTTTTTTTTATATTCACCAAATAACAGTTAGTTATTAGTGTAACTATTCAAAATATCTGAACAAATGAAAACAGTTGCTGGACAAACATTAAAAGCAACTGTCACAATTTATTGCTTTGAGGGATGGTAATAATTGGCAATGCATTTTGTGAAAAATGTATTTACAATTTCAGTAAGTGGCATGGCTCAGAACAAAAGACAGTCCAGTGTCATTTTTAAGTACGTGTGCTGTACACCCCTCAATATAATCAGTTTTCAAAACATGTCAAGCAGTATGAGTTTGATTTGCCTATCAAGATAAACCTCATTTTAATAGACTCTTCATTCTCAAATTCTTAGTCTTGAATTTTAAAAATAAGATAACTAATTCTCAGTGTTGCTAAACACCCTAATTCATTATCAGAGATTTTTCAGCTATTAAAAATGTGTCCTTAAAAAAAAAAAAACAGGTCACAAGACATATCCTGTTTGATAATTTGTTGCATAGGGAATAGCATACATCTTAGTTAAAATCATTCCTATACTTCGGCAAAACATCTACCACCACCTATTATGGTCACCTACGTGCATCATTGCTGAAACGCTGTAAGATGATTTTATACCTGTACCCCTCCCATAGCAGCAGTCCCAGCAGTTCACCAAACTAGTTCTCCTAGTGGAGCCAGCTTTATGAAAAGCCTTGTTGGTTAAATTCTTACATGAATGACTTTGTAGTAAGAAACTGATTTCAAAGTGAATTAAGGAAATTATCATAGAGAACATTTTCAAACAGATATTTCTCTTTTTAAAAAGGAATAGGAAGATGGACTTGTAAAAAATTTCCTCTGATGTTAACTGTAGAGAGGGGTGGCCTAGCTGTTTTTCTTTTTCTCTACCCTTGGTCTTGGCAGGGGATTGCCTGTCATATACCATAGTGATCACCAACAAAGAAGCCTCTTCAACTTGAAAGGGGAAGTGAATATGAGCCATGAGATTTAAAAGACCCCTGTGCTTGCAGTTAATGCCACATGATTATCTGTGCTTCAAATGTCACAGAAATCTTAAAGGGATTTTTTTTTTTTTTTTTAGCACCATGTAGATATTGTCTTTTGTCCTGCTTTATAAAAAGCATCGCTATAATGTATTAGTGGGTTCTCGTATCTCCAAATTACCACTGTGGCTCGACTGCTGGAAAAAAGCACTGTTCTGTTCACTCCATTCTCCTCCTGGTAGAGTCTGTTCTATGGACTTCTGTGAAGCCAGGGGGTTTCTACTAATAACCAGGTCCAGCTTATTACCAGATTCTGCTATGAGGGGCACAACAAGGCAGCAGTCAAAGTCTCTCGTTCGGACATGATTAACCTGAAAGGTCAAGAAGCGCCATTTTGAATTATTGTTATAGACATAAGATGATTCCCAAAACCCAGAGTAACATTTCAGACATAACAGGTTGATTAGAGACTTGAAAGTGCTTAAATGAGCACTCTTTACAGAGAGGTCTATCCTGGCCCCGACCACACTATAACATGGGTATTGGCTTACTTACTTACTCTCTGCTACTAAATTGTAAGGCCCTTGAGAGCAGGGAGCAGGGACACATCCCAATGTCCCCATGCTGAGCAGATCACCTTATTCATGGCAGGTGCTCCAAGTGCCAAATATTATCCCTAATTGACAGATGAGGAAAGTAAGGCACATAGTGGTTAAGAGATTTGCCTGAGATCAGAAGTTGGTAAGTGGTCCAGCTAGGATGTTGGTGAGTGGTCCAGTGAGGATGTAATCTCAGGGAATCTGGATGATTCCAAAGCTTGTGCTCTTGACCATGATACTGAACTACCTTTCTCGGTCATAAGCCCACCCCCTCCTCAGCTTACACATGCGTTCATCTTATTTCACGTTTCCTTATTCTTTTTTTTTAAACATCTTTATTGGAGTATAATTGCTTTACATTGTTGTGTTAGTTTCTGCTGTGTAACAAAGTGAATCAGCTATACGTATACTTATATCCCCATATCTCCTCCCTCTTGCGTCTCCCTCCCTCTCACCCTCCTTATTCCACCCGTCTAGGTGGTCACAAAGCACCGAGCTGATCTCCCTGTGCTACGCGGCTGCTTCCCACTAGTTATCTATTTTACATTTGGTAGTGTATATATGTCCATGCCACTCTCACTTTGTCCCAGCTTACCCTTCCCCCTCCCTGTGTCCTTAAGTCCACTCTATGTCTGCCATTTTTTTTTTTTTTTTAGATTCCCTATATATGTGTTAGCATACGGTATTTGTTTTTCTCTTTCTTCACTCTGTATGAGATTATGTTTCCTTATTCTTTCCCCCTAAAAGTTTAAAGAATCATCTACATGCTGCTTCCATTCCTTGACTTTTCACTCTCCCCAATCTTCTTGGTCTGGGACCTGACCCTTATATATTGTATAAATGACCCCAATTGTCCAACACAGGAATGGTGTCTTGAGTTCTCATCCCCTTTGGCCTTTACCTACTCATCCTTAAAACTCCTTCCTTGGCTCTTATGACACCACTTTGTTTTGACCTTTTTACCATTTTAATTGCTCACTTTCAGTCCTTTCCTGCCTTTACTTCTTCCTGTCCTTTAAATTTTGTTTTTCTTAGAATTCTATCTTTAGTTCTCTTCTCTTCCTTGCTAGAAATCCACCATAGGCAACTTTATCCAAATCCATGTCTTCAGTATCCCAAATCTTTACTTTTGGCTGTAACATCTCTCCTGAGCAACAAATGCAAGCTGCCAGCTGCCTCACAGACTGCCTGCCAGGATGCACTGAAGGCATTAAAGACTCAAGTCTGGTACACGTGTCTTACCCTTACCTACCTGGTCTCCTTTCCTGTGATCCTCCCCTTCTTCACCTATACCAATCCACCTATGATATAATTGTATTGTCTTTCTAAATTATAAAATGTCATTATTCTGCTTAGAAAATTAATATACCTCCAGAATAAAGTCCAAGAACTTAATCTTGGCTTTCAAGGCCCTTCACAATCTGAGTCCAGACTACTTTTATAGCCTCATCTTCCATAAAAGTAGGTATAGCTCTAATTTATAGATTAGGAAGACAAAGAGGTCAAATAACTTGTCCATAGTTATTTATTCAGCAAATACTAGAGTATCTATGGAAAATAAATGTGTTCCTTACTCTTAGGACAAGAGTAATTGTTATATTGCCATGGTAAAAAGATCACCAGAATTGGTTTTAAAACTAATCAATCAATGACATCTTGCTCAGTGAATATGTGTCTGAAAGCCAACCAATCAGTGCAGCGTCATGCTTTGAAAGGCAACTGTTAGGGACAGACTCATTCCATCTGAACATACTTTCAAGACTGATGGCAACCCTCTCCTCTTCCTGCAAAATTCTCTTTCTAAAAACTGTACGTAAGATCAGGAATTTGCTTTGCTCAGTGAAACTATACCTGACCACCAGAGTACTCCTAGTACTTAATAGTAAACAAGGTTCAGTTTTGGGGTTTTAGACATTGTGTGAGATACTGATATCAATCACTGTATAATGGGAAATGGGAGAATAAGGTACTAGCCCTGTTCTCAAGAAGTTTAGAATCTGCTGGGGAATATATACAGGGAAACAGGCCGTTTCAGTAACTGGTAAATTCCACCAAAGGAAAAAGTATCTATCCTCTATAGGAGGGGCCTCTAATCTAGTCTTGAGGCAAAGGAGGATGGGTGGACACTGATCAAATAAGACTTCCAAATTAATTTCCAAATGAAATTCCATCTGAGGTCTTACCTGTAAGAGCCTATCATAGGGCTTTAGGCCACCAAGATCTCCTGGCCCAGCTGGGCGAATATTTTTGACATATACTCCTTTCTCCAGCAAGCCATCTGCTACACTGAACCCAAAGTCCTCCATGTCAGAGCCCTTGTACAAGGTCACCTGGAAAATGAGACAATGTGAAGGGGATATTTAGGTAGGTTGAGGACTTCTGCTTGTGAAATTTCTTGATGAACGGTATTTTCAAACTAATTTCAATATAATTTGTAATAGATTAGGCAGCTCCCCCCAATCCTGAAGCTTTTTCCATTCTCTAGGAACATCCTTGGAATTTGCCAAGTCCCACCCAGAACTGGAAAAGGAGGAGAAATGCTGGAGAGTTCTGGTTTCTCTTTTGTTTTCTACTTGCAGTCATCAGGTATGTATAGGTGAGAATTTCCCAGGGGCATGTTCACTTCTCCTGGAGCAACCCCTAGGTGTTGGGAGAAGCCAGGGTTAGCCCTTTGCAGCTGGATATCAGGACTAAGCCAAAGACCTTTCCTTCCTGTTCACTGCCTGGTGCTGTGCTGGGTTCAGTGCTCAGCATATCCTCTGCCTTTGAGCAAGAGCCAGGAAGTCCACCATTTTATTTTCTCTAGTATCCCAGTCAGTGCTTCAGTACTGTGGGCAAGAAATGTCTTGAAAGGGAGAGCGGCCAAGATGGCAGAGTAGAAAGGTCCTGAGCTCACCTCCTCTTATGAGCACACCAAAATCACACCTACCTGCAGAACAACCATAGATGAAAAAGACTAGAACCTACCAGGAAACATCTTCTACAACGAAAGGCAAAGAAGGAACCACCAGTAGACTCGTGATGTAATCAAATCCCATACCCCCCAGGTGGGCGACCCACAAACTGGAGAATAATTGTACTGCAGAGGTTCTCCTCCAGGAGTGAGAGTTCTGAGCCCCACAGTCAGGCTCCCCAGCCCAGGGCTCCTGCACCAGGGAAATAAGCCCCCATAGCATTGGCTTTGAAGGCCAGTGGAGCTTAGGTGCAGGAGCCCCATGGGACTGCGGGAAACAGACTTTGCTCTTAAAGGGCACACACAAAATCTCACGCACACCAGGACCCAGGACAAAAGCAATTTGATAGGAGCTTGGGCCAGACCTGCCTACTGGTCTTGGAAAGTCTCCTGGAGAGATGGGAGGTGGCTGTGGCTCACCCTGGTGACACAGACACTGGTGGCAGACACATTGGGAAACATTCAGCCACATGAACACTCCTGGTGGCTGATATATTGGATCATTAGCACCAAGACCTGGCTCCACCCTACAGCCTGTAGTCTCCAGTGCTGTGAAGCCTCAGGCCAAACAACTAACCGGGCAGGGACACAGCCCCACCAATCAGCAGACAGGCTGCCTAACGACTTCCTCAGCCCACAGCCACCTCTGGACTCGCACCAAGACAGGGCCCTGCCTGCCAGAGGGCCAAGACCCAGCTCCACCCATCAGTGGGTAGGCTTGAGCCTTTCTCTCCAGGAAGCCTGCACTAGCCTCATGATCAGCCTCACCCACCAGGGGACAGACACCAGAAGCAATCCCACAATACAGGGTGGACCCTACCCCAGGGCCAGCTGAGGCCCGGCCCTCCCCACTAGCAGGCCAATGCAAACTTCTGGACACCACAGACCCCATACCCAACTGTATTAGGAACCCCCGCCAACCAATGATCAGAAACGAGCTCTGGGATCCCTGGGCCATGCAAACAGACTCCAGGAACCATCTCTGCCTGCCAGTAGTCCAGCACTAACCCCAGGATCTGGCTTCACTTGCCAGTGGGTGGGCAACAGCCTCAGAGTCTTTGGGACCCTGGCTCCGCCCACCAGTAAGCCAGCACTACCCCCGAGGCCTACTAGGGTTGCACAACCTTGTCACCTTGCCTGGTGACAAGGCCCCACTAAACAGTACCAGCAGCATCTGCACAAGGCAGGGTCTAGCAACCAACCAAGCCTATCAGACTGCCCACACAGCCTACCACAAAGAAGGACCCATGCAGCCCTCTTGGGGGAATGCCTAGAGCATATAGCTTGGGTGATGAAAGGGGAGTACACTGCTGGGATGCATAGGATACCTCCTACAAAGGGCCACTTCGCCAAGGTTGAGAAATGTAATTAACCTACCACAGACATAAAAACACAAACAGTAACTTAGAGAAAGTAAGGTGGCAGAGGACTATGTTCCAGACCAAGGAACAAGATAAAACTCCAGAAGAACTAAATGAAATGGAGATAGACGATCTACCCGAGAAAGAGTTCAGAGTAACAGTGATAAAGATGATCAAAGAACTCAGGAGAAGAATAGATGCACAGAGTGAGAAGTTAAAAGTTTTAAACAAAGAATTAGAAAATATAAAGAACGACCAAACAGAGGTTAAGTATACAATAACTAAAATGAAAAATGCACTGGAAGGAATTAATAATAGACTAAATGATTCAGAAGAACAGATGAGTGAACTGGAAGACAAGTAGTAGAAATCAGTGCTGCTGAATAGAAAAAAGATAAAGAATGAAAAGAAACGGGGACAGTTTAAGACACCTCTGGGACAATATCAAGCATATTATTTGCATTATAGGGGGTCCCAGAAGGAGAAGAGAGAGAAAAAGGGCCCAAGAAAATATTTGAAGAGATAATAGCTGAGAACTTCTCTAACCTGGCAAAGGAAACAGGTACCCAAGTCTACGAAGCACAGACAGTCCCATACAGGATTAATCCAAAGAGGAAAAATACCAAGACACACTGTAATCAAAATGACAAAAATTGAAGAGAGAATACTAAAGGCAGCAAGGGAAAAGCAACAAATAACATACAAGTGAACTCCCATAATCCTATCAGCTGATTTTTCAGCAGAAACTGAAGGACAGAAAGGAGTGGCACAATATATTTAAAGTGATGAAAGGGAAAAAACCTACAACCAAGAATACTTTACGCTTAAAGGCTCTCATTTAGATTTGATGGAGAAATCAAAAGTTTTACAGACAAGCAAAAGCTAAAACAATTCAGCACCACCAAACCAGCTTTAAAACAAATGTTAAAGGAACTTCTCTAGGCAGAAAAAAAAAAAAAGAATAAAAAATAAAGGGTCACAACTAGAAACAAAATTATGGGAGGAAAAAGCTCACCAGTAAAGGCAAACATACAGCAAAGGTAGGAAATCATCCACACACAAAGTCAGTAGAGGTTAAAAGACAAAAGTAGTACTGTCACCTGTATGCACAATAAGCAGTTAAGGGATACATAAAACAATTTGATGTAAAATATGATATCAAAAACAAATCATGAGAGGAGGAGAATACAAATGCAGGGTATTTAAAATGCGTTTGAAATTAAGACATCAGCAACATAAAACAATCAGGTATGTATATAGACTGCTATATAGAACTTCATGGTAACCACAAACCAAAAATCTATAATAGATATACACACAAAAAGGACAAAGGAATCCAAAGTAACACTAACAATAGTCATCAAATCATGAGAGAAGAGGGGGGAAGACCTATGAAAACAAATCTGAAACAATTAACAAAATGGCAATAAGAACATACATATTGATAATTAAATGTAAATGGACTAAATGCTCCAACCAGAAGAAGCAGGCTGCCTGAAATGGATACAAAAAAACTAGACCTGTATATATGCTGCCTACAAGAGACTCACTTTAGATCCAAAGACACATACAGACCGGAAGTGAGAGGATGGAAAAAGGCATTCCATGCAAATAAAAAATCAAAAGAAAGCTGGAGTAGCATACTTAGATAAAATAAACTTTAAAGACTGTTACAAGAGACAAAGGACACTACATAATGATCAAGGAATAAATCCAAGAGTAAGATATAACAATTGTAAATATATATACATGCAACATAGAAGCACCTCAATATATAAGGGAAATATTAACAGACATAAAAGGAGAAATCGACAGTAACACAATAATAGTAGTAGACTTTAACACCCCACTTTCATCAATGCACAGATCATCCAGACAGAAAATCAATAAGGAAACACAGGCCTTAAATAACACATTAGACCACATGGACTTAATTGATATATATACAGCATTCCATCCGAAAGCAGCAAAATACACTTTCTTTTCAAGTGTGCATGGAATATTCTCCAGGATAGATCACATGCTAGGCCACAAAACGAGTCTCCGTAAATTTAAGAAAGCTGAAATCACATCAAGCATCTTTTCCAACCACAATGCTATGAGACTAGAAATCACCTACAAGAAAAAAAACTGCAAAAAATACAAACACATGGAGGCTAAACAATATGCTACTAAACCAATGGATCACTGAAAGAGGAAATCAAAAAATACCTAGAGACAAATGAAAATGAAAACATGATCCAAAACCTATGGGATACAGCAAAAGCTTACAGTGATACAAGCTCACCTCAGGAAACAAGAAAAATCTCAAACAACCTAACCTTACATCTAAAGCAATTACAAAAAGAAGAACAAACAAAACCTGAAGTTAGTAGAAGGAAAGAAAGCATAAAGCGCAGAACAGAAATAAATGAAAAAGACTAAAAAAGAGAAAAGATCAATGAAACTAAAAGCTGGTTCTCTGAAAAAATAAACAAAATTGATAAGCCTTTTGCCAGACTCATCAAGAAAGAAAGGGAGGGACTTCCCTGGTGGCACAGTGGTTAAGACTCCGCGCTCCCAATGCAGGGGCCCTGGGTTTGATCCCTGGTCTGGGAACTAGAGCCCACATGCATGCCACAACTAAGAGTTTGCATGCCACAACCAAGGAACAGGTGAGCCACAACTAAGGAGCCCACCTGCTGCAACTAAGGAGCCAGTGAGCTGCAACTAAGGAGCCCTTGAGCTGCAACTAAGGAACCCACCTGCAGCAACTAGGGAGCCTGCCTGCTGCAACTAAGATCCAACACAACCAAATAAATATAAAATAGAAAAATACACAGCACCAAAAATAAAAGTAAAAATAAAGAAAGAAAGGGAGAAGGCTCAAATCAAAACAAGAATGAAAAGAAGTTACAACTGACACCAAAGAAATACAAAGGATATTAAGAGACTACAATGAGAAACTATACAGCAATAAAATGGATAACCTAGAATCAATGGACAAATTCTTAGAAAGGTACAATCTCCCAAAACTGAACCAGGAAGAAATAGCAAATATGAACAGACCAATTACCAGTACTGAAATTGAATCAGTAATTTAAAAACTCCCCAAACAAAAGTCCAAGACCAGATGGTTTCATTGGTGAATTCTACCAAACATTTAGAGAATAGTTAACACTTATCCTTCTGAAAGTATTCCAAAATACCGCAGAGGAAGGAACACTTCGAAACACATTCCATGAGGCCACCATCAC
Organism: Kogia breviceps; assembly: GCF_026419965.1. NCBI lineage: Eukaryota > Metazoa > Chordata > Mammalia > Artiodactyla > Physeteridae > Kogia > Kogia breviceps. The sequence goes on from NC_081321.1 coordinate 53,900,373, forward strand.
CCTGATATCAAAAGATATCACAAAAAAAGAAATTACAGGCCGATATCACTGATGAACATAGATGCAAAGATCCTCAACAAAATACTAGCAAACCAATTCCAAATACTAGCAATACCTTAGAAGGATCATACACCATGGTCAAATGGAATTAATCCCGGGGGTGCAAGGATTTTTCAATATCTGCAAATCAATGTTAACAAGCTGAAGAATAAAAAGCATATAAAAAGCATATGATCATCTCAACAGGTACAGAAAACACCCATAAAGTTCAACACCCATTTATGATAAAAACTCTCCAGAAATTGGGCATAGAGGGAACCTACCTCAACATAATGAAGTCCATATATGACAAACCCACAGCTAACATCATATTCAATGGTGAAAAGCTGAAAGCATTCCCTCTAAGATTAGGAACAAGACAAGTATGCCCACTTTCACCATTTTTATTCAACATAGTTTTGGAAGTGCTAGCCACAGCAATCAGAGAAGAAAAACAAAGGAGTCCATATTAGAAAGGAAAAAGTAGAACTGTCACTGTTTGCAAATGACATGATAATACAGAGAGAAAGTCCTGAAGATGCCAGTAGAAAACTACTAGAGCTCATCAATGAATTTGGTAAAGTTGCAGGATTCAAAATTAACATACAGAAATCTGTTGTATTTAACAATGAACTATCAGAGATATTAAGGAAAAAATCCCATTTACTACTTCACCAAAAAGAGTTAAAAACATAGGATAAACCTACCTAAGGAGGCAAAAGAACTGTACTCTGAAAACTATAAGACACTCATCAAAGAAATTGAAGATGACACAAACAGATGAAAAGATATACCATGTTCTTGGATTGGAAGAATCAATATTATTAAAATGATCATACTACACAAGGCAATCTACAGATTCAGTGCAATCCCTATCAAATTACCAATGGCATTTTTCACAGAACTAGAACAAAAAATGTTTAAATTTGTATGGAGGGAATTCCCTGGTGGTCCAGTGGTTAGCACTCAGTGCTTTCACTGCTGTAGCCTGGGTTCAATCCCTGATTGGGGAACTAAGGTCCCGCAAGCTGTGCAGTGTGGCAAAAAGAAAAAAAAAAAAAGAAAAGAAAATTTGTATGGAAACACAAAAGACCCTGAATAGCCAAAACAAGCTTGAGAAAGAAGAATGGGTATAATGGAATCACTCTCTGACTCCAGACTATTCTACAAAGCTACCGTATCGAAACAGTATGGTACTGGCACTAAGACAGGCACATAGATCAATGGAACAGAATAGAAAGCCCAGAAATAAACCCACACAATTATGGTTAATTAATCTATGATAACAGGCAAGAATATATAATGGAGAAAAGATAGTCTCTTCAATAAGTGGTGTTGGGAAAAGAATGAAATTAGAACATTTTCTAACACCATATACAAAAATAAACTCAAAATGGATGAAAGGCCTACATGTAAGACTGGATACTATAAAACTCCTAGAGGAAAACATAGGCAGAACACTCTTTGAGATAAGTCACAGCAATATTTGTTTGGATGTGTCTCCTAGAGTAAGAGAAACCAAAGCAAAAATAAACAAATAGGACCTAATTAAACCTAAAAGCTTTTGCATAACAAAGGAAACCATAAACAAAATGAAAAGACAATCTACAGAATGGGGAAAAATATTTGCAAACGACGCAACTGACAAGGGATTATTTTCCAAAATATTCAAACAGCTCATAGAGCTTGATATCAAAAAAACAAATAACCCAATCAAAAAACAGGCAGAAAACCTAAATAGACATTTCTCCAAAAACATACAGATGGTCTACAGGAACATGAAAATATGCTCAATATTGCTAATTATTAGAGAAATGCAAATCAAAGCTACAATGAGGTATCACCTCACACTGGTCAGGATGGCCATCATCAGAAAGTCTACAAATAACAAATGCTGGAGAGGGTGTGGAGAAAAGGGGACACTTCTACACTGTTGGTGGGAATGTAAGTTGCTGCAGCTGCTATGAAAAACAATATGGATGTTCCTTAGAAAACTAAAAATAGATTTACCATTTGATCCAGCAATCCCACGTCTGGGCATATATCCAGACAAACCTATAATTCGAAAAGACATTGGGCTGGCCAAAAAGTTTGTTTGGTTAATGAATACGTTGTTCAATAAAGTTCTTGGTGAAAATGAAAAATGTGTCTTTTATTTATTACTTAAAACCAAAAGAACTTTTTGGCCAACCTAATACGTGCACTCCAATGTTCATAGCAGCACTATTTAGAATAGCTAAGACGTGGAAACAACCTAAATGTCCATCAACAGATGAATGGATAAAGAAGATGTGGTATATACACAGTGGAATATTACTCAGCCATTAAAAAGAAAGAAAAATGCCATTTGCAGCAACATGGATGGACCTAGAGATTATCATACTAAGTGAAGTAAACCAGAGAAAGAGAAATACCATATGATATCACTTATATGTGGAATCTAAAAAACTAATACAAATGAACTTACTTACAAATAGAAATAGACTCATAGACATAGAAAACAAATTTATAGTTACAAAAGGGAAAGGCAGGGGGTGTGGGATAAATTGGAAATTTGGGATTATCAGATATACAGTACTATAATATAAAATAGATCAACAACAAGGACCTACTGTATAGCACAGGGAACTATATTCAATATCTTGTAATAACCTATAATGGAAAAGAATCTGAAAATGAATATATATATGTATGTGTATATGTATACATGTATATGTGTGTATATATATATAAAACTTAATTGCTCTGCTGTACACCTGAAACATTGTAAATGAACTATAGTTCAATTTTTTGAAAAGTCTTAAAAGACCTGAAAATGCTCCTGTAAGGAACACCCTCCTCTGGGGCCTGCCTTCAGTAGCTCCCTCAGTCCTTGTCCTGGGTTTGGTTTAGCAATTCCAGGCATTCCTGGAAATGCCAGGATTTGCAAATCCACCCTTCTCAGCTGTGGGCCTCAGCTTGTTCTCTCTGCATTAAGGCAGTACCACCAGCTAAAACCTCCCCTAACCCCCAGTCCTCCTTCTGACCACCTGCAAGAGTTAGTCTGAGGTTTACATGTTCATCAAATGTGTACTGAGTCCCTCCATGTGCTAAGCCTGGTTCCGGGTGCTGGGAAACAGCAGTGAATGAGACAGAAGAGGCTGCCTTCTAGAGGCAAACACATTAATGTGTAATGTTCACTAAGACCCACTGTGCTGGACACGCCAGACAACATACTCAGCACATCACATTCATTTAATACTTAATGTGACCACTATTTTTAGTAAGGTTTGCTGCATGCCCTCCACAAAAACTGATGCACACATCAAGCAATAATTTGGGCTTAGTTTTTAACTCTAATTATTTGAAAATGTATGTTTTGGGACTTCCCTGGGGGTCCAGTGGCTACGATTCCACGCTCCCAAAGCAGGGGGACCAGGTTCGATCCCTGGTCAGGGAACTAGAGTCTACATGCTGCAGCTAAGAGTTTGCATGCCGCAACTAAAGATTCCGCATGCTGCAACTAAAGATTCCCCATGCCGCAACTAAAAGATCCTGCATGCTGCAAATAAAAAGATCTCACATGCTGCAACGAAGATACCGTGTACCACAACTAAGACCCAGAACAGCCAAATCAATTTTTTGAAAAAAATGTATGTTTTATTTATTTTAACACACATAATACCTAAATACATTCTTGTAGAAGAGTCAAAAAATTCAGAGCTATACAGGGCAAAACGTGAAGATTAATACTCTTATAGCGGGTTTATGTTTTTATACCAAGTTATTTTACTTCAGAGAGATATGGAATATTGAAGGAATACAAAAGTGGTCATTTGTGGATTTTCATCTCACTGGACAGAGAGCTAAAATATCAAGCTGGCTGTGTCAGTTCTAATCACCAGGCAGCCCTAGTGGTTACTGCCGTATTAGAGGTTAGGAAATTCAATTTTATAGACGTTAAGTAACTCGCCCAAGATCACAAAAGTATTGAATGGTGGGGCCGTCTCTGTCTGACTCCAGGCACTTAACTGTTATATTCTATTGCCGCTCAAGTGCCTTATTTCATAGATTCTAAGATGTACTTTTTTTTTCATACCTTAAATTCTCTGAAATCAGGCTGTGTTTTATAGGCCATGGTAATCTTAGGACCTATGAAATAGGGTATATCAACATCTCACCCCTACCTGCCTCTTTCCAACAATACACTAAAAGGAAAGGGGCCAGAATTTTGTTACATATTTACTTTAAGAGAAAAAAAGCTGTGCCTTGCCAATTACAGGTTGTCCTGATCAGAAGCATCGACATCACTCAGGAGTGTGTTAAAATGCAGAATCTCGGGCTTCCCTGGTGGCGCAGTGGTTGAGAATCCGCCTGCCGATGCAGGAGACACGGGTTCGTGCCCTGGTCCGGGAAGATCCCACATGCCGCGGAGCAACTAAGCCCGTGAGCCATGGCCGCTAGGCCTGTGCGCCCGGAGCCTGTGCTCCGCAACGGGAGAGGCCACAACAGTGAGAGGCCCGCATACCGCAAAAAAAAAAAAAAAAAAAAAAAAAAAAATGCAGAATCTCAGACCCTGCTCTGAATTGCCATCTGCCAATTTCTGTGCACAATGAACTTTGCTCTGTGTGGTACTTCACACACCAGAGGGGCTATTACGTGTTCTGAAAAGGAAGAGAGGGAACTAACAATGACACTCTTGGCAGGCTCATTCCATCACTGTGCGTATATGAATGTGTGTATGTGTGGGTGCACACGTGTGCATTGGACCCTATGATGGGTGCTAGGCACTGTTTGAAGGACTGAGTGAAAAAAAGATACAGCAATAAACACAGCACAGCCATCATGAGTATACAGTCCAGTGACCATATCTGACTTAATCCTAACAATCCTGCAAGACGGGCAAGAATCAGTTTTAAATGAGGTAGTGTATATGAAGTTTTAAAACCGGAAATGACCTGATATCTGTGGAAGGATCACTTTTGTGGCACTCGTTTATACAAGCATAGAGTAGAAAGTCCTACTTTACTATAGAAGAGGTGTGTGTGTTTTAGCAAAATCCAGCCCCCCGCATCTGACATGTACCTTGATGATGCATGGGGAGAAGTTAAACTGCATGAATGAGAGCACCCTCTCCCCTCAAAGCAAAACTCATCAGGAGGAGAGGAGATGTCTTTGTTGGCAACCTGGGCTCAGGTAAAAGCCTGAGGGGAGTATGTGGGAGATGCCCTGCCAAGCTCCTCGAGGCGGGCAAACATCTTTGTTTTTTTCACTCATAATATCCCCAATTCCTCAAATGGTACCTGCCACACAGTAGGGCTAGTATTTTGTCGAATAAATGAAACGACTGGCTCTGACATACCATGTGGTTGCTCTTGGAAGCTAGTCAGAACTGACCATCACGTGCTGTGTGAATGGAGTGGGATTTAGTTCTGAGGGTCAAGCCATGCCCCGCCTCCTAGCCCCAGGGCGGGCCATGCTGGAAATGAGCAAGGCAAAAAGCTGCAGGGTGGCTGGTGTGGATGGGGCCCGGCAGGATAAAGCTCTATAGTGACACCGTGTGGCCACGAGAGGTGAGAGCACCTCTGACGTTAGAGTCAGGCCTGCCCTGCCTTGAGCTGAGGAAGCCCCATTCTTGCGCGGAGAGTAAGGTGGGATGGAGGGTCCTCCAGCTCAAGATGCTGGACTTCTTGCTAATAAGGCTGTGGGACTTGATTGATTAGCTTAAAAAGCAAACCAGATGCTACCGTCTCCACCTAGTTAGTGGAGCAGATCATACAGATGGGGAAATGAAAGCTCAGAGAGGGTTAGAAACTAGCCCAAGGAAAACAGATAGTAAGCAACAGAGAAGTGGTTCAAACGCAAGTGGTTCTGGCGGCAAAGCATGGATCTTTGCATGGCATACTACCTCTTTACCTAGCACGTGGTTGCTTAATAAATATTCATTGCAGAGAAGATATTTTAAGCCCCTCTAGAATTATGATTTTGCCTTAGGCCATAGGACAGGAGAGTTTTATGTGAGGTGGGAATGTTACTGAGATATAATTGACATACAGCTCTGTAGAAGTTTAAGGTGTATCACATAATGACTTGACATACATATATAGTGAAATGATTACCACAATAAGTTTGGTTAGGAGACAGTTTGCTTTGGCCATGCAGCAAGGCATGTGGGGTCTTAGTTCCCCTACCAGGGGAACCTGTGCCCCCTGCAGTGGAAGTGTGGAGTCCTAACCGCTAGACTGCCAGGTAAATCCTGAGAAATCTATTATTTAACGAAAGATTTCAAACATTCAAGAGAGAGATGCTAGGACAATGAATCCTCATATACTCATCACTCAGATCCAACAAGCATCAAGAGCTCACTTACTTCATCCCCCTTTTATCTTCTTTGGGGGAGTATTTTTTTTTTTTTTTTTTTTGCGGTATGCGGGCCTCTCACTGTTGTGGCCTCTCCCGTTGTGGAGCACAGGCTCCGGACGCGCAGGCCCAGCGGCCATGGCTCACGGGCTCAGTTGCTCCGCGGCATGTGGGATCTTCCCGGACCAGGGCACGAACCCGTGTCTCCTGCATCGGCAGGCGGATTCTCAACCACTGCGCCACCAGGGAAGCCCTGGGGGAGTATTTTAAAGCAAATGCCAGTCCTTATGTCGTTTCACCCTTACATAACTCAGTATGAATCTCTAAAAAATATAATCGCTTTTTTACACAACCTCAGTGCCATTAATTCATCCACAAAAGCAGCACTTATTCCTTGATATATTCTAATACCTAGTCTATAATAAAATTTCCCTGATTGTCTCAAAAAGTGATTTTTAGAGTTAGTTTGTTCCAGCAAGGCCTACGCAGTGGTGTTAGGTCTCTTAAATGTCCTCTTACCTAGAGCATGCCCCCATCCTTTTTTCCCTGTGCTACTGACTTATTGTTGAAACCGTGTCATTCGCTCTGAAGCATGCCCTTCCGTGCCCCATTTTCCTTTAAATGGAAATTAGCTCTGGATGCTTGAGTTGAGTCAGAATCAGCTTTGGGGGGAGGGGTAGATCACAGGTAGGACAATGTGATTCCTATAACGACACATCACTCAGGTTCCACTTTGGGAGGGTTTGGGTGATGACAGTTTAATTCTTCCATCATAAGTTTCCCCATTAAACTTCAATTTAATGGCTTCATCCATTGATGACCATTGTCTGAATCAATAATTTTATTAGGGGTTGCAAAATGATAATCTTTTTATGATCTCTTACTATCTTCTACATAAGCTAGAATTCTTATGTAAAGAATTCTCATTTCTTCAATTAGTGATGTTTGGTTACTCTGAAGTACAGTTTGTACAAGAAAGGCAAAATGAATGCTAATTCTTTCCTTTCATTTTTAAAATAGGGAATTAGTGCACTAAATATTTCCAGTGGTGTCCCAATGAGGTTTTTCTGAGGTGAGGGGGAAGGGAATGACCTTTTTAAAGTACATTATCAATATGAACCTATGGGTTTTTATATATATGATATGTTAGGATCAATTGCATCATTCTTTGCTTTTTTCTTTTCTTTTTTTTTTTTGCGGCACGCGGGCCTCTCACTGATGTGGCCTCTCCCATTGCGGAGCACAGGCTCCAAACGCGCAGGCTCAGCGGCCATGGCCCAGCCGCTCCGCGGCATGTGGGATCCTCCCGGACCGGGACACGAACCCGTGTCCCCTGAATCGGCAGGCGGACTCTCAACCACTGCACCACCAGGGAAGCCCCTGCATCATTCTTTTGGGTGCTCAAGTTTCCTCATCTTTGGCCAAGAGAAGTCCTTCATATTGACTTCATGTTGTTCTTTTGATATGTTTGCTCTGATAAGTTGTTTGCTTTCTGGCACAAGATATCAGACTCACCATGAACATTTCCTGCCTTGATTGGAGCAAACACTTCTGGTTTACATTCTAGTCCCTTTCTTCCCATACTCATGTTCCTTTCTCGAAGGGAGGAAGGGGAGGAATAGGGGGGAGTGGCAGTGACAAATAGCTACTATGGTTGGTGACAGTCTGCTATTCTAGGGACTCTGTTTACTAGTGGATGAAATTACTCTACTCCAAGGTCCATGCTCATATGCCTCTCTTTGGCTTTGTCTGTGGGATCTCCTGTCCTTATGCCCCCTTTCCATCTTTGTTCCTAGTCAGGTTCTTTCTATGTGACAAACAGCACAAATGGGGTGGAAGGTGGTACATTCTAGTTATCTCTGTTCCACTAGGTATAGGTTTGGAGAGCAGTCCCCTGGACCCTCTGCATATGGCTGGTCAGTAAGAGGATTGGCGTCTGCTCTGCAAGCCAAGCCATACTCTTCAGTCACATCTGAATCTGAGAGTCACAAAGCCTACGCTTGCAATGGACATTAGGAAGCCCAACTCTGTCTTAGCTCTGAGATATGTTTCTCAATACAGTGAACCTGAACCCTTGCATGTGGGGTACATTTGGTGTGGGCCTCAAGTAATAGTGAAGTTCTTCATTGCTCAACTGGCCTGTGCTGCTTGGGTGTTTGCTCCACAGGCCAGAACCCACCCAAAAGGGGCAAAAGGATGAGTGTCACCAAATACTGCCAACACCAGGCAGTGATAATACGTTAACCACAACAGTAGAGATGGATGTCAACCAGAGCAGGTTAGCAGATTAGCCCATTAACTGTAAAGTCACAGTTGCCAGCCAAGAGGCTTGGCTCTCCTGAGCCTTAGACTTGATGATATAGCTTTATGGCAAACTCTTCAGGATGAGAGGCTAATAAAAGGTTTAAATGTGAAAGTAATCTGTTTCTCTAGAAAGATTTCCTAAGGTTAGAGGAGAGTGAATTTTAATAGCCAGTGCTATGGTTCTCCTGGAAATAGCTTGGAAATAACAAAATGAAACTTTAAAATGACACAGAGGTAAGATTCCAGGAATCAATAATTCACAAAAATAGGACACACAGCTGCTCTCAAAAGCAGCAACAATAAATTGTGCCACGTAGCTGCTGCCCTCCTGTTTAGCTGGAGATGGGTAGTGGTTACTTCTGATTTATTTCCTGTCCAAAAGTAATTCTAAGGATTCCAAAGTTTAAGTCACAATTTCCCCCCGCAGATGAATCCCTTCACCAGGCACTTTCCTATATATGACTGTTTTTGACCTCCCAACAACTCTGTGCAGCAGAATCGTGCCCTTCCTATGAACGAGGACACCGCCCCTTGAACCTGATGAATGGACTTGTCCAGTTAGAACACATAAGCCTGGGGATTTCAGTATTAGAATATCTGACCTCATCTGCTGTGTTCCTTCCACCAAATCATGACTTTTTTTTTCCCCCTCGACATACAAATCTACTAGCTGGTCAGGCAGTTTTTATCTATTTCCAACTGCCCAAGCAACTAAAGATGAATAATTTATCACGTCTGCTGTATTTCTTCTCCTCAGAGCCCTTCTGTGGCTTTCCCCAAGCATCCGGCCAAACTGCTCCCAGCTGCTAAGAGCTCTTCGCGTTCCACCCTAACCCAAGTAGATCAAGATTTTTTTTCTTTTAAGGTCTCCATTCTGCGCTGACCAGAGGATACCTCCGGGGAATGGACTATGAACACAACGATAGATTTTCTGTTCTAAAAGGGCCAGTGAGTCTCTTGGAACGTAACTCTCCGGGCGAGGATACCCGAGGATACCGTTCTACGAAACCCAGTTCAATTTTTTTTTTTTTTTTTTTTTTTTGTGGTATGCAGGCCTCTCACTGTTGTGGCCTCTCCCGTTGCGGGGCACAGGCTCCGGATGCGCAGGCTCAGCGGCCATGGCTCACGGGCCCAGCTGCTCCGCGGCATGTGGGATCTTCCCGGACCGGGGCACGAACCCGTATCCCCTGCATCGGCAGGCGGATTCTCAACCACTGCGCCACCAGGGAAGCCCAACCCAGTTCAATTTTAACCATTCATCACAGCTCACGCTGCCATGGCCTCTAAACCTCCTGAGAACAGAAGCTTTAACAGGAGGTGGCGGGCTTCGCCACGATTCAAGTTGAGCCTTGTTTTGTATTTCTAAGCAAGTCTATCTGCATGTCTGAACAATGTCCTCGAGGCAAAGATCAGAAACCTAATGCCTGTGTTTTCAGTTTTGACACAAGTGAAAAGCCTCAGCAGCACAGCCAACTCTCCCCACTTGGATTTTAATGGCAACCGTGTCTACTATCTTGACCACGTCAAGGCAAGTGGCAGCCATCCCCAGAAGCAGTTCCTAAGCGCTGGCTGCCTCTGTGGCTCAGCCCCTTGCCCGATGGCCTTAGCAGAGATGGTTCTGGTCTTTCCACAAGTTACCGGGCACTTGGGTTTATTCTTGCAGACACCACTGGGGGAGCCCTGTTCCTTTAAACCTGACAATTCAAGTAATGTTGGTTTTGAGCACAACCCTATACTACCTGTGGTGGGGCTGGAAGAAAAAAATAAAGTATGGCTTTTCCAGCTGCATTCTTCCAGCCCAGAGGACGCTATCTTGGATTCTGCCACTCAAAAGTGTGGGTTCCAAGATGAACAGGGTCAGGAAAAGCAGCTGCTGCCTTCCTGTCCGGGAGTCTTGTTGGCAGAGGAGAGAACTGGACGGACAGCAGCGTCAGACGCTGCCTCCTGTTTTCTGGCAAGCGTGTGGCCCCATGAGCTTGACAAATGGAGCCTCAACAATGGGAGAGTCAGAGCTTGGATGGTGGCCCTAAGTCTGTGCGTGTCAGGGCTGACTTGGCCCTCGGAGAACTAAGTCCCAACCAAGGAAGTTCACAGTTTTTAAGATCCAAGGTGGATTGAGGGCTGCTTTCCCAATTCATCTCAGAGGACCTTTGCAGCTTTCATTTCACATCATACCAAAGAGGAAAGAACCGGATCATTCTCCAATTCTCCAGGAGATCAAGCCACGCCACGGGCAGCTGATGGACACCTAGTTACCATTAGCTCTGCCCTTGGCCCGTTCTACTTGCCCAGCCAGCACCAAGTCAGCCAGCCTGGCAGAGACCGTTGCAGCATCTCAGCTCAGGACTGCCTGCCGGCCCCTCTCCACACCTGCCTCTCCGGCCCCCAGGGCTGCTCTGGCCTGGCTCTCCTCCAGCTCCTGACTCTTCCTGAGTTCCCCTGGCAACCTACTGACCTCCACAGCCCTCAGGCCCATGTGGGCAAGATGTCCTGATCACAGTTCGAACATGTGTGTGTGTGTTGGGGGTAGGGGGGTTCCCTACACCAAGCAATCCTGCAACACGAGCTGAGTGTCCTACAATTCAACTCAGTTCTGACATTATCTCCCTGGTGATAGCGTCAGACTCCACAGGTTAAGGGCTCAGTCTTACAATGTCACCTCACCTCCACCCCAGCATTTTAGACAATGGTCTTCAGACACGGGTTGTCACCCGTGCCTTTGACCAACCGGCTATACCTCAGAGGTTCCAGCAGCCCTCTCCTTGGGTTTGACTAATTTGCTAGAGCGGCTCACAGAACTTACCAGATCACGGGTTTATCATAAAATGGTACAACTCAGGAGCAGCCAGCTGGAAGCGTTGCTCTGGGGCAAGGTATTCGGGAAAGGCGCGGAGCCTCCGTGCCCTCCGAGCGCACCACTCCCCCCGCCCCCCCGCATCCCCACGAGCCCACGAACCTGGAAGCTCCTGGAGACGCAGCCTTTCGGGTTTTTATAGAGGCTTCATTACACAGGCACTAAGTCATTGGCCTTTGGTGATTGATTTCACCTGCAAATCCCCTCCCCTCCCTGGAGGTTGGGGGTGGGACTGAAAGTTCCAACCCTCTAATCACAGGTTTGGCTCCACCTGCAACCAACCCCATCCTTAACTGCATCTAAAGGGAACCTCATTAACATAACAAAAGATACCTTTCTCTCTCAACGCTTAAGAAATTCCAAGGGTTTTAGGAGCTCTGTGCCAGCAACTGGGACCAAGATCCAATGTATACTTATTATAAACCACAGTATCACAGGTGGCGTCCTTGATTCCGGGGCCACCTGCATCTCTGGATGAGAGGCATCCCCTTCACCCATCCTCTGGGCTTCTAGGAATTTGGGGGCAGGAACTTGTCATTCGGGAAGTATGACAAATTACAGCGGACCAAACTCCCACTGCACTGAGCACTAAGAAAGTTGATTTTATTTCCTCATTCCAGGTAATGCTGTGGTTTGACACTACAAAGATCCTCAAACAAGAAAGAGCTCTGTGCTCCATCTAAGGGGAAGAAAGAGGGCAGCCCTGGGCTGGACTGTTACCAATGTCATCCTCACCACAGCCCGGCCAGACACGCAATAGACACACAATAGAGCAGAACGATGGTGGAGGAAGAGGTCCAACAGGACCTGGACATTATGGAAACAGAGTGACCCTCAGGGAACCACCTCATTTGTAAAGTGAATATCCCCTAGGTAACAATATTTTACGATCTATTAAAAAACACATTTGATCACAACAGAGACAAGCAAAAACATCAGAAAAAGATGAATGATCCCGAGGCCAGGGCTAGACTTAAGGGAAGCTCTTAACATTTCTGGACAGAAGTGAGAGATCAAAAACTGAGATATCAAGCACACTAGACCACTGCCTAACAATCCCGCCTAAGGGTCATCTGAGTCTAGGGGACTGCACTCTGTTTGACTTAGCATTCCTATGGCTCAGGGCTCAGACTCTGTAAAAGTGGATGGCAACTTACAGAGAAGAGATACGATGCAAATTGAGTTCTGTCCCTCAGAAAAGATAAGTTCAAAGGCCTTGCTTTTATTTCCCTGTAAGTCATTGAGCAGCTTTCATTTTAACTAGGAAATCTTATTTGGCATTCTTTTTTTTTTCCCTCCATGGACTGAGATATATATATGGCATAGTTTCTTTATCTTCCCTTTGAACAAGCTTTTTCATCCCGCTGTCATTCCTCATTAATGAGTTTAAAAAACAATTTTTTTTTGCACGAGCCAATCATTTGTTTAAGAATTTTGTTTTTTACATTTTTATTTTATTTATTTATTTTTGCGGTACGCGGGCCTCTTACTGTTGTGGCCTCTCCCGTTGCGGAGCACAGGCTCCGGATGCGCAGGCTCAGCGGCCATGGCTCACGGGCCCAGCCGCTCCGTGGCATGTGGGATCTTCCCGGACCGGGGCACGAACCCGTGTCCCCTGCATCGGCAGGCGGACTCCCAACCACTGCGCCACCAGGGAAGCCCCGAGACTTACTTTTTAAAAATGTAAAAAACAGGCTTCCCTGGTGGCGCAGTGGTTGAGAGTCTGCCTGCTGATGCAGGGGACACGGGTTCGAGCCCAGGTCTGGAAGGATCCCACATGCCGTGCAGAGTGACTGGGACCGTGAGCCACAACTACTGAGCCTGCACGTCCGGAGCCTGTGCTCCTCAACGAGAGGCTGCGATAGTGAGAGGCCCGTGCACCGCGATGAAGAGTGGCCCCGCTTGCCTCAACTAGAGAAAGCCCTCGCACAGAAACGAAGACCCAACACAGCCATAAATAAATAAATTTTTTTAAAAAGAAATTTTAAAAAGTAAGTCTTAACAGAATCACAGACAAGGGAAGCTGATTGAAACAATCTATTTTGAGGACTGTTGGGGTTTATGTCATTACTCATATAAAACATACAACCTAAACTCCAACCCTTGTCCTATAATTCCACACTGATTGTCAGTTGCCCTTGATTTTACAAGGAGAGAATATGCTTGTCAGACTGATGTAGTAACTAGATACACGTCCATTTCTCTCTGTAAAGAGATTCTGATTATGGTGTGTACACCTCCAATCTCTGGAGGCTCTAAGGCAGCTGCCTGAATCGTCTTTAAGGCTGGGATCTTGAGGAGATCTCATTTTCTGGGTTTCTGACACTGTAGGGCTGAGGTAAGACTCTGAATGGTGACTTCACCTGGGAAATTCTATTTGTGAAGTCTCCTCTCCTGATAACAGGTGATCCCTGCCCTTTTCTGCTAAGTGAGTAAACTGAAGTTCAGAGAAGTGACGTAGCCAGTGACTGTCAGATTGTGACCAAACCTCTGTCTGCCTGACAACTCACTGGATCTTGAGTGCCAACTGCAAATATTTGGTGAAGAAAGATGCCTGTGCCGGAATAAGATATGTGTTTCCATTTCATATTTCCCCTTAAAGCCGAGCCTGTTCCTGAACTGGGGAGAATATTGCAAAAGAAGTGGGCCTTAAACACCAAAAATGACACTCCTTCCAAGAAGTGAAACAACTTTATCATATCAAGAAGAACAAAGGTCCACTCTCAAAACACTCAAATATATTGAAATTGCAAAGTGAACTTGGCTGAGAGAAAAGCTGATGGTAGCAAATGCAGCTACAAGAAATATGAGACTCAAATGTTCACGGGTCATGCCATCAGCAGCCATAAATAAGAGATGATTCTGGAAAATAAATTTTAAAAACCTTTCTGTAAAAAAATAAATAAAAACAGCTGCATATGTGTATAACTGATTCACTTTGTTGTAAAGCAGAAACTAACACACCATTGTAAAGCAATTATACTCCAATAAAGATGTAAAAAAAACCAAAACAGCTGCATACAATTAAGGAATATAATTTTATTGAAAAACACAAATGACACGGACTTCCCTGGCAGTCCAGTAGTTAAGACTACATGCTTCCTCTACAGGGGCCGCGGATTTGATCCCTGGTCGGGGAACTAAGATCCTGCATGCCGTGCGGTGCAGCCAAAAAAAAAAAAAAAACAGCAAAAGGAAATGATTTTCTAAGAAGTCCAAATGCTCTGAATATGAAGAATTTTCTACTCTACTGAAAAAAAAGTTTTTTGCCTTAAAGTATGCAAAGAGAAGTGAGGCTAGAATTCATCTCAGAAATAGATTAAGTGGACACCAAAGAATATTTAAGCTTCAGAAGGAAAAGAGGGGTTATCAATGAGCTGTACCTAAGATCACAGGCTCCTTATCTGCAAAGAGAAAAAAAAAAATCTGTGATAAGCTATAGTACAAACCAGAATTCATTTTAAAGATAAAACTTCAGAAGCTCCAGGGCCAAAGATGCAACCTCATTTCCCCTTTACTCAGCCACTATGTGTCAGTGACTGATTTCACTGACACAAAATAATCACCTCCTGTTAGCGAAACGGAAGGGAGTGATTCTCAATCCTTAGGGAGCAAAAGAATCCATTAAGGGGTTGCTAAAATGTAGATTCTTGGCCCCCACTCCCAGAAAGTGCTACCAGGTGAGTCTAGGTTGGGCTTAGGACCCCACGTTGTAACCAGGAGCCATGTGATGATGGTAAAGATCATCAGAGGTCCATATGCCAAACTATTCTCTAAGGCTATGGTTCCCAGACTTTTGGTGGAGGCCCATCAGTAAGTCTTGAAATCAGCTTAATGTGACAGCATTTGAAAACAAACAAAGATGTTAAAATAAACAAATAAATAAATAAATGAAAGAAAACAAACAAAACAGAAAATGTTAGCGTATACTGTGCAGTCAATTTTTGGATTCATTTTCATATATGAATGTGGGTGTATGTGTGTCCTGAATTGTGAGGTACAAGGTATTTTGGACTGTGTCTTAGCCAAGAAAGTTTGAGAGGCAATGGCCTCTGGAGACACGAGTATCACTTCCCTGCGACTCCCTCACTGGCCACCTCCGGTGCCCCCATCTAAGTACCAAACCATCACTCCAGCGCCAACTTCCTCCTCCAACCAACCACAAAGGCCCCGAAGGGAAGTGAGGCTGTGGTGCTTTGTTCTCAAGTGTCAGGAAGGATAACTAGCTTTTCAGATTCAGGAATGAATCAGGGGACCACCTGACAGAAGACCTGCTGGGACACGGCAGAGCCTCAGGCACAATAGATAGTGTGAAATAGACAAAAACCACGTAGCCTCTCACCTGAGCTCTGCATTTTCATAAGGTCTGAAGGAAGAAAAGGTATTGGTGAGGAGGACTGGGTGGAAAAGGAGGGGCAGATAATGGAGAGGAAGTTGAAACTCAAGAAACTGGAAGATTAAGCCCACGCTTTATTCTTTCTGTATCAGGAGATGGAGTGGTTTCTGCTTTTTGTTTGTTCTCCCCAGGAAGGCGGGTGGATACCGGCCCATTCATTCCTATCCTCTTGAGGGAGCTTCTAGTGCTAGTAAGAGTTTGTAGGTACTGGCTTGGATACGGACAGATCCACAACTTGTTCTCATGGCCAGCTTTCACCAAATGGCACACAGCCACGAGAAAGATGGCAACTGGAAAATAACACCAAGTGTGTTATTTAATGGTGTGCTATTAACCCTACCCAGCCTCTCCACTCTGCTCTTTGCAGCCCCTTGGGAATTCCTCCACTAGGTCTATGTAGAAAAGTCCACCCAGGGGGCTCAGGGAACTGAAAACCGGCCTTCATTCCACTTGCCAAGCTGTGCAGTCTTGACTTGGGGTTATTTTTACCTTGAGGAAGGGATGTTTTTCTATTTCCCTGGTCCCCTCTCCACATCAACCCCCCCCCCCAAAGAGTACCTTTTCCTCACTTCTGTGAAGGTTTAGTACAGGCTAATAGCACCCCAATGGGAAGATAACTCAATTGCATCAACAAGGCACTGTGCCTTTTCATGGTGTCAGGTAATCCTCCAGTGTTCAAAGGACGCCCATAATCAAGACACAGGCGCAATTACCAGTCTCTGCTCTGAGTAAAGTGACTCTTCTAATGACTATTTCTCCTCTAAAGCATTTCAAAATTGGTGAACGTGTTTAACAACAAACATGTGGATGGCCTATTAGGGTAATTGAATTCACTTAAAAAAGAAGATACCCAAGATGTGAGCATAAACCACTCCCAGAATTCCACATTGTCAGGCGGCAGGCTCCTCCGCTACATTTTCACTTAACAAGATCATTTTGGGTGTCTTACAATGCCCAGGACACCACCTACTCCTGAGCATCTTATTTTGTTTGGTATCAGTCTGGAAGAAGAGTGAAGCCACATGGGAAAGGCACTTACTGCTACCATTGAGGGGAAATGACTGAAGTGAAGGAAGAAAGAAGTAACCCATTTATTAGGTCAAGTGGGTCCGGCGGAGTCTGTGATCTGTGGCCTCTCAATTCACACCCCCCCCAACAAATGTTCCAACCAGTCCATCCTCTGTCACTGATTGTGCTGCTAAATGCATGATGCCTTTAAAAAAAAAAAAAAAAGATCTATTTTCAGCACATTTTTTAAAACCTCAGCTATAACAACTTGCACAGCCAATTGACTGCCGTTATCTTTGCTAACTGCTTTCAGTACAGGAGGGATAGGGAGACAAGCCTTTTGTATTGCTGGGCTATCAGGAATCTCCCTTTGAGGAGACTGCTTCACTCCAGAAGGAAAAATGGCTTTATTTTATACTTGCTATTTCCCTATCCTATAGCTGGAGGTAATAAACATCTGCTAAGAAGCACTGTTGTGGGAGGCTAAAAACAGAAAGACTATAGCACACAGTAGGCACTCACTGGTATCCTTTTCCTTTGGTGCTGAAGGAAGGTGGGTTACCCAGCATGCTCCCCTCTGCCTGGGCAGTAGACTTTTAGAGAAGAGGGGAAGGCAGGGTTCCTAAATAACCGAGGGAATCAGGAAGGGACAGCCCTTTTCTTGGTACAGCAGAATTAGCAGTGACTATGCAGCTTCTGCAATTTAATCACCAATGGAGTCCTTACAGCCTCCTAATGGTGTTTGTCAATTAGCAGATTAGGATATGTGACAGGTGGTGAAGGCTGGTGTTTACCAGACAGACATCAATTCAGGGTAACTGGATAAACAAACTAACTTGTGATATGGGGCTAGAGCTGGGTCCCTACCCTAAAGTGTCAGAAACTTCTTCGCTTTTCTGTAAAGTCTGTAATGCCTCTTAATGCACAAGGCTCTCATTGGCAGATGTGCACTCCCTCAGTACACTGCTGTCTGTGACATCCTTCTGTACATGTTTCTTTTTGTGCCTTGGAATGCCTTCCCATCCTCCACCTTCCTGCGGAGTCAACACCTGCATCTAGGAAGGCTTTATCGTTCCTCTGTAGTGGGTTCAGGTTCTTCCCCAACCCTGCCCCCCCACTCCCCCCGCCCCACCATCCCCCCAGGACAGCCTAGTCTAGCATCTATTGTACTTATCCCACCATCTTCCTACTGTTTCCTGGACTGTCTCCCCATTAGACCATGTGCTCTCTGGGGATTTATAATACATTCTTTAAGTAAATGAATGCACAGTCTATGCACTGAATGAATGAACGAATGAATGAGTGATGAAAGAATGAACCCAGGATTGGAACACGGAATTCAGAACCCAGCTTCCTATACAATCCTTTCTTTCACTATATCCTTTGTCAGCTGCAAAACAGCTACTTTTCATAGTTAGGGAGACTGAAGTCGTTAGGGGAAAAAGGGAGTAGTTGGCCTTTACCTCCTCTCAACCTGACATTTATATGCTCTTCTGGGTAAGACCGATAACTTATCTCTAGTTAACAGATTATTAACTACAGAGAGGGTCTTGGCTCTCAAGAAAAGTAGGGTGAGATTGTTACCAACTATACATCTTTATGTATTAGCAACAAAACAACAAAAAGCATTAGAGTTCTACAAAAGAAAACCAGAGAACGCTCCCTGACACTGCTTTCCTTGGCCTGGGTTCCACAGACACGGTCACCTACACGTGCCTTGTTCAAACTCTGCCAGCAACTCAAATTCAGCTCTGTTTTCAATCATAGGTTTTCTTCCATGAAGCAAAGTGAGGCAACTATCATAGCAGAGATGGAACATAACCAGGGCTTACCCTGTCCTGACCCAAGACATCTAAATGATGTCTCAAAGAGAACTTCATGTCCCCTGAATAATATAAGCGTCTACTGAGAAGTCTGTAACTGATGATTAAGCCTTCCAGCGTCACCCCTGAAACCCCTTTCCAGTGAAGCTGGGAGTGTACAACATTTAGAAAATCCTTCCCCCTTCCAATGAAGTTGGAATAACAGACCAACTCATTCCAGCTCCACGTGACACTAGAACCTCAAACTGCTGTGAGAAGATTTTGGCCATAAATACATTTCTGATAAATTCACTGCTTGAAAGCCAGTGTGCCCCGTTTTATGAGATCACCTCTCAGAGATCACGTTTTGAGAACAATCGGTCTCTGATGATCTGCCTTTAAGCTCTAGCTTCTCTCCTTGGCTGAGCCCACAGTAGAATGTCATGATCATGCTCGCATCAGGGTGGCCACGCTGAACAGAATGTGACCCTAAGGGAAGAAAAGAGCGTTTCCTGACCTTGTGCAGCTCCACAGGAGTTGGGGACATGATCTCCTTCATTTCCTGCTTCATTTTTCTCAGGGTGACAGACTTCCTGCCCACATCCGAGGGCAGAGTGTTGCTCCGAGTGGTCTGGCTATAGTGTGGCCGTGAACTGCTCCGTTCCTGGAAGCTGGCCTGTCGCCCCAGCTGACTGCGAGGTGTAGGGGCCTCGTGATTCAAACTCATCGTGCTCCCCGACATGATTGTTGCCTGTGGCATTGACAATTTTCAGAATCAATTAAGCCACGGACTAAGAAAAGCGTTTCGTTGCTCAACATGAAGCACATGTCTCCTTCTGCCTAGTCAAAATACAGTCTCTTCAGGGCATAACCAAAGGCTGGAGAATGGACGTACTAATTGCACCAGGCAAGTCTGGGAAAATGCTTTGCAAGTGACATTTATAATGCACAACTCAAATCCAATTTACGTACTTAAGCCATTGAGTTTATTTAAGCAAATACCACCCCTGGCAGTTTGGAGGCAAACTGAAAAGCTCTAACATCTGCTTACTGCAACCTACATTTTAAGCATTAACTTTCCACTGAGTGGGATCTAAAGATGGGCTTCACGAGGCAACCTTCAGTACGTCTTACAGAAATGAACTAAGAACTCCTCAGTGAGGACCAGGCTGACCCCATTTGCAATGGTGCCTCTAGCCCCACCCGGAGGTAACAATGGGCTGGAATGAGGCTATTGATACAAAGGTGAGGGCTTCTACCAAATGCTGGCTGCCTAGCTCTGGCATATTGTCTTTCCTTTGGCCACGTGGCCGGCTGCAGAAGTTTGTAGATCAGCTAGGTCTCCGCATCATTTGGCGTAGGTCAGTGTTTCTGAGAAATGACCTTTGTGTAAGATCCTCAGAGAGGTTAAGGGATAATCATTTATCACGCTACTGTAATTCAACCCTTTGCTCAAAAGTGATGAGACCTGGGTTGGATTTTACCAGGGAATTGAGAAGTTTGTTCAGTTTCAAAAATGTTCCCTGCATAATACACAAGGAATGGTAAGATTAGATCTCAAAAATGACTGAGTCTCAGAAGTGGAACAAAAAGAGCATTTGAAACCAATATCATGCTGGGAATGTTCATTTCTCATGGTTAGAGGATGCTAAAATTCTGAAACTATGCCTGTAGCCAGCTCTGTGTTCCTCCATATGATGGTTATATAATGGTATACCAGCATCGGTGAATCTGCATGAAATCATGGATACAGAAAACAAATTCCACGTGCCACGTGACTCGCTACAACATGATCTAGTGGTGTTAATACGGATGCTAAAAGTAACAGAAGTGTAATTTGTTGAGTCCTTTGAATGTATTCACACATTTAAGCCTCACAACAACTTTATGAGGTAAGTGCTGTTATTCCTAATTTACATATGAGGAAACTGAGGCACAAAAAGGCTGACCTACACAAGGTCCCATAGGTAGTAAATGAGCCAAGTGCACTATCTCAAATTACTGATCAGGAGGGAATACTGCAAAGTGAGTACAGTTTTCATTTGTTATCTTGCTAAGATTTATAATTCCAAGCTTCACCTGGTGTTCAGCTATACACATAACACTAACAAGATCTTTGAATGACAGCCAAGTATTAGCACACAGGTATATCTACAACTCTGTTGAAAAAGAAACAAAACAAGTGAACTTATCAATATCCTGACTAGATCAGTTATCTTTTATCTTACTGATGATATTGAAAAAAACAATTATAAAAAAAAACCTTATGGGTCATTGAGCATTTAAAAATGCTAAGTACCACATATGTGTGTGTGTATGTAGCATACCATTAAATACTTATAATAACTCTATATGGTGAGGTATTATAATTATTATACCTCCTCATTTCACTTAAGGAAGGGGATGCCTGGATAAGTGAAGCAACTTGCCCAAGAGTCTGGGATTACAACTTTAGCAATCTGTCTCCAAAACTCTTATTCTTGACTATGAGGCTATATTGGTTCTCAGTCAAGTATGAGGTTGAAACACATAAAACTGACTTTTTTTTAGTAAATGAAAAAAAACCCTTAACATTTTTCCAGTGTGGATTATCCATAAAATGGTTTATTTCAGATAAATCCCCTTTAAATTGAAACCTTTCTATTACTAGCTTTGTTGGTAACTTGGGACATCCTTTTATTTTATGGCATTTAACTCACACATATCATTTCCTTGTTTAATTTACTGTTACTGATAGCATCTGATGATTGTTTTCTTGCTGTGGTGACCATCCACCTATTGTTTTTACCTATTTAGACTAGTTATTTGCTTTGTTAACATTTATTTTTAATACTCATTTTTCATTAGACCAACAGGAAACACACTGGAAGTCAAATAATCACTACAGCCAGGAGACAACAGTTCTGCTTTGATGAGCCTTAGCCACAGAAGTTACAATCTGATCTAGAAAGGGTTCTAATGGAAGCAATGACAGACTATCAAAAGGTCTTCAGGTCGAGTTTTCAAAGGATAGATTGTTTTGTTTAAAGTGAATGTAAATTGAATTAGTGATATTGCTGAAGGAATATTAAAATTAAAACACAAATACAAAAACTAAAATAAAAAGTAATTATTTAAAGTTTTCTAGGATTCGTTTCTGCTTCAAGAGTATGTATGGCCTGTTTTCATTTTGCACAATTCATAATTTATATTATACTTTTTCAAAATTATTAGCGAGATAACTGGTATACATACAACTCAGGAGGAATATGTTCAAGAGTTCTCTATCTGACATTTAGTTAAACCTTCTTCCTATGTTATACTAAGCAAAAGATAGTTAAGGCAGTATTCATGACTCAAAAAAGTGGCAAAAATAATTTCTATCAAACATTTATTGTGTCATGTTCTATGTTAAGTGCTGTACAAACATTAGTCATTATAATCCCCATATTTTAAAGAAGAAATACCTGATAAGGAAATTAAGTAACTTGTCTAAAGTCTTAGTTTGAATTTTTCTCTTTTGTTAAAACTATATATCTTTCAGCGCTAAAGTTGAATCTAAATTATTGCTAGCAATGGGGAAAATGACTAGTATAATTTTCATTTTCATTTCAATTGTAATCATTTTTCATCTTAGCTAATCTTCTACATTTGTTACAGTTCTAGTATGCTTTAACTTTTAATGCTGGATATAAATTTCTTATGCAGGAACCTAGCTCCAATAATATTTTTTGCATAGTAGCTTTTGCAATCAAGGGAGCGGAGTTCATCCAAACTGATAAATGAATACTCTTTGTGCTAAAAGTGTGAATGAGATTCTAATTTATGGATTTGTCAATCATTCTTCCTAGTTGAAAACTTTATAATTTCTATTTGGCTTATTAATTCAACCCATTTTTTTTTCCTGTGTGTATAATTTCGAGGGCCACACCTGCCTGAAACGATGTTAGAGAAAACCTATTGGCTCCTGCAACATGACTTCTATGCTGACATATGTTGTTTCCATTAGGTAACTCAATGTCTGAGTGAAAACACAACTTCATTGTATTACTTTTTACATCATCTTCATTTTACCTAATGTAGATGGAGCTATTAGAAGAATAGCTGCTTCTTCAAAAGAGAAGTATTTCAAAATGCAAAATGAAAAAGGCGTATGAGCCGAAACATGCTTTGAAAAGCAGGAATATGTTCAAAAATTTGAACTGAGATCTTTATCCAGTTTGGGAGAATGCTGATCCTTTTCCATACGGGAAGTGGTAAAAGTTTAAATAAGCCACCTGATACTTAAGCACTCTGCTTTTTTTGAAAGTTTCATAAAAGAGAATCAATTGCTAACATCTTAATTTATTTAAATTTTATAGGATTATCCATCTCCAGGTCCTTTAACTTGTGCTCTGAAGCTGCAATTCATGCCAGGTAATAATCATGATGTTTACAAATTCAAACTAATATTTGTCTTTATAATTCTCTTTGCAGATTCACAAACATTAGAATCACATAAAATATCCACACATGCATTTGAGAAGCAAAATAATATAAAGATGAGTCATCATTTTAGAATTGCAAGAGTTCCACCCCATTAGGCCATTCACATTCCTTATGGTGACTTGGGGACCTCATATGACATACATCAAAATAAAAATGAAACTTTTGCCACTTTATTTTTTACAGCTCAGAAAATTTAAAAGAACATAAAAGGAAACAGTCCAGGACTTCCCAGACCAAAGTGTGAATACCGTCAGCAAATTTATGGCTTTGATTAAAGAACTCACCAGGAGTTCAGCTATTATACTCCGTCTCTCTGCAACTCCTTGAATTCACAGTAAATCAACATAGAATCAGGATTTGCAATGAACAGCAATGTAGTCTGTAATATGTTGGCTGCTTTTCAAACAGACTGGCTTTTTTCACCAGCTGCACTGTCATCTACTTGAAGGGCAAAATGAAGTAAAATAAAATTTCCTCTTATGTTCCTCTTCACGATCAAATTAATGTCTCTACCAGGTACAAATGAAAACATGCCAAAGAAACCTTTCTAAAGCAAATAAGAGAATGAGAGATGCCACTGCTGGGAGACTTAGCTCGCCCCGAACGATCCAGTGGCAAACAGGTACAGTCAGGGTTAGCAGGAGGCAATGGCAGAAGCCACAGGTCAGTAAGCTCGGGGTGAGGGGGGGGTGGGGGAGGGCTGGAAATGGGAAAGAAATACTTTTAACTGCATTGGATAATAAAATCAAATCACTGTCCAGACGGCAAGGGGGCAGGGAAGGCAGCTTCACAAGCAAAAATATAAACATAAAGGGTAGCTACCAAGAGATTCATGTTTCTCAAAGACACACGCCTGTCAGCTTTCTCCTGTGGAAAGGGTTAAAGCTTTTAAATGAACTGGTGTGATCAATGCCAACTCAAAAGGACCAAGAAAAAAATGAATGTAGAAACAATAAAAGTAGCAGGACCGAGGAGGCTACCTCGAGTTCTCTGAGAATTCCTGATTGTCCACAGGTTTCCAAATCCTCTAGCGCCTGGGACCAGAAGTTCTCTTCTTGCTCAGCCTCTGTACTGTCCGGAGCCCCTGTAAAACTGTGGTGAAAAACAGTCTGGGTTAAGAACTTGCCAGACATTTTTTTTTTTTTTTTGGTATCCAGAATCTCTCTCTCCCTCATCTCACACACAAAATAGAGATTCGTTTTGGATCTGGCTTTCTTCCCACTGTGGCCTCCAAGTCAAGCCAGCTCCAGTAGAAGGACGCTTTAGGAAACTCAAAGTATCTCAAAGACCAGAAGGACCATGGTCTTACTAATTGAATTTCAGGGTATTCACGGCTGTGTCAACATGGCACCCGTGGGAATATCTGTCAGCTGCTCTGTCCACAGGGAAAGGGAAATCAAACTTTTCTGTAAGAGAGAAAAATATGTTTTCCCCGCTCATTACAAACATCAGTATAGAGCTGTTAAGTGCTATCGCTTTTTATGAATTTCCTTAACATATTTTGGTAAGGAGCAAACTGCTAAAATAGACCTCTCAGTTAAAAAGACGGAACCCTCGGTTAAAAACGATTTTTTTTTTCTAATGTAAGTTAATGTGAAACTACCTTCTAAACGAAAGGAGAGGGAACTAGTCATAGAGTGAGGACACGGTTTACAGAAGTAGAATTTCCTCATGTGCTACTGTTGTTTTCATTCAGGGAAACTTAGCTCTTGCCCTTGTTGTGTGGTGGAGCCCTGGCTCCCACTGGGCAGGCCCAAGTCTTCGAATCTGGGCATGGGGCCAGCATGGATAGTGACAGTGGCTTCACACAATGCTTCCAATGCTAGCAGTAGGTGCCACTGGAAATAGAGAAGTTCACATCTGGCCCAAATGACCCGGAAGCAGTTGGGACAGGGCAGCAGTTGGTGAAAACCTTACCCACTGACTGTGGACCGGTCCCAGTCTTCGTTACTCAGTCCCACATCTGGGTAAGTCTGGCTTCGAGGCTTAGTGACCGGGGACAGATTGCCTCTCTGTTTGGGACTCCTCCAGTCATAGGTGTTGAAGTTGTAGCCGGAGGCCTGAAAGCCAGTGCCTGAAACAAAAACAAGGCATTATATTGTATTTTAGTAACTTGTCTTTTTCTGTAGTTTCCATCAGTTTGTTCAAGGGGGCTGACTTTTTGTGTGTGTGTGTGTGTGGTACGCGGGCCTCTCACTGTTGTGGCCTCTCCTGTTGCGGAGCACAGGCTCCGGACGCACAGGCTCAGCGGCTATGGCTCACAGGCCCAGCTGCTCCGCGGCATGTGAGATCTTCCCGGACTGGGGCACGAACCCGTGTCCCTTGCATCAGCAGGCGGATTCTCAGCCACAGCGCCACCAGGGAAGCCCAAGGGGGCTGTGACTTTAACAGAATTTGGGATCATGAAGGTCATCAAGACAATCCGTAAATCTTACATTAAAGACACATTCACACCTATTATCCCAAATGAGTCTAACAAGGTAAGACCCTTAGACCCAGGCAGGAGGAGCCACAGTGCTGGACCTGTGATTCCTGTGGCTCCTGCCCTCCTCCGTCCAGGTGAGAAATCTGCTGGGGGCCTGGGCGCGGTGGTGGTGGAATATGCCCAGACCTGTATCTAACCCTTTCTAGTGCAAGCTCCAGAAGGTCAGAACCCTGACTTTCCTGCCCAGACACCCTGTGTCCACTTCCAGGTGGAAGTCTGTCCTTCTGAGAGTGGAATCTGCCACCAGATGTGGGTTCCCGGCCCAAGGAGTGGCCAAGGGGCGCTGGTTGCAGGGGTGTGGACCAACCGTGGCTAAACCGGCTGGCACCCACCAGTGTTAGGGATGGGCCCGAGGATTATTTCATCCACCGAGAAATGACATTGTTAGCGAGTAGAGGGGTCAAATAACTACAGCACCAGCAATAACGGCAAACACAAGGTGGGCATTTACTATGCACCCAGAACTTCATTAAGTGCTTTATTTGTATCACCTTATTTATTCTTCATAATTATCTCTGAAGGTAGATACTGTTATTATTTGCATTCAAGGACCTAGGGGTACTTGCAAACTTTCCTGGGGGTTCCAGTCCTAACTTTAGGAGAATCAGTTTTCAGATCCTCAAATTCCACAGGCAGGTCTTCCCAAAACCGGCCTCGCTGAGAAAGTTCCAGGAGGATCTGAGACCTGTCAAGTCTCCCTTCTTACTTCCCCATTCACAATTGTTTTCCTGCCCCTTTACAAATGAAAGACATATTTCTTATCCATATCAAACCTTTGAATGAGCTTGGCCCTGGAATATAAAAACTCCCAGGCATCAAATCAAGGGATAATTCAGGAAAGCCTCATTCCTGAGGGAAGGTCTTGGAGTGGAGCCTTATTTCAACCAGGCACAGATGTAGGGCAAGGCTTTTACCCCCTCTCATCCATCTATCTCCCTGCATCTCAGAATCAGAATTCAGAAGGACAGCTGTCAGGGTGAGGAGGTGGGCACATTGTGATGTTTATTTGAGCTGCAAAACAAAGACTGACTTCCTTTCCAACAGGGAATTAAGTCTGATTGGCTTGATGGGTGACACTGAGGAATGGCTTTGACAATGAGATTATATAATGGACAATTTCCCACGAATCTGAGCTAAATCTGTGGCTCCATATTTTCACAAAAACATATTTAGGCATATTTACCACAAACTGGAAATGACAGTTTTTGCAAGTATTATAATTAGAGGAGAAAAAAGTTAGGATGACAAGTTTAAGTGTGTGGCGGGGGTCTCAGTTTTTCAAAATTCTTCGCGAGGGGCCTTCGGCTGGGAGAGCAGGGGCTGACTGCCAGGTCTGACTTTATGGTTCGTGCTGTAACCACCACACACGGCTTCATCTACTACTTCAGGCTCTGACCCGTTACGTGTGTGTGTGTTTACGTGTGTGCACCGGGTTGCAATATTACATGCATTTCTAACTATGCTTAAAACACATAATCTAGCAAACAGGCCTAGGGCTCCAATTTCACATACAATTCAATGAGCCAACCACATAAGATGACTGTCTCCATGCCATCCTTTTGTCTTCCCCATTCACTTTCCCTCTACTCGTTTGGTCCTATAATGCCATCCTCACTATCAGTTAGAGCCCAGAGAAAGCAGGATGGCCAAGGGTAACGCTCTCTGATCAAAAGGATTTAATCTCCAGAATGCAGGGGAAAGCACACAGCCGCATCATGGAAATACTCTACGAATCTCCTGTTTTAGGAAACCAAGGATTAGAAGTCATTGGCACAGAGGAACTATTTACAGTTCAAAATCTCATTTTCTTTCTTGGGTAACTGCAGAGTGTGGCTACACATCTGGGGAGAAGTCCTGTGTGATGAATGTGCAGTTTTCTGTCAGAAGTGTTGAATTAAGGGAACACGTGAGTCTCGTCTTGACGGGGGCGGGTGACTGGGCAACAATGCATTTCTCCTGGCTCCGTCTGACAGGCTATGCATCTTCTCCTTCTGAACCACATAAACTAACCCCCAAATATTTACATGAAGTCTCTTAGAAAGAGTTAGGGGAAGCCCGCGCCTCACTTCCCTTACCCAGCTTTAAACCTGCTAAAAGCCAAATGCTAAATGGTTGTGTACTCCAAGGAAGCACCTTTTTCTGACAGGCATTAACCCATATGACCGTTCAGTTCCCAGGGGAAATTCCAACATGTTTTAAACTAAGCAGATCAACTTTCTGATTTTCCTTCCAACTGTTGTAAGTAGTTCTTGGTGACTTGGGTAAGAAGAATATAAGGATGGCCTTGAGCAGATATGAAGCATCAGTACTAGGAAAATGTCCCCTCCCTGCCGAAAGGCATGTCTATCTACACCGAGGATGCCTTGTCGAAATAAGCATTATTAAATGATTATTGCATTACAACAAAGCAGGGCAAGAAAAGGGGATACAATTCAAATATTTTTGCGTTAGGCATGAAATTAGAAGACCTGGGTCTGGTCCATGCTATGCTAGCACAGGGACTGAAGTAAGAGAAGACCTAGGTTCAAATCCCAGGTTTGCCACTTCCTTGCTCTGCAGTCTTGGCCAATTCACCTCCATGTAAAATAGGGATAATGACACGTGCTTCACCAGGTTGATATGAGAATTAGGGAGAATAATACACACAAACACTCATGAACATGCCTGGAACACAATGAGGTTTTAATGAAAGCCTCATTTAATGTTCATTACTTTTATTATTTACTAAGTCACTCAACTTGTCAAGATCTCAGTCTCCTTATTATAAAACAGGGGAAGTAGGAAATCAGCATTGCTAATTCAGGAGATGTTCCAGCACCTCTAAGACTTGTCAGATACTGCAGGAGGAGGTGAAATGTAAAGATAATAAAACTAGGTTCCTGTCCTCCCAAACTGCACCATTTAGTATAGGTTTGGGAGAAAGAGGAGGAGAAACAGGCATAGATAGAAAATGAGAATTTTAATAGCATGTGAGAAGCGTTATCCTTTCAGTCTGAACACACTGATAGAAAAGAATAGAGATCTGTCTGGGGGTCAGAATACAGGTCATGAAAGGTGCCAACGGAAAAGCAACATACAAGCTGGGACTTAGAGGATAAACTGGTATTTACTAGTAGAAGTACTGTGGAAGCAGTGCAGGCCTAGCAGGAGGGGCTGGAAAGGTGCACTCATGATAAGTACCCAATGGTCCGGTTCTGGAAAAGAGGACTGGGAATGTACCCTTGGGCCCTGCTTGGCTCTCTCCAGACCCATTCTCTCCCACTGCTGCTGCACCATGAGGTAAGCAAACCTGGGTCCCACTGAACTCAAAGGAGGCAGGAGGCCAAGACTGCACAGTTAGCTGACTGTGGCAGACTACTAACTGCCTATCAAAACACCCATTCTTACCTTCATCTTTTTACTAGAATACCAGTTTTGAGGGTGGACATATTACTGCTCAGGATAAGACCGTATTTCCTAGCCTCCCTTGAAGTTGAGTTAATTTAATTATGTAGAAAGTTCTGGCCAATGACATGTAAACAAAATTTCCGGAAAGGCTCCTTACAACTCTCTTTCCTGCTGCCCGGAATGTAGATGAAATGGTTGGAGCCCCAATAACTATCTTGGACGATGTGATAAACCCAAGGATGGAAGGCTAGTGCTAAGCACAATAGAGAAGAAACACTTAAGAGCATGGGTCTTTGATGTTGAATTATATACTAGTTCTGAAATGCCTACTCCTTTTTGATTTAAGTCACTGCAGTATTAGGGTTTTTAGTTCTATTCAGCTAAGTCCAATCCAACTGAGTCTTTGATGTTGAATTATATACTAGTTCTGAAATGCCTACTCCTTTTTGATTTAAGTCACTGCAGTATTAGGGTTTTTAGTTCTATTCAGCTAAGTCCAATCCAACTGATAGGCTGGGGTTAGAGTTTGCTTTGTAGATCTGACTTTCCCCTTACTTAAGTCCCAACATCAGACCTGGGTTGGGGTAGGGAAATAACAATCCTGACTCTGGGTGTACGTTCAATTTTCTAACAACCCCCTGACTCTGTCAAAAAAAAAAATTAAGATGTTGATATTTTAATCCATTGCTGACTCCAATTTCTATTTCCCAACATATTTAGAATTGATAAAGGCAGGGACTGATTAACATCAAAACACTCAGCGCTATCAAGGTACCAAAGACCAAAGCTTGCTTAGAGAAGAGCGAGAAGTTCAGGATGAGGAGTAAAAGGTACTGTGGGGAAGTGTCAGGAGATGAGATCGACAAAGCAGTTGGGGACTGGATTACAAAGAACTCTGTGTTTTAAACTAAGGATGTTTGGCTTCATCCAACAGCAAGATAGAACCATCAAAAGAGTTTTTTTTTTTTTTTAAGGGTGTGGCATTGTTTGATTTAGGTTTTCTAAAGGTCATTGATAGTAAAGTGGAATGGTAAGATGCTCAAAGTAAGATGAATGAGGAAGTAACTATTTCAGACCTGATGAAGGATTTATAACAAAGGCAATGGCAATGAATGGAGAGACATGAGATGTGAAGCTAGTAGAAAGTAGGAGGATGCCTGGGTCCTGATAACACAGTGGGGCTACCTGCCTCCTCAGGCTCTTCCCTACGGTGGGAGAAAAATAAACCTCTATCTTGTTTAAACACCAACCTCTGTATTTTCTTTTATACATAGGTGAATCCAATCCCTAACTGATGCAGGTGGATGATGACAGCGTAATTTAAAATAGGGAATATCTGAGGGAAATTAGGTTTGGGTAAAGGCAAGTTGGTTGCCACAGTTGAGAAGACGTTACCAGGCCCTGAGGAATATCCCTTTACACTAGGAGTCAAACTTAAAAGCCATGGAAAGAATAAAATAAATGAGGCAGCCCAGGTGCCAGAAAAATCAATTGCCAGAAATATAATTAGACTTTGTTTTTACTGAGTGATGATGTAAATAAGCACATAAAATTAATAGGTATGATACTGTAAACTAGATTTAAAATTCTAAATTGATTAAAAAATTGAAAGATAGAAATAATTAAAAAATGTATTTCCTAAGTAGTTACTCTTCTTATTTAGAACTGGAAACCTTTTCATTTTTCTCTTTTTCTCCCTCCTTTCCCTTTCTCCCTTTCTCCTTCCCTCCCTCCCTTCCTTCTTTCTTTCTTTCACATCTAGGTTTCAGTATCTGGTCTTATATTTTTGTATAATAATGTGAGGGATGTTATGGATTGACTTGTGTCACCCCCCAACTCATAAGTTGATGCCCTAACCCCTAATGTGACTCTGTTTGGAAATAGGGCTTTTAAAGAGGTAATTAAAGTTAAATGAGGTCATAAGGGTGGGGCTGTGGTCCCATCAGATGGGTGTCCTTATAAGAAGAGGAAATGTGGACACACACAAAACGCCAGGGATGCAGGTACGCAGAAGAAAGGTCATGTGAGGACACAGTGAGAAGGTGGCCGTCTGCAGACCAAGGAGAGAGGGGCTTCAGAAGAAACGAAATCTGCCAACACCTGATCAAGGACTTCTAGCCTCCCAATGAGAAAATGAATTTCTGTTGTTGAAGCCACCAGTCTGTGGTATTTTGTTACAGCAGCCCAAGAAAACTAACATAAGGTATAAAATTCAGTCTAGATTCCTTTCACTGAGAGTAATGTTTAATTTTTATTCAGTTGCATGATGAAAAAATAGGTCTTCACAAAGGTAGGTACTTCTGAAAGTTGATGGACTCTTGGTATAATAATTTTTATTTTTAGGGTAACTACACCTCAGATATTTGTAAAATTTGGATGCTCAATATTGGTTTTAGTACCACAATATGGTGCAGATAAATATCTTCCATTTGTAGCTCTTAATTCACATTCACTATTAATT
Organism: Kogia breviceps; assembly: GCF_026419965.1. NCBI lineage: Eukaryota > Metazoa > Chordata > Mammalia > Artiodactyla > Physeteridae > Kogia > Kogia breviceps. Next base: position 53,931,915 of record NC_081321.1, read on the forward strand.
TAGAAAAGTAATGCTAGTTCTCATTCATAAAGTTTAAAATCAGAGAATGGTTTTGAAAATCAATCTTCAACTTTACAATTTTGAGATTGCAGCTCCTGCCATTACTTTTATTTTTGAAAGCCAATTTTAGCACAGGAGAGCAAGCCAGATAATTTCCTGCCAAATTTATTTCCTAAAGCCCCAATTTTGCTAAGAATGAGAAAATCAAATCATACATTTGTGTAACTATTTGTAATTGTTGTTGCCAAGAAATATTCAACACATTTAGAGGAGACCGTGGCTTCAAAATGGCAGAGCAAAGATAGATCTACCTTCTCTTAGAAATCACCTCAAAACAAAGAACAGAATGTAGAGTCCATCTTCAGCAAAACTAGAATATTGAACCATAATACACAGGGAAAGTTACCAAATCCCGTGAAAGACAAACGGGGTGTGGTGCTAAGAAGCCAAGAGGAGACACCTCTGACCAGAGATATTGGAGAAGGCCTAGTCCTCCAAAGCCGGGGCCATGGCATGAGGCAAAACAATAATGCTTTGTTTGAAACACTAGAATGGATTGCATTGACTGGTGGCAGGAAGTGCCCTAGACCCAGTTTGGCACCAGGGAAAAGCCAGGGAGGTGGGCTGAGAGATACCTCCAGACATGCCACAGACCGCATGAAGCAATCTCCCAGTGAGCCAGGCTGGCAGAGAGGAATTCTACATTGGTGGCAGCCTGCAGTTGCTGCCCTCTGCTGGCTGAGGAAGAATGCACTCATCACAGGAACCGTGAACTGGGGGTAAATTTTGCGCCCTTCCAATTTAGGAAAAAGTCATCTCATTTAAACGTAAGCAGTAATTTCAAAGTAACTGGCGTAAGACATATACCAAGTTAATATTTAAACAAAGGAGAGAAGGCACAGAAAAACAAAGCCATAACAGATGAAGGATACTCATGAGAAAAAGACTGCCATGGAACAAATGATGAATATGACCAAATATATCACAACAAAATTTAAAAAATACACATCTCTATAAAACAAGAGATCAGAGATATGAGAGCTCAAGGAAAACTGGGCAAGGCAAAATCATAGACGGACACGAAACATGAGCTTGTAGAGATCAGAAAAGAAATGGAAGAGAAAAATAACCCTCCCCCAATGGAGAAAATCCTGCTGAGTCTCCTGCTCTGTGCTACTCTTTGTACGTACTATGTTGTGTTACCTAACTACGTTCAAGGAAAGCTGGACTATGACTGTACATTTTGGTGTCTTTTTGATCAGTCACCATCACCTTTTATGAAAACTATAAGGAAGAATGGAAATAAATGAATTATGCATTCAAGTCATAAACAGAACAAAATCTAAGAAGACAAAGTTAATCAAAGTTAAAAAATTTATTTTAAAAAATCAGAATGGAATTAAATACATGCAAGAATCAGTTCTTTGTAAAAAAAAAAAGGGCAAATACATCAAATATAGAACCATACTTGGGATATAATTATAGAAACCAAGAAAATTACTAGAATCAAATAAGTGATTATATAATTATATGCAAATATATTTGAAAATCTGGATGAAATGGAGTTGTTTTCTTTTTTCTGAGAGAATACAAATGATCATAATGACCTCAAAAAGGATCCAGCAATCCCTCTTTGGGGTGTATATCAGAAGGAAATAAAATCTGTATTGAAGAGATGGCTTTACTCCTATGTCATTGGATCATTATTCACGAGAGCCAAGATATGGAATCAACCTAAGTGTCTGCCAATGGATGAATGGATAAAGTGTGGGATATATATATATATATATATATATATATATATATATATATATATACAAGGGAAATGCTTTAACCATAAAAATGAAGGAAATCTTGCCATTTGCAACAACATGGATGAACCTGGAGGACATAATGCTAAAATAAGCCAGAGAGAAAAAGACAAATACTATGTGAGTTCACTTATCTGTGGAACGTAAAAATAAAGTCAGGCTTATAGAAACAGAGAGTAGTATGTGGTTGCCAGGGGCTGGGGAGCAGGAGAGGAGAGATGTGGGTCTAAGGGTGCAAACTTTCACTTATAAGATGAGTAAGTTCTGGAGATGTAATGCACAGCCTGGTGACGATAGTTACTAGTACTGTATTTTATACATGATGCTAAGAAAGGAGACCTTAAGCCTTCTCACCAAACACACACACACATAAATGGTAACTATACGAGGTGAGAGATGTAGTACTCAACTTGGTGGTAATCATTTCACAATATATATGTATACCAAATCTTACTACGTTGTATACTTTACATACAATTTTGTCAATTACACCTCAATAAAGTTGAAAAAATAAACTCAAAAGAGAGAACTATCCGAAGAATATATACGACAGGATCAGACTGCCTGACTTAAGAGTCAAGAATTACAGACGTCACAAGAGCCTCACCGTCCACGAGTATGACAGTCCAACTACCATCAATTTGTCGGTCTCCTCTTGTATTGATTGACCTTTGCAAACTCTAAGGAAAGCAATCATAGGGTTTTCTGAGAGTTTGAAGGAGGACTAAATAAGACAAGGGGGCCAAAAGCATAAGCTCTTGATAAGGCAGAAAGGCATGAATAGTATAAGAGTCAAGAGAATGGGGAGTAGAAGAGCTGGCCCAGAAGCAGACTAGAAAAGGTGTGCGTCAATAGGACTGAGAGTCATCCCACTGTGAGACTTCTGTAAACACAGTCCTTCTTTCTCCACCAGCTTTGTTTACTCCATCCTTTTTCCCTTTTCATTCACTAAGTACAAATTCACTCTGTTGGTACTTGTTAATTGTCTGGCCCTTCAGCTGGATAACCTCCTCCACAAGAATAAGGACCATACCTCTTTTGTCCAACATTGTATACCCATGATATATTGGCTTTTATTGGGCCAGTCATTACATATTTACTTAATGAATGAATGGGGCAAGTTGACATTTTGGACTAGAAGCAGAGAACGATAAGGAACATGGCTGCAGAGACATGAATTCCTAGCCCAAGGAGGAAGATGTGCATGACGGAGGCTACATCTCACAACATGATATACCACAGGGGAAAAAAGGTACGGTTCTAGGCCTTCCTTTAAAAAGTCAACTTCACGGGCTTCCCTGGTGGCGCAGTGGGGAAGAATCCACCTGCCAATGCAGGGGACGTGGGTTCGAGTGCTGGTCCGGGAAGATCCCACGTGCCGCGGAGCAACTAAGCCCGTGCACCACAACTACTGAGCCTGCGCTCTACAGCCCGCGAGCCACAACGCCTAGGGCCCGTGCTCCGCAACAAGAGAAGCCACCGCGATGAGAAGTCCACGCACCGCAACGAAGAGTAGCCCCTGCTCGCCGCAACTGGGGAAAGCCCGCATGCAGCAACGAAGGCCCAACACAGCCAAAAATAAATAAATAAAATTAAATAAATTAATTTTTTTTTAAAAGACAACTTCACAAGCACTATCTGGAGAGATCTGGTTTAACCCAATATCACAACAGAGGGGAAAAAGACAGACTTTGAGATCTTGGTAAACAATAAGATCAAAATGAGTGACTAAGATGTGCCCACCAAAATTCTTTTTTTCTCCCCACCAAAATTCTTATGGTGAGGTAGGCTGCACTGATGGGTTCTACAATTTCCAATGATGAAGGTGGCAGGCTTGAGTTGCTCCGGGCTGCCATACTATAGTATGATTTTCCTTTCTGAGTGCTACACTTGTATAGAGTTAAACTTGAACGTATTCAGAAGAGAGGCCCCCCAGGACGACAAAAACACTCAAAAGTAAGTTATGTGAGGAACAGTGAAAGGAACTGGGGCTACTTTGCTTAGAGAAGGGAAGACTCAAGAGAGGCATGAGAGCTGTTTTTGAGCAGCTGAAGGGCTGTCAAGTGTCGAGGAGGCTTTACTTCGGAATGACCTTGAGGTTAGAACTAGAACAAATAGGCAGAAGCTACAGGCTGACAGATTTCAGCTCAATACAAGGGAGCGCTCCGAGTCGTCAGAACTAAGTACGGGGAGTGGGGAGGGCTGCCTTAGCAGTGAGGCAGCAACTTGTCACTCTGGGCGCTCTAGGCCATGCAGCATGACGGCGGGCAGCCAGGCTGGGCAGGACATCAAGAGCTGCACTGGATGCCAGACTAGCTGACTTCAAATTCTCTCCCAATACCGAAATCCTGTGATTTCAGCTTCCGGGTTCCTTACGGGAATCACTTGAGACGAGTTATCTAAAAGTGCTTTGTAACCTCTAGTTTTACAAATACAAGGTATTATTACCAATTTTTCATCACCTTGGAGGATGTCGATTCTATCCCAATTGCCATTTTCTCTATATCTCTCTAATCTCTCTTCAAACTCATAATGATTTTTAATTAATAAATGCCAAACTTATCATACCAATAATTAAGACTACTATTCCCTGTCTAGGATTTCAAAATCCTTCATAAATAATAAATGGTTCTTCATCTTTTATACACGAGGGATAGGCCTTATATTCAATGTGCTAAGCATGGGCCTGATCTTATTGTGTAAGAGGATAGAGTAGCTAAGTTCTCACATATCACTTAGGGGCAGAACTCATTATAATCAATAGCTCACCAAAATCAGTGTAACAAGAAAGTTCCCACAGTAGTAAATAAACAATAAACAAACACATTAAGAAATAACCTCAGTCTACGCTGATAGAATTTGACTTGGGTCCTTTATCCAGAGTGTCCTCTGGGAGTTGATCAGCTGCCTGGCAATGAAAATAGCTGTTATTTGGTGGCATAGCTAACTTGTCACAAGGTATTTGGACTTGGAAAAAATTACTTGCCAGATAAATGAAAGTCCCAATCCTCTTTTGGGTGTTCAAAATATTTTCTCCACCTGTTTATTCATACAATGGAATATTACTGAGCCATAAAAATAAATGAAGTACTGATACATGCTGCAACATGGATGAACTTAAAAATATTATGCTGAGTGAAAGAAGCCAGTCACAAAAGGCCACATATTATACTATTCCACGTATATGAAACGTCCAGAATAGGCAAATCTATAGAGACAGAAAGTAGATTAGTGGTTACCTAGGGTTTGGGTGGAGAGGGTGGGTGTATGCTAATGTGTATAGTGTTTCTTTTTGGGGTCACTAAATGTTCTATAATAGATTATGGTAACGGTTGCACAACTCTGTACATATACTAAAAAAACACTGAATTGTGCATTTAAAACAGTGAACTTTATGTTATGTAAATTATATCTCAAAAAAGCTGTTAAAATATAGTGTCTTGAATAAGAATAAGCCAGTAAAATCAAATTTTCTTTAAAAATTAAATAAAATTTTCTTGTTTTTTTAAAAAACAAAACAACAAAAAGAAAACCAAAATATTTTCTCCACCAAACTCCAATATCATCTCTAACAAGTAATGACTTGATAACTTTGAAATATCATTTCTTTTCATTTTTGTCCATCCTTCTTGGGATTTAACAGAAAGTGACATAGGCAGAGGCAGGCTGAGAGAAAAAAAACTAGAACCAGGAAGAGAGCAAACTGGATACAGACCCTCCTCAAAAGTGGTCACCTAAGTTATTACAAAGCAACCCTCCCGCCCGAACACATGTTCTCCAAACTGTTCATGTATTTTGTTCTCTGACTTACCAAGAGCAGAAAAGGAATTCGGAGGCTGGAATTTATACAGGGTGTTAGAGAGAAGGTAAGGCTCAGATAAGGAGAAATAGAGAGAATTTTTGACACACTTCTCTTTGGATGCTAAGTATCTTTAAGAAGGAAACATATTTATTTATTTATTTATTTATTTTGCGGTACGCGGGCCTCTCACTGTTGTGGCCTCTCCCGTTGCGGAGCACAGGCTCCGGACGCGCAGGCTCAGCAGCCATGGCTCACGGGCCCAGCCGCTCCGCGGGATGTGGGATCTTCCCGGACCGGGGCACGAACCCTTGTCCCCTGAATCGGCAGGCGGACTCTCAACCACTGTGCCACCAGGGAAGCCCAAGGAAACCTATTTTTAAAAGAAGCATTTAGTTTATACTCTGTCTTCAGTCTAATACTTTTTGTGTGTTTATATTGTGTTAGTGAGGTTTACCTTTTCATATAGGTTATACTTCGTCCCATGAAAATGATGTTTGTGAAGAAAGAACTACAATATACTTTAATATACTATGATTACAACTCTCTAATGATGAGTATTGGGGGAAACCCCTACACGTTTCCATGAAAAGTCGGGAAGAGGCAGGAATAAATGGGGTCACAAATCTTTGGTTCATCTCTTTGCACATCCCCTACCCTCCTCATTTCCATCTTTGTGGAAAGCTTGCTAAAAAAGTAAGACAATGGGGCCGGGCTTCAGTGACCCAATTTATTGTGTGGTTTGCCTCATATTAAACTGTGCTCGAAGGACAAGCTCTGGATCCAACACTTGGATGGCAGTAGGTCTAACGGGGGCCTGCTAGTGTTGGATAGATGTTCACAACTTATTAGCATTAAGGAGGAGGAGATGAAAGGCCACCATATTCAATGTGTTCACTATGGTTACACTGATGCAGACACAAGTAAAAATAAAGATATTCTTTTCACGGGGCAGAAGGTGGATCTTTGAGAAACCTCAGCTTCACCAATGACAAATTTCCTGTACCCCACGGCTAGGACATACCTTGATTCCCGTAGCTGCCTTCTATTCCTGAGCCATCCCATGAGTCCACGGCACTGTCCACGCTGGGCACAGTGGAGGGGTACGTATCGGTGAGTTTGCCTGGCTTCTGTGCTGGAGACGGGTCCTCTACATCTCCCAGGTCACTCAGGTGGCTGGCAATGGGGAACTTCTTGGGACTTGATGCTGACTGGGCTTTAAAGACAGAAAAGGAGCTTAAGTACCACAGAAAATTTAAATACAAAGACACCCAACACTCCCTGGCTGTGTATTTCCCGAGAAACAAACACGTAGACATTTGCACATTCTTTAAGGGAAGGAAATGCACTGCAAATCCTTAATTGTGGCTTTCAACCCACTCACCATCTGTCTGCTTCTTAATTTTCAAGGTGACAGTCTCTCCTGCCATCTGTAACAAATGGATGGCTTCACTCAGAGGCTTCCCTTTCAAGCTGCTGCTATTGATGGCTAGGATTCGGTCTCCTATGTGGATCGCGCCAGTTCTGAAACATCAAATAATAATAGGAAAGGTAGAAATAATCCCTGAATGCTACTGGATATAAATTCCCTGATATACTTTATTTATTCATAATAATAAAGACTTGGCAAGGGTCTCTAGAAGTCACTCCTTGCCTTCTCCTGAGCAATGTTACAAGATAACTGCGTCTCTTGTGAATTACTTTTTAGTTTCAAATAAAATCAGAAAAAATGTTTTAATTAGTATTTAAAATGGACTTGTGGGCTGTTTAAATTCCAAGAAAGCTGAGTCATTTGATAACCCTCTTAAAAATCCCAAGGAAACGAACAAAGTGGGACAATCACTGTAGTGATATTTAGCATGGAGCAGTCCTTCTTTCTACAGACTTCGAAGTATTGAACACAATCAGTCAGCATCCCAGCTTACCGGAAGCAAGGCTTAGACACAAGACCCTGGTGTGGCAGGCCCCCCGCCACCCCCCAGTAGTGATTCCAAGAATTGAAAAAGGCTGAACTCACGAATCAGGTTTTTTTTTTTGCCACACTGTGCGACCTGCAGGAACTCAGTTCCCCGACCAGGGATCGAACCTGTGTCCCCTGCAGTGGACGTGTGGAGTCCTAACCACTGGACTGCCAGGGAATTCCCAGGAATCAATTTGAATCCAACTCTGTCACCTACCAGCTGTGTGACCTGGGCACCTTATTTTCACCTCTCTAGGTGTCAGTTTCCTCATCACTAGAATGGGGATAGTCATCTCACAGGGACGCTCTGAGGGCTAAATAGGAAAACACATGTAAAAGGGCTTAACATCCTGCTTGAAATGTGGAAAAAGAAAATTAATTTACTGATCAGTAGATAAACCTTTGATCTTTTCCCTTCTCGTCCCATTCTCACCCGATTCTGAACCAGCAGACTGGAATTTACGATTCTGATGTTGACCATATCTGTCTTTGTTTGGAAGCACAGAATGGGGTAGGAGCAGACTCACAGCAGTCAAACTCAGGAAAGGTTTAAACACTCAGATCTCTCCACCTGGGTTGAAGGATGTAGAGTGGGAATCCCATGTGCTAGCCTCTGGGGTGCTGGCTCACTTGAAATATGCTGAGTGAAGGAAGCCCAGCTCACAGACTGCTTGTGACTGAGTGGTCTGATCCCAAGTTGCTTTGGGGTCGGTGGGCAGCAGTGCTGGGCAGCTGCAAGTGGGGCAACGGAGGTGACACTGGGTCACACAGATTATGAGGGGCTGCCTAACAAGTCTACCGATGCATCTACTCTCAAGGAATTTTTTTTTTTCCTTAAAAAAAAAAAAAAAAAAGAGATCAGTTCATTCTTCCATAAAGAGTCTCCGGGGAGTGCCCTGGCGGTCCAGTGGTTAGGACTCGGTGCTTTCACTAACATGGCCTGGGTTCAATCCCTGGTCGGGGAACTAAGATCCCACAACTGTGTGACGGCACGGCCAAAACAAAAAAAAACAAAAAAAACAACAGTCTCCAGTTTATGAAAGAGCCATGCTGTAAGCCATTGAACACTTGACCAGGAGGTTGCTGAATCAGATCAATATTAACCTTTTCCTCATTGTCTAACAGAGAAACCTAGGACAGGGGGACACCTGAAGAATACCGTATCATAGGTGTCTCTGTTAATATCAGAATACGAAATTCCAACAGGGCAGCCTTTTTTGAGCTGCCTCGGTGCCCTCACCTGACAGATGCGGATGTTGGATGAGCTGATTTCTAAGGTACCTTGCAGCTCCAAAATTCTGTGATGCTATATCTCTGTTCTGCAAACCAGTGTCTTCAAGTGTCAGCATGAACAGTGTGTGTGCACTCCTGAGCTAGGTTACTGGAGGACAGATCGGGTTATGGGGTTTGGAATATGTCCTACAACATGTCTTGGAAAGAAATACAATATAATGGGGGTGGGGTGCATGCCAATGGAAACAAATTGCCAAAGGAACAAAGGGGCATTCCAAATTTCAAGATATTACTAAGTCACTGCACTGTTTCCTGAAATCTTTGAAGAGGCAGCTTCTGTCATCCTCTCAGCAGCTAAGCCCTGTACCTGTCAGGTAACAGAGGCTCAGGAAATGTTTGCTGAATTGAACTGGACAAGCCTTTTAGCCTCCTTGAACTTTAGTCTCCTCCTCTCAAAATGGACACAATATAACTTTACCTCTAGGCAACTGTGGTTGGTTTACACATTTCTGGAGACTAATATCAATGCTAAGTCCAGGACACTTTTAACTGTCTATAACATGCCCCTCAAAATCAAGTCAGAGCTCTGCCTCAGAGTTTTCAAGCTCTAAAATCAATCCTTTGTGCAGGGTTGAAAAAGTCAACAGATAACCAAGCAGCAGGGGCGGGGGGCATGTTTTTATGTGGCTGTGAGGAAGGAAACCCATTTCAGACAGGTAATTGTAGCAGTTGCTTCGAATGTTACCTTTCAGCTAACCCTCCTTTAGTGAGGCTTGAAATGATTATAGGATCAAAAGGCTCTTCAGTTCCTGAAATCGTGATGCCAAGGGGCCCCCCATAGCGCTTCAGCTCCACGGTATAAATAATTGCTCCGGAACTTTCTTGCTCATCTGCAATAAATGCCAACGAGTTGTAATTGGTTTCTTCAGAAGAAGCAGAGTAAAAAGATACATATATTCCTACATAAAATAAGAAATTCAAAACATCATTATCAAAGCACTGTGTCTCAGAAAATAACTATTTTGGGAAGTAGCATTTCCTTAGTAGGATATACCGTTCTAATACAGGGATGTACTTGTCATCAGTGTCAGGGAAGGGGTTCTCTGCCTGATAACTTATGTTTTAAATCTGTGAGCGCGTTACCCAGCCGGCACTGCAGGCCCTTTAGACAACGTCCCTGCCTAGCACAGCGCTTGCCCAGCATTTTGTGAGTGTGCCACGAATATCCGTGGACTGAACACACCACTGAGGAGGCGATATGGGTGGAGAGAGCCACGCAGTAAACAAAGAGACTGGGCTCTGCAATTCCTATTTTCAGGCTTTACAAGCAAGCTAACTCTCAATATAGAAAAGCTGATTTAACTCACGGTTGGAGCAAACTTTAATATATGCATGGTTAAGTGGGGCTTGGAAATCTGGAATCCCTTACCTATTGTTCCTCTGTGTCTTAAAATGTGAATCTTATTCACAAAATCTGTGAATCTTATTCACAAATATACAGATAGTAAAACAGACGTTTGAATGATTATCTCTCTGCTGTTCTTGAGACTAGGAGCCACGTAAGTTACATTGCAGTAGCAATGCCAGGTTGCCACACTCTCGTGAGCTAAGTTTCACCATTTACTGTTCCTATGAAGGAAAACATTTGTGAGTGTGGTCTGCCTAAAGCATTGGCTTGAAAGATGTCATGGGACACCTTTCGTATGGTTGGGCATTTTGACTGCATCAAAGCTGCAAATATGAAGTCTCAGAATTCAAAGGGTTTTATTTGCTTATGACATGCTGAAAGTTCTTGAGCATTTCTTGCTTTATTCCTTGGGCCTGGGAGCTGTGAGTGGTTAAGGAGTTGTTCATTGCTGTACCTAAGGATACAATGAAATGGTCCAGTAGATAACTTGAACAAAACAGTCAGCTTTTATAGTCAGGCTGGATCCTGGAGAAGCATTAATACAGTCACATTTCTGCAATGAGCAGCTGTTCATTTATGACATGAGACCCTAAACTAAGGAGGAATAGAAAAGCTTGAATTAACAATTCAATTATCTGTGTGTGCAGTGAAGAATTATAATGAATATAAAATGAAATGTCTAAAGAGAAATGTAGGAAGCGATGTGTCCTCTCCTGCCAGCACTTACTTCACTTCTGGCCACAGACTGGGAGCTCTGGGACGTACCCATTGCCTCCACTCCCTCAGTGGAGGAAGAAGCAGCTCCATACATAGAGAATAAAGACCATCAACCACACACTGGAATGCTTAAATCAACATCCTAGGGTATAAACATCTTCAACATTAGACTCAAATTTATACTGGCAGCTGAGAATCCTCCACATCAAGGCTTCAATGGCTCTGTTTCATGGTTTACACACTTCTTCCAGGGTTCTACTTTAGTTGTGGCCAACAGGCTGGTAATGGGCTGCCAAGAGCTGCTGAGAGAAGCACCAGGATGCAGAGTAACCAAAAATGGAGGGACGGTCAAAAGTCTAACTTTTTCTACACTGTGATATATCATCCCCTGTCAGAACTGGCTTCGACATAAATGAATAGGGTATTACTGGACGGATTACACGTATTTTGCAGTCTGTGCCACCAACTATATTCTGCATAAAATTCTAGGTGAGTCATTTGATTATTAAACCTTGATATAGTTAAGTGTTAGTTACCGCTGGGCACTGTGCTGGCCATTCAGCGTGGGTGTGTGTGCCAGTGGGAAGACCCTGCCCTTTTACTGCCCTTTTCCCTTACAGGGCAAGTGCGACACTGCCTTGTCAATGAGCACCCAAGCATTCTGCATGTGGCCATCAGCTCTTTATGGGAGTTGTGGGAAATGGCAGTTACCAAGTACATGGAACTCAGCTGCCCAGAACCCAGGAACCTGTGGGAAGCTTTAGTTGAAACTTTAGTCTAGACAAAAACAACCACTGGCCCATAGGCAGGTGAGCTGGGGTGCAGTCCCATTCACCAGGAGAAGGGGGAGAAATTGGTTCCATCTAGCTCATTCTTCAGGTAACCCAGAGTGAGTGCCCTGTGTTATTTCTGGACAGTTTTGCAACTTGCACCTAAGATGACAAAGTAACGCCAGAAATGGAGTAAACCGGTTTAGGATGGTTTCAGGCCACTTTATGTAGGAACATTTTAAATTAGGCAGCTGAGGTGTCACAATAACAAAAGGCAATTGTTAGGGACTCAATGAGTTTAAATAGTGGTGACATGCAAATCAAGAAAATGGCTGTATATGAATGAAGAAGTGATGCTATATTTAGATTATGACAAAAATGTAGTTGATTTCTGATTCCTTCAACAAATAAAGAACTTGGAAACAAAAACGAGAATGGGTAAATTTAAGAGACATTACAACCAAAAGCAATGAATACTTCTTTTTGGATCCTAATTCAAACCAACTGTTTTTAAAAAAAATCTGTCTACTCATGTATATGAAAACCAGGGCGATGCGAACATTAAGTACATATTTGAGGAGATTAAGAATTATTGCTAATATTTTGGGGCTTCCCTGGTGGCACAGTTAAGAATCCGCCTTCTGGGGCTTCCCTGGTGGCGCAGTGGTTGAGAGTCCGCCTGCCGATGCAGGGGACACGGGTTCGTGCCCCGGTCCGGGAAGATCCCACATGCCACGGAGCGGCTGGGCCCGTGAGCCATGGCTGCTGAGCCTGTGCGTCTGGAGCCAGTGCTCCGCAACGGGAGAGGCCACAACAGTGAGAGGCCCACGTACCGCAAAAAAAAAAAAAAAAAAAAGAATCCGCCTGCCAATGCAGGGGACACGGATTTGAGCCCTGGTCCAGGAAGATCCCACATGCCGCAGAGCAACTAAGCCTGTGCGCCACAACTACTGAGCCTGCGCTCTAGAGCCCACGAGCCACAACTACTGAAGCCTGTGCGCCTAGAGCCCGTGCCCCGCAACAAGAGAAGCCACCGCGATGAGAAGCCTGCGCACCGCAACAAAGAGTAGCCCCTGTTCACCACAACTAGAGAAAGCCCACGCGCAGCAACGAAGACCCAACACAGCCAAAAAAAAAAATAAACAAACAAATAAATAAGTAAATAAATTTTAAAAAAGAATTATTGCTAATATTTAAAATTGTGATGATATTTAGTTATGTATTTTAGAAGTCTTTTATAAGAGTATTGTTTAGGGATACATTAATAATATTTGCAAGATGCAATGATATGATGTCTGGAATTTCTTCAGAATAATTCAGTGTGTGGGTGGGGTGTGGAAATTAGGGTGGGAGTAGATCTGAAGCAAGACTGATTCTAAGTTGCTAACTGTTGATGCTAGGTGATGTAGGCTGGTTCATTACACCATCTTTCTCTATTTTTAAATATATTTTCATAGTAATTTTTTAAAAAGAAAAAATATTAATTCCCTTAGAAAACCCTATGTGGATGCCTTGAGTAAAGAGACATTTCATTAGTTTGGCTTCTTTACTCTCTTAGCTGCTGATGGCTGCCTGTACACTGTCTCGTCCAGACCCTATGACCCATCTGCCCACCAGGCAGGGTTCCCAGAGCATCCTACTGCCATATGCTCTTGAGAAGGCCACATGTCAGCTCTGCCCAGTTGTTCACAGCAATGGTCTCTTCCTAAATTGTTTTCCTACTTCGGATCCAGACTTTGTCCCTCTCTCCCACATCTATTTTCACCAGTCCTGCCAACACTGAACCTCTTCTCTTTTCTTCCCAGAATATTCTGAAAGCATAAATCTGAGCATGTTACTCTCTTCCTTGAAGCTTTCCGTTAGATCCCAGATTCTGAAGAATAAAGCGCAACCCTTTGGCATGAACAGGGCTGGAACCTCTGTCTTCCACCATCCTTTCCCATCCCAATCCAATCTAATTCTCTCCCCACTGAACGACCTGTGGTCCGTTTAAAATCACTTTGCTCGCATCTTTAACCTTGCACGTGTTACTCCCTGGAAGCAGATGTCTTTCCTGCCCCGGAGAATTTCTACTCTTCCTTTAGAACTGGACTCAGATGTCTTATATCTCTGGAAACCTTCCTGGCTCCTCAGCTGAGACTAGAGACCTTTCCTATGAGATCCTACAGCTCCTGTGTATTTTTCTAGTGTTTCTCAACTTCTTTTTAAAAAAATTATTGCTTCCTCTCCTCCCATCAAGGAGAAAAAATAAATTTAAATTCTCCCTAATGAGAGAAATTAGATACGAGGCAATAAGAGTCAGTCGGGTAGGGCTGAGCTTTGGAGGGTCATAGACTATTGTAACATAATATCTAAGATCCTTTGCTCCCTGAGAACCAAATTTTATTTTTTTTAATTGAGGTGCAGTTGATTTACAATGTTGTGTTAGTTTCAGGTGTACAGCAAAGTGATTCAGTTATACATACATATGTATCTATTTTTTTCAGATTCTTTTCCCTTATACCTGAGAACCAATTTTTTGCCCCCATCAGGAATGCATGGTCTAGTATATATGCTTTTCGCTCCATGTGTCTCCTTAACTAGAAAAGGATCACCTTGAAAATTAAGATTTTTTAATGTTCACATGTCCAGAGCCTAGAACTATGCCTGGCACCAAGGAGACTCCAGTAAATACCTAAACAAATGAGCAAAAGGACAAATGCCTGTTAGCAGGCAGTCACTGGTTCCTAGCTTTGTGAGTCACCCTTCCGGCTACTCCAAGGTCTAGATTCCTTCTCCAAGGTGATGCAGACCCAATCACGCTCATTCAAAGAGGGAGAATAAAGCCTGGGCTGCCTGAGTTAGCTGCAGGCTGCACTTCCAAATCCATCTGCCTTCTCAGGCGTCGGCCCAACTGGCAGCTGTAAGGCCCTGCAGCTTGGGAGGAAGGTGATAACTGCCATTTACACTCAGACCATTTTGGAGGTGGAAGCACTCCAAGATGCTCTCTCCTTGAGGCTGGTCCAGCTTAGAAAGGAGCAACTGGAGTGTTGAACCAGAACAGAAACTTTCTGAGAAGGAAGAATGCAGGATCACCAGGAAGTTTCAAAGTGAGCCTAAACAGATCTTAATGATATTATAAACAGCTTCTATATCACAACAGAAGGTTTACCACTATTAGCAAAAGAGATGAAAGGGGGCCAGCCAACTTGTTTGTTCTGCTCAGCTCTAGTTAAGGAAATTAATGGGATCATGGAACAGATGCAAAATTGAAGCATTACTCATCTGCAATGTTATTTTCAGGCTTCTTGAGTGCCGCCTATTTAACAAAATGAACGCTATCTGGCTTGAATCCATAATGGCAGCTGCATTTGGGAGGCTTGGATTTGGGAGAGGGTCTTTGGAATGCATAAATGTACAGGTCAATCAAAGTTCACTTCAACTAAAAGTGATGGAATTCATTTCACAGAGTATGGCTACATTTCTTGGAGGTGGACAGACCTGAGAAAATGAACCATTTAGAACAATACTCTCTACAACTGCCTTACTGTTGTGCCAGTACGGCCAACCTTACTGGCCTTACCAAAGTCACGTTCCAAGGAGTTGTTGAGTGTTTAAGAGTAGAATTTGAATTTCCTTATGTAAGTGATCATTTATAAGTCTCCAAATTAGTTGCCTTGTGACAGTGTTTCTTCAAGTGTAGTTCTGGGATGAGAAATTTTAGCAGTATCTAAGAACTTGTTAGAAATACCAATTCTCAGCTATATCCCAGACCCGTAGGAATCTGAAACTCTGGAGGAAGGGCCCAGTCACCAGTGTTTTAACAAGCCCTCTGGGTGACTGTGATGCTGACTTGAGTTTGAAAATCATTACTACTTTGAGATAAAGCAGAAAAAAGGGAAGAGTACTTAAAAAAAAAAATCTATCAGAGTTTCTTCTTGCAGCCAGCCTCTTGCCAAAACAACCCCTACCACTGCTCTTCGCATAGCCAGGATCATTCTTGGTTGCTTTGATGGGGGCATTTCTGCTACTTCAACCTAGATTTGAGGGGAAAAAGGCTGCTGCAAATTACTTAGCCGGCTTAACACTGATGAAGTTAAAAAAAAAAAAAGAAAGCCCAAATCTTTGAAGGGCAGATTTAACTGGTACTAATAAGGCTATATTTGCATAAGACTCTATTTGAAATTGTGAAAAGGTAATTTGCTTCAGATGGGACAAGCTGCAGCCTGGAAACGTTTCTCAACGCAGATTAGAGCTGGTGAAGGGAAAATACTGAATTTTTAGTCTCTATAAACATGCTACGTATTAGAAGTGAGGTGCTCTAAATCAAGAGAGAGGTCATTAGCGTCTGTATATTTGACTGGCACAAAGGCAGTGATACAAAGCGGACCCTTAGAAATTATTTGGGACAGATTTGGAAGCTTCCATGTATTTCTTCCCACAATTCCCCCAAATTCTCTCCTTTGCTTCGGGGTTCTTTCTCAGATCTCCAAACTCTCCCCTCTTCAGCTATGTTGGATCTAGATGCAGTCAAGGCAATAGATCTTATTTCAAGCAATAGATCTTATTTGCATCTCTGAGGGTCTGGGGATTAGGTAACAACCATGGTTCTAGAGGCTTGGACCCAGACAAGCACTGATTGGCTCTATTCGATTTATGTTCCCGTGGTAATGAAATATGACAGATGTAAAAGCTCCTCTAGAGAGAATGGCCACTGAATATGGTGGGTGGGGGTTTCCCTACAATCCCAGGTGTTCCAAAAGATTTGGCCATAGTGAAATAAAGCTAAAATTAATTTTAACAGCATCCTAACAATGGCTGTTGATAGTCTGCATTCACTGGGCCTTACTTGGTGCCATTCATTATCGCTGAGTGCTTAAATATCAATATATTGCCTCCCCTGATCCTTAAAACTGCCATGTGCAGGATGCATTCAATGGACATTGTGGATGAGGACACTGAGGCCCAGAGAAGTTAATTTTCCCAAGCTTCCCAGCTTGTCAGTTGTGAAGTCAGCCTAGTGTTCTTAGTCATTTTATTTTACTGCTTCCCCCAGCCAGCGCTAGAAACAGAGTTAATGCAGACTCTCTTGAATGCCTCTTCATTACTTCAGCAAGTGACTGCAACCAGGGGTCACAGACCAAATACCCTGGCCTTGTTCCCCTGCTTTTTGTCTTTTAATGGTTCCTCATTGGCTTCTGGGGTAAAGTTCAAATTTTTTAACATAGTTAGAAGGACCATAATGATCTGGCTTCAGTGTATCCATCTATTCACCCACTACTGAGTCCTTACACAAATTTTTTGCTTCAGCTATATCTGCTACGAGGATGTGCCACTCTCTCTGACTTCCTGTGGCTCATACTCTTCCTCTGGTTAATTTTAACAACGCCTCCCAAATACCTTTAACACCTAGGTTGTTAGAAGCATTTCCTTGAGCTCCCCAGTCTCAAATGGGTGCCTTCACGTTCTCTTAATGTTTTGTGCACACACCTAGAACACTCATAATCCTGTTGATTATTTCCTTCCGTTTCTCCTATAACATGGTGACTGATTTAAGGGCAGAGATTGTGTGTCCTTTTTAATCTAAGAACTGGCAGTCCCTAGTACCTTACAGACACTAAATAAATGCTCATGGCATGACTGAATGAAAACCAAAGACTTTACTGACATTTGAGAATAGTTCTACCATCTCCTTTAAGGTACAAAGCAGAGCAATAAAATTATTGTAGCTGGAAGACAGGCTTACATTTTGAAGCAACATCTGTTAAACTCAACTGCAGTATTACTAGCTTAGGAAACCAAGTTATATCAAGTATGGTTATACACTTTCTGTAGCTGATTAGAGAACCAAGGATGGAGAGGAGCAGACACTTAAGGAAAGAACTGGAAGATTCCTGAAGTCTACTGGTACAGAAAGTCCAATATCAGTATAAGCAATATTTTAGGGAGTGAAGAATATATACTGAGTATTACCATTCTAAAATACAAAGGATTTTGTATTTAGGATGTATTTTGTATTTAGGATGGCAACAATTTAAATCACCAGCTTAATTTCAGATTAAGCAAGGTATCAAACTTCCAAAATCAGTGACTGTTGTCATGAATAATGTTTATTTCCCACTCATCTACATCTTGACCAAGGATCAGAACTAATGTGGGGAAAGGCGTTTCAGGATGTAATAATAATAAAAATAGTTCCCAGTTACTGAATACTGATTGTGCCAGGAAATCTCTCTCTCAACAAGCTACAACAGCTCCCCGAGGTGGGTATTATTTTGTGCACATTACTGAAAATGGTACTGAATCTCAGGCAGGTTAAGTAACTTGCCCAAACTGACACAGCTCAAATGTGGTAGAGCTGGATTTAAAAGTGTGTGCTCTTTATGTCTACATAGTTGGCCTTGAACTAGTCTATATCCAGGTTTTACATTTTGAATAATCCCTTCTCCTTGCTTTGCTCTGAATAAGAAAGGATTCAGTTACTCAAATTATACTTATATTCTCATGGGGGAAGAGGATACAGAAACACTCAAATTCTTCCAAATCGATGATCAGATGATAATTTTCAAATAATGGTCTGTTATAAAAATGTGTCTAAGTGGGTGTATATTTTAGTATGACAACTTGAGAAAATCTGGTTTGGGTAAATATGTCTCTTGCACCTATATTTACAGTCTTATTTTGGGTAGGTGTATGGTTTTCAATGGAAGGATTTAGGATTTTTAAAATTGGACCTCTTAAAATTAGAAAAAAAAAAAAACCCTAACAAGCATGATCATTACCATAGTATTAGGCATAGGGATTGTAGGGGGAAGGGTCTAAAGGGGAAAAATCAGCCAAAGGAAAGAAGCAACTGAAAGTAAGATCTGGCTCTCCAAGTGCTCAGTTGTTGTTTCTGAAACTCCTCCCAGTGTGTCTGCACAGCCTGGCTTTGGAACTGGGAACATCGCCAACCACAAGCACCATACATATTCATCTCTGGCTTGGCTTCTTCACTCTGCAAGGAAGGTAGCTGAGATCTGCTTAGCTTGGCAAATCATGCAAAATGGGTTTCTCCACAGAGCTTTGCCTCTTTACTAGGACAGAACCCAGTCCGATGCTGGAGGCTTTATCCTGCTTTTTAAATAAATCCCTCAAAGAAAATGCCATTGAGTCACGCTTGTTAGGAGAGAAATGCAAATGTTGGTGTGGAAAATCAGTTGCCCGGGAAATAACTAGTAGAAATCTATGCATATTTTTAAACGTCCATTATAAAATATACTTGGATATAATCATCTTTACCAGCTGTACTGATGGATGTAACTACCAACTTGTTTTGACTCTGAATAGGAATCATAAACACGAGGCCTGACATGACCACGAACTCTGGATCTAGAGGATTAGATTCCAGGAGATTCCAGGACATTGACAACTGCTCATTATTGGTTGGGATGAAACTATATTCAGTAGAAACTCTCTTAACCAATCTCCTTTTAACCAATTTACTGGATTAATTGTGACTCTCCTTTACAAAGACTCTCCTCTTTGTAAAATATACTGACCAATGCCATCGAATGTTCCAGAATAGTAGGTTTCCCTCTGTAGTACCCCGTGTACCTCTGTTCCTGCTACCAATTGAGTCAAAAGTTTAAAAGTTTAGAGTCAATTATGATTATTCCCAATCCTGTTTATGCCAGCTTTACTTGTTATTGTAACTACATAATTTAATGAATCTTATATAATCTATGAAATATGAGTATATTGGATCTATGAAAAAATCAAATGCTTTGGAAAGATTCAATAAGGGGGATTATTAGGCAAAAAATCAACAGTTAATTACACAGAGGAAAAACTTGAAAACATTGGGGAAATAAAAATCTAGATGGAGTAAGCATTCAGATTGCTTTAAATTCTTTAAATTCTCACTGCATGAAAGCAAGACAACACACAAAAACCAAACCTGGAAATCATAAACTGTATATTATGGGTATGACTTAGGCAAACAAGTCAAAAGACTTGTCATTACAATTAGCAGAAAGTGTTGGCTTCACCCATGAGATTGGTAAATTTTTAAATTAAATGTTTATGTTATAGATACATGTCACTTTCTATAAATCCCCACATTAGCTGCCTCTTTCTGTTCATGAACTTTTTTCAATTAGCTTGGGTTCTTATCAAAATCAGATAAAAGGGCGTCTGCTGCGGGGCTACTCAGATTGCTGGGTCTTGGCCCACAGCAGCATGATGATGAAGTTTGCCGGAAATGACAGTCGCAGGCCCCACCTAGGGTTAGCGCTCAGGAACTGTGCTTTAACGAGCTCTGCAGGTGATTCTGAGGCCTTCTCAAGTTTGAGAAGCACTGCTCTCCTGTATTCGCATATTACTGGAAGCACTAACAATGGATACAGCCCTTTTAGAAAGCAACATGGTACAAGACTCATCAGGAATCATAAAAATTCCCTTTTTATTTTGACTCAGTCACCCTACTTTTAAGAATATTTCCTAAGGAAATAATTCAAAAGAAAAAAAGTTGAATAAAGATATCCACGCATAAAAATATCGGTTATTGTGCCACCTACAGTAATAAAACAACTGGGAGCAATCTAAGTAAGAAGAAAAGAATGGTAAATAAATTACGGGCAGTAAATTAAAATGATAGCTATTAAGGGTTTGTAAAATGGTAACATGTTTATAAAGCTAAGGAAAAAAGAGAACACGCACTGTGGTTATAATTATGTAATATAATATCAACTAGAAAATGACCAGTTCTATTGTATTAGGGTGGTATCAGGTGATGATTTAGTTTTCATCTTTAAAGTTATTTTAATATAGCTATAATGTTTATATACTGAAAATATCTTAAATATATCATTTAAAAGCACCATTATTTAAAACTCATACTACACTCTCACCGCCCAATTTAAAGACCCTCTTAACTACAAAAAACACTGTTGTATGTCACTAGCCAGCTGTTGTATGTAAAACACCAAGATCTAATATCTTTGGTGACAGACGGGCAGTTAGAGAAATCAGTCTTAACTAAGGAGGTTATCAATACCTGAATTATCTTCATCTTTGCGGATTTTCAGCTTCACCAAGTCTTCACACTGCTGGAGGATCTGAACTGCATCTTCCATGGAACAATTGTCCAGCCTGATGTTATCTATGGCAAGTAATTTATCCCCAAGTTCCAGGGTTCCCGTTCTGATAGTAAAGGCATAGCAAATGCATGGTTAATGATGGGCACTTAACCAGGCCATTTAAGAGGCATTTAGCACAAAGCAGCATTACGGTAGTCTTTAGAAGAAATAAGATTCTTCAACTTTTAAAATTGCATTTTATTGACAAATCCCCTTTTTCCAGTCTTAATTTGGATGGCTGCCGTGACATTAAATTGCAGAGTATTGAAAAATATTTTTCTTCTGTTTTCTTCAATTAGACCAGGACAACCATATAAGCATCACTCAGGAATTCTAAGGTTTCCAGGAAGGGGAGTAATGGGCCCAGGTTTACACAGCCCGGTGTCCTTATGCTTCTCCAGATTGTTGCACCACTTCCGGTCCTTGGCAGTCCTGATACTAGGAGAGGATACAGGGAGTGAGGCGAGTCAAGGTGGGATGGACTTAGGGGAGGTCTGAGTCCTGGTGTCTCTGCTATTTCCACCTGCACTGGGGAACGCACTATGGCTGCAGTAGGGACAAAAGGTGAATTGGATGTTACCTCTCTGGAAGGTGGCCATTGAGAGTCTAATACTGGTTATGGACTGCTTCAGGTCTTGGAAGTTTTTAAAGGTCCACCATGAAATGAGAAAAACAATGAGAAGGTATATGTGCTTGCAGGTGCTTCTGTATGTATATGCACACATATCTGTAAGGAAGGTTATGTTTTGGTAAGAGCCATCCTTTATGCATTATGTCTGTGACCGAGATTGCTAATTGCTTCCCAGAATCCATTCTCCCTTCCTTCTTCTGTGTCATCCCCTAAAGATACATACCCCAGACTCTCTTTGCACCATCCCACCTCCCTTCTATGGCTGGAAAATCACAATGACTGGAGAAGCTGGAGTGGATGGCAGAGATGCTTCTCCAGCCCTGTGTTGCCTGTCTACTTCCCAACTGCTGTATGAGAGACAAACTTCTGTCTTGTTGGATCCACTCCATTTATGTCTCCTTGTCACAGTATCTGAGCATATACCTATATATCTAAGTTCACACAATGTCTTTCCTACTTTTTGAGTGTTAAAATATTTCTTTAATGAAATGACTGTGATAACAGATGTGGGATTATTTAAGTCCTTAACTGGAAAATAAAACGAAAGTTAACAGTCTTACATCAATATTCCTAATCACTTAAAAATATTTTTGATCTGTGAAATTGAAAGTTTGAGGCTCCCTGATTTTTGTGGTCTATGAACCAAAAAGGATACATAAACACTGTTTAAGGCTCAAGGATCTGGCTTGACTAGGGAGGACATTCTGGCATCTAGCAAAACTCTCCCGTAAGCTATTATCTCCATGTGGGGTGACTCTCATCATTGGGGCCACTTTCAGTTTTTTAGCAGGAAAAATGAAGGATGGAAGATGATCAGTGAAGGAGAGGCTATGTGGGACTCATGAATGACCCTAAAAAACATTTTCATGTGATTGTTGTCTGCACTGGGTGCAGAAATAAACTGACACCGGGGGAGATCTCTACATAGCCATTGACATTAGAGATGTCAAATGTAATCGATTAATCGTGGCTGCCTGGAAAATACTGAGAATACCATGACCTATTAGCAAGGTTGTCTTGGGTGTGGAAGAGGTCATTTCTGCTGTAATTAAGAAATACCTTGGGATGAATCAGTAAATCCATCTTTCTTACCTGTGTGCCACACTGCCTTTCTTGATATCTGATATGACCAGAGGGTCTCCTGGTTTTCTACTGGATGGTGCTGTAATAATGAAGATAGAATAGTCACATCTTTATATCCACAATTCACCCACTACTGTACAGGTCTCACTGTTAGCAACCAAATGCAAGTACAGTTTGTATGCAAAGCAAAGAGAATCAGCAAATGAATTTAAAAATGCACATATTACCCCTTCTTGATATAAAGATATGTTTGTGTTAAAGTACTCATAAACTTGAAAATAAAGCAAAGTTATTTTAAATCTGCAATTGGAGAAAGCAATTGAAAATCTGCCCATCTGGATTAAATCTATTTCAATCTGTGATTCTCAAGAGAGGGAGGTGAAGAGTGAAGAGTCCAACAGAAAAGTGTATTAAAAGCAATTAGGGAGGGCTTCCCTGGTGGCACAGTGGTTGAGAATCCGCCTGCCGATGCAGGGGACACGGGTTCGTGCCCTGGTCTGTGAAGATCCCACATGCCGCAGAGCGGCTGGGCCCGTGAGTCATGGTCGCTGAGCCTGCGCGTCCGGAGCCTGTGCTCCGCAACGGGAGAGGCCACAACAGTGAGAGGCCCGCACGTACCGCAAAAAACAAACAAACAAAAAAGCAACTAGGGGCTCCCCTTAGTGGTACTTACATGTGCCCTTCTCCTACCCATTCTTTCACTCCTTACCAGTGAGGAGACACCACTCTTCATGGGATCCTACCATATTACTCAAGTGTACTGGGTGGGAAAGTGGATGAGAATCACTAATGTAAATTTTTTTTTCCCCCAGAAGGATATCTTTTGCTAGATAGACTGCAAATATTAAAATTTTGCTCACAAATTCATACCTAGAATGCTCTGAAATGTTCAGAAATCTGACTGATGCTATTTATTTATATTTATATATATATTCATATTTAAACATGTACATGTAACTTTTATTGAGTATATAGATAAATCTATTATCCTGCATAGTGGTCAGTTTTGGGCTTTATAACTTTTCTTAGGAATATTTCCCTTTGGTGATAATGAAATAATAATAATGAAAAGCCATTAGGAATGAGTCTACTTAGACTTAATCCTCAAAATGAACTGTAGTCCATATTTAAGTACAAAAATATCATCTTGACCTAGAAAGTTTACATTTAATTTAGGAGTTTGATAATTAAAATGAACATACTAACATTTATAAACAATTTGCCTCCAATAGGAGATGTTTTACCAACCTGAAGCCTGGAGTGATTTCTTTTTAAGGATCATTAAAAGGCGCCTAATGTAAGATTTTATTATAAACAGTCTGATCACACCATAATAATCATAGAACCATATCATATTCCATAATCCCATTTGAATCCCAGGAAAATGTTTATGCACAAGAACAGATGGTTTAATATCGCAACACATCGTTGAAAGAAAAAGCAAACACATATACCAATATCTTATCCACTGTCTGAGTTAGTCCACAGTAAATGTTAATGGGACTTCATCCAATCATTATTCTTAGCTTCTAGCAAAGAATGCAAAACATTCTGTTCACTACAATTAATTCATAATTTAAACCTCCACTCAATGATTTGATATAATTCCACTAGAGAAATATAAACATCCAGCGGTTTTACTCATATTACATTTCAGAACAGCAAATTGTTCTAGGCACAGGGCACAAAAACAAAAACTTTGTTATGACCAGCAAATACAACTTTCCTAGTGTCTGCCAATAACTTTACACGATATTTTTCCAAGCTTTAGTAATCCTCACAGAGCACTCAATGTTTCCCTTGGTTTTTTAAAAAATTCATTTTCCATTGAAATGGACTAAAACAAAACAGTATAGGCAACGAAATACATCAAACCCATCTCTGTCATCCTTCTAACAGGAAATAACCCTGTGACCTCTGGACAAACCCACACAGCTTTGCAGAGAGGTGTGAAACTTCTAATGGTCTACAGACATGTATGGTGCCCATTTCATGTTTACTACATTCTTCTCTTTCTCCTTTAATCAAGTCCATACTTGAGGTTTGAAAGGTTCATCAGGGTGGATGCCCATTGGAGTGATGAAGTTGAGACCAGAAGTGGCTCCAAATCTGTATGAGCTCCTGACACTATCACTACCATGCTTACCAGGCACATTAAATATGGCCATGCCTTTGGGGCTTTGAGGGCTCAGTCATGGTTTGCACACTCTGGCACCATGTTTTATTTTTCTTTAAAAAAATTTTTTTATTGAAGTATAGTTGATTTACAATGTTATGTTAATTTCTGCTGTACAGCAAAGTGACTCAGTTATACATATATATACATTCTTTTTTTATATTCTTTTCCACTATATTATTGAATATAGTTCTCTGTGCTATAACAGTAGGACCTTGGGGTTGTTTATCCATTCTATATATAATAGTTTACATCTGCTAACCCCAACTTTCCAATCCATCCCTCCCCAACTCCCCTTGACAACCACAAGTCTGTTCTCTATATCTGTGAGTCTGTTTCTGTTTCATAAATAAGTGCATTTGTGTCATATTTTAGATTCCACACATAAGTGATATTATATGTTATTTGTCTTTCTCTTTCTGACTTACTTCATTTAGTATGATAATCTCTAGGTCCATCCATGTTGCTGCAAATGGCATTATTTCATTCTTTTTTATGGCTGAGTAGTATTTCATTGTATATATGTACCACATCTTATTTATTCATTTGTCGATGGACATTTATTTTATTTATTTATTTATTTATTTAATTAATTTATTTTGTGGTACGCGGGCCTCTTACTGTTGTGGCCTCTCCCTTTGCGGAGCACAGGCTCTGGACGCGCAGGCTCAGAGGCCATGGCTCACGGGCCCAGCTGCTCCGTGGCATGTGGGATCCTCCCGGACTGGGGCACGAACCCGTGTCCCCTGCATCGGCAGGCAGACTCTCAACCACTGCGCCACCAGGGAAGCCCTGTCGATGGACATTTAGATTGTTTCCATGTCTTGGCTATTGTGAATAGACCTAGCACCATGTTTTTTTTTTTTGAACCTATATTATTTATTTATTTATTTATTAACATATTTATTGGAGTATAATTGCTTTACAATGGTGTGTTAGTTTCTGCTTTATAACAAAGTGAATCAGCTATGCATGTACATATATCCCCATATCTCCTCCCTCTTGAGTCTCCCTCCCACCCTCCCTATCCCACCCCTCTAGGTGGTCACAAAGCACCGAGCTGATCTCCCTGTGCTTTGTGGCTGCTTCCCACTAGCTATCTATTTTACATTTGGTAGTGTATATATGTCCATGCCACTCTCTCACTTTGTCCCAGCTTACCCTTCCCCCTCCCCGTGTCCTCAAGTCCATTCTCTACGTTCACGTCTTTATTCCTGTCCTATCCCTAGGCTCTTGAGAACCTTTTTTTTAGATTCCATATATATGTGTTGGCATACAGTATTTATTTTTCTCTTTCTGACTTACTTCACTCTGTATGACAGGCTCTAGGTCCATCCACCTCACTACAAATAACTCAATTTCCTTTCTTTTCATGGCTGAGTAATATTCCACTGTATATATGTGCCACATCTTCTTTATCCATTCATTTGTTGATGGATACTTAGGTTAGCACCATGTTTTGATCCTTCTCTGAGGAAGGTACAAACCAAGCATCCTTTGCTTGACTTGTAGTGCTTTAAAAAATTAGTTGCCAACATTTAAAAAGCAGTAGATTTCATAGAGATGTACAGTTTCTTTGAAAAAATTAGAGAGGCAATATGGTATAGTGATGAAGAGGCAAGATTTGGCAGCCAGAATGCTTGGGTTCCAAATCCTGCCTCTTCCACATATAAGCCGTGTATGCCTGAGCACATAGTGTTCAGACACCTTAGTTTCCTGGTCTGTGAAACAGTGATAAAGAACAACAGTGCTGCTCTCATACAGTTTTTGTTGTAAGGATTGAGTTTTTCTATGTAAAGTGACTGGAGCAGTGCGCATACAATACACTATATAAGTGTTTATTATGATGAGTATCCAGCAACATTGGACTCACTTTCCCACTCTCTCCTTTAGATGGAGCCTTCCGTCTCTAATTTGCCACTGTCCTCACTGGAAGGATCTCACTTCCTGACTTGCCTCACCTCTGAGGGCTTTGTGACCCTTTGAGCAAGAATACATCAGCACTCACTCAGTGCTTTGAATTTGCTTGGAGTTCTCCATTGAACAATTCTGTGAAATCCATTGAATTGAAGTTCACAGAGTCATCCATCGAACACATACTCATTGAACACCAACTATGAGCTAGGCATGTCTGCTCTGGGCACTGGCTATGAAATCCTGGAGAAAATCTGGATAAAAAGGGGAGACAGGGGGACTTCCCTGGTGGTCCAGTGGCTAAGACTCCACACTCCCAGTGCAGGGGGCCCCGGTTCGATCCCTGGTCAGGGAACTAGATCCCACATGCCGCAACTAAGCGTTTGCATGCCACAACTAAAAAAAGAAAAAATCTCGCATGCTGCCTCTTTCTATTATGAAAGATAAGAAGTCAGTTCTCTTCCGCCTCTACATCACCACCACATTCAGACACAGTTCTTGTCCTCCCATTCTTCCAATACAGTTTTGTCATTTTTTTGTAAAATCGATATTTAGCATTTACTTTAGTATGACTGTAAACAGTACTAGAAGACAAGTCATGTTGCATGGCATGATTACCTGCCTTTTCTACAGGATATATTTTCTGTTGTCTTAATTTTCTTGTGTTTACCATGAATTCAACTCCTCAGATTTGTAATCTCTCAACATGTTATATCATATCAAAAATTCTATTAGAGGTTTCCAACCCATCTGGAATGTTTGCTTTCTAGGGTTACTACACAGATCTTGGGAACTTCCTTCCCACAGACCCTGGGAACCCAGAGTTTCTTTTCATTCCTGTTAAATTAATTAAAGAAGGAGGCTATTAGACTGAGGTGGCTCTAATGCTGTGGTAGCCCAAGGAAGCCAACCAAAATCTAAGCTTTTACAAGGTTATGAAATCAAAATACTAAGGACAACCAGTCACAAACAGCCAACTAGTCTTTAAGTTACAGCCAGTTAAATAATTTCCTTTCTTTGCCTCTGCTCTTCCTATATCTGTCTTTCCCCAGACTCCTGTTGGGGGAGCATTCCTAACTACTTCTGGTTTGGTGCTGCCAGATTTGAATCAATTTTTTTGCTCAAATAAACTCTTAAAATGTTTAATATGCCTCGGTTTACCTTTTAACACTCTCTCTTGCATCCTTGGAGCCCTTGCATCCTGAATCCAATTCTCCCTCTTTCTGGCTTTACTCTCTTTTGGTGGTTGGTACACGTTCTCTGACAGCTTCCTGAGGAAGAGTGCATGGGAGGAGAGTATTTTGAATTCTTGCATAGTTGTCTTTTTTTTACTTCCACCTTTGCTGGATGGAGAATTCTAGGTTGGAAATTTCTTTTCCCTCAGAATTTTGAAGGCACTCTTCCATTGGTTTCTAGATTCTAGAACTGCTATTTGTTGAGAAGCCTGACGCCATTCTGATTACTCGGTTATTATTTGTGTTCTGATACACTGTGTGAAAACTGCCCACCCCCACTGGAAGCCTGTAGGATTGTCTTTTTCTCCCAGTTTTCAAATCTCATGATGACATGCCTTGGCGTGGGTCTGTTTTCATCCATAGCTCATGGACCCATACATCTGGAAACTTATATCCATCAATTCTAGGAAATTTATGAAAATATATCCTTGATGCTTTTCTCTCCTCTTTCTTTTTGTAACGTCTATTATTTGGATATTGTGTTATTTGGACTCGTATAATTTTCCTATTTAGTCTAGATTCTTCATTTATTTATTTGTTGTTTTGTCCTAATTTCTAGAAATCTTCCTCAACATTTTTTCCAGTATTTCTGTTGAACTCCTTCATTTCTTCCATATTCTTACTTTTCAAGATCTCTTTGTTCCCTTCTGGAGGCTACTGTGTAATAGTATTCAGGGCCTCCCACCCAGGGATACAAATGATATTAATGATTTTTTTTTTTCTTTTTAAAGTTTTCTTCTTCCTGCATGTGCTGTTTCTGTTTTTTTCTTTGTTTTTGGTGTCAGTCTTGCATTAGATTCTTTCCTCCAAGTGCCTGTGTTTTTCCTAGCTGTCTGTTCACATCAAAGATGGCTCTGCAAAGTAGCTGTTTGAAAGCTTGGTGCCCCTGAGTGGGGCTCCTGGATTATGGTCGTCACTGTATAGTTCAGGCCAGACTGCTTCTTTGGGTCAGATGGCACTGATTCTTCCTCCAGCTCGGAGGGGATTAAGTCTGGATACCTGGCTTCTTTGAGCTTCTGTGAGAAGACCAGCAGCCTCCTCATTCAGTGTTTCACTGAATCTCTGCTTTCAGAACTGGACTGGTACACTCAGCTGTGCCCTCCCAATCCAGAGACCCTCCCTTTCACGTTTTCCAGAGGATAAAACTAGGCTCTGCCAGGAAGGGGAGGGGTGCTTGGCGGTTCTGAGTTGGGGAAGGCATCTGAGGGACTCATTCATTCTTAACAGACTTTCAACCAATCCCCCTGTCTTCTTAACTCTCCCATCACTCTTGCTTCCAGAAGTTCCTGATTCCACCTCTCTGACTTGCTGGGAGTTTAGGATGCAAATCAGGTTCGCTGTCAGCTTTCCACTCTGCTTCTTTAAATTCATCTTTCTCCATCTTCTTTGCCACTTCCAAATTTGGTTGTTGTTATCTATTTTTCTTTTCCTCTTCTCCTTATGAGTTTCTGCCTCCTGATAAATCTTATACTGTCATTTTAAAATGGGGGTTAGGGTTAGGAGCAGGGCTAAGTGCGTGTTTTCAAGCTAGCATCTTTTGACTCACGAAGCTTTAAAATCACTGGTCGTCTGTCACTGTCAGAAACTGGTTCTCACAGTGAATTTGGATTCTTTTCTTCTCAAACAGTTGTTGGAAGAGGTAGAAAATGACAGTCCCTATCTTTTGTTTAAAACACTTTTTCTGAATCTGAAGACAGGTGAAATCTTCTGCAGTGTGAAGCTAATTAAATGTGAATTAATTCCAAGAACATTCTATAATGTCTAGCCGTTCATGGAACTTACTCTGCTAGTCAAGGTACTTTGCTCAAAGGGCCTGCTAAACTGTCCAAACTACACTGGAGAAGTGTGTGCACACACACACACACACACACTCACTCACTCACACAATCATTCAGTTTTACTTTCATTGTAACCATATAAATATGTGCGTGTGTGTGTATATATATATATATATATATATACACACACACGCACATATATATATACTACCTGGCAAGTAAAACTGGTTATTTGATTTGAAATGGACCAGTGAGTAGAGTTTTTATTGCAAAGTTGGCAAAAAAACACGAACCTTTCTCTTCTAAATATGTTTAAGACTTAAGGTGAAAATGACAGATTTGTTGTTCTTGTTATAAAGGCTGCTTTATGATTTTACAAAAAATAAAGCAAGCCTTTGTTCCTGCAGACAATTCAGTCACAACTAAAAAGGAAAGCCAACAAATTAACTGCACTCACAAAATGCTGTCTCTTGCTTTTCTAATATAGGATCTGGCAAGATTCATCAATCAGATGGTGACAGGGAGATGAGGGTTAACATGAACACAGCCAGTGTTAAGTCAGACAGAAAGGGTTTGAATCCCTGTTTGGCCTTTTATTAGCTCTGGGTCTTTGGGAAGCTTATCCAGCTGTGCAAAATGGGCACAGATGTTATAGGGCCACTTTCAGGATTAAATGAGAAAACACATATTAACTGCTTAGTGCCATGCACGGTACAAAGTAGATAAAACTCCCTTGTAATAAAACCTCAAAAGAAAACATCGATACCAAAAGATCTTTACGGACAACTACACATGACAGAGACAACCAGAGTTCTCTGACTTGAAAGGCAGGTGAGCTGCATTGGAGGGTATGGGCTCTGGTTTCTGATTGGCTGAGGTGTCAGAGCTTCAGGATCCTGCTTCTTGTCCCAAACTGCATCCTTCTGCTAGGCTGCTCTACTTTATTTGCTATAATAAATTACTCCATATCATAGCAATAAAATCTATAAAAGTAATGCCTGATGCTAATATGCTATGAATGTCTCATCAGGAACTTATGAAAATTAGTCTAAAACTGCTCACCCCATCCAAAATCAGAGGGACTCATTTCTCAGTCCATTAGGTATGAAGAGTGAGCCTTAAGCCAAGTGTGAAGGCTGATGGTACACTTCCCGAGATGGAGGCCTATTTCTCACTACTCAGAGCTTTCACAAGATGAAGATACAGAAAGAGGACTTTGTATAAAGTTAGTGAGAAACATTCATAAACCCCTGTAGTGCCTCAGTTTCCCTAACAGTACCTTTGTGTGTATGAGTGAGAAGAGGGTCCTTTGATTTCCTACTTAGGTAGGATAATTACGATTGGTACTAAATTTTGTGGGGTAGAGCCTTGCTTAAAATATTTCATGAGGCTCTATGTGGAAAATAAATATCAATCATTATAATAATTAACATTCATTACGGTTCACAATGTGTTCTGGGCACCTTACATACACTAACTCATTTAATTTTCTCAACAATGCTACAAAGAAGGTAATGAGCACGCCATTTTATAGACAAGGAAACTCAGTACAGAGAGGTCAAGAGAGTTGGGAAGTGGGGCAGTCTGGGCTCTGAGTCCTTGCTCGTCATCATTTTCCAAGTTCATGCTTCTTCAGTTCATGCAATAGACTTTGCACAAACATCTGTATTCCTCACGGCCCTCAGAGGTTCATTTCCTGGAGGGCACACAGGTTAGAAGAACATTGTTTACAGACTCCTCATTCACTCCTTCAACAAAGACAGGGATTAAACAAGCATCTTGTATGTGCCAGGAACTGTGCTAGACCTCAGGAATTTACTATTTCGTAACAATGAAAATGGATTCTGTTTTGTTTTGTTTTGTTTTTCTTTAGCAAATTCTGCTTTCTCAACTGGCAAAATATGAGTATTCTCCACGAGGAGACACAAACTCAGGATGGTGACGATTAGTTGTGTAAATGGAGCTGGAGCTCTAGAAGGACTGACAGGCATATTTGATGAGCTTACGTATCATTTCTCCATCCAGGAATGGCACAAAGCTTTTAGCTTCCATGAATAGCTTTAGCTTACAGCTGGCTAAAATTCAAGCAGTTTTGTGGGGTTTTGGGATAGTTTCCATGATTGGTATTAAAATCAGTTTTAGTACATATGTAACATCATCATAAAGCATAATTTTATATGATTCTTTATGTAAATAAAATATTTTGCAGTTGTGTGTACATGGCCACACTTGAAACAAACTGAACATATAAATACTGACTTTGAAAAAGGAATCTATCACAGGATTAGTTTTTAAAGGGATACTCTCCTTTATAGTTAAATTACATTTTTATGTATATTAATTTTTAAGAATAAATCTATTGTGAGTTGCCATATGATCCTTCAATCCCACTCCTGAGCATATATCTGGACAAAGCTATAATTCACAAAGATACATGCACCCCTAGGTTCATAGCAGCACTATTTACAATAACCAAGGTGTGGAAACAACCTAAATGTCCATAGACAGATGAATGGATAAAGAAGATATGGTGTATATATATATATATATATATATATATATATACACACACACACACACACACACACACACACACACACACACACACACACACACACAATGGAATATTACTCAGCCATAAAAAAGAATGAAATAATGCCATTTGCAGCTATGTACATGGATGGACCTAGAGATTATCATACTAAGTACAGTCAGTCAGAAAGAGAAAGACAAATACCATATGATATCACTTATATGTGGAATCTAAAATATGACACAAATGAACTTATCTATGAAACAGAAAGAGACTCACAGACATAGAGAACAGACTTGTGGTTGCCAAGGGGGAGGGGGAAGGGAAAGATTGGGAGTTTGGGATTAGCAGATGCAAACTATTATATATAGAATGGATAAATGACAAGGTCCTACTGTATAGCACAGGGAACTATATTCAATATCCTGTGATAAACCATAATGGAAAATAAAATAAATAAAACTGCTTTTCAAATAAAAAAGAATAAATCTATTACATTCAAAAAGACCATCCTCTTAAGTAAAATTTGAGAGTAAAATTACAGTGTGGCAAACTGTGTGGTAAGAGAAGCTTCTCAGGAATAGGTGTCTTCTGTAGATGCACCAGTAGTAAGCATTTCTAAGGACTCAAAACTTAGTATTGGGCCGTGGCACTCAGAGTGTCTTTATTGAATGGAGGCAGGAGGAAGAAAGAATGGGGTGGAAGCAGGGTCTCTGCGTGCAGCCAGCAGGCTCTACACTGTGCAACTCCAAGAGGTAACACGTTCACGGCCAATTCTGATGGAATAAATGAATGGAATGGAATAGACAGGATAAATGAGAGCAGGGTTAAAGTTACATGGGGGTTGCAGAAGCCACGTGGAGCCCCAAATACTTTTAAAATAGTAAGTTCTGATGAGCTCTCCCTTAATCTCAGCAAGCACAGCTGGTGACAGAACAGTAGCATACCATCTTTG
This sequence comes from Kogia breviceps, assembly GCF_026419965.1. Lineage (NCBI taxonomy): Eukaryota > Metazoa > Chordata > Mammalia > Artiodactyla > Physeteridae > Kogia > Kogia breviceps. The sequence continues at coordinate 53,965,016 of NC_081321.1, forward strand.
CTTCGTTCTGAACAAACTGAAAGGGGAAGCGACCCAGTTAAAGGCGTAAATGACTGTAGTAGCACCTAGAATAGGTCTGGATCCTCCAAAGTCTCATTTCATCTTTCTGCTTACTCTACAGAGCAACGTCAGATCCATCAGTCCTACTTTTCTCCCAGTACTGGGGGTTGGGGGAGATACAGGCTCTCATACATATGGCTTCTTATTCTTAACACTTATTCCATATTGTAGTACCACTATTTTTGGTGTTGCACTAGATATATGTGATCTATTGGTTATTAATAAAACTTCATTTTCGATGTTAAATGTATATTGTCAAAGTTGAATTGGACAGCTCCCATTTCATACACCCACTTGAGAACTCTTTGTTTTTGCCATAGCTGCTGATGTAACTGTTATCCGACAGAGTGTAGTGAGGCACCTTTATGTAGCCTCATCACTCTCTGGAAGGGACCACACCTTGGTCACAGATGTTGCTTCTAGGTCTCCTTTGGTCTTCATGCATTAATAATTTGCTTCATTTTCTTGGAGCATTTATGCATGAACTTAGTTTATGGATATTAAAAGCACAGAGAGCTCAATTTCCATTCTATAAATTTCCACTGGGGCTCAAATTTTCAAAGCTTTCTTACCAAGGCAGTTATAAATCTAGAGCCTGAGGAAAAGGGAATTAAACACGTTTATATGTCCTCCTTTTCTTTTTGGCTTGGTTACCCAGGCCCCTTGTACCATGGAGGAATTCAGGAAGTTACTGAAGAAAAAGACATTATTTCATTCTTACAAAATGAATTATAGATGCATAGTAGACAGATGGGAATATAGTCTCAATAGATTGTTGTGAAAACTTAATCTATAGTATGTTAAAATGTAGAGAACCTCTATTCCTTCATATGCCATCTAATTATTCATGTAGGGTGTGTGAGACATATTTATTGAGTACTTACTCATTATTTGCCAGGGACTATACTAGGTATATAAATATGCTATTTTATTTAATACTCTGAATAACCTACAAAATGAGGATATTTTGCAGATATCCTTATTTCCATTTTATAGGTGAAGAAACCTGAGACTGAAGAGAGTTACAGTAACTTGCCCCATTCATATAGCTATTAAGTGCTGGAGGGTGACTGGCTCCACATTTTTGTACCATTAGGTAGAAACTTGGCAATGAAACTTAAAACATTTGCCACACCTGTAAACCATTTGAGAATACACTTTTCTAATGTCTTCCTAAAACTCTGCATTTTAAAAGATATCACTTGTACTTACAACTTATGGTTATTCCAAGTTCCACACTGTGTTTCTTAGGGAGCTTTACATGAAATGTTCCACTACTCGGGATGACAGACTCTGTAATTTCAAAACAAAAAAGAATGTGTTTAGAGAAGACTAGGAAGATTGGAGCACCAATCAATGAAAATGCATCAGGAATACTTGTATCATCATCATCATCTGTAGTTAAAGCTGTAGGAATTGACATAAAATCCTGATAAACAAAGCTCCTTGTGAAGAGCAGACGTCCTACCCACAGGCAACAGTGCATAATTCACAGCAACAGTCGAGTACCATGTTTTTAAAGTGTGATTCAGACAGCATCTCCATCAAATTTGCCTTGGATGCAAGTTAAAAATATAGATTCCCGAATCATCCCAGATCTGTGGAATCCGAATCTCTGAAGACAAGGCCTAGAAGTCTGCATTTTAAACATATTCTCCAGGTGATTCTTAGGTATACTAAAGTTGCAGAACCAAAAGTAGTTATATTCTTTTCTCCCCCAACTGTATTTTTTGCAGAGTTTATTATTCAGCAGTGCTTTCTTTTTTCCATTCATAGCTGGGGGAGATTGATTTCAGAAAAGATTTCAGTTAGCTGTGACAGTTGTTGATTTGGAGGAGGAGAGGTGTGCCTGAATTTGTAAGGTAAATGTGGAAAAGTACACTTAACGATGTAGAAGCAGGAGTGATATTCAAAACGTCTCAACCAGAATGGTCCTGACCACAACCAACCAGACTGAATGCTGAGCCGAGCTGGAACAAAGGGACCCAGGAGGTCCCACTGCACCAAGGATGACCCTCTAGTTTCTGGATCATGGGGACGTTTCAGGGAGGAGCAGGAGGGCAGGGGGTACTGGAACAGAGCGAAGCTGGGCTGAAATGTTGGCCAACCAGTAGAGAAGTAAGCTAATGTAGCAACAGAGAGGGAAGCGGTGTGTACTGCTCGACTCTCAACCTTGGATAGATCTACTGTGATTTTACCAGAGCGTGACTAGTATTTGAGAAAGAAAGAATTGCTACATATTCTTAAATATATTCTTAAAATTCCTCTAACAGTCTGAGAGGCCTTCAATTGGAGACAACGTTAAAATGGAAATATCCTCAGAAGAGATAACATCTATTCGCACTCTGCAGCTAATGACTGTAATCCTTTCTTGAAGGTTTTAGAAAGGGGTGGGAAGGGTTGGCGAGAAACAAAGGAAACATTAGCATAAGGGGAGGCTTGTGGGATGGCGGAGTGAAACCACTTTTTCTGCTTGATTTTGCGCCAAGCTAGCTCCCAAACCGCCACAAAGAATTAACTACAGCTGCTGTGATGTGGGTACAACTATTCGGTCCTCAGGCTCCTAGTCCAATTTGTTAATCACATGTTTGACACGTTTTGAGTCTCTGCAAAGCAGAGGTGAAAGTTGGGGTGGCCTCATGGAAACAGAGTACTTCCTTCCTTGATCTGCCTTAACCTGCTCTTCCTGGCCTTTTCTACTTGCCCATGAAGTACTGGCAGTAAACCTTTTATAAGACCAGAACTTGATCTTCCAACTCAGAGTAACTGCCATAGACAAACTGGAGCACACAGTAAAATTTTGATTTTCCTGGGCCCTCCAGGCTTCTAGAAAGTCATCTGTTAAGAAGGTTCTCCAAACTGCCCTGGTAAGTTTCAGCCGGGGCTGCTGGGTAAAGGCAAGTCTGCCCCCCTCTGGCCCCTTCCTTCTCCCCAGTTCTTTCCTCACTTCGCTGGGGCGTGAGGGAATCTGTCGCCTTCTTCCTCCCTCTCTTCTTAATTCTCCTGTCCTGTCAGGTGTGGCCCCTTGAGTGTCACAGCTGTTGTCCTCAACTAAGCCTCAACTAAGATGTGCCAGGAAGTAACAACATATATTTATTTGTATATTCATGAAGAATTTGTATCCTTCCCATTTCCCAAGCGGAACTTGAGATAGATAAAATTAGTTATTTCCCCCGGTAGATTTCAAAAAGACTGGCTAATTTTAATATATTGGGGCAGAAAAAGAGAAATGAGGTCAAGTAATAACCACCTCGGTATGCTTTACTTCCTTACTTCAGGTGCTCCAAGTATCACAAATATTTACTTCTAAAAGATCTCTCAAATCCTTCCTTTCATCTCTTTTCTGAATCTTTGTGAAGGCTAATTACTACCTCCTTCCCACCACCAAAAGAGAAAGTTTAGGAATTTGGAATTAGCATGCAGACTGGGGGCAGAGAAGGTATTTGGAAGAGGCTAGTTTGGCCCATACAGCACCAATAGCCAGGCTGCAGAGAGAAGGCAGAAAGAAACAAGTGTACTTGAGGAGAGAGTGTGAGGTCTTGGAGAGAGCCAATGGTTAGCCTTGACAGCCCCTGGGTCTAGCTCTTCCAGGGGCTGCCTATTCCCTGTCCTCAAAGGCTGTGAAATACCAGTGTGCTTCCAGGAAATGCCTCTCTTCTGTCTAAATTAGCTTGAGTGTATTTCTGTGGCTTGCAACTGAAAGATCTCTTAATGAACATGTTGATCCAGTAGAGGAAATGGGATGGGAGCCGAACAGCAAGCCCCCATACAATGTTCCTGAGTGTAGCAGGAATAAATTTTCCATTACTTGGATGAAGTACGCCAAGTGGTCCATAAGTCAATGTATTAGAAGTTTTAGAGGAACAAACAGCCTTGCTATTTAGAGAACTCATTTCATGTATGTTTGTTTTAGTGTTATCCGTTTTACGAAAACGTTCTCTGTGAAAGGGGAGGGGAGCATAATGTATGTATATGTGTTCCACGTATGTATATGACATCTTGCCCAAGATGCTATATAAGTGAGTCTTTGATTCATAAGGTCCTGCAAAACACAGATCTAAAATAGTTACTATAGTAACATTTTGCTTTACATTAAAAAAAAATTATTTATTTCTTATTTTTGGCTGCATTGGGTCTTCTTTGCTGTGTGTGAGCTTTCTCTAGTTGCGGCCAGCGGGGGCTACTCTTCGTTGTAGTGCACAGGCTTCTCATTGCAGTGGCTTCTCTTGTTGCGGAGCACAAGCTCTAGGCGCGCAGGCTTCAGTAGTTGTGGCACACAAGCTCAGTAGTTGTGGCTCGTGGGCTCTAGAGCACAGGCTCAGTAGTTGTGGCGCATGGGCTTAGTTGCTCCGCGGCATGTGGCTTGAACCCATGTCCCCTGCATTGGCAGGCGGATTCTTAACCACTGTGCCACCAGGGAAGCCCTTGCTTTACATTTTTAATGTAGGGCATCTTCATCAAGATTAACATTGTTAATGATACTGAAGGAGACATTATCACTTCCTGGAAAACAGTAATAGATCACTTTTGACTACATAAGATTTGAAATATTTATAATGATGAATAAATATCAACATATGAATCTCTTTGATCAAGCTGTGGCTTCATTTTAATCTTAAATGTCAACATGATTTATTTTCTATTTGGTAATTTTTCCCCCCGTACAATTACTTGGTTGTTAAAGCCAAGGCACATTTAATTTGGGGTTTCTTAAGGAAATAATAATAAAGAGGAAAAAGATCCAATATTTGGAGAAACAACAGGTTTAGAGTAAGTAAACAGAACATTTATTTTCTTAGACTCCCATGTGATTATTTTGTGCTTCCCTGGTTTTGCTTTATCTTTGTTAATACTGTAATTAAAAACACATTTGGGTAAACAAAGGCCTCTTTCTTTCCAACTGGTCTGCTTTTTCTGCCCAAAGCATTCATCGTTAGCACAGTAAGATAACCACCACATCACAATTCATCAACCTGGACACCCTTATGAGATTTGAAAAATTAAGGAATTATAACGGGGGCAAATGTAAATGTTTAACTCCCACTCACACAGAGAAAAACACTGGGGATTCTAGTAATGATAGCAAACATCATTTGATAGGATTTTTCACTGAGGCTTCTTGCCAGGACAAAGCTGTATTTTTTCCAACAAAGTAACTTCAGCATTAAAGTAGAAACTTTAAGCATTCATGATATTGTACACTGGTATTTAAAAGACAGTATTGAAAAAGGCAGAATGTAAACTGTGCATATGTTATGATTATAGCTTTACAAAATTATATGTATGGTAAAGGACTTTGGTAAAGAAATATAAAAAAATAAACTTTTGTTTATTAGAATGATGGGGTTATAAGTAACTTCAGCATAAGAAAAATCCCTTTAACATTACTACAATTTGTTTGGACAGTGGTACCCATGTAAAGAGAGAGAGATTTAGGCAAAAGTGTACTCACCGTCAAGCTTTTTAACCACTGTCTGTGTCACTTAGAATGTTTATAAAATAGAGATAGGTAATCTCTAAGATCCAATAGTTTGAGAATTAGTGTCTGGGTATCATATATTTCTCAGGAAGAAATGGAAATGAATGGTGGTTCATATCCAGACTATTAGGAGTGATACACATAAAATAAAAATGCATGTATAGCACAAGTAAATACTTAGTAGACACTTCTATGGAGAAGGTCAATTGTGCTGGCCATTCCACTACTGGAATGTAATGAGTAGATGCTGCTCAAGATCCTACAGTGCACAGGATAGACACCTCCCCTCAACAATGTCAGTAGGGCAGAGGCTCAGAAATCCTGCTGTTTCACGCTGGGAACCCTAATATCCTTTTGAAGAGGGAGTGTAACATGATATGGAAAAGACAGGTGCAAGTCAACAGTCCGGGATCCACCATTCACTTTGCTGTATGACCTTGAGCTTCCCCACCTGAACCTCAGTTTCCCCATTCATAAATAAATGAAGGTATTGGATTATAACAGTCCTTCCGCCATGAATGTTCTACAATTATAATAAGTACATTCTGGTGCCACTGGACAGCCTTCTTTGAAATGTATACCCTCAGTGCCATCTGACTGATCCTTATAAGGTCTTTTACTGGCTTCTGCTTGGCCACAGCTGACGGGAAGGGGAAGAGACCACACCTAAGCTGGGCCAATTAGATGCTTTTTCTTGGGAATTAGAAGTTAAAAATGGCTGGTCCTGGCTGGGCACGTTAGCAAGGATGGGGCGATCATGTTCAGTCAGAAGTCACAGAAAACTTGTACAGGGACAAAGGGGGCAGATGTGAAGAAACAAGCAGCACCAAGAGACCAGGAACCTCAGAGAAGTAATGGGTATGAAATCAATTCTTGGTGCAAACTGAAGTTCCTGATCCTAGTCCCTCAGGAGTGCCAACTGTACTTCATTCATTCATTCACCAAGTATTGGCTGAGAGCCTCCTGTATTCCAAGCACTATTCTGGGGGCTGGGGTACATTCTTGAACAAAAGGCACAAAGTCCCTGACATCATAGATTTTCCTACTGGAGAAGACAAGACAATAAACAAATAAATGTACCCCATAGCATCATGGCATAAGAAGGGATAAGAAGAGCTATAAATCTGGGCGAGGGGACAGACAGTGATAGACGTCGTGGAAGGCTTCTTTGAGCAATCTGAGCAAAGATCTGAATGAAGTGAGCAAACCATCCCGACATGTTGGGGAAGAGCTGCCCAGGGAGAGGGAACAGCAACTGCAGAGAGACTTTGATGGGATTGTGCATGTCAGGAGCAGCTAGTTCATACTCCCTCCCCATTCCACGTCCTGCCCTCCTCCTGAGAGATTTCACCATGTGGATGCTCCTCCCCTCACTCTGCGTCCCCGACTCCCAGACCTCTGGTTGAAGGATACTTGCCTCCACTCCGCTTCACTTCGCCAGCTCACTACCCTGAGCCTTGCTTGACCTCTGAAATCTTAAACTCTAATATGCCACTTTGACCTCAGTCTCCTGACGGTTAGCCTTCTCATTCCCTTCCTCTCAGTCCCCCCACTTTCCTTCCTGAAGACTCCTAGGTCCTTAACTGCTCCTCTTCTTTCTGGTCTCTCATGTTGATCCTTGATTGATTTCCGTCCCTCTAAGCTAGATTCTTTCAAGCACAGGCAGTATGCGTAGTGCTTAGAGTGTGGCCTTTGGAGCCGCACTGCCTGTGTTAAAATCCCAGCCCTACCATTAACGTGAAACTCCGTTTTCTGGGGACATAATAATAGCAACTTTCTCCATTGCTGTTTTTTTTTTTTTTTTTTTTTGCGGTACGCGGGCCTGTCACTGCTGTGGCCTCTCCCGTTGCAGAGCACAGGCTCCGGACGCGCAGGCTCAGCGGCCATGGCTCACGGGCCCAGCCGCTCCGCGGCACGTGGGATCCTACCCGACCGGGGCACGAACCCGCGTCCCCTGCATCGGCAGGCGGACTCTCAACCACTGCGCCACCAGGGAAGCTCTCCATTGCTGTTTTAAGGACCAAATGAGCTAATGCACAGGCAGGGCTTAGAAAAGTAACATGCCATAGAGTAAGCATTTGATAAATACGATAATTTTGATGCTATTATCATCATCATTCCTCTGCTCTTCCGGCAACGATTTGAACCTCTATGACTTACGCGCTCCTTCTTTGAAACTTCTCTGGAAATCTCAGTCTCTGGATCAATCTAATCACCTACTGTCTTTGCTTTTATTCTTCGGCAGTTGAGGTCTCCTGACAAAAAACTACTTGACCATGCAGGTTGATGCTGCTATAGACTTCGAGCTTCTGGATTCTGCGTGGTCTGCCACCCAGCTTGAGATTCCCTTTACATGAGTCTGGTTGGTTATCTCATTCATTTCCCCACTAGGTATCCTAAGCCTTTATCATTCTTTTCAACTCAAGGTGCTGACCCTTTCACCCTTTCTTGACAGTTCTTACATGATCTTCCTAAACACAGCTAAAAATGTAATTATATTCTCACATCTTTCTCTTCAAACTCCTAGGGACAGGTCTTCTAGTTTCTGTCTTAGACGAGTTATCTACCTATGTTCCAGATAACTTCCCTTCTCACCCCTTTGGAAACCCGTATCTACCAATTATCTCTTTTCTCTCTCATTTATTTCAGGCCCCAAACATGCTCAAATCTCTCCAGTCTTAACCAAACAAAATAACGCCTCTCTGAATGCGGAATCCCCTTCTATCTTTTGTCCCATCTCCTTTCCTCTACAGCTAAATGTCTTGACACTGCCAAATGTCCTCTGGGGCCAAACTGACCTTGGTTGAGAACCACTAATTAGAAGATAGGGTGGTATAGGACTTCCCTGGTGGCGCAATGGTTAAGAATCTGCCTGTCAATAAAGGCTACATGATTTTTTAAATCACTTTTATAGCAGATATTACTTATTCATTTTGTCACATTTATTTTCAATTGTTCTTGTGGTGACATTTTAATGAATAATACAAAAGCAATGCTCAATTCAAAATGACACCTTGAACCTCCGAAACAAAAACACGGTCGTTATATAAAAACAATTTGTTGTTCCTCCCCCATCCCCTGCCACAAAATCCACATAATTCACATGCAGTCCACTCCTGACTATGCAGCTGACTTGAGATTATATGATCATACCTGCAACATCGAATTCAATTTCCAGTGTGACCTTGCTTGTGATTGAAGAGTCTCGGAGGAGCTGACTGGCTTCCTCAAAGGTGCTGTCTTCAGTTGGAATTCCATTAATGGCCAGCACTCTGTCTCCAATCTGTAGCACCCCACATCTGAATTTAGAACCACACATTACAGGTCATAGATGGAGTAAATAATTATCCAGTTGAAGCTGCCAAGATCCTGGCAAATAGCATTTGGTCTTATTTATTTAATGTTGTGGGCATCTTATTAGGACAACTGCAATATCCCACATTCCTTTTTTTTTTTTAATAAAAGTGTAGTTGATTTACAATATTGTGTTAGTTTCAGGTGTACAGCAAAGTGATTCGGTTATATGCAATGTCCTACATTCTTGCATTTCATGGCTACAAATGTGAGCAAGGGAATCTTGAAGTATTCCAGAAAAGTAATTAATAATTCAGCACCATGGTATTGTTATAATCTGATCTGAACCAATATATAGTAATGATGAATGTGCATTCCCTCATGGCAGAGAAATTATTATGAAGTTTGGACTTCAGAGATTTTTTAAATGGATTTATTTTTCCTTTTAAATTAATTTAGCCTCTAGTCGCCAACGGACAAAAATCTGCTAAAGGCCCTCATGCTCGTTATTCTTTCTCAAACCTGATCAAGAACATAAAATTTTATTGTCAGAACAGAGTTCATCACTCTTGCATTTCCTGCATTGAGCACTGTTCCATAATTTATTAGCTAGTCAAAGATAGCCAGCGAGAAATGCAGGGCAGACCACGATGCCGTGAAAGAAAATGTCTCACCTCTCGGCCGGGCTGTCAGCTTCAATATAGGAAATCAGAGGTGGAGAGGAGAGGGTCTCTGTGGCAAACACACTGCCCTGCAGTTGAATCCCAAATCCTGTGACAGGATCTGCTGTGAGCACAACCTCTGTGGTTTCTGTGTGGACAACCTGCCCAGCCAAGCCCACCGTACTGGAGGCTAATGACACTAGAGGAACAAACACACACACAAGAAATGACTTTAGACTGGAACAGGCACCAGGAACGCCAGCGTTTCTGAAACAGATCATGTCTCCGGAACAAAAGCTCATTGGCAATGGTGGGATGTGAGGTTTTGGTCTTCTAGCATAAAAAGTTTCACCAGGGCCGAACAGGATAGACGAATCTCCCAATATTTGTCACATCTAAGTCACAGCATCAGTGTAGCCCCCTCCTCAGGCCCACCCCTAATAGCAGGGACAGTTGTGGGAGCTGTAGGAAGAGGATGGTCTTGGGGTCAGGGTACCTGGGGTCTAGTCCTGGCTCGACCACTAAGCAACCAGTTGGGTGACCTTGGGGTAAGTCATTTTATCTCCTTCCTATCTAGGGAAATGGGGGTTGGGCTTAACTGGTCTAATGTGTTTTTCTTCCCCCCACTTTAGCCATTTGTACCTAAGCTTCCAGCTTTTTACAAACAATTTGACCTTCAGTTTTGAAGAAACAACTGATCTAAGTCTGGCTCCTGGGGAGATGAGGATGCTCTGGTCATCAGACTTAACGTGGCGTTGGGTTGCCACAGTGGAGTCCTTTAAACCCTACATTCCTCCTACCTGCAAATTTGGTCTCTTCAGCTCTTGTTCTTTCCCACTGGCTCGCCAGCCTGTTTTGTCATCTCTTATTTCATTCATTGCTCTGATGATTCATCCAAGCCCCCAGGCACACAGCTGTCTTGTTCCCATTCCCGACCTAGGTCGTGAAGAAGCATCCTCCTGGGATGCCTTCCTCTCAGCGCTGCTCACTGGCACGCGTGCCTCCTTTGTTCTCTGTGAGCAAGCTCTCTGCCTGTACGGTCCTGCGCTTGACTGACACTTCCTCCGATAAAGGTCTCTGGCCTCCTTCCTCCAACTGACACCTGATGACACCATACACCTCAGGACCCTCTCCAACCAGAAGCTATTTTCCCTCACGCTCCCTGCCTGGGGCAAGGAGAGAGAAGGGTTTAGAATACTCCTTGCTCCCCGTATGCAGTGCTGTTTATCTCAAATCACTCCTGTTTCAAGTTCCATATTCTGTATGTATTTCTGCTTTGTCTCATCTTCAAACCCATAGTTTCCTGTTTTTGCAAAGTCCCTCCAATTTCCTCACTGACTTCAGGACTTGGCTCTTAACCTACCTCCTCTAACCCTTCGTTGTCCTCGGCTCCTTTGACATCATGGCCGTAATCTCCTGACATGCTGGCTTGACGGTTCTTCATCTCTCTCAATGCCAGTTACTAGCAGTTCCATCCTCCTCCAGTTCTCTGCCAGCAGAGCCCTATGCTAGACCCCATCTTCCTTCAAAGCGGTTAGAGCTCCAGGATCTCAACACCTGAATCCTCCTTATTGATCACACGTTCTTATGAACCATCTTCCTGAGTCCCTACAATCTGACTTTCTCCTCTTTATGACATCTAGTCCCATCTTCTCTCACTTGTCTCCTAGTCTAATGGCTTTCAAACAATATTTTTAGCAACAGATATCCCCCCCCCTTCATATGAAAGCACGTAAGAGATGCCCTTGTATTCCAGATAAAAACATAGCTACTGCAGGTAGTGAGGTAGGAGCAGAACACTCCAGAAAGCCTCTGCCTCCCTCAGGTGAGAATCTGGTTTGCAAGCCATCATCTTTCCTCCACACTCCACCTGGACCTCCGGTGACTATTTCAAGGATGGCTCTGCTAGTATTCTTACACCTCATGTGATTTTGTCTACTCTCATACACCATACTCTTCGGTAATAGCCAGTCACTCCACTGTTGTTACTGAGTTGCTGAAGGGTGCTACAGAGAGTCATGACGAATTCACATTATTCTCTATGGGGCCCTGGAATCTTTTGTGGTGTAATATTTTGGCACCTTATTTGATTCCTCATGGGATTTTTCACAAACATTTCTACTCCTTTAAGCGTCAAACTTTACTTCCTTTCCTACAAGACTGAAAAGATCCAGCCATTTGACAAGAATTCCTTAAACAACATGCTTCTCAACCTCAGCTTCTCACTATCATCATTTGCTCTCCCCCTCAACCCCCATTTCAGGAGGACGTACAAGGCTAATTCTTCCTTTCATTATTTTTGATACTATCCCTCCCTTTCCACTACCTCTGTGATTTTGTGCCATAAAAACTTCTCTCTTGACATTTTCCCTAATTTTCCTACTCACTCCCCTAGCTTTCTGACCTTTCTCTATAGATTTGTACTGATTCCCAAACTGTTTGCAATTGACTTCTCCCTTCACCCTTTACTGTAACTACTCTCAAGAAGATGACTTCCTGATTGCCAAAATCAATGGCCTCGTCCTCTCTAACCACTCTGCAGCAACTGGCTTTGGGAACTATCCCTTTCTTCCTGAAGTTCCTCTCTTACTTTTGATGAGGCTTTGTTCTTAGTTTCTTACTTTTCCAGCCCTTACCACTTCCTTTGCCTTCTGCACTCCAAACATAGAGCTGACCACGGTTCTGTCCTAAGTGTTTTCTACTCTCATTCTTTCCCCCATTCACTTCCAGCGCACCCGTAATATGACATCTCATGGATCTTCTCGTGTCTCCCTCTCTAGACTCTCTCAAGCTCCAGTGATGAATTTCCTTGATGTCCCATCCACAAGGATGTCTCACTGACTCCTCAAACTCAACATCTTCAAATTGAGTTAATCATCTTCTCTTTCTCATTGCCATCACTATTTCTACGAATGGAACCATCATGTTGACAGTCCTCCAGGCTTGAAATCTCAACGTAACCTTTGACTCACAACTCATTGTCTTAAATCCAATCAGTTGCTAAGTTCTCCCAGGATGATGACTAAAATATATCTGGTATAAATCCTCTTTTCCCTTCTTATCGCCAATGCCTTAATTCAGGCTCTCATTGCATGCAATTCATTATTCCAATTATTCTAATATAACTGTTTCTGGGTCCCATCATGGCCAGTGCTTTCTGCATATTATTGCCAGATTAACTTTGTTTAAGATGAGGCCCCAACTTCTCTACTCTCTTAGAGTAGAGCCTCATCACTGCTAGTAGAGATTACTACATAGGCTTCCAACCAGTGTCCTTGCCCCTTATCTTTTGCTAACAGCTCCAAATTGCTCCCAAGGGGCTTTTCTGCTATGCAAAGGTCACCCCCACCCCCAGTTTAGATTCTTTTAATGGCTCCCGATTTCCTAGAGAAAAAAATCTTTAATTCTAGCAGACTATGCAGGATCCTTCATAAGTTCATTTTCTCCTGCCCATCCAGTCTCATATTCCCTTATGCTCTGTGCCTGAGTCATGTTCTCCAGGCCTGCTCTCATGCCTCTGCACCTCTGTATGTGCTGTGCCCTCTGCCACTTTAGCCCTTCTCTTGTTTTTTTTTGATATTTATTTATTTGGTTGCACTGGGTCTTAGTTGCAGCAGGTGGGCTCCTTGGTTGCAGCACATGGGTTCCTTAGTTGCAGCAGGTGGGCTCCTTAGTTGTGGCATGGGGCTCCTGAGTTGTGGCATTTGAACTCTTAGTTGTGGCATGAATGTGGGATCTAGTTCCCTGACTAGGGATCGAACCTGGGCCCCCTGCATTGGGCGTGCAGAGTCTTATCCACTGCGCCACCAGGGAAGTACCCCCCTTGGGTTTTTTTTTTTTTTTTTTTTTTTTTGTGGTACACGGACCTCTCACTGCTGCGGGCCTCTCCCATTGCGGGGCACAGGCTCCGGACGCGCAGGCTCGGCGGCCATGGCTCACGGGCCCAGCCGCTCCACGGCATGTGGGATCTTCCCGGACTGGGGCACGAACCCGTGTCCCCTGCATCCGCAGGCGGATTCTCAACCACTGCGCCACCAGGGAAGCCCCCACCTTGGGTTTTTAATATCCCATCCCTTGCCTTATCCAGATAGAATTAGATATTTACTTTTCTACATTTCCACTTTTCTAATACATGGTCCTAGTTCAGCATTCATCAGGTTTTTATTTGCCTGCCTGTCTCTCCACTTGACCCTGAGTTCTTTAAAGATTGGGACCAGATCTTTTCCTCTCTGAAATTCCAGTGCCTGCAACATTCCATGAAGGCTAAACACATGAGGAATGAATCCAGTTTTGTAATATCAACACTTTCCTTTTTGGAACCAATACTTGATGCAGATTCTGCTGAGTCAAGGAATTAGATGTTGTTCTTTGGGACCCTAAGTATTCTACCATGTAGATCATTCCAGCACTGAAGCTGACATGGCAGAGGATGGTGAGATGGATCATTTTTCCAGTAGCAGTGAGGAAAATCTACTTCTTTTTTTAAAAAAATAAATTTATTTATTTTTGGCTGTGTTGGGTCTATGTTTCTGTGCGAGGGCTTTCTCCAGTTGCGGTGAGCGGGGGCCACTCTTCATCGCGGTTTGTGGGCCTCGTGCTGTCGCTGCCTCTTCCGTTGCGGGGCACAGGCTCCAGATGCGCAGACTCAGTAGTTGTGGCTCATGGGCCTAACCGCTCCATGGCATGTGAGATTTTCCCAGACCAAGGCTCGAAACCATGTCCCCTGCGTTGGCAGGCAGATTCTTAACCACTGCACCACCAGGGAAACCCTGGCTTCCCTTGGGAAATCTACTTCTTAAGAAGCACCATCATTGTTCTTTCCCAGCAGAATTAATGTCAATGAGGTTAAAGTAGCCTGTATTAGGAGATGAAAGTAGCCTCCAACCCTAAACTTTTTTACAGATGGTGGCCCACAATTCCAAGATCTGACACATAAACTATCAAATATTAATTCAGATCATATTTTCTAGTGTGCCTTTGTTGATATCAGCTGTACTTTGATTGCTCTCCAGACCATACATTTTGTTACTGATGGCCACAAAACCAGTAGAAAACCAGTACCATTTCCTGTCAGTAAGGATCTGGAGAGTTGCATTTCTTTCCAGTTAGTATTCATAGCAGGTGGGAATATAATATTAGAACATCACCTATTTGGCAGATGACTGGCACCCTGTCTTCTTACTTTTTGGACTTCAACAGGAATACTTTACTTTCTATGGAACTTTCTATAGGTTCACATTAATATTTTTTCCATTTGTGATCCCAATTTGGTATAGGTTGTTGGACTACTCATTTGGAGTTAAACGTTATTTTTGAATTGTTAAGTCAGCCGATTACTATTTCCACTAAGAAAAAATCAAGAAGGAAAAGTAATTTAATAGTAATAGGGGGAATTAGTTTAGATACAGTAAAGACGTTCTCAAAGAAGAGACTTGCTATATTTTTCTGGAACAGTTAGAGAAGATAGTTGAGGAATTTCATTCTCTAGAAGGTCTTGAAATAGAAATTCACTATGGGTATCATTAAATTCATAAGCTCTGTCTGGAGGCAAGTTGAAGTGATAGAGATTATTAGGACATTTAATTTAGAATTAGAATGTATTAAACATTGGTTTTGTAATTTTATGAAGAATATAGGATTATATTAAATAATCTAGGATTTTACCATTAACTCTAAAAGTCCTCTGACATACTAGAATCTGTTCTTTGAAACAGTAAAATTTCATTGGAAATTCAATGTATTGATTACTCACACATATTAAAGTCTTAAAAATTACTACCAGAGACGAAAAAGATAAATTGAAGATTTAAAGATGATGGGCCAGAAGAAAAAACAACCAATGCTACTTGGAGGAGAAAAAGATGAGCTTGATTATCCTGCTTCACGAATGTGGTCAACCAGCAGAAGAAAATAAAGGTGATGGATGAATTATAACCCCGTAGTTTAAACAGCTGTATAAAGCATTCTCCCTCTCCAGCAGCAAATACTCCTGCAAGTTCTGGCCTCAGGTGTGCCTGTTTGTACTCACAGGTGAAGATGGAAAAGACTACATTGCTGACACGCTGTGTTTGAATACTGCTAACTGGCGTGTGCCAAGGCTGTGCGCAGGATTCGCACCTGCTCTGTTCTGTTCTCACTCCCATTTGGAGGGTTCTGCAGAAGATGACCCTGTGTTTTTGTCAATTCTTGTCTCTCCTAGTGTAAGAAAGGGAGGGGAGGCCAAAGACAACTGGTTAGATGCTAAGGTTTAAAAATCTGCCAAATGGGGCTTCCCTGGTGGCGCAGTGGTTGAAAGTCCGCCTGCCGATGCGGGGGACGCGGGTTCGTGCCCTGGTCCGGGAAGATCCCACATGCCGTGCAGCGGCTGGGCCCGTGAGCCATGGCCGCTGAGCCTGCGCGTCCGGAGCCTGTGCTCTGCAACGGGAGAGGCCCACGTACCACAAAAATTAAAAAAAAAAAAAAAAAAAATCTGCCAAATGTTTCCTTAATTTAGATGGCTATGAGATTTACTGTCAGATATGAAAAGCATTTTAAAAGTATATAGAGAAATGGACCTCAAAGATTTTTTTTTTTAAACAAGGGAAAGTGCGAACACAGGCCCCCCACTACCACAAGTTATGCAGCCGAATGTCCCTCAGTTGGGGAAATCGCAGGGGTCAGCGCATCCAGAGTACAATGGATGAGACTCGCCCTGGGAAAACCACCTTCATAATCATGGTATCTCCCCTGCCACGTAAGTATCAAAGATTTATTAATGTACTGTGTTTGCCATTCTTGGATCCGGTAGTTGAAGACCTGTATGTCACTGAAGTTTTCCACATTAGAGTCCACCTGCTGTGGACTCAGCACATCGTGTATCACATGATCCAGTTCAGGAGACAGTGGGAGCGGCTAACAGCCTTCTTCTCCAAATGGGGGTGGAGGCAGCTCTTAAGCTGCCCCCTTCGAGGTCGCCCTGCATGGTCATTTATAAAAGCTTACCATGAGCTGTCTTTGTCTTCTGTTCTTTTTTCAGGGGCTGGTGGAAGGGGCACAGATTGTTAGGTTTTTTCACTCTCTTCCTTTCAGCTCTTTTCAGTGGTGCCCTCCCTAGTAGTAAGTGATAACCACAGAAGAGGCAAAGATTATTCTGAGAATGTGTTCTAAGTTCTACCCTTTTCTGCAATTCAGGCAGACTGGGAACAGGCAAGCGTCTACACTGGCTCTGTGTAATGGAGCAGGAAGCAGGAGGAACTAGCCAGATCCACTGCTCAGTCATGCCCTGCCATCACAGGGGATGATGGGGTTCTGGAAGGGGACTTGGCCTCTGTGGCAGAAAAAGGAGCAGCTCAGGCCGTGGGGGAAAGGTCAGTAAGAATCCAGAAGAGGTGACAAGAGGGTTCCCTCTGTGACATGGCTCTGCCACCCTCCCAGGGCTTTGTGACACTCCTGGAAGCCTAGTGCTGGGGGTACTTATCATTTTCCCTGTGACACAAACATGGCACTTTACTCTTTTAATCCTTGTAACATGTTGTTACGGACTTCCTGTATTTTCCCCTTTGGTCAATGACACAGAATGTTTTAATATTTATGTGAGAAGATTTCATTCTTTTCTGGCCATGTCTTTCTTTGTATTAGAAACATATGTGAGAATTTTTTCTGTTCTGCAGGCTCTGGCCTCAACTCATCACCAATACAGCAAAGAGACTTTTATTATATTTGTTGTGACTTTGCCATGATTTGGCATCCATACAAACGGCCTGGTTGCTATAGAAACATAAGTATTAGAAAGGGGGCAGCAAATGGTGGCACAGAATAAAGACATAAATAAAGTGATGGAAATAAACCATGGTATAGTGAGAGTAGCAATAAAACTTTTATTATCAGCTATTTGGGAAAACCTTTACATATAACGTGACCATACCAAGCTTAAGCAAAAGAGAAAAAGAAAACCAAAAAACTAAATCCGCAGTTTTTTTCTGACTTTGGAAAACTATCATTATTTTTTTTTTTAGGTCTTTTTGAAGTGGGTATAAAAGTTTATAGTTTTTGTATCTTATTGTTTGATTAAAATACAAATGTATGATTTCCCAAGACAAATTCTGATAGGTACATGGTCAGTGGTGCTCGTCTACAGTCTACAGCAAACATAAATATCAAGAAATTTCTAGAACCAGGTTTCTGCTTATATTTCTACTATGTTGGAGAATAATGTGCTGTTTCAAGAGAGAATTTATCAGTTGGTTATGGGTATTGGTGAAAGTGTGGTCTCGGCTTTGTTTCCTACTACAAATTTCAAGATGTGTAGGGCTTCCCTGGTGGCGCAGTAGTTAAGAATCCGCCTGCCAATGCAGGGGACATGGGTTGGAGACCTGGTCCAGGAAGATCCCACATGCTGCGGAGCAACTAAGCCCGTGCGTCACAACTACTGAGGCTGCACTCCGGAGCCCACATGCCACAACTACTGAGCCCATGCGCCACAACTACTGAAGCCAGTGTGCCTAGAGCCTGTGCTCCACAACAAAGAGAAGCCATCGCAATGAGAAGCCCACGCACTGCAACGAAGAGTAGCCCCTGCTCGCTGCAACTACAGAAAGCCTGTGTGCAGCAACGAAGACCCAACACAGCCAAAAAAAAAACAACCCCAAAACAAAAAACTTTAAGATGTGTAAACATCCACCTGAGATAGCCAAACAGATTATCATTTATTTGTAGTCACTAATATCCTTAATAAAGACAGCAGTCTTACCTCACACAAACAAATGTTTGGCCATTAAAGTAGAAGTAAGAACATGAATGCATCCGTTTTAATTGCTTTTCCCTGTTGAGGGCTGTTAGCCTGTTTTCTCTCAGTAAGCAGTGTTGCACAAGAAGCCATTTTATGTAAAAAATCTCATAAAAATATCCACCACAAATCCTGAGGCATTAAATGGAAGACTCAACCTATGTATTATGTCAAAGTGAAACCATGTGAAAAATGCCTAAGTGTGAGAGCACTGTTAACATTTCAGATTTAGGCATCATAATAGCAAACACTTAAACTATTCAAAATAGCTAACAATTTCAATAGTGCTTACTATTTAATAAGCATTGTTCTAGCATATATATATTATATATATAGTATATATATAATTATAGTTCTTATTTCATTGGGTAATTGTGAAGATTATAAGAGAATATACCATTATTCATACATATATATGAACATATCATATATATATATATGAATATAAAGTCTAGAATGTATTTCTTGCCCTGCATGTTCCTTTCAGTGACGAGAATATATACATACACACACACACACACACACACACACACACACACACACACACACACACATTTTCATATAATCTTCACAATTACCCAATAAGGTAAATACTATAATTAGCCCCACTTTGTAGCTAAGAAGGCCAAGGTACAGAGAGCTTAAAAAATCTGCTCAAGGTCCTAGAGCTAGAAATTAATGACACTGGGATGAGAACCCACACAACCTGGTTCCAGAGGCTATGCTCATAACCAGTTCACGATGTTGCCTTCAACTCATTTCTTCCACGAGTAAATAATTTACTCTCTCGAGTCAGCTAAGAAACATATGAGGCTCTAGAAGCTTCTTGTTCTCAGTCTTCCTTCTATTTACCTATACTAAAGATGACAAATCTTATATTTGAAGGGATATGCACGTCAATGTCATGAATACACCACAGTGGAGGTTTGTGATGGTTTTCCTTGTAAGGAAACCTCAGGTTCTTATAACATGAAGAGACCATGTCCCAGTATGGGTGATGGCTGGTCTCCTACACTGATGGTGGCATTGGTAGGCCTGGCCACAGACCCACCTCTGAAGATGACTCTCTGGCAAACCAGCTGAAGAGCCAATAGATCCAACCACCCTTCCTCACAAGAACATTTTCTCTTTAACACCAGTCTTGAAGCACCTGGGTTTGGTTTTGTTTAGGTAACTTAAGAGTGGTCCTTACTTTATCCCCATGGTAAGCACAGGAAGAGATCCCATCTTCTTTGAGCTTCTTTACAAGAATCACAATCATGGCCACCAAAAAAAAAACCAAGAAATACTTACACCTCTCTATGATTAGATCTGGTTGGAGAGATAGGTGTTCTCTTCCTTTAAAACTTATGTGATTATGATGAGAGATTATATTCTGCCCTCCCGTCACCACAAAAGAAAAATTTAGGAGTGATGTGTTTCTTCCCTTCTTCCCTAAGGCATTTAACCACCCTTTTCTTGTTTACAGGTACAACCAGGTATCCAGAAGCAAGCAGCCAACCACATCTTCCTAGTCTTGCCTAATCTATAATGTGCTTGGCTGTCCCAGAAGATCATATTTCTAAGAATCACAGTCAAAATTCCTGGACCTTAGGACGCTTGTTGTAAAGACGAGCATCCTTCAATCTTCCTGATGCTGGAGTGAGTAACAGAGATATATGTTAGGGCAGAGATTTTCAGTGGGGCAGGTTCCTGGGGAAAGTATTAGAATCTTGGGGAGTGAAATACAGTTTGAAAAGGCACATTCAAGGCGAATGAGATATGGTTTGAAAACGCATGTTTAAACTTATCATTGACTTTCTTGCAGGGGGAGGTTCATGAAATATAATTTAGTATGAAATTTATAATAATATTAAACAACTGCATGGAACTCTTATATTTATCAAAAGGGGGACCTAGTTTTCAAAAAATTGCTTTAGAGTGAATAAGAAACTAAGTACAAAGATTTCATGTCCAAAACTACCAGAATATAAGGAAGGCGTCTTAAAGAAAAAAAATCACATCTTTGGTTATTTTATCAGATCAAAAGAGCAAGAAAAAGATCTCAAAAAAACAGTTGTAGGCAAAGGTAGAATGAACTAATAACAAATTCAGTCTGAAACTGTATTTGGTGCAATCATTACCATGTCGATAAGAGAGACCATTTCAACGGTCTTTGGCACAGGGCTGTGAGCTGCTTAGCGTCTACCTGTGAAACACTCTTCCCGCAGGTTTCCTTACATCCAAGACTTCAACGGACCCACACGTTTCCTCCAGGCCAACAGTCATTGGCTAACATTTCACTTACGTGAGCTTTTGAAGTCTTTCTTTTTCAACCTCCTCCTCATCATGGTTCCCCGTGGGCTAGTGGAGTAGAGGCTTCGCGGCAAAGTGCCCATGTTCAGGGAGCTCAGGCTGTATGCACTCGTGGAGGTAGGAGAGAAGGATGAAGACAAAGCTGCTGTAAAAGAGTGAGGACTTGGCACAGAGCACTCTCAGGTGCGGTGTGAGCCTGCCACACCTGCCAACCAGCAACAATACAGAAAGACACACAAGAGGCACAGCAAGGGCTAGGAGGTTCCCCAACCAATAAGAGACCAGATCTCAGGGGCCATGGAGACAGCGCTTTAGAATCTGAGTTACAAGGGCCCGGAAACGCCTGAGAAGCAGCACTGATCCTCATAAATATAATGCAACACGGAGAGGCTCCATGAATTTTGCTTTAGACAAAAAAGTAAACATTAAAACAAGTTTCTCCATAAACAACAACTCAATGCATCATAAACATAACCTCATTTTCATAGATATTTTCTGACATGAATTTCACAAGTGGTTCCACATACACAAACAAGGTCTGAGAATACTGTACTGTATATACTATTCTGCATTGTTATTTCCTGACCACACATACAGCATTCGGAACCTTTACGTCTTTTCCTAACAACAAATGCTTTCTGATGGAAAAGAAGGACTTAAGAGATGACAGAAATGATAAGTTGCTACTAAATAAAGAAAAGCACACCACACCCATGAAACCAAAAATGGTATGAATCAGATGAGGAAGGGGTGAGAAGAATATAATTTAAGTAAAAGACCAGGAGGCGAAAGCCTGGAACATTACGAGGGCTGTTTGGAGGAGGTGCTTTCGCGAATGTCAGGGCTGGCGCTCTGCAATGGTCAGGGTGGTACGTATTATAGTGATGGTAGGTGTGAAGACTGCAGTGGTCGCTGGCCCAGGAATCCCAGGGAGGTTGCCTGTCGCTCCTCTGAATTTTCACTGCCCATATGAAGTGATGATGAGAAATAAGAAAAACAAACAAACAAACAAAGAACCAAAAAAAAAAAAAAGAGGACAAAGTAACTGAATTGCACAAATAAAAAGTGTAACAAAAAAAATGAAAGCTGCTTGCAAAAAACAAAAAATTAACTTTGCCCTTTTCTCAGTGGTCAGCAAAACTGATGATTAACATCAGGGATGGTAATTTTTCATCTTCCCAAGAATAATGCATGCCTTTCCCCAGCCCATTTTTTCTCCTTGTAAGATGACTATTGAATCAATTTCTAATCTCCCCCTGTGCTTCACAGCAGAGATTAAAAACATTTTTTTTTAAACTTAAAAGTCAACCCCACAAAGATCTATGGCACGAGATTAGTGATTAAAGATTTGCAAATCTTGGCCAGTTAGTAGCACTTGTTTTGAGAAAAAGAAAAGAAGGAACGATAAATCACATTGGCTCCTGATTCAAGGGGTTTACTAGTCACACATCACAATTTACTGCTCTGACATTTTAATTACACTACTATTCATCACTTGAACTTGATTTTTCTCAACAATAAACCACTCTAATCATCTATCATTATCAGGATCTTATTTATACTCTAATCAGAAGATAAAGGTCTCAATATATTTTATAATTTTGGGGGTATTTTTAAAAGATGTATTTACATTTGAAAGAGATATTTAATTATTAAAGTATTTCAAATACTTTATATTTCCTTAAGATACCATGAAATTTTAACAAAGTCAATTTCAAAATTCTGGTGTCCCCTTTATTTTCAAAAAATTGTGTATCATATTTCCATTCTAATTTCAGTATTGTTTAAATTTGATTTTCTACCCAGTGTTCTGAAACACGAGCACTTTTATGTTTGTTACTATATTGACATGAAATTTTTCATTTAAGTATCTTAAAAAATGAAAAATAAAATATGAACTTTTATCTCCTACTGGTATGATTCTAAGGTTAGCTGCCTTACATGTGAATGATTTTGCAGTATCTATTCATGTAGTGAGGTCAAATACTCTGTAAGTATTTAAAGGAGGGTTATTTACATAAGAGTTTAGATTATACCATCCGTGATATCAGCCTCACTGGCCACTTCACAGCCTTTCTGGAAATGAGACAGTAAATGGAACAAAAGCACTAGTGTGGACAGATCACCGTGGGCTGAGGCCAGCCTGAGTTTCTGTTCCGGCTCCAGCCCATCTTCAGTATATGACCCTGGCCAGTTACTCAACCTCTCTAGGCCTCAGTTTCCTCATATGTCAAGTGGAGGTCATGAAAGCATCTATTCCACAGGCCAACTGTGAGAATTATGTACCGAAGGTGTTTAGCATGATGCTCGTACACAGAATAAAATCCAATGACCCTTTATTAATAGCATTGATTCTGTCTACTTTCCATCTGCTTGCCAATGAATCATCTTTTAAAGGAAATAGATGTATCTCTCACTCAACAAATTTCACTCATTGAGCACTTAAGTTTAGAGAATATTTCAGGAATCTGCAGCACACTTTTCTGGCCACCATAATTTTGTAACCCTAAACCATCTGGCCCTTTCCTTCTATCCACTGCAGTTTCTAGTTTGGGTTCCATCTCCCTCGCCACTAATTCTACTTTTAAGCCACCACCTCCTTCACCTAGATCACCTCCTCATCTTCAGACTTGGTTCCCTGGTTCATCTCTGTATCCACAATACAGAATGATCTTTCAAATACATAAGTTAGATCATGTGACTCCCATTTAAGGTACTTCAATGGGTTACAATTACAAACAGAATCAAAAGTGATGCCTACTTATCTCTCCAGCTTCATCCCCTAGCACTCTCCTCATCACCGCCTGTTTGAGCCATGTTGGTCTTCTGTCTTGTCTTTAACAAGCCAGGCTGCTTCCTGCCTCAGGGCATTTGCACTTCCTGTTCTTCCTACCTCTAATATTCTTCTCCCCCTTGTTTGCATGGCTGGCTTCTTACTATCATTCAGGTCTCAGCTCAGGTACCACCACCTCAGAGTTGTTCTGACATCCTTGGATGAAGTAGCTGCCCTCTCCCATCCATGCTATCCCACTGCTGTTTTATATTCTTCATACCACTTATTACTGTCTGAAATGGCTTTATTTATTTAATATACTTTTAATGTTTGTCCCTCTATACTGGAATGTTAATTCCATGAGACTAGGAATCCACTTTGCTTGTCCTGCTCACTAGATGTATCATGGCAACTAGAATAGTGTCTGTTATATAATGACTGATGAATGAATGAATGAATGAGTGAATGGATGCATGCATGAATGAACAGGAATATCAGCCAGAGGGTCCATGTCCACACTGTCCACACTGCAGCAGCAGTTTCCTTGGGATAAAGAGCACTGCCCAGGAAGTCCCTGATGGATTCTCTTTCACCATCCTCATTCTACTTTAGGGTGTACCAGAAGACTTCTTAGCAAGATGCAGTCATTGCTGGGTCTGGCTAATCTACCCCACAGCCATTCTATTGAGCTCTACAAAATATTGTCAAATGAGGTACAGTGAGTGAACTTCAGAATTCTACACTCACTTTTCGACCCAGTTCTTTATGAAGTGCTTTGAAAATTACTGGGCATCTTTGATTACTGTTGAGCCCAATTAATAACACAATAAGAAAGCTATTGAGCACCTATTGTATGCCTGGCACTGTGCCATTTGTGGCAGGCAGGTTAAATGTAGGTCATAACATTTACTTTGACTTTGAACTACTACTGGGGACTAAATCTTCATACACATAAAATAATGAGAAAAATTATATTTGATAATGCACAAAACTGCATGCCATTGATAATGAATGCAAAAGGCGTTCAACAAACAATGTAGGCCAGAGAAGACAGCTATAGCCTATTTTGAACATGCACTCTAAATCTATTCTGTTTTATGGTGGTGTACTTAATACTCATATGTTGCAAGTATTTTAGTCTAAAAATTAGATGTTACATTTCTGGCATGCTCTTTCATTTTACAAAAAGCATTCATTTATATTCTCCCATTTAATGGTCCCCATAATAACAGTCAGCTTTCACTGAGTACTCACTATATACCAGGCACTGTGCTAAGTACTTTTACATGGATTATCTCAGATAATACTCACGATATACCTATGAGGTAGGTATTATTATAATACCAATTTTACAGATGAAGAAACTGAGGTATACCAAAGTTGGGTAACTTGCTAAGTTCCCAAGTGGTGGAGCCAGAATTAAAGTGCTGCAAGTCTGACTCTGAGTTGCTGCCCTCAGCCACCATACTCCACTGCCTCTTCCTATGTGTGTTCCTAAGTCCTTTGTTACAGATAAACAGCAAGGAAAATATAATGTTTTTCCTATCATTCTATGGTGACATCGCTGTTGAAATCTTGAGGTATCTGATATGGAAGGTACTTCTGTTTGTTCTCTTCTCTGACTGTACCCTCTTGTCCTGTCCAGGAGTCCAAGGGTGTAGGCAACAGCTACTCTGGTGGTTGCTCCTGGGGCTCAGAAATGGAAGTCCTCCTGGTACTGAATGTATAGAATCTCATGACTCTGCTCACATTTTCTTTTCCAAACTCTTTTACAAAGTTTCCTCCAGTCATGACTATGTCTCCCAAAAACCCTCAGTGGGAACAATTTCTGAGCTCTTTCAAAAAAATCACTCTTGGGGCTTCCCTGGTGGTGCAGTGGTTGAGAGTCTGCCTGCCGATGCAGGGGACACGGGTTCGTGCCCCGGTCCGGGAAGATCCCACATGCCGCGAAGCGGCTGGGCCCGTGAGCCATGGCCTCTGAGCCTGCGTGTCCGGAGCCTGTGCTCCACAACAGGAGAGGCCACAACAGTGAGAGGCCCACGTACTGCAAAAAAAAAAAAAAAATCATTCTTGTTGGCTTTTTGAATGTTGCTACTTCCCAGCAAAAGGCACAATTAATTTATTCCTGGTTGATGTGCCCATTTCTATATTTCCCTGAATGCTATATTTTCCTGAATGCTTTGTTGCTAAGCAAAATCTGGGAAATGTTATATCTCCATCCACCTATGGGATGAGAGACATGCTGTTTAGGCATCAGAGATTTTGAAAAAATAACCAGAACTTTCTTGCAGTAAAAGGGTAAAACTATGTAAAACAACCCACTACATACCAAAACAGAAGTTTGCGAATTATAAACATAATAACATTTTTGAGGATTAATGGGGATTTAATTATGCTTAAGAGCCAATAGTTATTTCTTCTTGGAAATACAAGTCTGATTCTAATGCAAAATGTAGGGAGATGTCTGTACGTTAGATAAAGAAGATGGTGAACAACTTTCAACAAAAGTGGATGACAGGGTCAAAAACAGAAGCTAGAACTACTAAAATGACCAGCCCTTCAGCCCCGTGAAAAATCACAAATGATGTCAGGTTTTCCACAGTGAAGAAAGGAAAAATTAATTTTTGGTCTCCATTCATTTTAGTATATAAATTCATCTTCTCAGACTGTCTTGGCAGGTAAAAATATTTAATATTTCATGAGTGGAAACTATTTGAACTATTTATGATTTGTATACAGGGCAAATAAAAGGTGGGAAAAATGAGGTTGCTAAAGACAATGACATTTTTATAGGGTCTGTTCACTTTCCTGATGCACTGATACCAGAATTTACCAAGCGAAATCTCATGCTGAAAAAGCATTAGGCAGTGTGCACTGTTGTGCCCACCGTGCTCCAAATCCAGTGGCGACTTCAGATAAATTGAGAACAAATTTAATGATTTTAGAAATCTCCCTTCTAAGCCAGTGAGCGGGAAAGGCCCGCATGGCCACTTGATGGGAAGGGAACGTTCCCATGAATTGCACCCCCTTATCATCCATTCAAATGAGGCAGAATTTCATAAACTGCCTCGGCTGCCTCATTTCTCCAACTCCAATGTGCAAAATTAAAATCTGATAAAGGGAATGCTGTACTGGAGATTTTCATTAGCTCCAGGGCTGTCTAAGCTCCATTTAATTTAAAAAGGTTGCATCCAGCTGACTCATTCAGTATGAAAATTATTTGGTACCACTTTTTTTTTCTAAACTGTGGAAAAGTGCAGTGTGTTTTAGAAGGTTGGAGACATAGGATACAAATGACCTCCTCATAAGCAAAATTTCCGTTCCAGAGAAAATTCTTCTCTTGCTAACTAAACGTACAGAAATGTGTTCTTCGCCCTTAGGGAGCCCTGATAGTATTAGTGAGGCTTCTAGGAATTGGGTTTCAAGGAATAAAAGTGGAGGGTGCTTGGTTTAAGGAAAAGGAGGGAGGAGGCTTGGAACAAAGACCTCCCTGGAGAGTCTTCCCTCATTTGATTTTGGGCTCAAAGTCCTCTTTCTTGCACTGGGTTTTATTTAAAGATGCCTAGGTGGGATGGTATATAAATGCTCAGCAAGCAGATCTGTGAGCTTCAAGACAGTGGAAATGCAGATTCCCTCAGTTGACACTTGTTACTGCATAACTGTAGTGAAATATTCTGATACTCCCAGGAGAAATATTTGGTCAGAAATGTTGTTCTCCATCCTAAGAAAAAAACTACTCTGGCGAACAGACAAAATCTAGAGAAAGTCAGCCATCATGCAACTCTTCCCACCCACCTCCCCCAATATTTGAAGGGTCTGGTATGATACCCACTTTATTTTTAAAAACTGGGAGTTTTACTATTTGCCTTTACTGTCCTTTAAGCAGAGTGGAAATTCAATATGAATAACAGGAAGTCAAATTATTTCCCTTCTCTCCACACTCAATTTGCACCAAAGGCTTAAAAAAAAAAAAAATCAGATAGTACAAGCCTGAAAATTCTATTTCGAACAACGTTTCTTTCCTCAATTTGGGGGTTTCAAGTAAATTACCTGTGGCTTGAGAAAAGGAATTTGGAAGAAGAGTAAACAAAGATCACCTGTTGTTTTGAAAAGAAATGACAGAGGCAGAATTAAACTCAGTGTCTCCCTGCTTTCTAACTCTGCTGGAGAAGCAATCATTGCAAGGGGAGGATAACAGAGATTTATCCGGATGGATCCTCTCACCATGGTCAGGTCCCTTCAGGGCCAGGCGGGTCTGATGATGGGGAAGAATCTCAAGCTTGACCTGGTCGGTGGTGTTAGCCAGGAACTGGGTTGCTTCTGCGAGCGTACAGTACTCCATGCTGGTCCCGTCGATGGACAGGATGTGATCGCCCACGTGCAGAGCACCACATCTACGTAAAAGAGAAAGTCTCACTACAATGGCATGCCCTCCTCCTTGGATTCCGACTTTCACGTCCTCATAGTTAAAACTTCACACAGTTTTCACTTACTTAAGAAAAAAAAGGAATCGTTTGGATGTTATAGGAAACACCGCCTCTCAGATGTTAAGTTCCTTGGCTATGAAGAGGAATGTAAAACCTTGTAGAATATATAGAAAAACTCAAGGAAATGTTTTTATTTTGTCCTTCATAAAAAATATATTATTTGGGGGGTGGTGATGCTGCAAGTTGAGGGGAAGTGAGCAGCAAAGGAGGGAAGAACAGGAAAATGTCTCCCCTTGACTTTTTTCTGTGATTTTTTCCTCCTAGGTTTTTATATCTGTGAGTTGGTAAACATTCAGAATGTTAAGATGTGACTCACAGAATGGGAATAGGGTCATTTACAAATATTTTCTGTGTTAATGGGAATAACTTGGGGAAAGATTCAGCCAGTGCTTGCTCAGAATTGTCTCACTCAAGCTCCCAGATCACCAGTGCTTGATTACTGTGTTTTATTTTGTTTTTCTGGAGTTAAACAATTACTAGTACAAAAGCTCTCGATGATGATGGAAATTATGCAGGAGCCAAAGAGTAGTCAAAGGAGGCCTTCCTGGGGAGTGGAGCGTGGGGGGGGCGGGTAGCTGGGATGGGGGAGGGGCTGGCTGCTACATCTTGCTGAACTCAAGAGACTGGCTACTGGATGAGTTGAGAACAGCAAACACAGCAGTCAGGGGCTTCCCTGGTGGCGCAGTGGTTGAGAGTCCGCCTGCCGATGCCGGGGACACGGGTTCGTGCCCCGGTCTGGGAAGATCCCACATGCCGTGGAGCGGCTGGGCCCGTGAGCCATGGCCGCTGAGCCTGCGCGTCCGGAGCCTGTGCTCCGCAACGGGAGAGGCCACAACAGTGAGAGGCCCGCGTACCGCAAAACAACAACAACAACAACAAAAAACCCCACAGCAGTCAGCATCCCGAGGTACCAGTCAAGTGGACAGCTGCTTAAACTGCTTACCTGCTGTGAAATGGGAAAGAAACAGGGAGAAAATGAAAGCATCCTGCATGGGAGAGTACCCGTGGGTCAATGGCCATTACTGTTAAAGGGCTGTATGTAGGTAACAGCACCGTGGAGCTGTAGACTGACCACTACAGGGGTTGCCACAGGTGCATTGGAGTCAAAGGTTCACCAGGCAGGGCCAGGGCCTGGGCAGAAGAGGGCTGGAAACATGAAGGGAGATTGGGTAGTCAAGTATTGGGTTGGCCAAAAAGTTCGTTCAGGTTTTTTGTAAGATCTTATGGAAAAACCCAGATGAACTTTTCGGCCAACCCAATAGATCGGAACATTTCCAAGGTGACCAGAGTCCACTTCTCAAGACAAAAGCATTTCAAGTCATCTAAAAATAAAATTCCACGTGGACGCACTTGGAGTGCTTCAGCTATGAGCTGGGGGTTTTCTTACCAGAAGCTGTAAAATAATTTATTAGGTGGTAAGGTAGTCTTTTTTCCTCCTGCTTGTAAGTCTAACATATTAATAAGGAAGGAGAGTTCAGGATAAAAGTCTTGCGTTTTTATTGTCATGGGAATGAATGATGTTTTCGGGGACCCTTGAAAATGGTGAGACCCTAAAACTAACATACTATGATGGTAGAGGGCCTTTCTTTCAAGATTGTATCATTTTAAAAATGTTGTCTTATTTATTTCAAAAAAAAAGGAATAAGACTGTATGCTGGCAGGATTAATTGTTCACATAATAAAGATCTGCTTAGTTACCCGAAACCAAAAACGGGCTATTACCCTAGGACACAGTAGGTAAATGTGCTGAGTTTCTTGACATTTTTTTCCCATTTCTAAAGGCCACACCAAACATTTGGGTGAAGCAACATTACATGATGGGGTGGCTGATAAGGTAGGTGAATTTTTAAGCTCTAGAACAGTAACTTGTTTTGTATATGAAGCTTGCATAAACTGGTAGAAGAGCTCTTTTTTTAACTGTGTGTGTGTATATGAGTAGGTATTACATATGTGCATGTATATACATATATAAATATATCTCTACATATTTTAACACACATGCAGTTTTGAAGAGTAGGCACTTTCTATGACACTCACCTGTCTGCGATACTTGCAGATTTGATTTTGTCTATGACAATGACCTGTTTGTTACAGCACATCGAGGTAGTCAGGGCCACACCAAGGCTGGCACCAGGAGTTTTGGCAACTTCAACTAGTAGTGGTCCGGATGCTGTTGCCACAGAATCTACGGAAGAACAAATTTCAGAAAACAAAACAAAACAGAATAAATAATCAAACAGACACATGAAAAAGGTGGAGAATGTTGAGTCTGATGTTGATCTGTTAACGTTATCACTGAAACTTAGATTTCCCTCCGTGTACTATCCCCACGTCCAGTGCGTGGTAACTGCTTAGGGCACCTTTCAGGACACCCGTTCTATCGAGCTTGTATTACGGTAATATGTGCATGGGTTTGTCTCTTCAATTAACACTTAAGCTTCACGTCAGCTGGGATGATGTCTTGTGTACCTTTATGGCCTCTCCATCTCTAGGCACAGTGCCTGGCACATACTGGGTCTCTTGAGAAAAGTTTAAAAAATTAATTAACTCAATAAACATCTTAGCACCTACTATGGATGGATGGATAGATGGATGGATGGATGGATGGATGGATGGATGGATGGATGGATGGATGGGAAGGAAGGGTGAATAGATGATGTCTCTAAGTAGGCCGATAGTAGGAAGGCATACACTAACTTAAATATGTAAATCCTCTGGGCTATCCCTATTCTGGATTTGATCTAGGGTCACCTCTCCCTCAGAAGCATCTTCACACATGCTTTATTTTTAGCTTGGAACTCTCTTCATTCCATCAACTGGTACTTACCCTTGGGGATGTAAACATCAATTCTTCTGGGAAGCCTCTCCTGACCTATGATTTGGTGAGATCCTTTTCTCCTGTGCTCCCACAGCCTGCTATTTTCCTGCTGTTGTCGCACACACCTCACTCATTTTTAATGACTAGTGTGGATGACATGCCTCTCTCCTTTGCCAGATGGCAAGCTTGCTGTGAAGGCAGAGCATATGTCTTGTCCATCACAGCATCCACAGTGCCCAGCATAATGACTGGCACGCAGAGGTTGTGCAGTAAATAGTTGTTGAATGAATGTATGAATAAATGAGAAAACTCATTACGTCATGTAAAGCTCAGAAGAGGCAGAGGTCACACGGAAAAGAGGCCTGGACATGGATTTATAACACCTGTACTTATTTCTTCTTTTCTCAATATTTTGTGAAAAAGAAGATATCATGGTGTCATAGACTAGTTACTAAAATTTTCTAAGTCTGCTTGCTTACCTAGAAAATGGTACCTTTTCCTCATCATTTACTACAATGGAAATCAATGTATAGTTAAAGTATTTTGTAATTTATACAGTGCTATACACATAGAATATTATTGTTATTATTATTGATATATTATGACCTCAGCCTTTGAGTCATCTCACTTTTCAAGACTGTATATTTTTGGTAGTATTTTTTTAAACATCTTTATTGTAGTATAATTGCTTTATAATGTTGTGTTAGTTTCTGCTGCATAACAAAGTGAATCAGTTATATGTATACATATCCCCATATCCCCTTCTTCTTGTGTCTCCCTTCCACCCTCCCTATCCCACTCCTCTAGGTGGTCACAAAGCACCGAGCTGATCTCCCTGTGCTATGCAGCTGCTTCCCACTAGCTATCTATTTTACATTTGGTAGTGTATATATCTCCATGCCACTCTCTCACTTCATCCCAGTCTACCCTTCCCCCTTCCTGTGTCCTCAAGTCCATTCTCTATGTCTGCGTCTTTATTCCTGTCCTGTCCCTAGGTTCTTCAGAACCTTTTTTTTTTTTTTTTTTAAGATTCCATATATATGTTTTAACATACGGTATTTGTTTTCCTCTTGCTGACTTACTTCACTCTGTATGACTGACTCTAGGTCCATGTACCTCACTACAAATAACTCAATTTCATTTCTTTTTATGGCTGAGTAAATATTCCATTGTATATATGTGGCACATCTTCTGTACCTATTCATCTGTCGATGGACACTTAGGCTGCTTCCATGTCCTGGCTATTGTAAATAGTACTGCAATGAACATTGTGGTACATGACTCTTTTTGAATTATGGTTTCTCAGGGTATATGCCCAGTAGTGGGATTGCTGGGTCGTATGGCAGTTTTATTTTTAGTTTTTTAAGGAGCCTCCATACTGTTCTCCATAGTGACTGTATCAATTTACACTCCTATCAACAGTGCAAGAGAGTTCCCTTATCTCCACACCCTCTCCAGCAATTATTGTCTGTACATATTTTGATGATGGCCATTCTGACTGGTGTGAGGTGATACCTCATTGTAGTTTTGATTTGCATTTCTCTAATGATTAGTGATATTGAGCATCCTTTCATGTGTTTGTTGGCAATCTGTATACCTTCTTTGGAGAAATGTCGATTTAGGTCTTCTGCCCATTTTTAGATTGGGATGTTTGGTTTTTTGATATTGAGCTGCATGAGCTACTTGTATATTTTGGAGATTAATCCTTTGTCAGTTGTTTCACTTGCAAATATTTTCTCCCATTCTGAGGGTTGTCTTTTCATCTTGTTTATGGGTTCCTTTGCTGTGCAAAAGCTTTTAAGTTTCATTAGGTCCCATTTATTTATTTTTGTTTTTATTTCCATTTCTCTAGGAGGTGGGTCAAAAAGGATCTTGTTGTGATTAATGTCATAGAGTGTTCTGCCTATGTTTCCCTCTAAGAGTTTTATAGTATCTGGCCTTACATTTAGGTCTTTAATCCATTTTGAGTTTATATTTGTGTATGGTGTTAGGGAGTGTTCTAATTTCATTCTTTTACATGTAGCTGTCCAGTTTTCCCAGCACCACTTATTGAAGAGGCTGCCTTTTCTCCATTGTATATTCTTGCCTCCTTTATCAAAGATAAGGTGACCATATGTGCGGCGGTTTATCTCTGGGCTTTCTGTCCTGTTCCATTGATCTATATTTCTGTTTTTGTGCCAGTACCATACTGTCTTGATTACTGTAGCTTTGTAGTATAGTCTGAAGTCAGAGAGGCTGATTCCTCCAGCTCTGTTTTTCTTTCTCAAGATTGCTTTGGCTTTTCGGGGTCTTTTGTGTTTTCATACAAATTGTGAAATTTTTTGTTCTAGTTCTGTGAAAAATGCCATTGGTAGTTTGATAGAGATTGCACTGAATCTGTATATTGCTTTGGGTAGTATAGTCATTTTCACAATGTTGATTCTTCCAATTCAAGAACATGGTATATCTCTCCATCTGTTTGTATCATCTTTAATTTCTTTCATCAATGTCTTATAGTTTTCTGCATACAGGTCTTTTGTCTCCTTAGATAGGTTTATTCCTAGGTATTTTATTCTTTTTTTTGCAATGGTAAATGAGACTGTTTCCTTAATTTCTCTTTCAGATTTGTCATGATTAGTGTATAGGAATGCAAGAGCTTTCTGTGCATTAATTTTGTATCCTGCTACTTTACCAAATTCATTGATTAGCTCTAGTAGTTTTCTGGTAGCATCTTTAGGATTCTCTGTGTATAGTATCACGTCATCTGCAAACAGGGACAGTTTTACTTCTTCTTTTACGATTTGGATTCCTTTTGTTTATTTTTCTTCTCTGATTGCTGTGGCCCAAACTTCCAAAACTATGTTGAATAAGAGTGGTGAGAGTGGGCAACCTTGTCTTGCTCCTGATCTTAGTGAAAATGGTTTCAGTTTTTCACCACTGAGAGCGATGTTGGCTGTGGGTTTGTAATATATGGCCTTTATTATGTTGAGGTAGGTTCCCTCTATGCCCACTTTCTGGAGGGTTTTTATCATAAATGGGTGTTGAATTTTGTCAAAAGCTTTTTCTGCATGTACTGAGATGATCATATGACTTTTCTCCTTCAATTTATTAATATGGTGTATCACAATGATTGATTTGTATATATTGAAGACTCATTACATTCCTGGGATAAACCCCACTTGATCATGGTGTATGATCCTTTTAATGTGTTGTTGGATACTGTTTACTAGTATTTTGTTGAGGATTTTTGCATCGATGTTCATCAGTGATATTGGCCTGTAGTTTTCCTTTTTTTGTGACATCTTTGTCTGGTTTTGGTATCAGGGTGATGGTGGCCTCATAGAATGAGTTTGGGAGTGTTAATCCCTCTGCTATATTTTGGAAGATTTTGAGAAGGATGGGTGTTAGCTCTTCTCTAAATGTTTGATAGAATTCGCCTGTGAAGCCATCTGGTGCTGGGCTTTTGTTTGTTGGAAGATTTTTAATCACAGTTTCAATTTCAGTGCTTGTGACTGGTCTGTTTATATTTTCTATTTCTTCCTGTTTCAGTCTCAGAAGGTTGTTCTTTTCTAAGAATTTGTCCATTTCTTCCAGGTTGTCCATTTTATTGGCATATAGTTGCTTGTAGTAATCTCTCATGATCCTTTGTATTTCTGCAGTGTCAGTTACTTCCCCTTATTCATTTCTAATTCTATTGATTTGAGTGTTTTCCCTTTTTTCTTGATGAGTCTGGCAAATGGTTTATAAGTTTTGTTTATATTCTCAAAGAACCAGCTTTTAGTTTTATTGAACTTTGCTATCATTTCCTTTATTTCTTTTTTTTTTTTTTTTTTTTTTTTTTTTTTTTTAGTGGTATGCGGGCCTCACTGTTGTGGCCTCTCCCGTTGCGGAGCACAGGCTCCGGACGCGCAGGCTCAGCGGCCACGGCTCACGGGCCCAGCCGCTCCGCGGCACGCGGGATCCTCCCGGACCGGGGCACGAACCCGCGTCCCCTGCATCGGCAGGCGGACTCTCAACCACTGCGCCACCAGGGAAGCCCTCCTTTATTTCTTTTCCATTTATTTCTGATCTGATCTTTATGACTTCTTTCCTTCTGCTAACTTTGGAGTTTTTGGTTCTTCTTTCTCTAATTGCTTTAGGTGTAAGGTTAGGTTGTTTACTTGAGATGTTTCTTGTTTCTTGAGGTAGGATTGTATTGCTATAAACTTCCCCCTTAGAACTGCTTTTGCTGCATCCCATAGGTTTTGGGTGGTTGTGTTTTCATTGTCATTTGTTTCTAGGGATATTTTGATTTCTAGTCTTATAACGTTGTGGTCAGAATAGATACTTGATACGATTTCAATTTTCTTAAATTTACCAAGGCTTGATTTGTGACCCAAGATATGGTCTATCCTGGAAAATGTTCCATGAGGACTTGAGAAGAAAGTGTATTCTGTTGTTTTTGGATGGAATGTCCTATAAATATCAATTAAGTCCATGTTGTTTAACATGTCTTTTTAGGCTTGTGTTTCTTTGTTTATTTTCACTTTGGATGATTTGTCCATTGGTGAAAGTGGGGTGTTAAAGTCCCCTACTATT
Source organism: Kogia breviceps (assembly GCF_026419965.1). Classification (NCBI taxonomy): domain Eukaryota; kingdom Metazoa; phylum Chordata; class Mammalia; order Artiodactyla; family Physeteridae; genus Kogia; species Kogia breviceps. The sequence goes on from NC_081321.1 coordinate 54,000,205, forward strand.
ATTGTGTTACTGTCGATTTCCCCTTTTATGGCTGTTAGCATTTGCCTTATGTATTGAGGTGATCCTGTGTTGGGTGCATAAATATTTACAATTGTTATATCTTCTTCTTGGATTGATCCCTTGATCATTATGTAGTGTCCTTCTTTGTCTCTTGTAATGGTCTGCATTTTAACGTCATTTTTTCTGATATGAGAATTGCTACTGCAGCTTTCTTTTGATTTCCATTTGCATGGAATATCTTTTTCCATCTCCTCCCTTTCAATCTGTATGTGTCTCTAGGTCTGAAGTGGGTTTCTTGTAGACAGCATATATATGGGTCTTGTTTTTGTAACCATGCAGCCAGTCTATGTCATTTGGTTGGAGCATTTAATCCATTTACATTGAAGGTAATTATCTATATGTATGTTCCTATCTGCATTTTCTTAATTGTTTAGGGTTTGTTATTGTAGGTTTTTTCCTTCTCTTGTGATTCCTGCCTAGAGAAGTTCCTGTAGCATTTGTTGTAAAGCTGCTTTGGTGGTGCTGAATTCTCTTAGCTTTTGCTTGTCTGTAAATGTTTTAATTTCTCCATCGAATATGAATGAGATCCTTGCTTGGTAGAGTAATCTTTGTTTTAGGTTTTTCCCTTTCATGACTTTAAATATGTCCTGTCACACTCTTCTGGCTTGCAGAGTTTTTGCTGAAAGATCAGCTGTTAACCTTATGGGGATTCCCATGTATGTTATGTGTAGCTTTTCCCTTGCTGCTTTTACTATTTTTTCTTTGTATTTAATTTCTTTTTCTTTTCTTTTTTTTTTTTTTTTTTTTGCGATACACGGGCCTCTCACGTTGTGGCCTCTCCCATTGTGGAGTACAGGCTCCAGACGCACAGGCTCAGTGGCCATGGGTCACGGGCCCAGCCGCTCTGCGGCATGTGATCTTCCTGGACCGGGGCATGAACCCGTGTCCCCTGCATCGGCAGGCAGACTCTCAACCACTGTGCCACCAGGGAAGCCCGTATTTAATTTTTGATAGTTTGATTAATATGTGTCTTGGCCTGTTTCTCCTTGGATTTATCCTGTATGATTCTCTCTGTGCTTCCTGGACTTGATTGACTATCTCCTTTCCCTTATTAAGGAAGTTGTCAACTATAACCTCTTCAAATATTTTCTCAGTCCGTTCTTTTTTTCTTTTCTTCTTCTGGGACCCCTATAATTTGAATGTTGGTGTGCTTAATATTGTCCCAGGGGTCTCTGAGACTGTCCTTAATTCTTTTCATTGTTTTTTCTTTATTCTGCTCTGCGGTAGTTATTTCCACTATTTTATCTTCCAGTCACTTATCCGTTCTTCTGCCTCAGTTATTCTGCTCTTGATTCCTTCTAGAGAATTTTTAATTTCATTTTTTTTGTTGTTCATCATTCTTTGTTTGCTCTTTAGTTTTTCTAGGTCCTTGTTAAACGTTTCTTGCATTTTCTCCATTCTATTTCAAAGATTTTGGATTATCTCCACTATCATTACTCTGAATTCTTTTTCAGGTAGACTCCCTATTTCCTCTTCATTTGTTCAGTCTGGTGCGTTTTTACCTTGCTCCTTCATCTGCTGTGTGTTTCTCTGTCTTCTCATTTTGCTTAACTTACTGTGTTTGGGGTGTCCTTTTCACATGCTGCAGGTTCGTACTTCCCGTTTTTTTTTTTTGGTGTCTGCCCCCAGTGGCTGAAGTTGGTTCAGTGGGTTGTGTAGGCTTCATGGTGGAGGGGACTGGTGCCTGTGTTCTGGTGGATGAGTCTGGATCTTGTCTTTTGGTGGGCAGGACTGCGTCCAGGGGTGTGTTTTGGGGTATCTGTGAACTTAGTATGAATTCAAGCAGCCCCTCTGCTAATGGGTTGTGTTGTGTTCCTGTCTTGCTAGTTGTTTGGCATAGGGTGTCCAGCACTGGAGCTTGCTGGTCGTTGAGTGGAGCAGGGTCTTAGCATTGAGAAGGAGATCTCTGGGAGAGCTCTCACCGATTGATATTACAAGAGGCCGGGAGGTCCCTGGTGGACCAATGTCCTGATCTCGGCTCTCCCACCTCAGAGGCTCAGGCCTGACACCCGGCTGGAGCATTAAGACCCTGTGAGCCATACAGTTCAGAAGAAAGGGTGAAATGAAAAAAAAAAAGAAATAAAAAAATACATAAAAAATTATTTTAAAAAAATAATGAAAGAAATAAAAAGGAAAAGAGTAACCAAACCAATAAACAAATCCACAGATGATAACAAGTGCCAAAACTACACTAAAAAAAAGTCAGATAGAGCCATAGTACAAATGGTAAAAGCAAACCTATACAGACGAAATCACACAAAGAAGCATACACATACACACTCACAAAAAGAGAAAAAGGAAAAAAATATATATATATAAATAAAAAGGAAGAGAGCAACCAAATCAAGAAACAAATCTACCAATGATAATAAGCTCTAAATACTAAACTATGATAAACATAAAACTAGATACAAATTAGATGCAGAAAGCAAACCCCAAGTCTACAGTTGTTCCCAAAGTCCACTGCCTCAGTTTTGGGATGATTTGTTGTCTATTCAGGTATTCCAGAGATGCAGGGTACATCAAGTTGATTGTGGAGATTTAATCTGATGCTCCTGAGACTGCTGGGATAGATTTCCCTTTCTCTTCTTTGTTCGCACAGCTCCCTTGGTTCAGGTTTGGATTTGGCCCCGCCTCTGCATGCAGGTTGCCTGAGGACATCTGTTCCTGCCCAGACAAGACGGGGTTAAAGGAGCAGCTGATTATGGGGCTCTGGCTCACTCGGGCCGGGGGTAGGGAGGGGTATGGATGCGGGGTGAGCCTGCAGCCACAGAGGCCAGTGTGATGTTGCACCAGCCTGAGACGTGCCGTGCATTCTCCTGGGGATGTTGTCCCTGGATCACGGGACCCTGGCAGTGGCGGGCTGCACAGGTTCCTGGGAGGGGAGGTGTGGATAGTGACCTGTGCTTGCACAGAGGCTTCTTGGTGGCTGCAGCAGCAGCCTTAGCATCTCATGCCCGTCTCTGGTGTCCGCGCTGATAGCTGCGCCTCACGCCCGTCTCTGGAGCTCGTTTAGGCGGTGCTCTGAATCTCCTCTCTTCAGGCACCTCGAAACAATGGTCTCTTGCCTCTTAGGCAGGTCCAGAGTTTTTCTCAGACTCTCTCCCGGCTAGCTGTGGTGCACTTAGCCCCCTTCAGGCTGTGTTCATGCAGCCAACCCCAGTCCTCTCCCTGGGGTCTGATCTCCAAAGCCCAAGCCTCAGCTTCCAGCCCCCGCCCGCCCTGGTGGGTGAGCAGACAAGCCTCTCGGGCTGGTGAGTGCTGGTCGGCACCAATCCTCTTTGTGGGAATGTCTCTGCTTTGCCCTCTGAATTCCTGTTGCTGCACTCTCTTCCATGGCTCCGAAGCTTCCTCCCCCCGCCCACCCCCTGTCTCCACCAGTGAAGGGGCTTCCTAGTGTGTGGAAACCTTTCCTCCTTCACAGCTCCCTCCCAGAGGGGCAGGTCCCGTCCCTATTCTTTTGTCTCTGTTTTTCCTTTTCTTTTGCCCTGCCTAGGTATGTGGGGAGTTTCCTGCCTTTTGGGAAGCCTGAGGTCTTCTGCCAGCATTCAGTAGGTGTTCTGTAGGAGTTTTTCCACATGTAGATGTATTTCTGATGTATTTGTGGGGAAGAAGGTGATCTCCACGTCTTACTCCTCCGCCATCGTGAAGGTCCTCTAGGTAGTATTTTTATTACTTTCTACTGCTCTGGTGTTTGAGACTTCATTAATACCACTCTGTCTTCCTGCAAGTACATCTTTATCACCAAGCCACCACTCAGATATGGTGAACAAGGAAATCTGTATTCCAATCACTGAAGCTCAGGCAATATGCATTGATTCCTGAAGCTAAGAGCCCCCTGGGAGAGAGCCATCTTCAGTCCCAGATAAAGCAAGATTTTTCTTAAATAAGGTAAAGATGAGAACAGTCATGCCAACCGCATTCATATTCCAGGGCTAAGGATTATTGTATGCACTATGTTTCTTAAATGATCGGTAATATTTAGTCCTAAAAATGGTTAAAAGGCCTGTACCTCTTCCTGTCAATTTCAGGACAGAGCCCCATTAATAATAGCTGGGAGGAGCCAAAGGTCTTAGTCCAGTAAGAGGATTTTTTGATTCTGGGGTGTTATGGCTATAATTTTCCCATAAACCTAACTCTCCAGTCCTGCTCACCCTGCTGTGTTAACACCCTGATCTCAGGCCATTGACATCATCTGGCTTCTCTTCTTTCTCCCTCGTTTCCTGCTTTGTTTCTCTCCAGTGCTTCCCTTGGTCATGTGCTGCCCAGGGTCCTGCCTTACTCTCACCTTGGGAGTTTATAGTGAGTGGTCCCAGGCCTATCTGCAACAGTGGTTTGCACGTCATCTGTCTCACTGGGATCTCCTAGTAAAGAATTCTGGTCAGTCCTTGTAGCCCCTGTGTGAGCTGTCCTTCCAGCGCGAGGGTAGCTGATTCTTTCCCCCTTTCAACTCTAACAGTGAAAGTTCTGCTGTTAAGCCAAGTGCACATAATCTGATGCCTATAGCTCCAACCCCAGAAGTCTGTTGTCCTCCTCTTTCTGGAGTTTGCTCCCTTGCAATGTCTTTTCCTGTTCAGGTTGAACCTCATGTGAGCTCTGGCCTAGTGGGGACTTTTCTCACATTATTTTTATAAAACTTTAGTACTAATTTTAGAAGGACTAATTTCCCAAATCATTTCTCATAGACTTGTTGGAGTTTTAACAGACAGGTTTGTGAGGTGACAATCGCATGTATTCTTCCACATGGTTTTCTGTCTAAAGATAAATTTATTGGGCTTAACAGATGAAAGTGATAAAGTTTTTTGTTACTTATAACTTAACCTCTTACAAATGACAGAAATAGAGTTGTTCCTTGGCATCCCATCTTTCCTTCTTTCTTAGTAATAAGCTTTCTAAGTTTTAGTTGAGAGAATGGCTGCTCAGCTAAGGACAACATTTCCCAGCATACTCTGCAGTGAGGTGCAGCCATGTGACTAAGTTCCAGCCAATGGGAAGTGAGTAGAAGTGAGATGTGACACATTCTTAAAAAGAATGGCTGTGCCCTCCCCTATCTCTTTTTCCCTTTCTTGATGTTGCACCGTGGGCCCAGAACTGGTGAGCCATCTCCCACCATGCAGACAAGCGCATGGCACTCCCAGATAGGGGATGCTTAGATTCCTGAAACTACATCTCCAGAGATTGCTTGCCCTCCTAAGAAATAAACTTCTACCACATTTAAGCTAGTAGTGTAAGTTTGAGTTTTTGTTGCCAGCTGAATCTATACTGTGACAGGCCTTTTCACTTGAGTTTATGCCTTCAACATAACTTTCTTGAACTTCTATTCTAAGAAACAGCTATTTATAGTTATTTGCAGATGTAAATTTTATAAAGCCACCATCAACCATCACCCAGTACGCACACTAGGTTTTCATGTTTCTTAAAAGCATTACATCAGGATTAAAGATCAGAGTTGATAAAGAGGTTATCGGCATATGTGAAAGTTGTTTAAATATAAACTCTTACATTGCTATTCTTTTCTCCTGGCCTATGTATTTGTCAAGGTATTAAAAATTATATTCTTATGTTTGGTTCTAACGTTCCAGTTATATGAAGAATTAATATTAAATTTTTTCTTGTAGAAAGAAATGATAGGAACAGGAACACTAAGAAGCACAGAAAAAGGGTATCATATTTTCTGCCATCATTAATTTAGAGGGAGAGAGAGAGTGTACTCATAGCTGCTCTGCTGCACCTCTGGAATGGAAACTAGAATAACAGTCTCTCTTTAAGCAGTACTTTCCCCATGAAAGCTTTGAAGGAACAACAAATACAACATTTACATTTGGGGGACCCTAATGCGCAATTAATGAGTTTCTTTTAAAATTTAAAGTGGAAAGCTTCAGAACTCTGGAAAGCTTCAGAACTCTGAAAAGAGAAATGTAAACTCATGGTTAAGAGAAGACACAGTGTGATTCTAAGCTGGGCTCAGATCTGGAGGTCTGGAGGGTGGTCCTAGCTATGCCACCAACTTACCATGTGGCCCAAGCCATCATCTCCCCTGGACCTCATTTTCTTAATCTGTGAAATTAGGGGACTTCATTAAAAGATCTCTAACTCTGATAATCTATGACTCTGCAAAGAGCTAGCAATGTCAGTAAGGAAGAGCCTAGTGGGAATTGGAAAATTAGAGAAGGTTAATAAACTTTATGAAAATACACAACAGCTGAATTTAAATTCCAGTATCCTACTAATGGGTAGAAGAGGGGAGCTGCTAGATATAAAAGTGATTCTAGACAATTACTGTTTATCAAAATGGGATGCAGGGTCTTCCCTGGTGGTGCGGTGGTTGAGAATACACCTGCTAATGCAGGGGACACGGGTTCGAGCCCTGGTCTGGGAAGATGCCACATGCCGCAGAGCAACTAAGCCCGTGCACCACAACTACTGAGCCTGTGCTCTAGAGCCCGTGAGCCACAATGACTGAGCCCGTGCACCACAACTACTGAAGTCCCTGTGCCGAGAGCCTGTGCCCCACAACAAAGAAGAAGCCACCGTAGTGAGAAGCCCGTGCACTGCAACGAAGAGTAGCCCCCATTCGCCTGAGCATAGCAACGAAGACCAAATACAGCCATAAATAAATAAACAAACAAACAAATATATATATATATATATATATATACATGTATATATATATAAAGATGGGATGAAAAACCTCAGACCTTTAAATATTTTGATGACAACACTAACATCCTTTAAAGGCTGAGTTTGAGGGATGGTCCCTCAATTTCATACATTCATCCCATAATATGAAGCATGCACATTAAGAACTTTCTAGGGCACAACTTTAACTTTCTAACAAGACTGTGTCATGATGAGGTCCTAACTTATGCAGAAAAAAATGATGAGGAAAAGAAGGCGCTTATCTCATGTAAATAAAGCTGATCAGGGACTGTTGACAACAGCTTACAGCGTATGAGCTCAGTCCTCTGTTCTTTCTCCTTAGGAGCCCAGAGTTTCACCTCACCATGTGCACTCTCAAATGCATGTGTCCAGCACACATCCTTCACTGCTGCCTTGCACAATTCCTGAATATCTCATAAGCCCATCAAACACAACATGTCCAAAGTGAATGGTGAGGCCACCCCACTCCACTGATTCTTCTCCATATCTCCTCCTAGTGAACGGCTCACGTTTTATTCTGTCAGGCAAACCAGAAACCCAGGAGTCATCCCCAACTCCATCTTCTCCCTCACTCTCACAAATTCCTCTTGATTCTAATTTCTAAAGAGTTCTCAATTTCATTCAATTTCCAAATCCATCATCACCATTTTAGTCCAAGCTTCCATCAACTGATATAGCTCTCATCTTCTCACAGCTCCCAACTTCCCCAATCCAGATCGAATTTTTTAAAAGTGCAGATCTCATGATGTTAACCCCATGCTTAAAACCTTTCAACAGCTGTTCTTGTAACAGGGTAAAATGTATTATCGGAGTCTTCAAGGACCTACATGATCTGGCTCCTGCTTACCTCACCAACTTCCTTTACCACCATTCTGCCCTTGTTCTCTCTGCCCCAGCTTCCTATTCCTCTTTCAATTCTTCAAAAACATTGTGTGCCTTCCTTCCTCTGGCCCCTTATATATACTGTTCTGTCTACTTGGAATGTTCTAACTCTCCCCTGGTCCCTTCTTCACCGCTGCTCTCTGCTCACATGTCACTTCTGCAGGGATTCCTGCCCTGCCCTGCAAACCACGTCAACCTGTCTGCTATATGCTTTAACAGAACCCTATGCTTTCCCTTCACAGCACTTCTAATAAATGTAATTCAACAATTAGTTGTTCAATTACATCTTTAATTAATTGTTCTTTGATAAATAATGTAAGCTCCATGCTGTAGGGACTGTGTACGTCCTGCTCATGACTGTGACTCTCCATATTGTCTACATAGCATCTGTGTACACAGTAGGTACTCAATGTTATTTGTTGATGGAATGAATGAAGACCTATTACTTTATTCAAGGTGTTATGCTAACAGTAGTGATGATGCAGACATTTAAGTCATATTGTTATGCTTAAGAGTTCCTAGCGTAGTTGCAATCATGTTAACCCCACGTTTAAATCCTTTGAATGGCTGTTCTTGTAACAGGGTGCATATGCATACCCAGATGATGTTGATGATGAGGGATATTTTTCCTTTGTCTAAATTCTAAGCCTGCATAATGAATTCTATTCAATGCCTCATAATACCAGACTGAGAAGTGTTTGAGTTTATCTGATGGCAAAATCATCAGAGAACAGAACAATCCATTCCACGAAAGGTGACCCACCTTCCACATGGAACTTGAACTCACTGGTCATTTCCCTTCTATAAGTGGCTATTTTAATAGCTGGAAATGGTCAAGTAAATAAGCTACTTCCAGGATTATGAGCTTTTGAAAGAGACTGGCAACACTCAGAGATTGAACAAAGGTTCTGTACCCTAACAGCATGAAGAGATGTGAATGCTCTGGATGCCTGGGAAAGGACACTGTCTGGCCACTGGAGAATCTGCCAGACCAGATGATCTGCAGAGGACTCTGAGCAAATCATGTTGACTGACAGCTGAACAGAAACATGGAGTAGCATAAGCTTACTAAGTCAAGGTCCTAGCAAAAAACAGATGATATACTCAAATTAGGATAATTTGATGAGATTTTTTTTTTTTTTTTTTTTTTTTTTTTTGCAGTACGTGGGCCTCTCACTGTTGTGGCCTCTCCTGTTGCGGAGCCCAGGCTCTGGATGCACAGGCTCAGCGGCCATGGCTCACGGGCCTAGCCGCTCCACGGCATGTGGGATTTTCCCAGACCGCGGCACGAACCTGTGTCCCCTGCATCGGCAGGCGGACTCTCAACCACTGTGCCACCAGGGAAGCTGTGATGAGACTTTAATGAAGGAACTACAGTAAGTCCCTTACATATGAACCTTCAAGTTGCGAACTTTCAAAGATGCGATGTGCCTTTGCATACCTAATCACGTAAGTTAGTTCACGTGTCTGGCATATATTGTCACGTGCATGCATCCTCTACAAGTGGTTGTGATTTTGTGTACTCTACTGTACAGTAGAGTACAGTAGGACAGTATCTTTATTTCAGGCCCAGGATGTCTGGAAGCAAGCGTAAAAGGAGCGGTATACAGCTGATTGTGTTAGTTGGATACCTAGGCTAACTTTGTTGGACTTATGAACAAATTGGACTAACGAACGCATTCTTGGAATGGAACTCGTTTGTATGTAGGGGACTTACTTATTTAGAAATGTGTGGGCAGGTTATAGGGAAACCACAAGGGATAATGCAATACTCTGGGGTTAGAAGCAACAGGGCACCACACTCCACTAGGCCCAAAAAGGCAAAGGATAGAGCTGTTAGCGAAACCAGGATTCAGAAAGGACTGTATGGACAGGGCTAGCTGACAGGAGCTAGGACCTTCAGTCAGAGGATGCAGCCATCCCCAGTGAATCCACAGGGTGAAGCCAGGGAATAACACTGGACCTCACTGTCCTCCCTCCCTCTGATCTCTGGCCATGATTCCCTCTTAGCTAAACCCAACTGGAGCCAGAGGACATGGGAGCCCATAATGCAGGCCACACAGGTCACAGTGCAGAGTAGCATGGAGAAGGGTCATGAATAGTTCTGGAGGTAAGAAGGAGGATATCCTTATTTGTACATATCTCCACTCAAATTCTTTCCACAAAAGTCTGGAGGCTTCTTGCTTTAAACAAAAAATGTAATATAAAGAAGCAATCAGGAAGAATAAAAAGACCTATGAATGCTTGCCTACAAAGGTTAATAGAGATGCTTTGACTGAATTGCAAAAATGACTCTAAATTATAGGTAAATCCACAGAGACAGAAAGTAGATTAGTAGTTGCCAGGGGTTGGGGGCAGAGGGGAATAAAGAGTGACTGCTTCAGTTTTAGAACCAGGCAGAGCTGATGGTAGCACAACATTGTGAATGTACTAAATGCTACTGAATTTTATACTTTAAAGTGGTTAATTATATGTTATGTGAATTCTGTTACAATTAAAAAAAATATGACGATACTTCCTGGAAACTACAACGGTTACAGGAACATTGTCAATTATGCAGTTCTCACTGTTGGAGAAGAGGAAGCCTTCTCATCCCTACAGTGGAAATTTTCTTGTAACAGGGAGTTCTAAGAGCTATCTCTCCCATGGAGTTTTGTATATAGATGGTGCAAACTGATATAATGGGTAATGAATGCCCTCAGTGCATTTTCATAATGACTACTCCTTGATCAAAGTTGAGGCGTAAGATTAAAAAGCAAATCAATGCTGGTGTCTCTAAATGTGACAAGCTAATGTGATGGTCAACTTGATCTAAAGACAGATCCCTGGGTAGACAGACTGGATGTCTCTCTGGGGATCTTCCTAGAGAGCAATCTTTTCCCTTACTTAAGTTTCCAGCAGAAGCTGGATGTTAGATAATTCAAGAAGGTCCTCGGTGAGGAGACCCTGCTCTGTTGGCATTTTATATATATGACTAAGACCAAATCCAAATGCTTTGGCCAGGAGGCTGGAGAAGCCTAACTAGACTCTTGCCAGGATAGAAGTTCACCCATCTCACATTCCTGCACACTGGGCTTTCTAAGTCTGCAGGCTAAGTCATCATTCCTGTAACAACATGAATTTTTACAAAATAAATAAATTTATTTATTTATGGCTGCGTTGGGTCTTTGTTGCTGCATGCGGGCTTTCTCTACTTGCGGCGAGCTTCTCATTGCGGTGGCACTACCACTCTTCATTGCGGTGTGCAGGCTTCTCATTGCGGTGGCTTCTCTTGTTGCAGAGCATGGGCTCTAGGCATGTGGGCTTCAGTGGTTGTGGCGCTCGGGCTTCTGAAGTTGTGGTTCAGGGGCTCTAGAGCACAGGCTCAGTAGTTGTGGCACACGGGCTTAGCTGCTCCACGGCGTGTGGGATCTTCCCGGACCAGGGCTTGAACCCGTGTCCCCTGCATTGGCAGGCGAATTCTTAACCACTGCACCACCAGGGAAGTCCCGGCAACATGAATTTTAAAATACATTTATTGAGTGCTAACTATATTCCAGGAACCTCAGAAGGTACTGGGGACTCAAAGATGAAAATGTATTATCCTTTCCTTCTCCTAACCCCTTGGGATGGGATAGAACTCTTGGATTCCACTATGGAAATGTATTCTGTTGAACCTCATGAAGTGTCTAGTTACTTCTTTAAAAAAAACTGCAGGACATGTAATGTTTGCAATCCCCCCAGCCCCTATGAAACTTTAATACAGTAGTGTCAAAGTGCTTATAAAAATATTGGGTTATCTAATGGGATATGATTTCCAGCTTTCTAGGAAATTACTCAAGTATGTCAAAAAGTATGTCAAATATGTCATCATCCACAGAAGGTGACTCAAGCTCCCTGTCCATAGGGCTGTCTAGGGAAAGGCAATTATTTTTATTTTGTTTTGTTTTTTTGGCCGTGCCACTCAGCATGCGGGAATCTTAGTTCCCCGACCAGAGATCGAACCCGTGTCCCCTGCAGTGGAAGCGCGAAGTCTTAACCACTGGACCGCTAGCGCAATTATTATTACCAAGTATCTATGGCACATGTCAAGGGAATGGCAGTGATATGAGACCTATGGGGGTCAGAGGAGGCTGAGCATGGTGAGCTGGGATGCTCGGGATGAGCTTCTTAGATGAGAGAATTTAAACTGAATGCTTCTCAGCTGCCTTTATTTTAACGCGCTCTAGGAAAACAAACAATTTTAGCAAGTACTGCATTCCAGCATTACCATGTGGCAGTTACTCTCCGCATCACAGAAGGGGATCTACAAATGCTCACGTTTAATTGATCATTAGCCTTTTCTGGCAATTGCTTTCCATAATAAATGTTTCCACACAGCAATATCAGGAAGCTCATACTGCCTTGTGGTATTAAGCCTATTTCCCTAGCTGCCAACCAATTCCATCCACAGAGGGCCTTATGAAAAGCCGGAGTCCAAAAGCTCTGGCTTTATTCCAAGATGTCTGATAAGATGCATAGGAAAAATAAAAGCAAGCAGACAGGGTGGATGAATGCGGAACCCTTATTTAAGAAAGTGCAAGAGAAAAAAATGGACTGTGTCAAAATGAGAAAAACAAACAGAAGAAAAATCAGGAAGAAATAATGCAGAGCCCATCCGCTGACGGAAGATTAGTTTATTCTGCTGAAGTGAAGTATGGCTAAGAAAAATGGATCATGCAGATATAAATTATTCATGGTTAAAGATGTCTCAGTCATTAAGATATTTACACTCTGACTGAAGTCCTTGCACGCTGTGTTGATTTATGGGCTACATAATTACATAAGATACGCTGATGACTGTTTGCATGGGAAACACTTTAGGTTTTTTATTTTGTTAATCAGTTTTCCCACTTTGAGCCCTGCATTTCAATCAGAGCACGAGGCTTGATTTGAACCTCCCAGGGGAGGCAAAAGACTGTGCTTGGTAACAGCAGCTTTGCCTGCTGTACCTTCCTGCAGATAAAAAGTACCTTTGGGGGCTTTTCAACTTACCCGTTAGTTAAAAGTATTTTTTATCAGTGACATCCTATTCAAATAATGCTACTAATAATTTCAACCCTTTTCAGATGAGTTAAACTCTAATAAAATTCTTTTTAACTTTAAAAAATTGCTGACTTATTTTTGTCTATTGCAATACACTTGGGAAATATTCCCATACAACAAAAAATGTACCTTCCATATTCCAATGAACTTTATCTGAAATCCTAAGTTTTTCTTGGGGAGTTAAAGGGGTAAGTTGAACAGTTACTATATCAGAAGAAGAGTTCAAACAATGCAAGTGAAATTAAATAACACACCCCATGTTACCTTGAGTTTAGCTAAAGCATGACTGGTGATTAACTTTCATTCTCTGCAGCAGCCTCAACCTAGTAATTTTATTAACTTTGGAATATTTTGACATTGCCACCTCCATTTTACAGGACTGATTTTTCTTTTGTACCCTGAGTATTAGCTTAAGTGTTTTTAAATTTTTTACTGAAGTATAACAAACATGGAGCAATGCATAAATCCTAAGGTTGGAGCTTGATAGGTTTTCATTAACTGATCTGTGTAACCATACCCAGACCTAGAAATAGAACAATACCAGCATCAAAGAATTCCCACACCACATGCTCCTTTAAATCACTCCCCTGACACACAGGTAACCACCATCTTAACATCTAGCAGCCTAGGTTAGTATTGCTTACTTTTGTACTTTTAAAAAAGACTCTGCCTGTACTCGTCTGTATCTGGCTTCTTTTGCTTAATATTACGTTTCTGAGACTCATGCATATTGTTGGGGATCATTTTTAGATCATTCCTTCTCATTGCTAAATAATATTCCATTGTATAAATAAGCCATAATTTATTCATTTTACCATTTAGGTTTTTTCTGGTTTGGAGCTAATATAAATATTGCTCCTAGGAACATTCTAGTATGTCTTTTGGTGAACATAGGTATGCATTCCTGTGGGAGTCATAACTAGAAGTAGAATTGTTGAGCTGTAGGGTATGAATATGTTCAGTTTAAGGAGATACCGTCAAAGAGTTTTTCAAAAGAGTTGTATACATTTACCATCTCACCAACAGGGAATGAAAGTTCCAGTTGCTCTACAAGTTTGTCAGCTCTTGCTGTGGTCAGTCTTTTCCATCATAACCATTTAGGAGGGTGTGTAGTAGTATTGCATTGTGGTTTCAACGTGCATTTCCCTGGCAACTAAGGTGTTGAGCAACCTCTCATGGCTCACTGGCTACCTGGATATCTTTTTTTACAAACTGTCTGTTCAAATCTCCCTGCCCACAACTTTCTATTAGGTTATCTGGCTTATTGTTTTCTGGGAACTGAAAACAAAAACATATTCTGATATGAGTCCTTTATGGGATATGTGGTGTGGAAATATATTTTCCCCCTCTATGGCTTTCTATTTCAGACTGTTAAAGGTGTTATTTGATAAAGAGAAGTTCTTAATTATTCTTTTTTTTAATGGTTATACTTTGTGTTCTCTTTAAGAAATCTTTGTTTACTGTAAAGTCATGATGATGTTCTCCTATGCTTTTTCTACAGGATTTACTATTTAATTTTTACACTTAGATCAGTAGTGCATCTGGAATTGATTTCTATGTATGGTGTGGGATAAGGAGGGTCAGCATATATTTTCTCTACATGGATATAGCTGACCCATCGCCATTTTTTGAAAAGATCATTTTTTTCCTCAGTGCATTGCAATGTCACTTGTGTCATAAATTAGATGACTATATATGTACAGTTCTGTTTCTAGACTCTCTTCTCTGTTCCACTGCTCAATCGGTCTGTGCTTCTTATGACGCTGTCTTAATTACTTTAGCTTGTTAATAGATCTGGGTGCCTTGTAGTATAAGTTCTCTGGTTTTGTTATTATTCTTTAAGGCTGCCTTGGTTTTTCTTGGCCCTTTGTAGAGTGATGTTTTATTGTGTATTTACTTCAGGGGAAACTAGAACCCATTAACTAAATCAGTGAGGGAGTTGAGGCTCCTGGCTAAGGGAATAATAACATATGAAATAATCATTAGGATTATTAATAATCTTAATTATTAATAATTATAATAATTAATCCTAACGATTAATAATTGTTAGGATTTACATGGTGGGTTTCAGTATTAAATTCGATAGGCTGACAGTTTTTATAGATATTTAAATGTGTTTTTTAGAATGCTAATAAAAATCTTGCAATTAAAATTTCTTGGGCTCTAGTCTTGTCCCCCGTAGAAAAATGATAAAGAGCTTTTAAACTTTTAAAAGAGTGGGTGAGAAAAGTCAGGTCACACAATTCCTTACAGAGATTTCTGAGCTCAGGCAGAGTGACTTGGGCACACTTCGTAGATAAGGCTGTGTGTGTCCCTTACTGTACAAGCTCCAGAAGCTTGCATTTTCATTGTCAGTACCAATGTAAGGACTTAACAAAAGGGGCAGAATTCTGTCTACTAGCAGCAAGCTTTCAGGAAACTCACAAGGTTCATGTCCTACTTGCTGTAAAAAGTGTAAATGAATCTGGCATTTAAGTGACCGACACCAATGAGAAAGTAGAAA
The DNA here is from genome assembly GCF_026419965.1 of Kogia breviceps. Lineage (NCBI taxonomy): Eukaryota > Metazoa > Chordata > Mammalia > Artiodactyla > Physeteridae > Kogia > Kogia breviceps. The sequence continues at coordinate 54,015,374 of NC_081321.1, forward strand.
TATTAGCCACAAAGTGAGAAATCCATTAGCCTGCTTATTAAAAAGATTTGGCATGTACCTGACTACTGCACAATCATCATATTGCACAGCATTATTTTCCAGAAAGCCTGATTCCTCCTCCATCTAAAAATAGTCAGTGTCAGGTTTTTCTGAGTTGGATAAGTGATCCACACAGAAAATGGAATGAATCTCCATCAGGTTCTGCTGAGGCAGAGAAACTACTTAAGTAGGAGTAAGTGTCTGCCAGACAGAAAAAGAATTCTTACTACTTAGGGTTCTTAACATCCCCAAACTGGAAGGGAACGTTCAGTCAGGAAGAGTTAATGGCTTAATGGCAAGACACAGACTCTGGCATCTTGTGCTAGGTTTAGCTTTATGGTTACATTAAAAGAAAGTACCGTAGTTCTCTAGGAACAGATCTGAAATAAGACAAATGAATACCAACCATGCAGACATCCTAAAAGCCAATTTACTTATAAGGTGCCAAAAATATACTTAGAAATACTTAAAGCATCTATATTTCTGACTGACTTTGGGCTTTTACAGGGGGTAAATGCAATATTAAAAAAAAAAACCAACATGGGCCAAATGTACAGGTCTAAAGACATGGTTAGATTTAAAAAAAGAGAAACTATTTGACTACTACGTATTAAAACCACCAATCCCTTGTCAATGAAAAAGCAAAGAAAGCCTGACCAGGGCATCAACAGAACAAGGGCACTAAGAGGGCCTCCAACTTGGGCCAATGTGACCACTGGCTGGGAATACTAGGCACACTGTCCAGTGTCTTGAATTCTGTAGGTCCTCAATAATACTCATTTATGAATACGACAAATGAAATTTTAAATAGAAAAGTTTGACATATAGCTGGAAGGGACAGAAAATAAGTTGGCTGTCAGAATCAGGATCTAAAAATGTTTAGATAGGTTGGAATGATGGGTGAATATTTGGAAATATTTTAACAGGATGCATGATGATGTGCCTTACATTTTTACTGTAAGTTACAGTTTACAAAGTGTTTTCACATATTTCATCTTGCTTTGTTTCTCACAACAAACCTCTGGGATGGGCCTGGGCATTTTAAACACCCTCCAGGTGATTCCATCATGCAGTGAAGGTGCAGGGCTGTTGCTTTGGGCTGTAGGCTTGGTAGGCAGGAAGATGTCAGTTATTACAGGTGTTCAAATAGAGCTTGGTAAGAAAAGTTCTGAAGAAATTCCAGCATTAGATAGTGGTTCAAGCAAATGATGCTGAGATTCAATTACTGTGGTGTTAATCAACTTTAAAGAATATTGTCTCCCAGGACCCTTACACTTCTTCAGAAACATGTTTTGAACATCATCTTTTCACCTATTGGATTAGATAGGATCTTCTGTAGGCATCTGCTTCTTGACAAGGGAAGGCATTTGAAAGTGATAAACAGCACTTCACGCCACTATAAGATATACTCCCACTAACAGAAATGGAAACAACTCCTGAAATACTTCAAAATACAAAAGTAGAAAACTTCTCTAAACCAGTAGAAACAGCAGAAAGTAGAGCCAACTCTTTTTGGTGGGAAATTGAGGATTTAAGGGAGCCCAAGGACATTCTGGACATGTCTGTAGAATTAAGAAAGGTGACAGTTTTTGCCAAAGGGCAAGAGCTAACAGACTGTTCCACTTTAAACCCTTCATCATGGAACCCCGACTTTGATGATGGTGCTGTATCATTCATGGTATCTTTATTACATTAAGAAGTGAACATAGACCCTGCTTTGGGAGTACATCTGTGGCCTTTTCCTGGACTATCTATTCCTCCCCTCACTTGGAAGACAAGCTAGATCCTAACACTTCTGTTTCACTATGGAAATCTGGGCTGCAGATGTAGTGCCCAGGAATCTGTGAAGATGTCTCTGAGTATACTTGAGATATTAAGAGAGAAAAGTAAAAAAGAAGTAGGAGCAGAATCTAAAAAATGGTACAAATGAACTTATTTACAAAACAGAAATAGAGTCACAGATGTAGAAAACAAACCTATGGTTACCAGGAGGGATGGAAGGGAGGGATAAATTGGGAGATTGGGATTGACATATATACACTACTATATGTAAGACAGATAACTAATAAAGACCTACTGTATAGAACAGGGAACTCTACTCAATACTCTGTAATGACCTATATGGGAAATGAATATTAAAAAAATGGCTATATGTATAACTGATTCACTTTGCTGTACACCTGAAACTAACACTATATATATAATCAGCTATATCCAAAAACAAAACAAAACAAAAAAATAAACACTATATGTTTCAAATGAAAAAAAAACAAGTAGGAGCATTCCTGTAAAATTATGCCTCACTCCCTTAGTCTGAGTAACTTTACCATAATTTGAATCAATAAAAATGCCTGAATGATTAAACACCAGTACATAATTAATTCAGTGTCTCACTTTCTTCCTTCATACTCAGAACACTCTTAGGTACTTAATGTTAAATACTTGATGTTCTGGGATTTTTAATGGGGTGTTCAATAATGAACTTTTATTCAATAATGAACCTAAACAATTGCATTTTAAATAATAAGATTTCTCTTTTATTTTTAAATAGTCCCTGCAAAACTTTTACTTTTGAAAGAATATAAACTGAAACTTACATTTCAATTTCAGAATCTTACGTTTAGAACAAAACAAAGCCATATTCCATTAGTTTTTCTGCTGCTTTCAAAACTTTCATCCATACTTAAAACATTTATTGCTTCATAGACTGGCTATAATTATACTCAATCTTCTGTGGGTACAATATCAGATCTGTGAGGTTGAGCCTAACATGATATTACCTGTGTTATTTGGTGCAATTACTGTAATGTCTTTGAGACGTTACTTCATTTATGAAAAATAAGAATAATAATGTATTAACTATTGAGTTGCTATGACAGAGTTAATAAAATGTATAAAGTACCTTGTACAACTCTTGGCAGAAATGAACCACAACAATTGTTAGTTCTCTCCTTCTCTACTATTTCTTGGGTTAAACCCAGGACATGCTGACATTATCTATGCTGCTTAATTAATTTCCTAGTTGATGGTGAAAAAATTACTGCCTTTACTTGGCCAGAGAAAGCTAGAGAAAGGACTATTAAATCAAAAAATTAAATTATAAGGGAACCCTCCTACACTGTTGGTGGGAATGTAAATTGGTACAGCCACTATGGAGAACAGTATGGAGGTTCCCTAAAAAACTAAAAATAGAACTACCATACGACCCAGCGATCCCACTACTGGGAATATACCCTGAGAAAACCATAATTCAAAAAGATACGTGCACCCCAATGTTCATTGCAGCACTATTTACAGTAGCCAGGACATGGAAGCAAACTAAGTGTCCATTAACAGAGCAATAGATAAAGAAGATGTGGTACATACATGCAATATTACTCAGCCATAAAAAAGAACAAAATAATGCCATTTGCAGCAATATGGATGGACCTGCGATTGTCATACTGAGTGAAGTTAAGTCAGACACAGAAAGACAAATATCATATGATATCGCTTATATGTGGAATCTAAACAAGGGTACAAATGAACTTATTTACAAAACAGGAGTAGAGTCACGGATGTAGAAAACAAACTTATGGTTAGCAGGAGTAAGGGGGGTAGGGATAAATTGGGAGATTGGGATTGACATATACACACTACTATATATAAAATAGATAACTAATAAGGACCTACTGTATATAGCACAGGGAACTCTACTCAATACTCTGTAATAGCCTATATGAGAAAAGAATCTAAAAAAAAGAGTGAATATATGTAATATATGTATAACTGATTCACTCTGCTGTGAAGCAGAAACTAACACAACATTGTAAATCAACTATACTCCAAAAAATTTTTTTTTAATTAAATTATTATTTATATGCCTCCAAAACTTTTAGTGTTTGCATCTATGTAACATGCAGTGATGTTGTCATCAAGAGAACTTCTAACAGAAAGAGAAAGGAGGGAAGGATGAGGGAGCCAGAGAGCTTTGAGTGTATCACCAGTTAGATTTTCACGCGTTGTTCCACTTACTTAGTTTTAAGTGTTGTAAATGATTTCAATATTATTCTCTCTGCAATTTCAGATTAGCTACACTGCTATGGATTGAGTTTTATAATCTATAGCTAATGAATCCATATCTTGAACAAGGTACTAAAAAAAAATCTACACATGGAGGCTCTCAACTACACAAATTATGAAAATTAAGTAATTTTCATTTTTTTCACAGGTGGGATATTTAATATTCCTGCCAAATGATATCTTCAGCTTGACTGACCACCCTCAAACCTGTTTTAGACAACCCATATGCCTTCCCCAGTGTAAGAATTCCGCTGGAAAGTCTGCCGAGCTTGTATTATAATTCTGTTTGGATAGTAAGGCTTAAGTGAAGCCGATTTCACTGGTGAATGTACCACTCAGTACAAAAGTGTCTTTTAAGGAATTCAAAAGATGTGTTCAAGTTACGGAAATCACCTCTGAGAAGTAGGGAGTCCCAGAGTCGCCCGCAGCAGGTCTCTACAACATGAGACATCTCAGATAATCTAAGTCTGGAACAAAACTTCAGAGGGTCCTAAGAAGCAGGCAACCAACAGTGATGAACCGAAGTATATAAGTCAAAAAGCCTGGTGGGACTTTACATGGGTGCAGCTGAAATATTACTTGAGTTCTTATGAATTAATAGTAACTACTCTTTCCTACTCTCTGAGAGAGAGTGTGTGACTTAGTAGTTTTTTTTTTTTAACCTCTTGAGAGGTACAAAATTAAGCCGGAATGAAAGTCTCCAGTGGGCTAAAAATGTCAGGTCTCAGTACTCTGCTGGTGCAAATTTATGATGCTTACCTGAAACCACAGCTGAGTGTCTAAGAGAATCTTACTTGTACCAGTGCCTACACGGCTGAGGCCTCTGTGGATGGTCTAGAATGTGACGGGTTGGACAATACAATTGACTTACACTCCCAATTAGCAGCAACAGCTGTAACTAAAGAGAAGCTGGGGGGGGTCCTCAAATGACCTACAGAACACCAAGGTTTCAAACAGCCATGATACCACAGCAGGGCACCTTTCAAAAGCCATATATTAGGGGTTTCTATCATGAAGACTCATATTTGCTACTTGGTGAAAACAAGGGTCTTCTAAAATAGGAGGGCTGGACACAGGGTGATACAGGCCACTTTGTACTCTGATCCCAGCACTTCCCAGTCTTCAAAGAACTGGAGAGAAATTATTTGTTGCTTGTATACCAGTGCACCTTCTTTGGGGGAGTCTGGTATATTCCCTAAAAGTCTGGATCTCCAGACGAATGTTTACTGTTAGACTCTGGAGCTATGGTGTTCTAGAATCACTGAAAATAACTAATGAAAATTTGGGCGAGAAATTAACTGTGGGTATGGGCCAATGATTCACAGAAAGCCCTTACATGTAGCTCTGTGGGATTCAGGTACCCTGATGTTTTCACTGATAACCTAGAGGAAATGCTTCTTGAAGGGAAGGGAAAGGAAGGAAAGGGGGTGGTGAGGGGAGGGGAGAGGAGGGAGAAGAGAGGGGAGGAAAGAATGGATAAGATTAACAGAATAGCAATACAAATTGGTTACTTAAAACGTTATTGCATCTTTTACTACTACTTTTGGAGTCCTTCAGAGAAGAGTAAATATTTACTCTCAACTTAGTGAAATAAGTGGATGTACTGGTTTTAAGCTGTCTGCATTTCATTCCATCAACAAATATTTAATGTGTACCTTTTCTGTGCTTCAAGCATACACTGTGCTTACAGTGGTTAAAAAATATATAATGTCCCTGTCCCTGCCCTTACGGTGCTTATAGTTTAGTGAAGGAGACAGCAGATTAGCTCACCAACAAATTAGCATTTAATGGTGATAATTACTGTGAAGGAAAAGTAAGAGTTCCCTGGGTAAATAAAACAGGGAGACTTAATTTAGACAGGGTGTTAGGGTAGTTTTCCCTGAGGCAGTGACATGAAACAATATGTACAAAATAGCTGGGTAAAGAATGTGAGTTTGTTCACGTGCAGGGTGGAGGTGTGGAACCGAGCTTGCAAAGTCCCTGAGGATAGGAGCCTGGTATGTGGGAGGAGCTAAAAAAAAGAGCCTTGGGAATCAGAGAAGAGAGCTCCTGGGAAACCATGGAGAGTTGAGATGGGGGAGAGCATGCAGGGATTCATAGGCACGGCATAGAGTTTAATTTTATCTGAAATTTAGTGGATGACAATTGAATGAGAGTGACACAATTCCATGCATGCTATGTAAAGGTCTCTCGGGCTTCTGTATGAGCATGGATTTGAATGAAGAGGGAGTAAAGAGTGGAGATGGGCACAAGCTGGGAGGTGGCTGGGAGAGAGAGGGTGGTGTATGTGGGTGAGCGGTGAGGACAAGTGTGGGGAAAGTGAAGATGGAGACAAGGAAGGTGGCTGGAAGGAGGAGAGCTGGACCCTGTGGAAGAGCTAGGTATAAATGGGGTGGGGGAAAATGAAGGATGACCCAGACTCTTGATTTGAGAGCTGCTCAGATGGAGGCACTAACGCCTGAGATGGGGAAGATGGGAGGGGAACAGGATAGGGGGAGAAGTCAAGTTCAGCTCTAAACATTTAGCTTTAAGAATTACCATATAGGGCTTCCCTGGTGGCGCAGTGGTTGAGAGTCCGCCTGCCGATGCAGGGGACACGGGTTCGTGCCCCGGTCCGGGAAGATCCCACATGCCGCGGAGCGGCTGGGCCCGTGAGCCATGGCCGCTGAGCCTGCGCGTCCGGAGCCTGTGCTCCGCAATGGGAGAGGCCACAACAGCGAGAGGCCCGCGTACCACAAAAAAAAAAAAAAAAAAAGAATTACCATATAAATGTTGCATTAAGACTGCTCTGATGGAACAGACTTGTTGGAACAGGTTGCCAAGGAGGAGGAGGGGTAGGGATGACTGGGAGTTTGGGATTAGCAGATGCAAACTATTATATATAGAAAGGATAAACAACAAGGTCCTACTGTACAGCACAGGGAATTATATTCAATATCCTGTGATAATCCATAATGGAAAAGAATATGAAAAAAGAGTGTGTGTGTGTGTGTGTGTGTGTGTGTGTGTGTGTGTATAACTGAATCACTTTGCCGTACTGCAGAAATTAACACAACACTGTAAATCAACTATACTTCAATAAAATAAATTTTTAAAGAGACTGCTCTGATGGTTCATTTGCTTTAAGCAAAGGTTCTAGAATCAGACATAATAGTTTGAATTCTGACTCTGCTCTTTTCTACCTGGGAAAGTTCTTTTATTTCCTCTGATTCCTGAAATAGGGATACCTATGCCTATCTCTTATGGTAAGAATACAATGAGATATAGTTTATAAAATTGCCTTGCACATAATAGGTACTTAGTAAATTGCAGTTTCTTTTACTGTAATTTGCTAATAGCAGCATATTATGTTAGAGAAAAGGATGAATTTTGACTTTGACATTTATAAACTGTGTCATCCAGGCAAATAAGGAACCTTAAATTTCTAATTTTTAAAACAGCCTAATACCCTCCTTTCCTACATCACAAGGTATATACAAACAATAATTTCTACTCTAACATCTTTGATTTAGCCTTGATCCCATAGGTCCCACTGAAAGGTGATGAGAAGCCTTGGAATGAAAGATTCTTTTTTCGAACCGTAAGGAAGAGAAGATCAGGAATATTAAGTCTGTGACCATAGGAGCTCTGTGAAAAAACAGCACTGTGAAGAGAAGAGTGAACTGGGGGAAAAGCCTTATTTAAGGTCAGTCTCATGTATGTTCACTGAGAAGGAACAAAAAGTTCCCTAAGACGTTCAAATGTTAACAACAAAGGTCTTATCTAATATTCCTGAACTGTAACCTTCAACATTAAACATTAAATGTGTGATGACCATGAAGACTATAAAGCCTTCTATGTTTTTCAAGAATGTATTTTGATGTGCTCAATTAAAACGTGAATGAATTCACTAGCTTTGTGTGAACTGACCTATCGTAGAAGTCTTGTGGACCCTTATACTAATCAGAAAGTGCCAGACTCCTGTGGTCAACATAAACCTTTCAGGTTTTCTAAAAAAAACCCCAAAAAACAAAAAACAAAACACAAGAGGAAGCTTGGTTTCCTTAATAGGTAATAGAAAGATAAAATAGGATTGCAGCTGTGAAGTATACTATAAGTTAAAAGAGCTCTAAATACATGAGAAATTATTTTGAACATTATTAAATTTAGGGGAATGATAGTCTCAATGTCAAATATTCTTCATTAACTTGTTCATTCATTTCTTCAATCAACCAAGAAATAAGTGTCTTCCATGTATAGGGCACTGCAAAGACTACAGTATGGGTATAGTATGGGTATAGAGTAGTCCCTGTTCCCAAAGAGTTTATAATGTCATAGAGGAGCGATAGTCACATACACAAATAACTAGACTACCACACTGATGGGGTAAAGACTACGAGGTGTATAAACAAGACATTATGGGAGTTAAGGGGAGAGAGGGATTGCTGCTAGCTAGGTTTCCCAGGGCTCCTTGGTGTGAGCCCTCCCAGAGTCCACCATTAGCCCCACCAAAGAGCTGGGTAGACTCAGCACTGGGTCACCTTAGGGCAAACAACCAACAGGGAGGGAATCCAGCCCCACCCATCAGCAGACAAGCAGATTGAAGTTTTACTGAGCTCTGCCCATCAGAGCAATAGTCAGCTCTATCCACCACCAGTCCCTCCCATCAGGAAGTTGCACAAGCCCCTTAGATAGCCTCATCCACCAGAGGGCAGACAGCAGAAGAAAGAAGAACTACAATTCTGCAGTCTGTGGAATGAAACTCACATTCACAGAAAGATAGACAAAATGAAAAGGCAGAGGGCTATGTACCAGAGGAAGGAACAAGATAAAACCCAGAAAAACAACTAAATGAAGTGATGACAGACAACCTTCCAGAAAAAGAATTCAGAATAATGATAGTGAAGTTGATCCAGGACCTTGGAAAAAGAATGGAGGTAAAGATTGAGAAGATGGAAGAAATGTTTAACACAGACCTAAAAGAATTAAAGAACAAACAGAGATGAAAAATAAAATAAATAAAATGAAAAATACACTAGAAGGAATCAATAACCGAGGCAGAAGAACAGATAAGTGACCTGGAAGACAGAACGGTAGAATTCACTGCCGCATAACAGAAAAAAGAATGAAAAGAAATGAAGACAGCCTGAGACCTCTGGGACAACATTAAATGCACCAACATTCGCAATATAGGGGTCCCAGAAGGAGAAGAGAGACAGAAAGGAGCCAAGAAAATATTTGAAGAGATTATAGTTGAAAACTTCCCTAACATGAGAAAGGAAATAGCCACCCAAGTCCAGGAAGCACAGAGAGAGTCCCATACAGGATAAACCCAAGGAGAAACATGCCAAAACACATAGTAATCAAATTGGCAAAAAATAAAGACAAACAAAAGTTATTAAAATCAACAAGGGAAAAATGACAAATAACATACAAGGGAACTCCCATAAGGTTAACAGCTGATTTCTCAGCAGAAACTCTACAAGCTAGGAGGGAGTGCCATGATATATTTAAAGTGATGAAAGGGAAGAACCTACAACCAAGATTACTCTAACTGGCAAGGATCTCATTCAGATTCTATGGAGAAATCAAAAGCTTCACAGACAAGCAAAAGCTAAAAGAATTCAGCACCACCAAACCAGCTCTACAACAAATGCTAAAGGAAGTTCTCTAAGTGGAAAACACATTAGAAGAAAAGGACCTACAAAAACAAACCCAAAACAATTAAGATAATGGTAATAGGAACATACATATTGATAATTACCTTAAATGTGAATGGATTAAATGCTCCAACCAAAAGACATAAACTGGCTGAATGGATACAAAAAAAAGACCCATACACATGCTGTCTACAAGAGACCCACTTCAGACCCAGAGACACATACAGACTGAAAGTGAGGGGATGGAAAAAGATATTCCATGCAAATTGAAATCAAACAAAGCTGGAGTATCAGTACTCATATCAGATGAAACAGACTTTAAAATAAAGAATGTTACAAGAGACAAGGAAGGACACTACAGAATCATCAAGGGATCAATCCAAGAAGAAGATATAACAATTATAAATAAATATGCACCCAACATAGGAGCACCTCAATACATAATACAAATGCTAACAGCTCTAAAAGGGGATACTGACATTAACACAATAATAGTGTGGGACTCTAACACCTCACTTACACCAAAAGACAGATCATCCAGACAGAAAATTAATAAGGAAACACAAGCTTTAAATGACACAATAGACCAGATAGTTTTAATTGATATTTATAGGACATTCCATCCAAAAGCAGCAGATTACACTTTCTTCTCAAGTGCACATGAAACATTCTCCAGGATAGATCATATCTTGGGTCACAAATCAAGCCTCGGTAAATTTAAGAAAATTGAAATCATATCAAGCATCTTTTCCAACCACAATGCTATGAGATTAGAAATCAATTACAGGGAAAAAAGAGTAAAAAACACAAACACATGGAGGCTAAATAATACATTACTAAATAACCAAGAGATCACTGAAGAAATCAAAGAGGAAATAAAAAATTACCTAGAGACAAATGAAGATGAAAACACGATGATCCAAAACCTATGGGATGCAGCAAAAGCACTTATAAGAGGGAAGTTTACAGCAATACAATCCTACCTCAAGAAACAAGAAAAATCTCAAATAAACAAGCTAATCTTACACCTAAAGCAATTAGAGAAGGAAGAACAAAAAAGCCCCAAAATTAGCAGAGGGAAAGAAATAATAAAGATCAGATTAGAAATAAATGAAAGAGAAATGAAGGCAATGATAGCAAAGATCAACAAAACTAAAAGCTGGTTCCTTGAAAGATAAACAAAATTGATAAAGCATTAGCCAGACTCATTAAGAAAAAGAGGGAGAGGGCTCAAATCAATAAAATTAGAAATGAAAAAGAAGAAGTTACAACAGACACTGCAGAAATACAAAGCATCATAAGAGAATACTACAAGCAACTCTATGCCAATAAAATGGACCACATGGAAGAAATGGACAAATTTTTAGAAAGGCATAAGCTTCCAAGACTGAACCAGGAAGAAACAGAAAATATGAACAGACCAAACACAAGTAATGAAATTGAAACTGTGATTAAAAATCTTCCAACAAACAAAAGTCCAGGACCAGATGGCTTCTCAGGTGAATTCTACCAAACTTTTAGAGAAGAGCCCACACGTATCCTTCTCAAACTCTTCCAAAACATTGCAGAGGAAGGAACACTCCAAACTCATTCTATGAAGCCACAATCATCCTGATACTAAAACCAGACAGAGATACTACAAAAAAAAGAAAGTTACAGACCAATATCACTGAGGCATATAGATGCAAAAATCCTCAAAAAAATACCAGCAAACAGAATCCAACAACACATTAAAAGGATCATACACCATGATTAAGTGGTTCTTGATCACGGATTCTTCAATATATGCAAATCAATCAATGTGATACACCATATTAACAAATTGAAGAATAAAAACCACATGATCGTCTCATTAGATGCAGAAAAAGCTTTTGACAAAATTCAACACCGATTTATGATAAAAACTCTCAAGAAGGTGGGCACAGAGGGAACCTACCTCAACATAATAAAGGCCACATATGACAAACCCACAACAAACATCATTCTGAATGATGAAAAACTGAATGCATCTCCTCTAAGATCAGGAAAAAGACAAGGATGTCTACTCTCACCACTATTATTCAACAGAGTTTTGGAAGTCCTTGCCATGGCAATCAGAGAAGAAAAAAGAAATAAAAGGAATACAAATTTGGAAAAGAAGAAGTAAAACTGCCACTGTTTGCAGATGACATGATACTATACATAGATAATCCTAAAGATGCCACCAGAAAACTACTAGAGCTAATTAATGAATTTGGTAAAGCAGCAGGATACAAAATTAATGCACAGAAATCTCTTGCACTCCTATACACTAACAATGAAAGATCAGAAACAGAAATTAAGGAAACAATCCCATTCATCATTGCAACAAAAAGAATAAAATACCCAGGAATAAACTTACCTAAGGAGATAAAAGACCTGTACTCAGAAAACTATAAGACACTGATGAAAGAAATCAAAGATGACACAAACAGATGCAGAGATATACCATGTTCTCAGAGTGGAAGAATCAATATTGTGAAAATGACTATACTACCCAAAGCAATCTACAGATTCATTGCAATCCCTATCAAATTACCAATGGCATTTTTTACAGAACTAGAACAAAAAAATCTTAAATTTTGTATGGAGACACAAAAGACCCTAAATAGCCAAAGCAATCTTGAGGGAAAAAAACAGAGCTGGAGGAATCAGACTCCCTGACTTCAGACTATACTACAAAGCTACAGTAATCAAGACAATATAGTACTGGCACAAAAACAGAAATATAGATAAATGGAACAGCATACAAAGCCCAGAGATGAATTCACACACCAATGGTCAACTAACCTATGACAAAGGAGGCAAAGATATAAAATGGAGAAAAGACTGTCTCTTCAATAAGTGGTGCTGGGAAAACTGAACAGCTACATGTAAAAGAATGAAATTAGAACACTCCCTAACACCATACACAAATATAAACTCAAAATGGATTAAAGACCTAAATGTAAGACCGGACACTATAAAACTCTTAGAGGAAAACATAGGAAGAACACTCTTTGACATAAATCAAAGCAACATCTTTTTTGACCCACCTCCTAGAGTAATGGAAATAAAAACAAAAATAAACAAATGGGACCCAATGAAAGTTAAAAGCTTTTGCACAGCAAAGGAACCATAAACAAGACAAAAAGACAACCCTCATAATGGGGGAAAATATTTGCAAACGAATCAGCGGACAAAGGATTAATCTCCAAAATATATAAACAGCTCATGCAGCTCAATATTAAAAAAACAAACAACCCAATCCAAAAATGGGCAGAAGACCTAAGTAGACATCTCTCCAAAGAAGACATATTATTAATGGCCAAGAGGCACATGAAAAGCTGCTCAACATCACTTAATTATTAGAGAAATGCAAATCAAAACTACAATGAGGTATCACCTCACACTGGTTAGAATGGGCATCTTCAGAAAATCTACGGGCATCTTCAGAAAATCTACAAACAGCAAGTGCTGGATAGTGTGTGGAGAATAGGGAACCCTCTTGCATTGTTGGTGGGAATGTAAATTGATACAGCTACTATGGAGAACAGTATGGAGGTTCCTTAAAAAACTAAAAATAGGATTACCATATGACCCAGCAAGCCCACTACTGGGCATATATCCAGAGAAAACCATAATTCAAAAAGGCACATGCACCCCAATGTTCACTACAGCACTATTTACAATAGACAAGACATGGAAGCAACCTAAATGCCCATCTACAGATGAAGAGATAAAGGAGATGTGGTACATATATACAATGGATTATTACTCAGCCAGAAAAAGGAATGAAATTGGGTTATTTGTAGAGATGTGGATGGACCTAGAGACTGTCATAAAGAGTGAAGTTAGTTGGAAAGAGAAAAACAAATATTGTATATTCATGCATATATGTGGAATCTAGAAAAATGGTACAGATGAACTGGTTTGCAAGACCAAAATAGAGACACAGATGTAGAGAACAAACATATAGACACCAAGGGGGAAAGTGTGGTGGGGGTGGGGGTGGGATGAATTGGGAGATTGGGATTGACATGTCTACACAAATATGTATGCAATAGGTAACTATTAAGAACCTGTTGTATAAAAAATAAATTAATTTAATTAAATTTAAAAAAAATTAGTATCCCACCACAGAAAGAAGTAATCTTGATTAGTTCTTTGGTAGTACTCTAAAAAGATGGCCTAGAACTGCCCTTATTGTCAATTGAAGTGCTTGTCTGCTACTCCTATCAGAAAGAAAAGCAATTCTAGTCTACCTAATACATGTATACGACTTCAAAGAAACTTCATGAGAAGAGAGATTTCCCCTGACAGGGTTCAGTCAGTTTTTCATCTTTTAAAATACACTAAATTAAAGGGCTAATATTCCCCTCAAGGGATGTGTTTAATTTTAGAAGTATAATATACTATCTGAAAATGAGGGAATTTTAACCAACTTTCCATTAATTTATTAAATGTCTCAGAATGCCAAGATCAAGATCCTTGCAGATAATGACTTCACAGCAGCATGCTGGCCTTATGCCTACTCTGCAAATGCCGGAAAATAATCTCCTGGAAATTTGTAACTGTCAGTGCGACTGATGGGTTTGATGTGATTAACAAAGGAAACAACCAACTTTCCTTTTTAAAATAGTGGTTTAAGCTGTAATCATTTTAATTCAGTTTGAACAACAGTTAAATGTTATTTTATTTATTTATAAATAAAATAAAAATACTATTTTTATTTATAATATTTTGCTTTGGAGTTATGGTTACATCAATTTAAAAAAGTGATAACTTCTGAAATCTTTTAAGAGAAGTTACTAAATTCAAAGCATCATATAGGATATTAGAGCTTGAAGGAACTTTGAAATGATGTAGTCTAGTTCGCTCATGTCACAAGTGAGGAACAGTGGCCCAAAATATTTAAAATACCCTTCTAATTGTATCACAATGGATGTCACCTAAAATATAGTCAAATGGGCCCTTAGGGAAAAGGTAAATATTAGATTGCTAATCCATGTTACTCCCAGTCTGATACCAGTATTCTTCCCCTTCTCACCAAATATAATACTAAACTTCCAGAAGGAGCTCTGGAATGATATTCTATTCTATTCTTACATTAGTGGGACTCAGGTCAGTAAGTACTCTGACACTAAAATGAGACTATCCAAATTGCTTCGGAGACCCAGAAACTAAAAACTAACTTATAAGTGATGAGCCTTCAAGGTAGGTATCTGCCCCCAAGCCCCAGGAAACAATCAAGGTGTAACAAGCACGAAGAAGGAGGTCCAGCAGGGAATAGAATGTGGATGCCAACAGTTGCTCAGAAAAGGGGGACCAAGAGAGTGCATCATGCTAATGAGTTAGGTGGAGCATCTCAGCTCTCGCCTCTGAGACTCTGCCAAAAGTCTTCACCCTTCTCCCAGGAGCCCTCACATAGCTGTTTTGGGAAATGTGAGGTTAGACAGAGAAGAATGTTGACTATGTGGAACAGGAAATTCTAGTCGGGACCTTCTTTCTGAGCGCCTACACAACCTAGTGTCTTGGAGCTCTTCTGTCTGAAACAGAAAGGTCCTGGGGTAGAGCAAGTGGCACAAACCCAAATGCCTGCGGGGAACAGGCAAGATGGGGACTTGCTGTAAGGTGTTGGTGTCAGGGAAACAATTTGGACGAATGGAAGACAATATCCCCTATCCAAGGAGGCAGCCTGAGACTCAACTCAAGCCAACAGTTACATGCAGGAATGCTGGCCCAGAGGAGTCAAACTTTTAAGAGCAGTCAGATAGTTAGATTTATTTTAAATGGAAAATCCTTATTTTTAAATATTGAAAACTGATTCCAACTTTTTAAAACATCTGTACAGATGTGGACCTTGAGAGATGCAAAACAGAGAACCCAAGGACCTCCCTAGTGGTCCAGTGGTAAAGAATCTACCTTACAATGCAGGGGACAGCAATTCAATCCCTGGTCAGAGGACTAAGATCCCACATGTCGCAGGACAACTAAGCCCGTGCACCATAACTACTGAGCTTGCACACCTCTACTAGAGAGCTCACGTGCTGCAAACTACAGAGTCCACACACTCTGGAACCCGTGCGCCACAACCGGAGAGAGAAAACCCGCATGCCACAACTAGTGAGAGGCCCACAAGCCTCAACGAAGAGCCTGCGCACTGCAATGAAAGGTCCAGCATGCCTCAGTGAAGATCCTGTGTGCCACAACTAAGACCCAACACAGCCAGAAATAAATAATAAAATAAATAAATAATAAATAACTCTAAAAAAAAAAAAAAAAAAAAAAGCAAAGGACCCAGGAAAGCCTGCCTGGACTTCTGACCTGCAGAACTGTGAGATGATAAATGGGTGCTGTTTTTAAGCCACTAGTTTGTGATATTTTGCTACATAGCAATAGAAAACTAATACAGTACTAAAAGCCAGTGACAACATCTACTTGAATATTGTAGAACAAACCAGATGAAATATTACATTTTCTTCTAGGCTTCTGGATGTCTAAATCATAGAAAATTTCGAAAAAGTAACCAAATACAGTTTATTGGAATGTTATAGCTTATATATACTGATTTTGGCATTTATTCTGCATGCAGTATTTAGGGTTAATTTGTAATACATATAACTAAAAAGGTATTGCATATGTAATATATAAAGAACTCATATAAATCTATAATGATGGAAGAGTTGCCTAACAGAATACAAGAATGGATCAAAAGACTTGAACAGAAATATCACAAAGGGGTTTCCCTGGTGGCGCAGTGGTTGAGAGTCTGCCTGCCGATGCAGCGGACACGGGTTCATGCCCCGATCCAGGAAGATCCCACATGCCATGGAGTGGCTGGTCCCGTGAGCCATGGCCGCTGAGCCTGCGCATCCGGAGCCTGCGCTCCGCAACAGGAGAGGCTACAACAGTGAGAGGCCCGTGTACCACAAAAAAAAAAAAAAAAAAAGAAAGAAAGAAAAAAAAAAGAAATATCACAAAGGAGAATATCCAAATGGCCAGTAATGAAAAGGTGCCTGACATCCTTACTTACCTGGGAAATTTATATTAAAGTCATATATAGGTACCACTACACACTCTCAGAATTGTTAAAATGAAAAACATTGACAACACCAAGTGCTAGTGAGATGTAAAGGAAGAGAAACTGTTACTGGAAATGCAAATTGGTACAAGCATTTTGAAAAACTGTTTGATGCTAGGTAGTAATGTTGAGCATACATGTGACTTATGGACTAGCAACTCTACCACTGGGTATAACCTTATAGAAATGCATATACATGTTCACCAAAAGATATATACCAGGAAGTTCATCAAAACATTATTTACAAGAGTCTCAAGCTGGAAAATACCCAAATGATCATCACCAAGAAAGGGATAAATTGTGATCTATTCATATAATGGACTACTATAAGAACAGTGAAAAAGGATTACTGCTACAGGTAACAAAATGAGTACATCTCACAACATAATGTTGGACAGAAGAAGCCCAATAGCAAAGAAATATACTATATGACCCCATATACATACAGTTCAAAAATTAGGAAAATAAATCTATGGCTTAGGAAGTCAAGATAGGAGTTACATTGGTGGAAGAGATGGGGTAGTAATTGGGAGGAGGCACAGTGGGGTTTTGGTGATGATGGCTGTGTTCTATTTCTTGACCTGGCTGGAGAATATACAAGTGAAAATACAGCAAGCTGTACAAATAAGATTACAACATTTTTCTCTTTGTCTATTGTACTATACTATAAAAGTATAAATTAAAAACAAATCTAAATTATTAATTTAAAATAAAAAACCTAGTTTTTAAAATTTAGGGTAACTCTCTCCTAACCTACTACTTTTATTTCCCAAATATATGACAAGTGGCTCTGAATATGTAAAAGTGAATGATTAGTGAGTAGGAATAAGAGGATTCTGCAAAAATTCATTTTTTAGATCAAAATGGAGAATGTATAAGAAAATCTACCTTTAATTATAGAAAAGTAACATTCTAAATAAACGGCTACTGCCATTTAAAAATTAGACTTCTTTTATGGAGGAAACTCTCTGGGCTTCCATTTATGATATTTTCTATGAAGAGGAGAAGGTTATGCTGGGGACTCACAAGGAAGTATGCTCCTAAATACTTTTAGGAGCCCTTGAAAAACTCAGTTTACAGTAAATTGAGATCACCTGGAAGAAACTGATTAGAAAATACAAATAGTGGTCAATTTACTCTTGGTACTTATGCCTGAGAAGTCATTGGTGGACATTATATACCTTGGTTGTCATATTCTGGAAAAATGAAATGCAAAGCCTAGCCACGATTCAGTTATGGTAACACCAATAAACCTATATACTGTTTGGTCGCAAGAGAATTAATCATCTCTTCTGAAGACTCATAACATTCAAATCCATCACTGATAAAACAATTACTTGAAAATTACTATTTTATGTTTGCTTAGGATCGAACGTAGGTAAGGACTAGCCATACAGATGGGCAAAGATGTAATACACTTGGGCATTTCTAACAAAAGGATAACATTTTTCTCAGTATCCTTGGTTTTGCATGCTGGCTTTGTCTAGGTAAATAGAAGGAAATAGAAGGAAAGGTTTGAAGCTGAGCAGATAAATAGTTGAGGAAAGTCACAGGCTTATAAGAATTCAGAAAAACACCACAGGTAGATTAAGAGGTTTTGTGACTCAAAGATTTATAATGTCATTCTGCAACATAAGATGATATCATGAAGTAACTTCATTTCAAATCTACAGGATAAACATTGATATTTTGCTATATTCTATACATACCCACTTAATGATGATTAGTCATAAGAACAACCAATCTATAGATGAATGCATTGTTCAATCCACAATTATCATTAACAGTCTCCTATTATACTTAGTATACCTGAAGACTCCATATGAGGTGCAACAGAAATAAACAACAAATAGTTTATTAATGTCCCAAAGGAATCTATGGAACCTAGCGGCACAACAGAAAAACTCATCAATAACTAAGACAAGGCAAAATGTAAATACCCTTAAGAGTTGCCAAGAAAGTGATACAGGAGTTCAAAAGAAAGAGAAAATGAGAGATTGAGTAAGACAAATAAGAGCAGGATGAGGGAGGGAGGTAGATTTAAATTGGATATTATCTATCTACCTATCTATCTAGTAAATGTATTTTTCTGGAAGGTTTATACATGGGAATAGTAAATATTGGGAACAACACTGGGAAAATTCATGACATTGTGGAGAAACATTAGTTATCTTTCCATATTTATTAACAAGTATAATAGCTTGTAGGTTACATTTGACATCTACTAAAATGAGTAAGATTAATATTCCTTAGTAAGAAATCTTGTTTAAATTACACTACAGAGAGGGCTTCTGGGTTGGTGAACACATGGACGTGCTAGGAGAGTGGTGCGTCTAGAGAAGGCATGGGAACTCTGCTCCCATTCCCTGTGCCTTGCCCTATGCATCCCTTTCATCTGGCTGTTCCTGAGTTATATCATTTTCTGATCAACCGTGGATCTACTGTGTGGCTGTCAGGGTCTTGGTGCTCTGGACGGGTGTCAGGCCTGAGCCTCTGAGGTGGGAGAGACGAGTTCAGGACACTGGTCCACCAGAGACCTCCCAGCCCCACATAATATCAAACAGTGAAAGCTCTCCCAGAGATCTCCATCTCTATGCTGAGACGCAGCTCCACTCAATGGCCCGCAAGCTACAGTGCTGGATACCCTATGCTGAACAACTAGCAAGACAGGAACACAACCCCACCCATTAGCAGAGAGGCTGCTTAAATTCATACTAAGTTCACAGACACCCCAAAACACACCACCAGATGCAGTCCTGCCCACCAAAAGACAAGATCCAGCCTCATCAACAGAACACAGGCACCAGTCCCCTCACCAGGAAGCCTACAGAACCCACTGAACCAACCTCACCCACTGGGGGCAGACACCAAAAACAACGGGAAGTACGAACCTGCAGCCTGTGAAAAGGAGACCCCAAACACAGTAAGTTAAGCAAAATGAGAAGACAGAGAAATACACAGCAGATGAAGGAGCAAGGTAAAAACCCACCAGACTGAACAAATGAAGAGGAAATAGGCAGTCTACCTGAAAAAGAATTCAGAGTGATGATGGAAAAGATGATCCAAAATCTTGGAAATAGAATGGAGAAAATGCAAGAAATATTTAACAAGGACCTAGAAGAACTAAAGAGCAAAAAAAGAATGATGAACAACACAATAAATGAAATAAAAAATTCTCTAGAAGGAATCAATAGCAGAATAACTGAGGCAGAAAAACAGATAAGTGACCTGGAAGATAAAATAGTGGAAATAACTACCACAGAGCAGAATAAAGAAAAAAGAATGAAAAGAACTGAGGACAGTCTCAGAGACCTCTGGGACAACATTAAACACACCAACATTTGAATTATAGGGGTCCCAGAAGAAAAAGAGAAAAAAAAAGAGACTGAGAAAATATTTGAAGAGGTTATAGTTGACAACTTCCCTAATATGGGAAAGGAAATAGTCAATCAAGTTGAGGAAGAACAGAGTCCCATACAGGAAAAATCCAAGGAGAAACAGGCCAAGACATATTAATCAAACTATCAAAGATTAAATACAAAGAAAAAATAGTAAAAGCAGCAAGGGAAAATCAACACATAACATACATGGGAATCCCCATAAGGTTAACAGTTGACCTTTCAGCAGAAACTCTGCAAGCCAGAAGGGTGTGGCAGGACATATTTAAAGTCATGAAAGGGAAAAACCTACAACCAAGATTATTCTACCCAGCAAGGATCTCATTCAGATTCGATGGAGAAATAAAAACCTTTACAGAGAAGCAAAAGCTAAGAGAATTCAGCACCACCAAACCAGCTTTACAACAAATGCTAAAGGAACTTCTCTAGGCAGGAAATACAAGACAAGCAAAAGACCTACAATAACAAACCCAAAACAATTAATAAAATGGTAATAGGAACATATGTATCAATAACGACCTTAAATGTAAATGGATTAAGTGCTCCAACCAAAAAACACAGACTGGCTGAATGGATATAAAAACAAGACCCATATATATGCTGTCTACAAGAGACCTACTTCAGACCTAGGGACACATATAGACTGAAAGTGAGGGGATGGAAAAAGATATTACATGCAAAGGGAAATCAAAAGAAAGTTGGAGTAGCAATTCTCAAATCAGACAAAATACACTTTAGAATAAAGACTACTACAAGAGACAAAGAAGGACCCTACATAATGATCAGGGATCAATCCAAGAAGAAGATATAACAACTGTTATATTTATGCACCCAAAACAGGAGGACCTCAATATGTAAGGCAAATGCTAACAGCCATAAAAGGGGAAATCGACAGTAACACAATAATAGTAGGGGACTTTAACACCCCACTTTCACCAATGGACAAATCATCCAAAATGAAAATAGACAAGGAAACAAGCTTTAAAGGATATATTAAACAAAATGGACTTAATTGATATTTATAGGACATTCCATCCAAAAACAACAGAATACACTTTCTTCTCAAGTGCTCGTGGAACATTCTCCAGGATAGATCATATCTTGAGTCACAAATCAAGCCTTGGGAAATTTAATAAAATTGAAATTGTATCAAGTACCTTTTCTGACCACAACACTATTAAGAACAGATATCAATTACAGGAAAAAAACTGTAAAAATACAAACACATGGAGGCTAAACAATACACTACTAAATAATCAAGAGATCATTGAAGAAATCAAAGAGGAAATCAAAAAATACCTAGAAACAAATAACAAGGAAAACATGACGACCCAAAGCCTATGGGATGCAGCAAAAGCAGTTCTAAGAGGGAAGTTTATAGCAATACAATCCTACCTCAAGAAACAAGAAACATATCAAACAGACAACCTAACCTTACACCTAAAGCTATTAGAGAAAGAAGAACAAAAAAACCCAAAGTCAGCAAAAGGAAAGAAATCATAAAGATCAGATCAGAAATAAATGAAAAAGAAATGGTAACGATAGCAAATATGAATTAAACTAAAGGCTGGTTCCTTGAGAAGATAAACAAAATTGATAACCCATTAGCCAGACTCATCAAGAAAAAGTGGGAAAAGACTTAAATCGACAGAATTAGAAATGAAAAAGAAGTAACAACTGACACTGCAGAAATACAGAGGATCATGAGAGATTACTACAAGCATCTATATTCCAATAAAATGGACAACCTGGGAGAAATGGACAAGTTCTTAGAAGAACATTCTGAGACCAAACTAGGAAAAACTGAAAATATAAATAGACCAATCATAAGCACTGAAATTGAAACTGTGATTAAAAATCTTTCAACAAACAAAAGCCCAGGACCAGATGGCTTCACAGGCGAATTCTATCAAACATTAAGAGAAGAGCTAACACCTATGCTTCTCAAACTCTTCCAAAATATAGCAGAGGGAGGAACACTCCCAAACTCATTCTACAGAGCCACCATCATACTGATACCAAAACCAGACAGAGATACTACAAAAAAAGAAAATTACAGAGCAATATCACTGATGAATATAGATGCAAAAATCCTCAACAAAACACCAGCAAACCAAATCCAACAACACACAAAAAAGGATCATACACCATGATCGATTGGGATTTATCCCAGGGATGCAAGGATTCTTTAATATACACAAATCAATCAATGTGATACACCATATTAACAAATTCAAGAATAAAAACCATATGATCATTTCAACAGATGTAGAAAAAGCTTTTGACAAAATTCAACACCCATTTATGATAAAAACCCTCCAGAGAGTAGGCATAGAGAGAACTTACCTCAACATAATAAAGGCCTTATGTGACAAAGCCACAGCCAACATCGTTCTCAATGGTGAAAAACTGAAACCATTTCCACTAAGATTAGGAACAAGCCAAGGTTGCCCAATCTCACCACTGTTATTCAACATAGCTTTGGAAGTTATAGCCACAGCAATCAGAGAAGGAAAAGAAATAAAAGGAATCCAAATCATAAAAGAAGAAGTAAAACTGTCCCTGTTTGCAGATGACATGATACTATACATACAGAATCCTAAAGATGCTACCAGAAAACTATTAGAGTTAGTCAATGAATTTGGTAAAGTAGCAGGATACAAAATTAATGCACAGAAATCTCTTGCATTCCTATACACTCATGATGAAAAATCTGAAAGAGAAATTAAGGAAACAGTCTCATTTATCATTGCAACAAAAAGAATAAAATACCTAGGAATAAACCTACCTAAGGAGACAAAAGACCTGTATGCAGAAAACTATAAGGCACTGATGAAAGAAATTAAAGATGATACAAACAGATGGAGAGATATACCAGGTTCTTGGATTGGAAGAATCAACATTGCGAAAATGACTCTACTACCCAAAGCAATCTACAGATTCAGTGCAATCCCTATCAAACTACCAATGGCATTTTTCACAGAGCTAGAATAAAAAATTTTACAATTTGTATGAAAACACAGAAGACCCCAAATAGTCAAAGGAATCTTGAGAAACAAAAACAGAGCTGGAGGAATCAGCCTCCCTGACTTCAGACTACAC
Source organism: Kogia breviceps (assembly GCF_026419965.1). Taxonomy (NCBI): domain Eukaryota; kingdom Metazoa; phylum Chordata; class Mammalia; order Artiodactyla; family Physeteridae; genus Kogia; species Kogia breviceps. The sequence goes on from NC_081321.1 coordinate 54,038,695, forward strand.
TACAAAGGTACAGTAATCAAGACAGTATGGTACTGGCACAAAAACAGAAATATAGATCAATGGAACAGAATAGAAAGCCCAGAGATAAACCCCCACACATATGGTCACCTTATCTTTGATAAAGGAGGCAAGAATATACAATGGAGAAAAGACAGCCTCTTCAATAAGTGGTGCTGGGAAAACTGGACAGCTACATGTAAAAGAATGAAATTAGAACACTCCCTAACACCATACACAAAAATAAACTCAAAATGGATTAAATACCTAAATGTAAGGCCACTCTATGACATAAATCACAGCAAGATCCTTTGTGACCCACCTCCTAGAGAAATGGAAATAAAAACAAAAATAAATAAATGGGACCTAATGAAACTTAAAAGCTTTTGCACAGCAAAGGATACCATAAACAAGACCAAAAGACAACCCTCAGAATGGGAGAAAATATTTGCAAATGAAGCAACTGACAAAGGATTAATCTCCAAAATTTACAAGCAGCTCATGCAGCTCAATAACAAAAAAACAAACAACCCAATCCAAATATGGGCAGAAGACTTAAATTGACATTTCTCCAAAGAAGATATACAGATTGCCAACAAGCACATGAAAGAATGCTCAACATCACTAATCATTAGAGAGATGCAAATCAAAACTATAGTGAGATATCATCTCACACTGGTCAGAATGGCCATCATCAAAAAATCTAGAAACAATAAATGCTGGAGAGGATGTGGAGAAAAGAGAACACTCTTGCACAGTTGGTGGGAATATAAATTGATACAGCCACTATGGAGAACAGTATGGAGGTTCCTTTAAAAACTATAAATAGAACTACCATCCGACCCAGCAACCCCACTACTGGGCATATACCCTGAGAAAACCATAATTCAAAAAGAGTCATGTACCAAAATGTTCATTGCAGCTCTATTTACAATAGCCAGGACATGGAAGCAACCTAAGTGTCCAGCAACAGATGAATGGATAAAGAAGATGTGGCACATATATACAATGGAATATTACTCAGCCATAAAAAGAAATGAAACTGAGTTATTTGTACTGAGGTGGATGGACCTGGAGTCTGTCATACCTAGTGAAGTAAGTCAGAAGGAGAAAAACAAATACTGTACGCTAACACATATATATGGAATCTAAGAAAAAAAAATGTCATGCAGAGCCTAGGGGTAGGACGGGAATAAAACACAGGCCTACTAGAGCATGGACTTGAGGATATGGGGAGGGGGAAGGGTAAGCTGGGGCAAAGTGAGAGAGTGGCAGGGACATATATACACTACCAAATGTAAAATAGATAGCTAGCAGGAAGCAGCAGCATAGCACAGGGAGTTCACCTCTGTGCTTTGTGACCACCTAGAGGGGTGGGAGGGAGGGAGATGCAAGGGGGAAGAGATATGGGAACATATGTATATGTATAACTGATTCACTTCGTTGTAAAGCAGAAACTAACACACCATTGTAAAGCAATTATACTCCAATAAAGATGTTTTAAAAAAAAATAAGTGGTGCTGGGAAAACCGGACAGCTACATGTAAAAGAACGAAATTAGAACCCTCTCTAATACCATACACAAAAATAAACTCAAAATGGATTAAATACCTAAATGTAAGGCCAGACACTAGAAAACTCTTAGAGGAAAACAGGCAGAACACTCTATGACATAAATCACAGCAAGATCCCTTTTGACACACCTCCTAGAGTAATGGAAATAAAAACAAAAATAAACAAATGGGACCTAATGAAACTTAAAAGCTTCTTCACAGCAAAGGAACCCATAAACAAGACGAAAAGACAACCCTCAGTATGGGAGAAAATAATTGCAAACGAAGCAACTGACAAAGGATTAATCTCCCAAATATACAAGCAGCTCATGCAGCTCAATATCAAAAAAACAAACAACCCAATCCAAATATGGGCAGAAGAACTAAATAGACATTTCTCCAAAGAAGACAGACAGATTGCTAACAAACACATGAAAGGATGCTCAACGTCACTAATCATTAGAGAAACTCAAATCAAAACTACAATGAGGTATCACCTCACACTAGTCATAATGGTCATCATCAAAAAATCTACAGACAGTAAATGCTGGAGAGGGTATGGAGAGAAGGGAACCCTCTTGTACTGTTGGTGGGAACGTAAATTGATACAGCCACTATGGAGAACAGCATGGAGGTTCCTTAAAAAACTAAAAATAGAACTACCATATGACCCAGAAATCCCACTACTGGGCATATACCCTGAGAAAACCATAATTCAAAGAGTCATGTACCAAAATGTTCATTGCAGCTCTATTTACAATAGCCAGGACATGGAAGCAACCTTTGTGTCCACTGACAGATGAATGGATAAAGAAGATGTGGCACATATATACAATGGAATATTACTCAGCCATAAAAAGAATCGAAATTTAGTTATTTGTAGTGAGTGAGGTGGATGGACCTAGAGTCTGTCATACAGAGTGAAGTAGTCAGAAAGAGAAAAACAAATACCGTATGCTAACACATATATATGGAATCTAAAAAGAAAAAAAGGTTCTGAAGAACCTAGGGGCAGGACAGGAGTAAAGACACAGACGTAGAGAATGGACTTGAGGACATGGGGAGGGCGAGGGTAAGCTGGGACGAAGTGAGAGAGTGGCATGGACATATATACACTACCAAATGTAAAATAGATAGCTAGTGGGAAGCAGCCGCATAGCACAGGGAGATCAGCTCAGTGCTTTGTGTCCACCTAGAGGGGTGAGATAGGGAGGGTGGGAGGGAGATGCAAAAGGGAGGAGATATGGGGATATATGTATATGTATAGCTGATTCACTTTGTTATAAAGCAGAAACTAACACACCATTGTAAAGCAGTTATACTCCAATAAGGATGTTAAAAAAATTAAGGGTACAAACTTTCAGCTAGAAGATGAATAAGGTCTGAGGATCTAATGTAAAAATTGTGACTATAGTTGATAACACTGTATTGTATAATATGCTAAGAGTGTAGCATCTTTACACAATGTATGTATATATCAAATTATCACGATGCACACTTTAAATATCTTACAGATCTGTCAATTACACCTTAATAAAGCTGAAATAAAGACAAAACAAAACCAAAAAATTACACTACAGTCATTCTTGTTTAATACAGCCAACAAGAAATCCATAGTAACCAAAAGCCCTCCCCCGTCTTCCTATGGAAGAAAAAGTCATAAAATAAATAATTATTAGAGAATCGTGTAAGTTTTAAAAATCCTGAGTAAATTATGTCAGCACAGATTTGGTACCATCTGTACCCCTTGACTATGTAACACAGGCCTAAGGATTGATATTCAGAATGATGTCCTTGATAACTGTTTGTGCCTCTACCAAAGACCCAAGTATCTTTTTTTTTTTTTTTTTTTTTTTTTTTGTGGTATGTGGGCCTCACTGTTGTGGAGCACAGGCTCCGGACGCGCAGGCTCAGCGGCCATGGCTCACGGGCCCAGCCGCTCCGCGGCATGTGGGATCTTCCCAGACCGGGGCACGAACCCGTGTCCCCTGCATCGGCAGGCGGATTCTCAACCACTGCGCCACCAGGGAAGCCCCAAGTATCTTTAATATATATTCTCAGAAACATTATTTAGAAATATTTTCACCTAAAGTTTAAGAAAATAAGTATTCTGATGAATTTTAGAAAATAAAGCCATCCAGAACAGATCATTTTTCAAATATTCTTTCTACTGAGGACTCAATGTTGTCTCAGAATAAAGCCTCAGCTGCTGCTTAATCCAGGGTAATGGGAGACCTGAGGTTCATTTTATGGAAGTGGAGCATGGAAACCGTGAACTTTAAATTCCCTGGTAGCCAACAAAAGTTTAGTTTAGTTATGATAAACACTTTATATGTATTCACTCGCTTAATCTTTTCATCAATCCTTTGAAGAAGTACTGTTATCATCCTGATATTAGAGATGAGAAAGTTGAAGCTTGGAGAGGCTAAGTAACTTGTTCAAGGTCAACAGACAGCCAAGATTCAAAACCAAGTTTGTCTGACTTCAAAAGGCACTACATTTTACTAAAGTTATTGTTTTCAGAACTTTTGCCCCGAGATGTTCAAGCTTTCCTTATATTTTATGTTATTTGGCTTCTAACATCAGGGCTCTGAGACCCAATCATTTGGTAATACATTTCAACAATAATGAAGTGGAGGGTTTTTTCCCTATAAACATTTAAAATTATTAGTTCATATTTACTGAGCACATATTATGGGCCAAACACCACATATGCATTAACTCTTTTTCTCCTCACAGCAACTTGTGAGTGTGTTAGTATAATTACCACCGTTTTACAAAGGAAAAATCTGGCCTCCAGGACTCCACACTCTGCCTTGGTTCTCTGTCTCCATCACTTGATGTTCCTTCTCAATTTATTTCAAAGGTTCCTCAGCACCTTTCTGATTTGTCACTATTGGAGAGACCCAGACCTCCATCCTTGGGCCTTGCTTTTTCTCTGTCCATGCTCACTTCCCTAAGGTGCCTCGTGGTTTTAAGGTCCATCTCTGTGCTGATGACTCAAAAATTTATACCTCCTGCCCTAACCTCTGCACTAAATTCCAGGCTTAATGACCTATCTGTATACTCCATACCTCCACTTGGATGATGGATAGACACCTCAAACATAACATATCCAAAACTGAACTCCTACTTTTCTCCCAGACCTATTCCTACCAGTCTTATCTCAATAAATTTTCTTTAAATTTTAACAAAGACTAAATTCAACTTTCGTTAATAAAATTGATAGTTTCAATAGCTTTCCCAGACTACTGAATTTGCTAAAATTTGTGATCTGAGATTTATTAGAAAATATATCTCATTCCAGTGATGAGATATCAATATCTCTGCACAGGCACACACGTGTTTCCTACAAAATAATTTGTGTACTTTTAATAGCATATAAATAAAATCAATTTTATATTTATGATTATAGACACACACATGCTTCCTAAGATATAATATGACATAATTTTAATAGTATGTAAATAAATGAAGGTATTAAAAGTAAAATAATGCAACAGGAATGTCCAAGTGTTAAATGAAAAGGTGTTTCATATCATTATTCATCCTGGAAATATACATTCAATTTACCATGGGATATTACTACATACTCATAAGAATAGTTAACATGAAACAGACTGAGAATACCAAGTGCTGGTGAGGACGTGAAGTAAGGAAAATTCTCATATGTGTGGCATTTATTACTTTCATCCTCTGCTTTGGGAAAGTGCCGTTCTTTGTCTTGTTCTGTTCAACACACATTCCTTCCTGCCCTGCCAAAGAGCAGAGGGTACACTATATCCCTGGACATAGTGATTACTGCAGTGGTCAGCATTTGCTCCAAGCTAAGTCACTCAGCATCTTTTAGGGGAGATTCAGTTTCATTTCTTTTTCTGGCATTATGAACTCACAACATAATATAGACCTGTGGCTGCCTGGGACCATCTGGTCATGACACAAGGAGAGCCTTTCCCAGGCAAAGAGACCTGAGAGACAGAACACCTGTGATATTACTGAACTTCTTCTGAAGCCAAGATATATCTTGACTCCCCACTTTTGCAAGCTAATCAATTCCCTCTTTACATTATTCTAAATTGGTTTCTGCCATTTGTACCTGATGGCATCTTCATATACTAATGATCTATTGCTCCTCATGTTCCTAATTTAAGACCTTAAACTTTCTATTGCAATTTTTCATCTATTTAGCTTTATCTAGGAGTGACAGAAAGGTGTCTCAATGGAGGTCCATGAACTTGAAGTTTTATACATTCTTTCATAATTTTATTTCCTTTGTACTTCTAAATATCTCCTGGTTTCCTTTAAAGATAAATAGCTTTTTACTTTAAAAGTTTAATTATTGAGGATTTTTATATCCCAATGAGCTTGACAGGGTAAATATCATTATTCTTATTTTATAGAAGTAAAAGATGATATGAAGAAATGAAATCATTGAGTCTAATATCTAGGGAGATTGGTAAAAGGAAAGATTAGTTAATATTTGATGAACAATAATTCTAATTGAAAGTATCCTATATTCTGATTTTCTAAGGTACCATTTTTACTTCTTTCCACAAATTGTCATTCTCAATTATCTGACCTTATCTATACCTAATCCCATTTTAACCCTGTTTTAGAAAAACAGGATTGAAACAAGCAAGAAGGACAAAACAGAGAGGAAAGGATAATAATTACAGGGGAATACTGAAAACAATCCAAGTAAGACAATTAGAATAAAGAAGGGTATCGACAAGTGAGAAACCGAGAATAGAGTATAAAAAAAATAATTGGGAGGCTAGAAAGGGAAGGAGAAAGAAAGGAAGACAGATCGTGAGGAACACAGTGGGAGAGAAAAGGCTGAGATCAAGTAACTAAGTGCAAGAGAGTTGAATGGAAGAGAAGAGAGAAAAAGGAATTTAAAAAGATATAAAAAACCCAAATCAAAGTCTGCTCATTTGCTGTATAAAGTTAGTAACACTTAGAATGATACAATAAATGTAGTATGCAGATAAATAATTTTCCAAAAATGTGTCTTTTTATGATAATAAGAGCTCTTATACTAAGACTTTCAATTCAAAAGTCCTATCCTGAAATCTGGTGTGAAACTAGATACAATCAGACTAGCTAGCCCAGATGTCGAGTCCAGTATATTTAACAACTTAAGGTATGATTTAAAAAATCAGTAGGCATGTGATAGATTCTTTATTAAATAATCCAGAGATATTAGGTAACTTTAGAAAAAAGTAATATTTATATCCTAAGAAAAATACTATATCCAAATTTTAAAAAAAGGAAATTTGATACATCAGAAAGGGCAAATAAACTACTAAGAAGAGTTTTTACAAAAAACTGATAAGAACTAATATCCTTAAAATACAAATAGTTACACAAATCAATAAAAAAAAAAAAACTAAGAGCACCTCCAATAGAAAAATGAATACAGGTAATAAGCAGACAATAGGAGATGAAAATGGCCAGCGTTCATACAAAAAAACATTTAGTTGCACTAGAAATTTTTTTTAAAAAGTAAATTAAAATATAAATGCAATTTTTACTTAACAAATCAGAAAGATTAAAACCAATACTATTCAATGTTGTATCTGGTGCTCTGTTGAGACAGGTATACTTAAAACATTGCTGGTAGTAATATATTATAAAATAGTATAACCTTTCTGGAGGACAATTGGAATTATGTATCAAATATTTAAAAAAGAAGTATGCCCTTCGACTTAATGAAGTCAGATACACAGACAAAGATTTGGGTAAAAGGATATTCATTCCAGTTATCTATAATAGCAGTCTGTTGGAAGATGGTTATGTAAATACAGAATTTATTTTTGGGTGTGGTATAAAGTAGGAGATTAACTGAATTTTTTCCCATGTGGCTAACTAATTGACCCAGTATCATTTACTGACTAGCTCAACCATTCCCCACTGATGTAAGACTATACCTCTGCTTACATATCTGTAGTGGTCTGTCTGTGGCATTTGATTCTCTTCCACTGGGTTCTTTATTACCTCATGTAAATATTACATAGACTTAATGGCACAATTTTAGAATGAGTCTTGATATTGGGTAGAACAAGTTTCTCTGATTTCATATCGTTTCAAAAACATTTTGGCTGTTTTCCCCCTCACTTTTCGTACTCTGTGTATGTTTTAGAAACAGCTTATTAAAGTCCTCCAAAGATCCTTCTGGGATTCTGAATAGAATTTATGGATGCATTTGAAAGAAATGATATATTTTAGATATTAAGACTTCCCACCCAAGTTCATGATGTAGGTCTTCATTTATTTAAGTATTCTTTATGTATATGCATATCTGTATCTATATCAATATCTATATCTAATGGGAAGATACAACTTTTGTTGTATTTATTCCTTATAGGAACCTTATTGTTTTATTATTATTATAAATGGTATATTAAAAATTAACTTTCTGGTTTTGGCTGGTATATAGAAATGTAACTGATTTTTGTATACTGATCTTATATCTAGCAACTTAGAGAAACTTTTAATGAGTTTCCTTCCTGATGGCACTTTCCCCTATATTAGGGGGATATCTGAGAACTCTGATGTATGAAAACTGTCAGGCATGATTCAGAATGTGAATGTGAGTAGGGAAAAAGGAAGACAGGTGAGTCATCCTCTCCCCTCCTGACTCTGGTAATAATGAGATATGGAGGACTCTCCTCTGAAATGGTGCCCAGCTCCAGGGGGCGAGCCCTTGTCTCTCTGAGGTGGGCTGCTCAGAACTTACGAACTGTTGCTGTATTTAGTTTGGGAACTGGTTCCTTCTCATCCTTCAGGTTTTAGCCTACCTGTCACCTCTTCACTGACTCCTGATTGGCATCTGTCAACCCTCACCTGTGCCTGCCCTTATCTCCGATTACAGAATCCAGTTCATGTCTTTCATGGTAGGTAATGATCACTTTCTGAGTGTTTATTTGTTTGGTCATGTTCCTGTTTACTGTCTCTCCTCGTCAACTGCAAACTTCATAAGCGCAGAGACCAGGTCTGTTTTGTTTATTTCTGTACTCTTGGTACCTGTCACTTAGCTTAAATATTTAAAAAAATATATTTGTAGACTGAATGAGTTAAATATGTCAAACATCTGCTTCAATTTTTAATGCTAATAATAAATTGGATCATCAGTTAAAATATATCTTACTTGTATAATTTTATTTTATCTTTCTAACTGCCTTTTAAAATAGGCACTGTTGGTCTCCATGTGACAAATGAGGTAACTAAGGCACAGGGAAATAAGTAACATGGTCCAAACTAATAGCTAGAAATCAGTAGAATTGAAAACAGAACCCAAATCATCTAACTCAAAAGCCATATAAAACAATAAAAAGAGAAAGAAAAAAGGGAGAAAGACAAGACAAGAGAAAGGAAGAATAGAGGGAGAAAAGTTCATTCATTCCTGACCTTTCCATCTTAAGGGCATATCATACCACTTATTCTGATAAGAACTCCTTAACTCACACTTGAAGTCTTTTAGGAAGCCTCATACCTCTCAAAGACATTTCAGGCCAGTAGACAGATTAAGAATACATTCAAGCAACACTGTTCTACGTGAATCATATAGAGCGGGAAATAAAGGAGTTTGCAGTTACAGAATAAGTGTTTTTTTCTTGGCTACCTTTTACCAGGACAAAACTTGCTGGTAAAGTCAGGCACAAAATTAATTCTGATAATTGTAAGAAGTATTTACAACATGATTTAAGTTTCAATTTCAGGTTCCAATTCATTCTCTCATAATTTATCTGCCTTAGTCAACTTTACACAAAACTTTGGCTCTCTCTTCACAATGAAAAGCCACGTGAGAATATCTTTCCATTTGTACTACAGTTGAGAGGGTAGAAACAGAATTACTTTCTATTGGAATCATTATTTCAAGAAAGAATATTGTACTCAACTTCCATTTTAATCAATGATACTGTTTGCCCCCTTTCCTTTCTTTGTCCCTAAGTCTGATGATAAAATGGTAATTTCCATTAATTCTGATCAGCAGGCTTCACTCTGTGATGTAACAAGAAGGAAAGGAATCCCCTACTGTTTCCAGTCTCCATGTAGTAAAAGAAAAAGTACTAGCCCTTAAGTTAATAATACCACTTCTGTGATTTGGAGGGGGAAAACACTTTCCTGCCAAAGGGTAATCCATGTATAAGAGCTGATTGCTAGGTGAAACACACTGACAGAATGAGATGTTATCATAGACTCTATCAACACAAGAATTCAAAATCGCTGAGAAGTACTTCTCACCTCTTTCTGAACTCAAACAGAGTAATATGGTATTGATGAAATTCTGTCTGCTACAGGAGGACATAATAGTTCATTCTTAATCCAAAGTGGTTTATCAGGGATGGACAGTGACATGATGTAGAGCTTAGTTAGAGATCCCAACCTCAGGATCCGACATACCCATGACCGAGACATCATATTCGATCAGCAGCGTCGCTTCTTGTCCACACTGTTTGAGAATACTCATGGCCTCAGCATGTGTGGTTCCAAGAAGCCGAATTCCATCCACACTGAGCAACCTATCACCAGGTTTGATTGTGCCCTCTCTGAAGGGAGAATAAACAAATAGTCATTAATTTAGCATCATGGGGCTTAGCACTAATAGTCACTTAGCCAAAGAGGCTCTTTCACACACATTCTACCACCTATCCCATTTGCATTTCCTTTTAAGCATCAAGTGTGACATTAAGAGAGTAAAGAGGTAACCCTGACCAGAAAGTTGCTGCAATATGAAAATCAGTAATAAGAAAATAACTACACATTAGCAAATAACCAGGTCACCCAGGATGAACTCTGGGTTGTAAAAGTAATAAAGGCACATTTTATCTTTTCTAGGTTTTTGCCAAAATGTCTAAAATTGATTTATTAGAGCCCAGGAAATAGCACTCACCTATTTTCCCAAAGCAAGGTGAGCAGAAAAGTCTGCTGATTTCATTCAATTTATCACCAGTGAACCCAAGCTGGATAGGGAATGCTGGTGAAAAATTTCCCTAGTCTGTAAATTTTCCTACTGATTTATAAGGCCATTTGACGATCATTAAATTGATTCAGTCTCACATTCAATGGAAAAGGCAGGCAAATACTATTCTCCCTTCTGTGGCCATAGACACGCAAGGCACTGGGAGAAGATGCCTCAGGACAGTAATGACACCACTAAAATGTAGCCAGAGAGGCTACCAGATTATAACCCTCCTGCCTCAGGGAGGGTCAATGAAGATAAGAAAATCAAATGCAGGGATTACAAGTTTAGGATTTGGAAAGAATAAAAATGCTGTCTTAAATATCTTTCACCCAGTAACTCTCTATGTATTTTGACTCTAAATTTTTATCTTAAATTCTTAGATTTCCTTTAGTCCTCCATTAATTTGGTAATACGTTGCTCACAAACTAGTAGCCTGCTCCTGACATTTCTGTCAACTCCAACTCTAAAATGTTACTAAGAAATAGAAATATTTTCATTTGCTTCAGGAAGAATAATTCACAAGAAAAGGCATGAGAAGGAAAAAAAAACCAGCAAAATTTCCTTGGAAATTTCGACTTTGTATTATCCTCTGCAAAGGCAAATACACTTTAGTGCAGAGGAGAACCCAATGTCTTCATATTTTCTCATTTTATATTAAACACTGACTTAAAAAAAAAAACTGAGCTAACAGTATGAGCTTTGAAGGAAAATAAATCTGAATGCCTATCCTAGCTGGCAAGTCATTTACCCATACTGGGCCTCAGTTTTGTCACCTGTAAATCTGGATAAAAATACCTGATTTAGTGGGTGGTTGTGAAGATAAAATAATTTCTGCCAAGTACTGAGCACAGTTCCTGGCCCATGGTGGTCACTCAACAAGCAGTATTTATTATTACTATTATTATTTCGAGTGTTTAAGAAAGGTTTTTAAAAATCCATCCTAGGCTGAAACACAGTGCTGAGTCAGGGGTAATCAGTGCATTTTCCTCCTCTCCTTCAACTATATCTAGTGGCAGGCATTCTGTTCCCTACCATTAAGGAGCAGACTTTTGCTGTGGGAAATTAATACAAAGATAAGCATCTCTTGAGACACCTAAGTTGTGAGTTTACTTGGGACCCCCAAGGTTTATTGTAGGAAAGCTGAAGGAGCTTCTTTCAGATATTCAAATTAGCCAGGAAGAGAATGCTCTAAACACTAACACTGACAATATTCCTTCCCTTTTACTAAAAGTCGCTTCTATTCTGACATACATAATCATCATCAAAGGGTGATAATCATGATAAGGACATTGGCAATAGTAAGAGTCAGAGAACACCACCACCTGTCTTTTCAGGTTAGGATATTACCAATTGGAGAGGATGCATTTCAAGGACCTGCTGTTAAAGGGCCAGCTGCCTTTTATTTTTTTATAATTAATTTTTATTAGAGTATAATTGCCTTTACAATGTTGTGTTAGTTTCTACTGTACAGAAAAGTGAATCAGCTATACATATATATATATCCCCTCTTTTTTGGATTTCCTTCCAGTATGAAAGGCCTCCTGCAAGGCACCATAGATCTCTAATCTTTGATAAAACAAAAAACCTTGAAAGGTACGCATTATCATCTACATTTTACAGTTGGAGGGAACGGAGCTTAGAACTGTTAAGTCATTTGTCAAAAACATAGGGAAGCAAGCACTGAATCTGGAGTCAAACTTTCTTCTGATTCTGCAGCCTGAACTCTTGCTTTTTCACATTCCAACATATTTACTTAATACCTATCTGTTACTATGAAATTTCTAATTCATCAACTTCTATGCCAAAGTCTCCAGCTTTATTTAATCTATTTGGATAGTGACACAGAAAGATGAAGTTTACCTGTCAGCAGGCCCTCCAGGACGAACACATGTTATTACAACCGGACGAGATTTATTTCTATCATCATGTGCTCCCCCTAGCAAAGAAAAGGAATATGGCTCAAAAAATGCTCTCACTGCTGCCATTAAAAAATTCACTTACAAAATGCCAGCTGAGAAACTGAAATATATTTTATTGTTGTATGGAGGAATACATATAATGTTTCCTTCTGGCACATAATAAACTTAAAAATCACTCATTTTATATAGAATATATTGTTAAAGTCAACATTTCTCCTTCTCTCAATAAATATATGGCTGAAATTGGGGTGAGATATAAAATGTTTAACAACTACTGTGATAAGAGCATCAAATAATTATAAATACTAGCCCAATTGGAACAGCTGCTGGTTATAAACAAAGTGTAGGTGGGCATATTTGGTGTCAATCAACCTGGGCTGTTATACTGGTGAGTCTACAACCTGACATGAAGCAAAAACTAAAGGGAAAAAAAAATCCAAATATTAAAAAAAGGAAAAATTCAAGTGGCTGAAGTGGCCTCCATTAAAAACAGGGTGTTCAAAATATTAGTGCATTCTAAAAGCATTACATTTTTAGTACCCAGCACATTTTTTAACGTTTTTATTGGAGTATAATTGCTTTACAGTGGTGTGTTGGTTTCTGCTTTATAACAAAGTGAATCAGTTATACATATACATATATCCCCATATCTCTTCCCTCTTGCGTCTCCCTCCCACCCTCCCTATCCCACCCTTCCAGGTGGTCACAAAGCACTGAGCTGATCTCCCTGTGCTATGCGGCTGCTTCCCACTAGCTATCTTTTTTACATTTGGTAGTGTAAATATGTCCATATATATACTACCACTCTCTCACTTTGTCCCAGCTTACCCTTCCCCTTCCCCATGTCCTCAAGTCCATTCTCTAGTAGGTCTGTGTCTTTATTCCCATCTTGCCCTGAGGTTCTTCAGGACCTTTTTTTTTTTTTTTTTAAGTTCCATATATATGTGTTAGCATATGGTATTTTTCTCTTTCTGATTTACTTCACTCTGTATGACAGACTCTAGGTCCATCCACCTCACTATAAATAACTCAATTTCGTTTCTTTTTATGGCTGAGTAATATTCCATTGTATATATGTGCCACATCTTCTTTATCCATTCATCTGTTGCTGGACACTTAGGTTGCTTCCATGTCCTGGCTATTGTAAATAGAGTTGCAATGAACATTGTAGTATCCCCCACATTTGATGTGGGTTTTTAAAATTAATTAATTAATTAATTAATTTCTAGCTGTGTTGGGTCTTCATTGCTGTGCACGGGCTTTCTCTAGTTGAGGTGAGCTGGGGCAACTCTTTGTTGTGGTGCGTGGTCTTCTCATTGCAGTGGCTTCTCTTGTTGTGGAGCATGGGCTCTAGGCGAGCAGGCTTCAGTAGTTGTGGCTTGCATATGCTAGAGCGCAGGCTCAGTAGCTGTGGTGCACGGGCTTAGGGGCTCCGTGGCATGTGGGATCTTCCTGGACTAGGGCTTGAACCCGTGTTCCCTGCATTGGCAGGTGGATTCTTAACTGCTGCGCCACCAGGGAAGTCCCTGATGTGTTTTGATGTTACATTTTACATCTTTTTATTTTGTAACCCTTAACAAATTTTTGTAGTTATAGCTAATTTTATTACTTCTGTCTTTTAACCTTCATACTAACTTTATAAGTGGTTGATCCACTACCTTTACCATATATTTGACTTTACCAGTGAGATTTTTTTTTCATATATTTTCTTATTTATATTTAGGGCCATTTTTTCTCAGCTTAAAGATGTCCCTAAAGGGACATTTCTTGTAAGGCCAGTTTAGTGGTAATGAACTACTTTTGCTTTTGTTTGTCTGGAAAACTCTTTATCTCTCCTTCAATTCTGAAAGTTAACCTTGCCAGGTAGAGTATTCTTGGAAGTTTTTTCCTTTTAGCACCTTGAATATATCATGTCACTCCCTTTTGGCCTGAAAATTTTCTGCTGAAAAATCAGTTGATAGTCTTACGGGAGTTCCCTTGTATATAACTTTGGATGATTTCTACTACCTTGTCTTCCAGGTCACTGATCTGTTCTGCTGTTTCAACTACTTTGCTACTGAATCCCTCTAGTGTATTTTTCAGTTCAGTTATTGTACTCTTCAGCTTTATGACTTCTGTTTGGTTCTTTCTTATGTGTTCTTTCTCTTTGTTGAAGTCCTCACTGTGTTCTTCATTCTTCTCCTGAGTTGGGTGAGCATCTTTATGACCATTACTTTGAACTCTTTATCAGGTAAATTACTTATCTCCATTTCATTAGGGTTTTTTTTTTCCCCCTGAAGTTTTATCCTGTTCCTTTATTTGGAACATTTTCTTCTGTTTCCTCATTTTGCTTGACTCTCTGTGTTTGTTTTGATGTATTATGCAAAACAGCCATCTCTCAGTCTTCAAAGATTGTACCAGTCTTGATGTGGCCCTTTCATAATTTCTTGGGGAGTAGGAATTCAGCTGTTTCTGGGGTTCTTTTCAGAGTAAACTGTTTTATGTGTAGCTGTATGTTTGTTGTGTCTGTGGGAGGAACTGAGTTCAGGATCTTTCTACCCAGCCATCTTGAACCACCCTCTATCCATTTCCACTTTCTTGTTGTTTGTGTGACATGATTTCCTCATACATCACCATCCTGGCTGCCTATCTGGATAGTCTCCAGTTTGCCAGTAGTTGATAAATATGAATGTTACCATCATATGACATATTTTTGGGTTTTTTTTTGAATTTTATTTTATTTTTTATACAGCATGTTCTTATTAGTTATCTATTTTATACATATTAGTGTGTATATGTCAATCCCAATCTCCCAATTCATCCCACCACCACCACCCCTCACCCCCTTGCTTTTCCCCTTTGGTGTCCATACGTTTGTTCTCTACATCTGTGTCTCTATTTCCGCCTTGCATACTGGTTCATGTGTACCATTTCTCTAGATTCAACATATATGCATTAGTATACAATATTTGTTTTTCTCTCTGACTTACTTCACTCAGTATGACAGTCTCTAGGTCCATCCACATCCCCACAAATGACCCAATTTCATTCCTTTTTATGGCTAATATTCCATTGTATATATGTATCACATCTCCTTTATCCATTCATCTGTCAAAGGGCATTTAGGTTGCTTCCATGACCTGGCTATTGTAAACAGTTCTGCAATGAACATTGGGGTGCATGTGTCTTTTTGAATATGGTTTTCTCTGGGTATATGCCCAGTAGTGGGATTGCTGGGTCATATGGTAGTGCTATTTTTCGTTTTTTTTTTTTTTTTTTTTTTTTGCGGTATGCGGGCCTCTCACTGCTGTGGCCTCTCCCGTTGCGGAGCACAGGCTCCGGACGCGCAGGCCTAGCAGCCATGGCTCACGGGCTTAGTTGCTCCGCGGCATGTGGGATCTTCCCGGACCAGGGCATGAACCCGTGTCCCCTGCATCGGCAGGCGGATTCTCAACCACTGCGCCACCAGGGAAGCCCTATTTTTCGTTTTTTAAGGAACCTCCATAGTGCCCTCCATAGTGGCTGTATCAATTTACATTCCCAGCAACAGTGCAAGAGGGTTCCCTTTTCTCCACACCCTCTCCAGCATTTATTGTCCGTAGATTTTCTGATGATGCCCATTCTAAGTGGTGTAAGGTGATACCTCATTGTAGTTTTGATTTGCATTTCTCTAATAATTGGTGATGTTGAGCAGCTTTTCATGTGCCTCTTGGCCATTAATATGTCTTCTTTGGAGAGATGTTTATTTAGGTCTTCTGCCCATTGTTTGATTGGGTTGTTTGTTTTTTAATACTGAGCTGAATGAGCTGTTTATATATTTTGGAGATTAATCCTTTCTCCGTTGATTCATTTGCAAATATTTTCTCCCATTGTGAGGGGTGTCTTTTCATTTTATTTATGGTTTCCTTTGCTGTGCAAAAGCTTTTAAGTTTCATTAGGTCCCATTTGTTTATTTTTGTTTTTATTTCCATTACTCTAAGAGGTGGGTCAAAAAAGATCTTGCTGTGATTTATGTCAATAGGAAGTTCTTCCTATGTTTTCCTCTAAGAGGTTTATAGTGTCTGGTCTTACATTTAGGTCTTTAATTCATTTTGAGTTTATTTTTGTGTATGGTGTTAGGGAGTGTTCTAATTTCATTCTTTTACATGTAGCTGTCCAGTTTTCCCAGCACCACTTATTGAAGAGACTGTCTTTTCTCCACTGTATATCCTTGCCTCCTTTGTCATAGATTAGTTCACCATAGGTGTGTGGGCTTATCTCTGGGCTTTGTATGCTGTTCCATTGATCTATATTTCTGTTTTTGTCCCAGTACCATATTGTCTTGATTACTGTAGCTTTGTAGTATAGTCTGAAGGCAGGGCGTCTGATTCCTCCAGCTCCATTTTTATCCCTCAAGATTGCTTTGGCTATTTGGGGTCTTTTGTGTCTCCATACAAATTTTAAGATTCTTTGTTCTAGTTCTATAAAAACTGCCATTGGTAATTTGATAGGGATTGCATTGAATCTGTAGATTGCTTTGGGTACTGCAGTCATTTTCACAATGTTGATTCTTCCAGTCTAAGAATGTGGTATATCTCCCCATCTGTTTGTGTCATCTTGGATTTCTTTCATCAGCATCTTAGAGTTTTCTGAGTACAGGTCTTTTACCTCCTTAGGTAAGTTTATTCATAGGTATATTATTCTTGTTGTTGCAATGCTGAATGGGATTGTTTCCTTAATTTCTCTTTCTGATGTTTCATTGTTAGTGTATAGGAATGCAAGAGATTTCTGTGCATTAATTTTGTGTCCTGCAACTTTACCAAATTCATTGATTAGCTCTAGTAGTTTTCTGGTGGCATCTTTAGGATTATCTATGTATAGTATCATGTCATCTGCAAACAGTGACAGTTTTACTTCTTATTATCCAAATTTGTATTCCTTTTATTTCTTTTTCTTCTCTGATTGCCATGGCTAGTAGTTCCAAAACTATGTTGAATAATAGTGGTGAGAGAGGACATCCTTGTCTTGTTCCTGATCTTAGTGGAAATGGTTTCAATTTTTCATCAAGAATGATGTTTGCTCTGGGTTTGTTGTATATGGTCTTTATTATGTTGAGGTAGGTTCCCTCTGTGCCCATTTTCTGGACAGTTTTTATCATAAATGAATGTTGAATTGTGTGAAAAGCTTTTCCTGCATCCATTGAGATGATTATGTGGTTTTTATTCTTCAATTTGTTAATATGATATTTCACATTGATTGATTTGTGTATATTGAAGAATCCTTGCATCCCTGGGATAAATCCCACTTGATCATGGTGTATGATCCTTTTAATGTGTTGTTGGATTCTGTTTGCTGGTATTTTTTTGAGGATTTTTGCATCTATATTCATCAGTGATACTGGTCTGTATTTTTTTTTTTTTTTTGTAGTATCTTTGTATGGTTTTGGAATCTGGGTGATGGTGGCATTGTAGAATGAGTTTGGGAGTGTTTCTTCCTCTGAAATTTTTTGGAAGAGTTTGCAAAGGATGGCTGTTAACTCTTTTCTAAATGTTTGATAGAATTCACCTGTGAAGGCATCTGGTAGTGGACTTTTGTTTGTTGGAAGATTATTTTAAAAAATTTATTCATTTAATTAACTAATTTATTTTTGGCTGCATTGGGTCTTTGTTGCTGTGCACAGGCTTTCTCTAGTTTCAATGAGTGGGGGCTACTTTTCATCATGGTGCACAGGCTTCTCATTGAGGTGGCATCTCTTGTTGCAGAGCACAGGCTCTAGGTGCATGGGCTTCAGTAGTTGTGGCATGTGGGCTCAGTAGTTGTGGCTCATGGGCTTCAGAATGCAGGCTCAGTAGTTGTGGCATATGGGCTTAGTTGCTCTGTGGCATGTGGGATCTTCCCAAACCAGGGCTTGAACCCCTGTCTCCTGCATTGGCAGGCTGATTCTTTTTTTTTTTTTTTTTTTTTTTTTTGTGGTATGCAGGCCTCTCACTGTTGTGGCCTCTCCCGTTGAGGAGCACAGGCTCCAGACGCGCAGGCTCAGCGGCAATGGCTCATGGGCATAGGCACTCCACTGCATGTGGGATCTTCCCAGACTGGGGCACAAACCTGTGTTCCCTGCATCGGCAGGCGGACTCTCAACCACTGCGCCACCAGGGAAGCCGCAGGCTGGTTTCTTAATCACTGCACCACCAGGGAAGCTGTTGGAAGATTTTAATTACAGTTTCAATTTCATTACTTATGATTGGTCTGTTCATATTTTCTATTTCTTCCTGGTTCAGTCTAGGAAGGTTATAACTTTCTAAGAATTTGTCCATTTCTTCAAGTTTGTCCATTTTTTTGGCATAGAGCTGCTTGTAGTCATCTCATGATGCTTTGTATTTCTGCAGTGTCTATTGTAACATCTCTTTTTTCATTTCTAATTTTATTGATTGGAGTCCTCTCCCTCTTTTTCGTTTTTTTTAACCAACAAGGTGAAATTTAAATTTATTTATTTATTTATCTATTTTGGGCTGTGTTGGGTCTTTGTTTCTGTGCCAGGGCTTTCTGTAGTTGTGGCAAGCAGGGGTCACTCATCATTGCAGTGAGCGGGCCTCTCACTATCATGGCCTCTCTTGTTGCGGAACACAGGCTCCCAATGCGCAGGCTCAATAGTTGTGGCTCCCAGGCCTAGTTGCTCCACCGCATGTGGGATCTTCCCAGACCAGGGCTCGAACCCGTGTCCCCTGCATTAGCAGGCAGCTTCTCAACCACTGTGCCAAGAGGGGAGCCCCTCCCTCTTTTTCTTGATGAGCCTGGCTAAAGGTTTATCAATTTTGTTTATCTTCTCAAAGAACCAGCTTTTAGTTTTATTGATCTTTGCTTCTATTTCATTTATTTCTGCTCTCATCTTTATGATTTCTTTCCTTCTACTCACTTTGGGTTTTGTTTGTTCTTCTTTCTCTAGTTCCTTTAGGTGTAAGGTTACATTGTTTATTTGAGATGTTTCTTGAGGTAGGATTGTATTGCTACAAACTTCCCTCTTAGAACTGCTTTTGCTGCATACCATAGGTTTTGGATCATCATGTTTTCATATTCATTTGTCTCTAGGTATTTTTTGACTTCCTCTTTGACTTCCTCAGTGATCTCTTGATTATTCAGTAACATATTGTTTAGCCTCCATGTGTTTGTGATTTTTACGTGTTTTTCCCTGTAATTTATTTCTAATCTCATAGCGTAGTGGTCAGAAAAGATGCTTGATATGATTTCAATTTTCTTAAATTTACCAAGGCTTCATTTGTGACCCAAGATGTGACCTATCCTGGAGAATGTTCTGTGTGCACTTGAGAAGAAAGTGTAATCTGCTGTTTTCGGATTGAATGTGCTATAAATATCAATTAGATATATCTGGTCTGTTGTGTCATTTAAAGCTTGTGTTTCCTTATAAATTTTCTGTCTGGATGGTCTGTCTTTTGGTGTAAGTGAGGTGTTAAAGTCCCTCACTATCACTGTGTTACTGTCAGTTTCCTCTTTAATAGCTGTTAGCATTTGCCTTATGTATTGAGGTGCTCCTATGTTGGGTGCATATTTATTTATAATTGTTATATCTTCTTCTTGGATTGATCCCTTCATCATTATGTAGTGTCCTTCCTTGTCTCTTGTAACATTCTTTATTTTAAAGTCTATTTCATCTGATATGAGTACTGATACTCCAGCTTTGTTTGATTTTTTTTTTTTTTTTTTGATTTCAGCTTTGTTTGATTTCAATTTGTATGGAATATCTTTTTCCATCCCCTCACTTTCAGTCTGTATGTGTCCCTAGGTCTGAAGTGGGTCTCTTGTAGACCACATATATACAGGTCTTGTTTTTTTATCCATTCAGCGAGCCTGTGTCTTTTTGTTGGAGCATTTAATCCATTTACTTTTATGGTAATTATCGATATGTATGTTCCTGTTACCATTATCTTAATTGTTTTGGGTTTGTTTTTGTAGGTCCTTTTCCTCTCTTGTGTTTCCCACTTAGAGAAGTTCCTTTAGCATTTGTTATAGAGCTGGTTTGGTGGTGCTGAATTCTTTTAGCTTTTGCTTGTCTGTAAAGCTTTTGTTTTCTCCATAGAATCTGAATGAGATCCTTGCCAGCTAGAGTAATCTTGGTTGTAGGTTCTTCCCTTTCATCACTTTAAATATATCATGCTACTCCCTCCTAGCTTGTAGAGTTTCTGCTGAGAAATCAGCTGTTAACCTTATGGGAGTTCCCTTATATGTTATTTGTCGTTTTCCCCTTGTTGATTTTAATAACTTTTGCTTGTCTTTAATTTTTGCCAATTTGATTACTATGTGTTTTGGCATGTTTCTCCTTGGGTTTATCCTGTATGGGACTCTCTCTGCGCTTCCTGGACTTGGGTGGCTATTTCCTTTCTCATGTTAGGGAAGTTTTCAACTATAATCTCTTCAAATATTTTCTCGGCTCCTTTCTGTCTCTCTTCTCCTTCTGGGACCCCTATATTGCGAATGTTGGTGCATTTAATGTTGTCCCAGAGGTCTCAGGCTGTCTTCATTTCTTTTCATTCTTTTTTCTTTTTTCTGTTACGCGGCAGCGAATTCCACCATTCTGTCTTCCAGGTCACTTATCTGTTCTTCTGCCTCGGTTATTGATTCCTTCTAGTGTATTTTTCATTTTATTTATTTTATTTTTCATCTGTTTGTTCTTTAATTCTTTTAGGTCTTTGTTAAACATTTCTTCCATCTTCTCAATCTTTACCTCCATTCTTTTTCCAAGGTCCTGGATCACTTTCACTATCATTATTCTGAATTCTTTTTCTGGAAGGTTGCCTGTCATCACTTCATTTAGTTGTTTTTCTGGGTTTTATCATGTTCCTTCATCTGGTATATAGCCCTCTGCCTTTTCATTTTGTCTTTCTTTCTGTAAATGTGGTTTTCGTTCCACATGCTGCAGGATTGTAGTTCTTCTTGCTTCTGCTGTCTACCCTCTCACCATCATGTAACATTTAATGTTTGTCTGGTAGAACAGAGTGCCATTTCCCAAATTTGGCACTGGTAAAGAGGTCAGCTTAAAGAACCTAACCTAAGAGAAAATTTAAAAGGCATTCACTGTTCTTGATGAAAGCAAATGCTTCCTTTATGTTCATTGCTATTACAAGAGATTTATTCAGTCTGCGTGCCTGGTAAAAGCTCTATTTCAGTATTTTATTTCTTTTAATCAATTTGATGGCTTCTTTTAAAATTCTTCCTTAATTAAAAAAGAAAATTCAGAATTTTTTCAGAAAAATCATTTTTAAAATGAAAATCATGGTGATAAGTTACAGCACATGTTTAACCATATGTATATAAAAACCATTACGTAACTTCTGTTTTGCAAGGTGATCATAACAAGATAGGTGTACTTTCTCCTGAGGGGTATTGACTTAGAAGAGGAAAGGGGCTGAAGACAGCAAGAAACCTTTCCATTATTTTGATTTGGAGGTCCAAATACAAGTATGTAACAGTGAATACATGTTAAAGTGTGAGAGAGATAACTCTAAATTTATTGATATGTGACACTTTGTCATTATTTGAAATAATGAGCCAAGTTTAGTTTGTGTTTCACTTACGTTCTAGATGTTTGGAGCTGTAAAACCTAATAAAGACCACTCAGAGACCAGTGGTATTTTCAATCCTGGTTGCCCATTAACATGACCCACCTGGCATGCTATTAGAAAAATATCAATGCCAGGGACACAATGCAGACCAAATCTGAATATTGGCCTCCATATGTTATATGAGTATACATACCTACAATTTTATAGTTGAGAACGACTAGAGAAATTTCCTCATCCAAAGTGAAAAGCAAATTAGTGGCAGAGTGATTTTTCCATTTAAAAAAAAAATTTATCACAATTTTTTTCGTCTATTTAAAAATTTTTTTATTGGAGTATAGTTGATTTACAATGTTGTGTTAGTTTCTGCTCTATAGCAAAGTATCTCCACTCCTTTTTAGATACTCTTTCCAAATAGGTCATTACAGAGTATTAAGTAGAGTTCCCTGTGCTCTACAGTAGGTCCTTATTAGTTATCCATTTTATATATAGTAGTGTGTATATTTCAATCCCAAACTCCCAATTTATCCCTCCCTCCCTTCCCCCCCCAGTAACCATAAGTCTGTTTTCTACATCTGTGACTCTCTTTCTGTTTTATAAATAAGTTCATTGATTTTTCCTGTTAACCTAAACCATCTTCTGGCTTGGTGGCAAAGGAATTAACAGAAATCTAACTCACCATGATTTAGGCCAGAACATCATTTTTCATTTTATGGGTACAAGTTTCTATTGTTTGGGCAGTGAAGGTGTTTGGATCTGTGACATACAGCATTAGAAACGTAATTCCATTCATCAGCTAAAAGCCTGGTTTTTTGTTAAAAGATCCATCCTAATTGGGTAAGAAGAAATTCTCCAGCACTAAATGAATATGCTTCATCTGTAATATCTTCCCCTCCCTCCTCCCTGAATGTCCTGGTATTCCCCATTCATCTAAGTTAAGCTCAAATCCCATCTATGCCATAATGTTTTACCTGCCATGATAGCATTTATCCACAGTACTTTCTTATTCTGCAACTGTTTGCGATTAACCAATAACTCTTAAGGGATGGGCAATGGCCACCTTTTGAGCAAGAAAACCCTCCAGATGGGCCTCAAATTGATTTGAAAATATAAGTTCTTTACTTATTTTCATTAAAAATTATGTAAAATTTGACACATTTTTATGTTCAACTGACATACTAAGGGAGTTATTAAAACCTACAAAAATTTAGTACTCATAAACTAAAATTGGCTTATTATTACTAAGGTTTTAAAACCAGTACAATACCAAGAAGTCTGATGTCCACACAAATCTAGGCCTCATTCATTCATTAATGAATGAATAAATTCCATTTATTAAGTGCCTACCATGTACTAGGTAGGAGTCTAGGCTCATATTAAAAAAATTCTTACTATGCATGCATACATGGATATTTGAAATTCCTGCCAGGAAGGACATTTGTTAGCATCATATCATCAGTTGTCTTGAGATGGCTGTAGATTGCAATTGCTTCTATTCTTTTTAGTTCTTAAGTGATAAATTACTGTTGGTTTAGCTCTTTCATTAGCAATTTGATTTTTTATTGATTAACCATACATACATACAGCAGCTAGTGATGAATATCTGCACCAGCAGTATTTTTTACTGCAGCATTTCAATAATCAGGCTTGTAGGCATGTGATTCAATATGCCTCTCTTTCATATTTATATTTCAAAACCAGATTTGTATATACCACCCTCCAAGCTAAAATTATTTGTACACTGACTTTTCATTATATTCATCTAGTTTTTTTGCACAGAAGTTTGAAAATGGTTTAAGGTAAATAATCTTGGGGTCCGTCGCTCCACCTAAATGTAGGACTTGGTTAGAAAAGTGTAATAACTACTGGTCTAAACCACTCCATGGGTTCCTAGTTGCCTGTTTTCTCTAATATTCATTTGGGCACTTTATCAACTGATGTCTTAAATTCACTGGACTGTAATCTCCTGTAGATAGGGGTCTTGTCTCATGACTCCATAGTACTCTGCCTGATGCTGACATGTTGACATGCCCTTAATGAATATTTGATTGATTGATTTTCTAAATGATTCACACAGAATTGAATCTAATGCCCAAAGCCCAGTCATTAAGGCAAGTCTGTATAAGTGAACACATCTGTTTTATTCCTTGATGCACGTACATTTATTAAGATGCTTAATTAATCTTAATTAATGTCTTAATAATTTTGATAGAATTTTGACTCTGGTGAAGTACAAAATGTAATAGGTAAAAACAAATTAAAAAATCAAGAAATGTTAAAAAATTCCTGATGCTTACCTAGTTCCCTATTGAACCTCATTGTCATACTAGGAATTATGAGTTATTAATGTATGTGTAGTGTTTCTTTAATATATTTATTTATTTAGTTTTGGCTGTGTTGGGTCTTTGTTGCTATGCGTGGGCTTTCTCTAGTTGTGGCGAGGGGGGGCTACTCTTCATTGCAGTGCACGGGCTTCTCACTGGGGTGGCTTCTCTTGTTGCAGAGCACGGGCTCTAGGGTGCGCGGGCTTAAGTAGTTGTGGCACGCAGGCTCAGTGGTTGTGGCTCACGGGCTTAGCTGCTCCGCGACATGTGGGATCTTCCTGGACCAGGGCTCGAATCCATGTCCCCTGCATTGGCAGGTGGATTCTTAACCACTGCACCACCAGGGAAGTCCCTTGTATGTGTAATCTTTAAGGGATGAAATTACTAATAAGAAAACTAAAATAATAAAAGCCAGAATTACAGCTCAGAATTAATGGTTTTGTAGACAAGTTGGAGTCACCTGACATTTTTATTATTCATATCATTCCAAAATAAGATGAATTGAGCTGATGCACACCAGGTGGAAGCTATAGTAACAAGATGCATTTTAGGAGAAAACAATTTAAACAAAGTTACTTAATCCTAGTGCTTAAATCATATCATCCATATTCATCAACATTTTTGACTCAGTGATATAGAATAGTATAAAATGGAAGACAAAAGACATGTTGACAAGTCACAAATCAGTAGGATGACTGTGAGTTCACAAGGTTTACAAATAATGGCTTCTTGTTCTGTATTAACAAACTGGAATAAATTAGCTAGATCATTTGGATTCCACTTTGATTCCCAATTACTGCTTTATTTCTTTAAAGAAAAATGGGTGCAAATATTATAATGTGACTTTAGGCACTGAAAACATCAGTTTTTCTTAGGATGACTTTCTAGTTCACTCCCAGTATTTCACTGACAAATTCTCTAAGAATATCTGTTAGTTCTATTTTCTAACCGCCACCTACCTCGTATTACAAAACCAAAGGTATTGCCTTCTTTATGTAACGTGACCTCCACTGTTCGGAAAATAACACTCGATCCTTGAACAGCTGAATGCAGGAAAGAGAGAGGAAATATAAGTCTTACATCATAATAACATCTCTGGATTTTTTGATAGGCATAAAATACTACAGATCCCTTGTTGCAAATAATTCTTGTTGAGTAATAAAACAGTAAAAAAAATCTGTTTTTAAAGAAAATGTTACAAAAAATAATTGGAATGACATACAAATACCATAAAATAGTCATGTGCATAAATGACTTATATAGGTCCAGGTGGAATCAAAATCAGAGATACTTCCTTTCCGTCTGTGTAGCCAGTTTTTAGACAGAGCATAATATTCACATTGTTAAAATTCTATGTAACAAGAGAGACAATCTTCATATGATAAATAGAATTGTTTTCCCTTTGTATAATGCAAAAATAATACGATTTTTATAAAACTTATGAAATTATTGTCTTTATATTTATTTTTGCAGCTAGCACAAGAAGGAAAGGTATTACTCTCAGATTACCATTAATAGGTTAAGCTGATGCAAATTGATTTTCTGACATGATGCATAGCAATTAAACAAAGACACCAGCAACCTGAATGTAACTTGGAGAGAAAAAGAAATTCGAAGTACATTCAAAATATTATTACTGACTAATAAAATAAAGATCTACTTAATTTTACTTGATACTATCATGCTTAGGTTGTGTTTGCCTGGTTATTGCTCTCATTTCACAAAATGAAATTCCATTGCCAAGTTGCTATCTCTAATTACATTATACACTAGGGGATAAGTTATATGAAGTTATATGAATAGTAACTAAACTACTCTTTAAGACTGTTTTTTCAAGAAACTAGTGAGTAATTCTGATTATACAGTATACTCTTGCTAGATTTAAAAAAATATTTTATCATTATGGATACAAGGATATTTTTATTCATGGAGACAAGGGCTGGCAATCTATAGAATTTGATGGTCTTAGCTCCTGTCTTGAATTTGTACAGTGATGTCTAATTGTCTAAGGCTGTGTTCATTATAAATGACACATTTTTTACATTGTTACTAGATCCTGAAGGGCTTATTACATCAAGCTGTCAACAAGAAACATATAGACAGAATTTAAAGGTATCTTTGAAAAGAAAGTTTCTTGCCATTGACAGAAATAGGAAGTAATTTTAATTAAGCATTAATTATAATTATTTTTTAATTATCAGAAATTCTGAATCCTCAAAGGAATGGACATGATTATGAAAAGTACACAGTTAAATTCACAAAACTGCACACAGCCAGCTAGGACATAAAGTACAATAAGAATTTGGATCTGCTAAAGAAACAACATAAACCTACAGCTGAACAAAATGTTTTGGTATGCTGCTGATTTAATTAAATGTCATATTCTTGCTATCAGGGGAATTTCAGTTTATTCAAATCAGTTAGGAACAGTGCATACAAATAGCTGAAAGTGTTGAGGTACAGTTTTAATTACATGTAAAAAACTGAGTTCAAACCAAATGTTTTCTTATTTCCATGACCCAACAAGCCACTTGAAGAAACTGGTTAAGAACATGATCTTTCTGTTCTATTAAGGAAAAGATATGGAGAGAAATAATTAACGAGCATCTACTGTATGCAAGGACCTCTGCAAAGTGGTTTACAAATTTTATTTCATTTAATAATTAAATCAACTTTCAATTATGTACAACCAAATTCTAATTCTGGGCCACCTGTCCTTGTTGGCTGAGTGTCTGTTCTGGGGATGCAAAGCACTGTAATTTCAATTTTGCTTGAACTAAATCTTGCTGACCATAAAATCTTACAAACAAATCTAAAGTCAATATAAGGACTTCGGGGATTATCTACAGCTTCAGATTATCCACACTATTGCTGTTCATCATTTACAAAGATAAATGGGAATGTTGACTACATTTTAATATATTTAATGAAATAGATTTGGTCTTTATAATTTATATTTGCATGACTGGCTCTTGGCGACTGGGTTTTCATATTCAGCACCAGACATTCTGTTTGGCCACGTGAATTTTACTCGTTACTTTACATGTGTGTATGTGGACACAGAGAACCAATTAAAGGGCTTACCCAAAAAATCAAACTGGGCACAGAGGAAGGCTAGGTAGAAACCAATTTTATAATGCAAAAATACTCCTCCCTAGTATTTTAGTTGTACTGTTGTCCCTTGTTTCTATATGTGCATATGCATATACTTCTATAACATAAAGTGACATTCTCTGTTTTACTATGGTGGATTTGGTTTTTCTAAATTATCAATATATACTATTTCCCATAGGAGAATAGGAGTTGTGCACTTTCCCACCTCATTATATTGGGTTTGCACAGCTGACTTGTTTTAGCCAATGGGGTGTTAAGACACATGAGCAGAGTCTGGAAATGTGCTCCTGTGATTGAGCTTGTCTTGTTTTCCCTCTGCCACTGCCACAGGAAGAGCTTCCCCTGGGTAGCTGATGCTTCTTTCAGACTACATCCCAGAATGAACCTTGGGGAGGAGACCTGGGACGCCCACCACACCGCACCTCCCCATCATATCATCATCATCTTCATCATCACCATCATCATCTATCATCTGTCTATCTTTCTTAGAATTAGAAATGAGAAGTAAAAAGGCTGTCACAGGGACATGATTTAACACATTTATTTGAATTAAGGAAGCATTCCTTCCAGTAAAAAGCTAGTCTGATTTAGCTGATGGTTTACGGTGAGGACCGCCTTTGACAAAAAGACTCTGTGGCAGACATTTTCCATAAAACAAATGAGGTAAATCTGTAGCTCCAAGGTTTGAATGGAAATGGTATTCAAAGATGTATAAAATAAACATCATGCTAAAAATTATATCCTATCCAACTACTGAAGTTTATCATAAAGAATTTTAGGTGTGAATTATGTAAGATTTCAAAATTCTTTAGGGGTTATGAGACCAAAAAATTTGAAGGCACTCCTCTAGACCAACTTTGAACACGCTAATACTCAAGATACAGCCTGGTAACGTTCTCTCTAAATACTGTCTCAAAACACCACATAATTTTAGAGTCAAAAAGAACTTTAGAGCTCATGAAGATCGACTATTTCATTTTCACTAAGAAACTGAATCTCAGAAAAGGTAAGTGGCTTGCCCAAGGTCAAAGTTCCATTTTTCTTCTATCAGATCTCTGTCTCTGTACAATTCTCTCTCTCTTTCTCTCTCACTCTCTCTCTCTCTCTCTCTCTCTCTCTCTCACACACACACACACACACACACACACACCTTCCTCCAATTCCTTCTGGACTCTGGGATTGGCTGAGCCTCAGAATGCTGTGATTGTTGAGAGAGTTATAGTCTTGGCCTCGAGTGGCCTACCTTTCATCAGGCAGCTCTCCTCCCGGGCCCTCACTGCTGCTGGCTTACTCCTGCTCTGGGTGTCTAAGCTCAGTGAAAGGGAGGTTTATTAATCCCTTCAACCTCCCTGAACTCACAGATCTTATCAATTTATCTAACATAATAGAAGGAGACAGAGATAATCCTTGGCGAATAGACCTCTTCTATCTGATTTCTACCACAAAATTCACACTTTTGTGTTTAAAAATATTTTCTCTTTTTCCATCAGCTTTACTGTGTGAGGGAGGAAAAGCTGGTATAATCACCAACCCCTGAATATTTCTGATCCCCACCCTCTCCTCTTTAAC
Source organism: Kogia breviceps (assembly GCF_026419965.1). NCBI lineage: Eukaryota > Metazoa > Chordata > Mammalia > Artiodactyla > Physeteridae > Kogia > Kogia breviceps. The sequence goes on from NC_081321.1 coordinate 54,067,669, forward strand.
CCTACTAATGCTATAGTTATTCAGGATATTACCTCTCTTTTGGGAAATTATAACAGCCTTGGGGCTTATAGCCTCTGATCTGTTCTCCATTTGACCTCTTAAAATAAGTCTAAAAACCCTGATCTGATGATGCTGTTCCTTGGCCTTAAAAGCTTTTAAAGGCTCCTTATTGCCCACTTGACACCATCCACACTCTACCCACATGGCTTATAAGGCCCTCCTTCACTTGGTTCCTGTTTACCTCACTGGCCTCATCCCTCTCCAGGCCCTCTCTTTCCCTTTGTGTTCCAGCAACTCCAAACCGTTTGCAGTTTAACCTACGTACTGGACTATCTTCTTACCTCCTTGCCATATCCTGTGCCTAGAATGTTCGTCTTCCTACTGGACCTACTCCTTCAAATCTACCCTGAAATCCCCAGCTCTGGATTATCTGGATTTGCTGGATAATACTCAGCAAATCTCCACTGTTGGCCTCACCCTGAGAGCTATACTAAGAGTTCCTTTTAGGAAGAGGTTGTGTTTTATTGATATTCATCTATCCACTAGAATACAAATGCTTAATCAAAGAGCATTAGCTCTAGATATTTGACTCCTCTTAACTCCTTAGCAGTGGTTTAAGATAGTGATTTCAAAGCAAACTGACTTTAAGCTCAAGAAAACTCAGTACTTTCAGTGTAGTAGTAGTAGTAGTAATAATAATAATAATAATGGTAATAAAGGCTAAGACGAACTATGGCTTAGTGAGTATGTGCTTATAATCTAAATACTTTACAGGATTATAGCCTTGAATTCTTACAAAAATTCTACATCCATTATAGTTGTTTTATAGCTGAGAAACCTACGGATCAGAGAACTTAAATAAAATGCCCAAAGTCACAAAGCTAGAAAGGGACAAAACATTTACTAGCGACACAGCCCAAGCTCTCAACACTCTATTTTACTGCCTGCTCTTAATGAAAATGAAAAACATTGTAGCAAGGTTTCAGAACACAGATTCCAATGGATTTTGTTGTAAAAGCACCATTAGATTTTCAGTGTTAGATTTTATGTTAAGAATAAGAACTTATTGGTATGTACACTCACTCTCTGAGTGCTGTCATCTGGTCCCAAAGCTTCAAACACCATCTATAGTCCCATTACTCTTAAATTTACATTTCTAGTCCAGATCTTTCTCCCAAATGCCAAACCGTATCTCCAGCTCTCGTCTTGATATTTTCTCTCAGCATGGCAAATAGGTCCCTTAACTGTAGCGTTTCAAACAACAAACTACTGATCTTCTCCTCGCAAGTCAGCTCTGCCTGCATTCTTACCCACCCCCGTTAATGGCAACTCCATCCTTCCAGTTACTCAGACTCAAAACCTCCTGTGGGCCTTCACTCCTCTCTTTCTGCACAACCCACATTAAATTCATGAAATCCTGTTGGCTCTATCTTCAAAATAGGTGAGGAATATGAGTGCTTGTCACCATCTCTACCACCATCTTTTATCTGAATCACTGCAATAGTCCTCCAAACTTCTACCCTTGTCCCTGCAGTCTATTCTCAACACAGCAGCTAGAGGAGCCTCTGAAAACATACATCAGATCATGTCACTCCTCTGCCCCAAATCATACAATGCCTTCCTGCATCACTTAGAGCAAAACTTAAGGCCCCTCAATGGCCTACACAGATGCTCCTATCCTTTACACTTCAGACCACCTCCTCCCACTTCTCTGCATGCTTACTCTGCTCCAGCACATCACCCTTCTTAATGTTTCCAGAACAATGCCAGATATGTTCCTGCTTTTGATCTTAGCACTGGCTTTTCCTTCTTTCTGGAACTCTTTTCCCCCAGAAATCCATACAGCTAACTTCCTCACCTCCTTCAAGTAGCTGAGTAATGTTACTTTCTCAATGAAGCTGTTCCTAACCACTCTATTTAAAATTGCAATCCTATCCCCAGACCAGCACTCTCAACACCCCTCCTTGCTTTATTTTCTTTTTCCCACAGCATTCATAACCCATAACATTCATACAACATACAGCTGACCCTTGAACAACATGGGTTTGACCTGCATGGGTCCATGTATATGTGGATTTTTTTTCCATAGTAAACACCACAGTACTGCACTATACCTGGTTGGTTGAATCTGCAGATATGGAAGAACCTTGGTTTTGGAGGAACCACATATGTGGAGGGCCAACTATAAGTTATGCATTGATTTTCAACTGCGTGGAGGGCTGGCACCCCTAACCGCCTCGTTGTTCAAGGGTCAATTTTAATTAACTTATTTACTGTGGTTTTATTTTAATATCTGTCTTCGCCTGCTAGAATATAAATTCCACCAATGTACTTTGTGGGGACTGGAACATAGTAATGCCAATAAGTCATTGCTAAATGAATTATTATCGGTTAGTAATAATCAGTCTGAGTTCTCAGTAGTACAGAAGAGCAAAGAGCTGACTTTGATGCCTACTAATTTGGGAAAGATATTTAACTTAAGTCTCTGTAAATGAGAATAATAATGAAAATAATGCCTATCTTACAGTTTTGATTGATTTATATATTTATTATTTAACAAAAAATTTTATAGTGTCGGGCACTGTCCTAAATGCTATACAAATACTAACTCATTTAATCCTCATAACAGATCTGTGAGTAATACCATAGATTACTAATATCATCCCCATTTTTCAGATGTGCAAACTGAAACACAAGAAGCTTAAGTAACTTTCTCAAAGGCATGTAGCTAGTAAAAGTTGGAGCTGGGATTTAACTGGCTATTTGACATCAAAGTTCAGCTCTGTTATGCTGACTTTCTTTGTGGTGAGGATTTAAGTGTACCAATAAAAGGGGCGCCTTATAATGCTGGACATTTAGTAAGCTCTCAAAATATGTTGGCTGTGCTTTTATTATGTCTATTATTATTACTCAACAAAGTATTCTGATTCTATTTTCATGCTTCAGAAATGAACATAACTATACAAGAATCAATAGAAATCACATTAAACATGCTTTTCCTAAACTCAGTCACTAAGTACAAAGCCTGGATGGAACTTAATGCACAGAATTTATAAATATGTGGACAGTTTATTAAAATAGCTTAAGTACAATTATGATGTTCACAGATGGCCGTAATGAAACATGGAGTCCTAGATAATTGCATCATTATTTATGCTCTTTTACATTCTTCCTGAGTAGGCTATAGCAATTCAGATAAGTTTTAAATATTAAGAAACTACACTCTACCATTCTTGTAATAAGACAGTGATGGTAAAAGGGAAAAAGATAGGAACCAATAGTTTTAGGCCAAAACGTGGTGCAGCTGTTCTGCCCCTGGCTTGTGATGACTTACAGACTGGCGGCAGCTCATACTCAACTTCAAGAACCACTCTTTCCCCGACATTCTTCAGTAAGCTGATGATCTCATCGTGGCGGAATTTGGCCAGGTTGATGCCATTCACTGCTTTGATATAGTCACCCACATCCAGCTGATCACTTCTGCAAAACAGAGAATGTCACCTCAGTGGACCCCTCCTTTCCGCAGGCCGGTCTGACCATATTTCCCTCTTCCCCATCATGGATAAGCATGCAAGCCCAGAATGCCGACGCAGCTGGAGTCCTGGCTCCTAGGATGTGGCTGGTTCCTAAGCGCAGAAGCACAGCGGAGGGTGGATGAGAGAGACTCAGTGGGCCCCTCGTCTCATGCTGACTGCACACTTCGGAACTCCTGTACTGGGTCTGCTGCTGTCTCCAACTTCTTCCTAACCCTCTACCTCTTTTACTTTTAAGGAGCACCATAAAACAAAATAAAGTTATTTTTAGTAGCTCTGCCCATAAAGAGGTGGTGCTCTTGGGGCAGATTATCCAGATCCTGGACACACTAGAATTTTCCTTTTCTTCTCATTCCCTCTCATTTTTGCTGCCTGCCTTTTGGACATTTCACCACTTTTTTGGTATCTTCACTGGGAGTGTGTCCAGGGCCAACCAGACGGTGAGCTTATTTTGCTATTTATTGCTTATAGCGGGACTAATAAAAAAAGTATGGGTGAAGAAGAAAGTGCAACAAAAGTACTGGCTTTCAGTAACATTCTCCTCTCTTCACCATCATAATAGAACCTTGGCTACTCTGGGGCTTTTAGTCAAACTCTACTTTTTTTTTTTTTTTTTTTTTTTTTTTAGTCAAACTCTACTTTTAAACCAAGAGCAGGCAGCAAGAACTATGATAGGACTTAATTCAATAATATTTTCTCCCCAAATAAAAATACCAAGTTCATTTGTTTTACATAAGCCCAGCTCCAATCATTCCTCCTTCGAAGCCTCCGTAATCTGCTCTAGCCAGCAGTACGTGTTGTCACTCTTAACTCAGGTTTACTGACTGACACTGATTTGGCAACTTAATTGCCTAATGCTCTGTGACAACCCTTATGTTGTTGCTTTTTACTATTATGCAATGCGATTATTGCTCCCAAGCTTTCCATGTTTTTTATACCTTATTTCCCCCAATAGATTTTAAACCCTCCTTGGGCAGGGATCTTATCTTTACTTATTTTGGTTTACTACCTCTTAAATGGTAGTGGCTTAAATAATAAATATTTGGTGATCGATAGTACTCAACATAACTGGCACAGCGCTACATTTAATTATAGCATCAATACATGTGAAAACCACATTCTTAACCTCTCCTCTGCCAATCACACTTGCTTTAGGGGCTACGTATGCAGAAGCCCTGGAGACATAGGAAGTCCTGGCATCATGGATTGGCCATGACTGTTAAAAGTTAAAGGAGGCTATGGTGTGGAAAGAAATCTCTTAAAAATCATAAAGGAAAAGAACATAAAAAAGAATGTATATATGTATAACTGAATCACTTTGCTGTACAGCAGAACTTAACACAACATTGTAAATCAACTGTCCTTCAATCACACACACACAAAAAAATGCAAAAAAACCCACCAAAAAACCCGAAGGAAGGAGAGACTAAGGTGCTAGTGTTGACATCAGCCTGTTTTACAAACAATTCCCCAGATCATGGAGCAATCAACTGGATTGAGCTTATAAACTGTACCAACAGGTTGATCATCGAAAGTAATCACTATGTCAGGTGACACTTTATAAGTTAAGAACTCTAAAACTTACTTTGTGCTTACATGGACACAAATATTGGTGTCCAGGATTTAAGGGACATTAACCTCACTTTCAATGAAACCTGGGCATTCCACCCCCTCTTTCTGAGGTAGATTTAGAATTTGTCTGCAAAGCAAACCTACCGCTGCCCAGCACCCAGGACATTCTGCTGTCAGCAAGATACAGTGCAATCTGCAGTTCATCAGAACAAGGACAAAATGAGACCTCCTCAACCAAGCCTTCTGTCCTTTTGGAAACCACCTCTTTGTCTTAATGAAAGGAAAATCTCACAAGTAGAAAAGTTGAGAATATGCAGGAGAAGCAAAATTGTTACTTAGAAACTTGGAGTTTGGCCTCCCTCATTTTCTAGGCTTGTCATATCCCTCTGTGGCAGTTTCCCCTCATCCACAGCATATGGGTCATCTGTTCCCTGTTAGATGATCGGGCCATCTCACTCCCACTGCAGCCTGTCTGCTGTTCGGTGGCAATCTGAGGACTAGATCCATACAGACACTTTAAAATTAAAATCTTAGGAGAGCCTGGCTGCTCCGGAGAAGACACGAGAGCTCCCTGGTGATTCTGGCACAGGCCAGAAAAGCCATGCTTCTGCAACGTGCCCTCCACTATATGCTTCTGCCGGCAGATGGCAGTGTCGTTTGTTTACCAGTGACCTTTTCTGATGCAGCCTTAACTTTTGAATTAATTACATCATGCATTCCTTTTTCTACGTTTCCACACAATGCAGCTACCTAGCAGCAATTCCTCCCTGCCGCAGATTGGATACTCTTGGCTTGCCGTCCTTGTCAATTCCACCGGAGACCGTCAGCCCGAGGGTAGTGCCTTCCTTCTTCATCAGTTCAACCACGGTGGAGCCCTTGAATTCCTCTGTTAAAAGAAAAGCATCTGCTTTAGTAAATGACAGTAGAAGCGCAAGGGTTGTTTTTGTGGGTGGTGAAGTGACTCCTCCCCATAAACTCTTTGCACTTTTTTCTTTTGTGGGAAAAGATCTGTGGCCTCTTTTCCACTGCAATTTGCAGAGTATCTCATAAAGATGAGCATACAGATAAAGCGGAGCAGGTATTCCATTACAGGTTATTAAAATGGGTACCAGTGGGGTAGTTCGCTCTAGATTCACAATAGTCTGACATGGCTTATGTACAAGGATAATATTCGCCCTTTGTTTTCTGTCATTCTCAAGTGACTTTCTCTGGTGTCTCTCCTTGTAATTCCAAAGGGAACAATTGAGAGTTGTAAGACAAAGGGGCTAGAATGGAATTTTAAACAATGATACAAAAGCATATAGTGCAGACTCCAAGTTCCCGATACATTTTTGCTGAGGAAGCCAAGTGACACAAGAGAAGAGCTTTCTACAGGTTCAAGAAAAATATTGACTTTTTTTTTCTCTTTCAGAAAACAAAGTACAATAGCTTCATGTTATGACTTACATCATTTCTTACAAAATGTGTCACAGTATGTTAAAGCAGGGTTGGTCCTCAGAATCCCCAGGGAACTTCTGTTAACCCCTCATTCTCTACTTTCGAAATTTTAAAATCTCACTGATCTTGTGGGGATAATGTCTATGCACCAAGAGGGAACCCACATCTTTTGATTTTAGGCACTACAGAAAGAAAACTTTAAGACTATCCTTGGGCTTCCCTGGTGGCGCAGTGGTTGAGAGTCCGCCTGCCGATGCAGGGGACACGGGTTCGTGCCCCGCTCCGGGAAGATCCCACATGCCGCGGAGCGGCTGGGCCCGTGAGCCATGGCCGCTGAGCCTGCGCGTCCGGAGCCTGTGCTCCGCAACGGGAGAGGCCACAGCAGTGATAGGCCCGCGTACCGCAAAAACAAAAACAAAAAACCCCCCCCAAAACTATCCTTGCTTTCAGAAATAAAAATGCGTCAGTATTTACCTCTCCAGAGGCTAACTATGATAAACATTGCTTTAAAATTCTCTGTTATGTTATCCCCCTCACTGCATATACTTCCTGGGTAGGGATGGGGAAACTGGACAGTTTTCCAACTCCTCTTGAATCAGGTTATGAATTTCAGGGTTTATGAACTTCTAGGACATCAGAGACCCTCATATTAAAATTCAAGAACAGATTTTCTTTTTCAAAGTCAAAAAACCGAAAAGATTACTTACACACCTCTGCCCTTTATTACACATGACAGAGTTAATTATATTTTCAAAATTTATGAATGCTTATCATAAAGGTTTTTAAATTGTTGCTGCTGGTCTACTATCCCATTAGCTGATAAAAAAATCAAATCGTGTTAGGGAAAGAAATAATCTCTCATCTGATCTAGTGAGGAGAACAGAGTACTTGGGGAAAGAAGGCAACAGGGACAGGCCACTGATTTCGATGTATTAATATCAGTCTAGGCAGGACATTCAAGATTGCCAGATCCTGTGACCTTAGCAGCCCTGCATACTTCCTTTTTCATGGCAGTTTCATGACACTGTATACATGAGTTGTTACTGCTCTTTAAAATAGAAGCCAAGGAAGAGTCAGTGAGTGTGAGTGATGTTAGCTTCATTTACTACATTTTGAAGGAGAGACCAAATAAAGATAGACATTCTAGAAGCAAAATTCTTTTCAAGTCCATAAAAGCACAGGGCCCTTTACATCATTTACCAGGAGCACTTGTAACAAAAGTCCACCACAGTGTGCATTTTACCTAAGCTCTCTTTACACAGAAAAGAATAACCCTCTATATATCCCATAAAGGCATACCTAGGCCCAACTGATAGTTGAAGAGGTCATTTTAACAAACAACCCCTATCAGTCCTCCTTGGCAGAAGGCTAGGTATAAATTATTTTAAAAATAAGGTTAAGAACTAAAGGAATGAAAATTACATAATGGATGATGATTTTCCATATTACAGAGACATAATGTATACAACAATTTTACCCAACAAATTATTTCCATTTTCTTTAAATATGTAGATTGACCCTGTATGTTTAAGCACTTGATTATAGAGCTTTACTTAAGGAGTTGGGAGCATGGGTTTTTAAGGGCCTGTCTTAAAGGTCAATCAGAAATGCACAAAGAAGCAACTATAAAATAGTAGTAACAGACAAGTGAGAAATAAGTTTCAATTAGTAAGAATTTCATTTGTACTCTGGTTTTCAGGAGTCTGCTTCCTGAATAAAATGGGATACCAGGACATAAGTGCAGCCTTATGGGACGTGGACAATGCAGTTTCCTCCAGAAGGAACCAGGTCCTTCCCAGGTCTCTGGCTGAATCCTGAAAAGTTAGAAAAGCTAAATTCAATTAGTTTGATTTGATTTCTGTTAAAATACAAATCCATCTGGGCTACTTTTTAAACTGGTAATAGTCAATTACGCTCTTGTTTAAAAATATTTCATATCTTTTCCCAAGAGCTAGTTTAAAAACACGAAAGAAAGAAAATATTAATGTACTGGTTAACTGAGTAATTTGCGTATTCATTGATTCAAGCATTTATTGAGTGCTTACTATGAGTCAGACAATGAAACTCAAAGATGGAAAAAGTCAGAGATGCTTAAAGTCTAGTCACAGAGGCAAATGAGTCACAGAGCACCATGCCACAGTGTTGGTTGTGGGGAAGGCAGCCACAGAGGAGATGGTCCTGGCAACAATGTAAAATGAAAACTTGCTGTTCCAAATGCAACATCTATTTCACAATTTTGTCTTCTGTCTAATCTGTCTGTACTTATCAATCAGGATTAGTGGAGAAGAACAGACCTATGGCGGAATCTAAATTAGGCAAAACTTAGGAGTAAAGATAGAATATTGTTGCAAGAAAATGTGCTGAATCACAAGAATGTTCACTGCCAATAAGCATCTCTAGTCCCTGAAGGACTGACTAAATCATTTATGGGCGTTTCTGAAGAAAGGAGAAAAGAAGCAGTTTGGAGAGGGAGGAACGTGTTTCTGGTGTTGGCTTTCTGCTAACCTGCACTCTCCACTAGACTAATCACTCATTTTATGTCTTTTTTGGTGTTTAATGCTTACATAATGATCTAATGGCAAGGAGAAATGAAGACAGATTCATTCATTTGCATAAGTTCGCTTGTATATCAAGGCTTACTGAAAGAAGCTCCCAGTGAAACAGTGCAACTTGGGCAAATCAATATATATTGACAGTTTCTTTCTTTGTGATTTAAATTACAAATATCCCTCCCCAAATTAAGAGGATTCTGCAGTAAAGACTGCAGTCTCTCCAAATTAGCAAGCAGCACAGGGAACAGATGATGCCCAACTGGCAAGGAATGAGACGGTTCTGGATCTGACGGTTTTATTAATCACCATATTTAATTATCTTAGAAAAGAAATTGCAGGTTTACATCTGTACCAGCACACACTCAACCAACAAGAATCTCACTGATAGAATGAGATTTAGCTGTCTGCTGTTTTACTTTGGGCTTGAAATTCAATCCTCTTAATTACTGAACTCCAGAAAGTTTTAAGAAAAGTAACAATGAAAAAAAAGAAAAGTAACAATGATACCTGGCAAAAACAAGAAAAGTATGAAAAATTCTTGCAAACAAATAAGAAAATTCCATAACATAGATGGTTAAAAAATTAATATGAAGGGCATCCCTGGTGGCACAGTGGTTGAGAGTCCGCCTGCCGATGCAGGGGACGCAGGTTCGGGCCCCAGTCCGGGAAGATCCCACATGCCGCGGGGCGGCTGGGCCTGTGAGCCATGGCCGCTGAGCCTGCGCGTCCGGAGCCTGTGCTCCGCAACGGGAGAGGCCACAACAGTGAGAGGCCCGCGTACCGCAAAAAAAAATAAAAAAAAAAATTAATATGAAGAAAACCATAGCCTTTTATAAACAAAAAACAACTAGTTAGAAGTTAATCACAGAAGAAAAAAACCATTTACAATAGCCAAAAACTAAAATCCCTAAGGAAAAAAATTAATGAAAAATATATAAGATCTCTATGAAGAAAACTTTAAAACAATTCTGAGGGATATAAAACCAGAACAAATGAAAAGGCATCCCATTCATTCATTCAATAAATACTGAGCACTTACTATGTGCCAGGCACTGTTCTAGGCTTTGGAGATAGAACTCAACCAAACAGAGAAAATCCCTGTCATCTAGGAACTGATATTCCAGTGGGCTCATAGCCCAGTGTAAAAATATGACAATTCTCCCTAAATTAATCTATAAAGTTCACAATATCAGTAAAAAAAATGCCACTAGGATTTGGAGGGCACAGCTATATTTTATATTATTGCAAAAATAGAACAGGTATCCTTGCAAAGATTCTGTGAAAAATTATATTCCTAAAGTCTACCAGCTGGCAGTTTAATGTTGCTATGAAAGAACAGGAAGAACCTGCCCAGGAAGCCTACCTGAACGAGGTGATGGACTATGACTGGATGTTATACCACCCTGAGAAAGATTAAAAAATTAACCAGACACCCTGGAAGCAGGGGCCTGGAGTGGGGAGGCTGGCAAAGCCTCTGTGTCTGCCTCCCAAACATTGGTCAGAGTCCGGATCTATTTAGATGTACAAAAGCAAGAAAGAATGAAAAGAAAACACATACCATAGGCATAGGGTATTCAGAACCCATATTAGAACATCTTAGTGCTTTGTACTACTAAGACTGTAATGTTTTGCATAGAATAAAGGTACAGCATAATAACCTTATATTGTTCTGTGAAACTTTTGGTATCTAGAAGTTCTTGCCTCATTGATTATTTAAAAAGTATAATTAGGCTTAGAGCAGGAAAGGGGAGTTACCTGTAATTTTTGGAAGGTCCCTAAAATTCAGGGGCTAAATGATCAGGGAATTACAAAGTGAACAATTGTAACAACAGTTGCTGAAAGCGGGGAGACAGACAAAAAGTGATGATTTGACAGACAGACAAAAAGTGAGACAGACAAAAAGTGATAGCTCTTGTCACTCTTATCACAGTGATAAGAGCTATGACTAGAGTAAAGAAAGGGCCACCATGGTGCAATCTGGGAGGATCCATCATCAGACTGGGCAAGCTGTGCTCTGGACAGTTCCTCAGAGGAGTTACTCCTGAGCTAGGTCATAAACAAGGCCTCAGCTCAGCAAATACAGCGGGGAGGTGTTAAAGGCAGAGGAACAAGAAATGGTAGATGATTACATAGGTTCTGGGGAGTGCAAGTCCATCAGTTCAATTTGCACTTTCTCAGTTCTGGCTGCATGTTAGAATCACCTGGGGAGCTTTGAAAATACCAATGTGTGAGCCCACCCCGGACCAAGTTGATCAGAATACCACCCCCAATCGATGGGCAATTTTTTTTTTTTTTTTTTTTTTTGCGGTATGCGGGCCTCTCACTGCTGCGGCCTCTCCCGCCGCGGAGCACAGGCTCCGGACGCGCAGGCCCAGCGGCCATGGCTCACGGGCCCAGCCGCTCCGCGGCATGCGGGATCCTCCCGGACCAGGGCACGAACCTGCGCCCCCCGCACCGGCAGGTGGACTCCCAACCACTGCGCCACCAGGGAAGCCCTGGGCAATTTTTTTAATGCAACTTTTACTTGTGAGATAACTTAATTGAATCTTAATTGTAACATTCCCATGCAGTTGTAAGAGATAATACAGAGAGACCCCCTAGTTCCCTTTACCTTGTCTTTCCCCTATGGTAACGTTTTGCAGAACTATAATACAATAGCACAAGTAGGATATTGACCTTGATGCAGTCAAGGTACAGAACATTTCTATCACCACAAGGATCCCTCGTGTTATCATTTATAAATCACCCACTACCCTCCTGCCCCAACCCCTTCTTTAAACTCCGGGCAACGCTTACCCCATTCTCTGTGTTTATAAGTTTGTCATTTTAAGAATGTTAAATAAATGCAATCACACAGTGTGAAAGCTTTATGGTTGACTCTTTACACTCAGGATAATTTTCTGGTAATTTATCCAAGTTGTGTGTGGCAAGAGTTCCTTTTCCTTGCTGAGTGGTATTCCATGGTATAGACACACAAAAGTTTGTGTCACCATTTACCTGTTGAAGGACATTTTGGTTGTTTTCAGTTTGGGGCTATAACGAATAAAGTTGCGATAAACATTCATGAGTAAGTTTTTGTGTGAACATAAGTATTCATTTATCAGGGATAAATGCCCAGGAGTACAAGTGCTAGGTCATACAGTAGTTGCATATTTAGTTTTCTAATAAACTGTCAAATTGTTTTCCAAGGTAGCGGTACCATTTTACATTCCCACCAGTGGGTGAATGATCCAGTTTCTCTGCATCCTTGCCAGTACTTGACTGTCTTTGTTTTTATTTTAGCCACACTGATTTGTGTGTTAGTGATATCTAATTATGGTTTTAATTCTTGGGTACTTCGAGCCATTTCTCTAATGGGAAATGTTTAACATTTTTTTGTGTGTACTTATTTGTCATTTGCAAACCCTCTTTGGTGAAACGTCTTTTCATGTCTTCTGCCCATTTTCTAATTAGATTGTTGGCTTTTTTACTGTTGAGTTTTGAGTTCCTTATATATTCTAGATACTAGTCCCTTGTTTGAATATGCGGTTTGCAAATATTTTCTCCAAGTCTGTAGATTTTCTTTTCATCCTCCTGACAAGGTCTTCTGCAGAGCGAACATTTAAGTCCAATTGATCATCTCTCTTTTTATGGATTATGCTGTTGTCAAGTCTAAGAACTCTTCGCTGAGTCTTAGATCCTGGAAATTTTCTCCCATGTTTCTTCTACAGTTTCGAAAAGTTCTATAATATTATGGTTTACATTAAGTCTGTTATCCATTTTAAGTTAATTTTTTACATAAGGTGTGAGACTTAGTGAAGTTTCACATAAATTTTGGGGGGAAAGAGGGGGATGGGTGTCCAACTGCTCCAGCACTATTTTTTGAATAGGCTGTCTTTTCTCCACTGAATTGCGTTTGCACCTTGTCAAAAATCAGTCTGTTTCTGGGTTCTCTATTCTGTTCAACTAATGTATCTCTCCCTTCACAGATACCATGCAGTCTTCATTACTATATCTATATAATAAGTCTTGAGATTGGGTAGGCCAATTCCTCCTATTTCATTGTTTTTTCAAAAATTGTTTTAGCTCTTTTAGTTCCTTTGCCTTTCCATATAAATATTAGAATAATCTTGTCTATATCTATAGAAACTTTTGTGGGTATTTTGATAGGATTTGGATTAAAGCTGTATGTCAATCTAAAAAGAATAGACATCTTTACTATGTTGAGTCTTCCAATCCATAAACATAATATATCTCTTCAAATTATGTAGAAACTTCTTTGATTTCTTTCATCAGCATTTTATAGTTTTCAGCATACAAGCCCTATACATGTTTTGCTGGTTTTACACCAAAGTATTTCATTTTTGGGAGAACAACTGCAAATGGTACATAGGTTTATGTATTATTAGGTATTATTAATTTCGATGTACACATGTCCATTGCTAGTATACAGAGATACAATTGATTTCTGTATATTTGTCTCATGTATTGTGGCCTCACTGAACTCACTTAACTGTTCTAGGAAGTTTTTTTTTTTTTTTGTAGATTCCTTAGGGTTTTCTATGTAGACAATCATGTCACCTGCAAGAAAGGACAGTTTTTATTTGTTTCCAATCTATATGCCTTTTATTTCCCTTTCTTGCCTAAAGCACAGGCTAGAACTTCCAGTACTGTTGAATAAGAGTGGTGAGAATGGATATCCTTGCCTTGTTCCCTATCTTAGGGGAAAAGCATTCAGTACTTCATCAGGTATTAGGTTACCTGTAGGTTTTTTGTAGATTATCAATTTGAGGAAATTCCCCTCTATTCCTATTTTTCTGAGAGTTTTTATCATGAGTTTGAATTTTGCCTATGATGATGTGATTTTTCTTCTTTAGTCTAAAAATGTAGTGGATTACATTGATTGATCTTCTAATATGGATCTAATCTTGCATTCCTGAAATAAACTCCATTTGCTTATGGTATATAATTCTTTTTATATATTGCTGAATTTTATTTGCTAATATTTTGTTAAGGACTTTTTGCATCTATATGCATGAGGGATATCATCTGTCGTTTTCTTTTTTTCTTTCTTCAGTTTGGATATCAGGGTAATAATACTAGCTTCATAAGATGAATTGAGAAATACATCCTTTCCTCTTCTATTTTCTGGAGGAGATTGCGTAGAGTTGGTGTTTATTCTTTTTAAAATATTTGTGTAGTTTTCAATGAAGCCATCTGGGTCTGGACATTTCTTCTTTCCGGAGTCTTTAAATTACAAATTCATTTCCCTTAATAGTTACAGGGCTATTCAAATGATCTATTTCAGGTTCAGTGAGTTGTGGTAGTTTGTGCTCTTCAAGGAACTGGTTCATTTCAATCAGATGATAATCCTTGCAGGTGGGGAACTGGGCATTGGTATTTTTTTAAACCTCCCCAGGTGATTCTTATATGTAGTCAAGATTGAGAGATAACTGATTTAGGGCTTAGTGCATGAGGAAAGATTGGTGGTGGAAATCAGGCTGGGAAGCAAACAAAGGAAGTGCTCAGCTTTGAGTTTTAGAAAAGTTTTAGCCTGTTATTAGCCTAAAGCAGTAGATTTGGTAATGATGACATGAACTGTTGGGGAGGAAGGCATTAGATTTGGATCAAGGAGAACCATTAGAAGGTCACTGCAGTACTATAAGGTATTAATTAAGTTAGGCTAGGCTGTGTCAACAAATTCAAAAACGAACAATGGCTCAACCACAACAGAAGCTTATTCCACTCATATATTTACAAGCCTGCGGTGGGTGTTCGAATCAGCAGCCTGCTCCCCTTCACACAGAGATTCAGGGATCTCTGCTCTTTTCCATTTTGTGACTCTGTCATCCCTCAGGGATCTGGTTCCAAACTGTGCACAAAGTGCCTCAAGGTTTCAAAGTGAACTCATGGGAGCACAGTCGAGTATCTTAAAAATATGAAGGAATTACAGCCATATGTGATATCAGTTGGGAACACCACCACCTATTAGCAGTTTTGTTCAACGTTAGAACACACAACCCTGCTTTTGTTTTTGTTTGTTTATTTTTTTGCGG
The DNA here is from genome assembly GCF_026419965.1 of Kogia breviceps. NCBI lineage: Eukaryota > Metazoa > Chordata > Mammalia > Artiodactyla > Physeteridae > Kogia > Kogia breviceps. The sequence goes on from NC_081321.1 coordinate 54,082,798, forward strand.
TACGCGGGCCTCTCACTGTTGTGGCCTCTCCCGTTGCGGAGCACAGGCTCCGGACGCGCAGGCTCAGCGGCCATGGCTCACGGGCCCAGCCGCTCCGCGGCACGTGGGATCTTCCCGGACCGGGGCACGAACCCGTGTCCCCTGCATCGGCAGGCGGACTCTCAACCACTGCGCCACCAGGGAAGCCTCCTGCTTTTGTTGATGGCCTATCTTTCCAAAGCTGGGTTTTTTGGTGGTTTCTATGACAAAAAGGAAGTTCTGTGTGAAAGTCAATGAGGAACAGGAAATGAGTTCGTTAGTATTTCATTTGATTTGAAGGTCTGAGAAACTGTGCAATGCCTAACAAGCACACACATACCATTACTAAGTATTTGTGATTCTTTAAACTTATACGTATTATATTTCTTCAAATGGCTACTAAATGGTTAGGAGATAATATGTATTACGTTGTTTGGACCTAAGAACTTAATAAATGGAACTACTGATATTTCACTTAACCTAGAGGTGCTGTGAAAAAATTACTGAGACATCAAGGGCTCTGTGAACCAAGAAAGTTTGGGAACTTCTGCCTTAGGACTTTTATCTTGTCTGCATTTCCCTGGGGGAAGGGGAAAAAGCTCTCAAAAGCCACCACTGGCCTGCTTCTGTTCACATCCTCAGGGCAAGAACTTGTTCCATGTCCACACCTAACTGCAAGGGAGGCTAAGAATTGGAGTGTGGACAGATGCCAAGGCAATGAGGGAAGTGTAGACTTGGGGGGGGCAGGTAGGCAACACATGAAAAACTGAAATCCATCAGTAGCTATGTGGTAGGCACGAACTCCACATACACGGAGGAAGAACTTCCCTGAGTTAGAGACAAATTAGTGTGTGGGGAGTGAGGACCTAGGACGGACAAGAGGATCTCCAGATTTCCACCTTTTTTGACTAGGAATCTAGAAAAGAGAGGAAGGGATCCAGAAAAGAGAGGAAGTTTGTGTTGCTGAGACTGACTAGAGAGGGCAAAGTCACGTGATATAATGCCAGTTAGAGAGAAACCAAATGAGATTTAAGTACTAGTGAAAAACCTAGTCTTAGAATAGTTTTTGTCACACCCCAAAGGGTCTGTAAGACCCTCACCTTAAAGCCATATCATGAAAAGAAAAAAACACATTTTAAAAGCAACCACCAGGACTTCCCTGGTGGCTCAGTGGCTAAGAATCTGCCTGCCAATTCAGGGAACATGGGTTCGATCCCTGGGCCAGGAAGATCCCACATGCTGTGGAGCAACTAAGCCCGTGCGCCACAACTACTAGAGCCTGCACTCTAGAGCTCGTGAGCCACAAGTACTGAGCCTGTGTGCCACAAGTACTGAGCCCGTGTGCCACAACTACTGAAGCTTGCACACCCTAGAGCCCATACTCTGCAACAAGAGAAGCCACTGCAATGAGAAGCCCACACACCACAACGAAGAGTAGCCCCTGCTCGCCACAACTAGAGAAAGCCTGCACACAGCAACGAAGATCCAACGTGGCTAAAAAATAAATTAAAAAAAAAAAAAAAAAAGCCATGTAACAGCAACCACCATTGGCACATTCAGCAAAATAGACCCTGGGAGCTCTTTACTTATTGAAGTTCCATTCACTAGATTTTAAAAAGTATATCATAAACAGTAAAATAGAAATACTATTGATAAAATAGTATTTTTATTGAATAAAAAATTAATAAATAGTATATTTTATTAAATAAATATAATACCAAGAGTATTAAAAATACTATTGATATATTTATTGTATAAATGCTTTATACAGTAAGTCACAGATTTTCAAATGCTAGTGACAGAGATAGTGTTCTGTTCCCTCCTGTATCTCCAGTGCCTAGAATAGCACCTGGCACTGTGGTAGGTGCTTCCTGGGAGCTACTGAACGAATGAGCACATCAGTCCCAACACAGGGAATTATGACCTGGAGATGAGCATCGGCTTGTGGCAAACAGAATTCTTGCTGGATGGTGCCAAAGCAAAATGATAGAGCAGCAGAATTTGAACAGGAGCAGACAGAGTTATTCCTCTAAGCTTCTTTGGTTGATTATTTTTTACCATTGCCTTCATAAGGGCGATTGAGGCTCATACCAGGATACTATAGCTATTCCTGTGTATTACTTTTGGAGAGAATATTATTGCTCACAATGCAGTCTTATCTGTATATTACTTTTAGTGGTGCCACTAGGATGTTTATCCCCCTCAGGAAGTCAACAGATGCTTTTTCCAATACTCATTTCAAGTTCCTTCTAATATCCCCTGCTTCAGCAAAGCTGTCGGGCTCAAAGCTGGGTTTCTGTAATGAATGGCTGCATTTTCTGTCTTAGTTCTTGCCACCCAGACTAGCAGGGAAAGGTCTTCTGGCACTTTCCACCTTTGTATAGTGACATGAAGGATGTACCAGAATTTTTTCTCATCCCCTAGGAATCTGAACATAAGTTAGATTCATGGCAGGGATGTACAGCACATAAATATTACCTCCCACAAATATGCATGTGAAACAAAATTATGACAGGTATTTATCTCCTACAGTGATGGGAGGGCTGGATTAATATCTGTAAGTTTCTCAGATCACCTCAAGAGAAAGAGGATACACAAATATGCAGTACCAGCCACAAAAATCTGAGACCCCTGAAAGTATGCGATGTATAGATCAGCATTTTAAAAAATAGATAAAGCAGAAATGTGGACTCCTGGTGTAATTGACTCAGATATGTTATATCTTTTGAGTCATTTAGAAGAAATATCACTGCTTTTAAATTATGGCAATACTAGGATTCTTTCAGTTTTCCACTGTTCCAAAATCAATAATTTAATTGTCAAAATTTTCTATTAAGCTTCCCAGTGTCACAACTTATAAGTTATTTAATTTTTTTTCATCTTAGTTTCCTTATCTGAAACAAGGATAATAAAAGTACCTATGCTTTTATGTGAAGAAAAAGGAACCCTCCTACACTGTTGGTGGGAATGTAAATTGGTGCAGCCACTATGGAGAACACTATGGAGGTTCCTTAAAAAACTAAAAATAGAACTACCATAAGATCCAGCAATCCCACTCCTGGACATATATTCATAAAAAGCTCTAATTTGAAAAGATATGTGCACCCCAATGTTTACAGCAGCACTATTTACAAGAGCTTAGACATGGCAACAATCTAAATGTCCACTGGCAGATGAATGGATAAAGGTGTGTGTGTGTGTGTGTGTGTGTGTGTGTGTGTGTGTGTGTGTGTGTATATATATATACATATATATACATACAATGGAATATTACTCAGCCATAAAAAGAATGTAGTAATGACACTTGCAGCAATATGGATGAATCTAGAGATTATGATATTAAGTAAAGTAAGCCAAAGACAAATATATGATATCACTTATACGTGGAATCTAAAATAACAGTAGAAATGAACTTATTTACAAAACAGCAATAGAGTCACAGATGTAGAAAACAAGCCTATGGTTACCACGGGGGATGGGGGGGAGGAATAAATTAGGAGGATGGCATTAACGTATACACACTACTATATATAAAATAGATAACCGACAAGGACCCACTGCATAGCACAGGGAACTATACTCAGTATTTTGTAATAACCTATAAGGGAAAAGAATCTGAAAAAGAATGTGTGTGTGTATGTGTGTGTGTGTGTATATATATATATATATATATATATATATATATATATATCTGAATCACTTTGCTGTATACCTGAAACTAACACATTATAAATCAACTATACTTCAATAAAAATATATATCTTCAAATAAAGTTGTATAATTTTTGCTATAAAATATTTACTGCTTCTCATACACCACTCTCTGCTCTTGCTTTTAGATCAAGCATAAGAATTTGTTTTCAGAATATGAGTCAAGGGTATGGTTACTAGAGAACCATGTGGTGGCGTCTGGAATCACTGAGATATGTACATTCCTGTGCAAACGTGTGCGTGTGGGCACACACACACCTGGCCCAGATAAGCACACACACCACACCACCATATTCATGATGAGCAGGCCCTGGAAACAACACAACATTTTAAAGTAATTATACCGCAATTTTAAAAAATGGTTAAAAAAACGTACCTACCTTTAGGGTGTTGTGAAGATTAAGTGATAAAATTCTCATAAGGGACTTATTATAGTACCTGCCACATAGTAATGTTCAATATATATGTTAGTCACGGTATTACGGTTGTCAGCATTATGATTATTTGGATATAGGAAAATTCCAGATATGTAGGTTGCCAATTTTCTGCTGCATTTTGATTGTTATGAATAGAAGACAAAACAATTAGCATCAGTATTCAACCACTTGTGGAATCACAGATTCCTTTGAGAATCTAAAGAAAGCCTCTTCCCAGAAAAATTTTGTATACAGTTTCAGGGGAATTCATGGATACCCTGAACTCTATCCATATACTCTACATAGAAATCCTGAAGATCTTAAGTCAGATCAGATTCGAGCAATGTGAAGATCAAAGTACATCCTCTGCTAGGCTAACATTTTATAAACTGTGTGCATGTCAGGTAGGGAGTCATGAAACAGCAAATAATGTCAAACCTATCAGTGACATGTTCCTACGTAGTCATCTAAAAACCAAGATGAAACCATATTCAAGACATCAGAAACAGGAAGTGACTCACCTCGGTGAAACTCCCCTGATTCCTAAGCAGGACTGCCCAAGGGGTGGACATTTATATCTGAGAATCCATAAGGACCACCAAAAGGCACTGGCCAGGAGATCCAATAATTGCACTTGTCTCAAGAGCCCCAGGCAATTTTCCTTTGGGAAAGCTCCCAATCTGCAACTTTTTACTTGCAGGTGGTTGTACTCACATTTTTAAAGTTGTTGACATGATTGAAACCTGGATTCTACAAGTGAAACTAAGCAACTAGCACAGCTAACTCTGAAATTACTCTTATCTTCAATGTTCTCCTAGAGAAGCTAACTGCATTCTTACAGCTACTTGTGGATCATTTTGGTCCAAAAATATTTTGTGAGCATCTGCTATTGTCAGACTCTGTGCTAGGGGCTAGCATTTCCAAGACCCATAATCACAGCCTCTACCTTTCTGCATTCTAAATGTCTAAGAGACAAATGTCTATACTTTCAATGAAATGTGGTTGGAGCACAGCATGGCCTGGGAGCCTGAAGAATAACAAACAGTTCAATCCGTGGTCCTGGGAAAGCCCCTGTAGGCTATGGATGTGTATTTGCAGGTTTAAATACTTTCTTTAGGGGAGAGTAGGAAATTTACTTGCAATATTACTATTATTTCCATCCAATAGTTGGAGAAATAGAGGTATCAAAATTTGCTTAGCAAATTAATGAGATATTGCTAGGAGGGGAGGGTCTTTTATTTTTGCATGACTTTTAGGATATCCTTTTGGCTAGTATCTTATATTAATTAACTATTTAGATATGAAAACCCAGAGCTCCCATGGTAGGATTAGAGTGATCAGATGGTCTGGTCTGGGACCCCAGCTGAACAACGGATGAGAAATATGTCTTGTTCAGCTGGGTGAGTGAGAAGAAAGAAACACTCTGTAAGCAAAGGAAAACCCTGAAATTCGAAAAGATACATGCACCCCCATGTTCATAGCAGCACTATTACAATAGCCAAGACATGGACGTAACCTAAATGTCCAAGGACAGATAAATGGATAAAGAAGATGTGGTATATATGTACAGTGGAATATTAGCTGTAAAAAGAATGAAATAATGCCATTTGCAGTAACATGAATGGACCTAGAGATTATCATTCTAAGTGAAGTAAGTCAGACAGAGAAAGACAAATACCACATGATATCACTTATACGTGGACCTAAAATATGATACAAATCAACATATCTATGAAACAAAAACAGACTCACAGACATAGAGAACAGACATGTGGTGGCCAAGGGGGAGGGGGAGGTAGGGGAGGGAAGGAATGGGAGTTTGTGATTAGCAGATGCAAACTATTATACATAGAATGGATAAACAACAAGGTCCTACTGTATAGCACAGGGAACTATATTCAATATCCTGTGACAAACTATAATGGAAAAGAATATGAAAAAGAACATATAACTGAGTCACTTTGCTGTACATGAGAAATTAACACAACGTTGTAAATTCACTATAATAAAATTTAGAAACAAAAATTCCAAAATAAAAAAAGAAAAAGGAAAACCCTGAGACAGACAGACATCAGGTAAGGCTGCACTGGCAGCTAGTGAGGGCAAGTCATCAAGGAGTTAGGAGCTTAGCTAGTGTCCAAGACAGGGAGCTAAACACTGTTTAGGGGCTGTTGAGTCTTCAAAGACAAAAGACCAATGCTTGGGGGGAACATTCTTTCTGCCTGAAAAGGAAATGAAGGGAGGATAAACTTCAACAGGAAATCAGACTTCTTGAATAATCAGGACAAAATGGGACTTAGAGCTACACCTGCTTGGCCTCCTCCTTCCATGGAGACCAAAGTACCCGTGAGTCTACCATGAGTGAGATAACTGGATTGAAGAGAAAAATTAAAATGAAGAAATCCCTGACACCGTTTAAGATTATCTTTCCTTTTAAAGCAGTTAATACTTCTCAAAATGGTTCACACCTGTCACCTAATTTAACCTTCAGCATAACCCTGTGAAGAGGATAACACTTCCATTTTATACATCAGGAAACTTGAGACTTGAAAATTGGTTTGTTAGGCAGAAATCTGTATCTGTTTTAGGTGCATGGGATTGCCTTCTCATATAACTGAATGCTATAAAGGTTCAGACCATCATAAAGTAATTGATAAACAATGGATGCAAAAACATGTAGATGAAATACTACTGAGAAAGGAGCTGAAAAATAAGGCCAGCCTTAGGCTAACTCCAAGCCACCAGGGCAACAGTAATCAGCAAATCCATCCCTATCGTTTTGTTACACATGTCAGAGGCATTTATTTGACTCTCCTATTTTATGGGACTTGATCCATTTCAAAGGAACAGATGGAAAACTGCAGTCACTGCAGATAACCAAGAGGCAAGGCATCAAGGGAGCCCTGTGGACTCTCCATGGAGAAGGCAAGCAGCCTGCTGCAGTGAGTTTCCATTTTATTAGAGCCCTAATGAGACCCCGCTGGAATCCAGAACTGGAGGAGGCTGTGCTGCCCATGTCAAGGACAGCTCCACCATCCTACATCCACATCCTCCCTGTCAGCTTCCTCCACCCTGACAAGGAGGGTAGCCTTCTCTCCTGGTCCAGCTCTTTTCTTCCTGCTCTACTTGAGAAACAACATATTCTTGTCTCAAGGGAAAGGCTCCCCCTTAGGGTGAGCAGCAAGGAAATGAGCAGACCAACCAGAGTCATTATTATTTCCTTTGTTCAGAGTCCATACTTGTATTAGTACATCAACTGCCATATATAACACCACGTTACCCAACTATCTTGTAGCCTCAATCTGAGTATGAAATGTTTTAGTCCTTTCCATCCATCCATCTATCCCTCTCCTCATCTACCTCTCCTTCATCCATCCATCCATCCATCCATCCTTCAGCTGGAAAATCTAATGATCATTTGCTAAATGGTAGGCACCTTGCTACCTAGCAGTAAACAAGACAGACTTCATCGTTGCCCTCAGGAATTTATATTCTAGTAGGAAATGCAGATCCCAAGCAATTAAAAAATAATAACAAATCTGATTAGTGATGATTAGTGAAATAGAGTGAGGGTTCTAGTCTGGGGCTAACTAGGGAACAACTGCTTGAAAAATATTTGCAGCTAGTTCATTATGCCCTGGAAAAATCAGCCATATTGCCTTGGGCAAGTCACTAAACCCTCTCTGGGTATTAATCTCTGAACTACAAAATGAGAGAATTGAACTAAATGGTTTTAAAAGTACCATATTTCATTGCCTCCAAGACACCAGCACTTTTAAGGAACGCTACTGTTTTATTTACCACTAAGAAATGCTGCCAATTAAATTACAACATAGTGCTTTCTTACCACTAAGTTTAAAATTGTTTTGTACTTACAAATGAACTCGAGTGCATACATAAGAAGAACGATGTAAGTTAAAGTCAGTTAAGGGACTTCTAGATCTTCTTCACATTCACTTTCTGAACCAGTGTCACTGATGTCTTTATTTGCCATATGACATTGTCCTCTGGACCTCAAGAACACTGATGATGTCAATTTCTGAGAGAGGGCTATGTTACTGTCTCTTGGTCTTTTTTCCAAGCTGCTGAGACCCCTTTTGGCAAGTTATGATGCTTATGCTTCCTTGATCTTCCCCCAAAGTGTCAACAGAATGTTTTAGACAACCCTGCATGTTCCTGCCTCAAATGGTCCTTAAATGATTTATTGCCTGAAACTTCAAGGGGTTGCACTTATCCAATCACATTACCAGGAATTACAACCAAGTAAGAGCATGCACAGGCAATAACGATGATATCACAACCAGTGCAGGTTCAAGAACAACTGTAAAGTGCATCCTGGTTTCATGGTAGTTAAAATGGTGGGGGGGCGGTCTTCAAATAAATGAAATACAGTATTTCTCCAAACTCCCCTATCAACTGAAGTTCTTAGGTAACTAGGAAGGAGGAGGCCACACAGACACAGTTCTAACTAAATCCCTTGTCCTAACTTCAGCTCCTCCTATCTGTTTTCTCTTCTGTTTCTCCATGTAAGATTTTGTTTCCAAAGAAGTTTCTACTGCAAAAAAACAGGTGTGAACCTGCACCGGTTGGCAGGTATGGCCACTCTCAGCTCTGGCATTCTGTAAGTCTGTAATAATAATGCACAGCTAAAGCTACTGACTCAAGCTTCCAGGACCTTCACTGCCACAGGCTTCTTCTAAAGTCTTGGTAGAGGCCCTAGCAAGGTATTCACATGGTCACATGTTTTGTAAAATCTTAAAAAGACATTTTTGTATTTTTTTCCTTAAAAAGCTGCCTACCGTCAAATTGTGTAAGCTTTGGGTACCACAAAAACCTATATTTTCCTTTGATCACACCATTTTACATCTCTATACCACTTGAAGAGTCGTCTAGCAGTGTCACATTTTCTCATGTGATTCTCACAGAAACCCAGGATCGTGTGTGTGTGTGTGTGTGTGTGTGTGTGTGTGTGTGTGTGTGCGCGCGCGCGCTAGGCGGGCCTCTCACTGTTGTGGCCTCTCCCGTTGCGGAGCACAGGCTCCGGACGCGCAGGCTCAGCGGCCATGGCTCACGGGCCCAACCGCTCCGCGGCATGTGGGATCTTCCCGGACCGGGGCACGAACCCGTGTCCCCTGCATCGGCAGGCGGATTCTCAACCACTGCGCCACCAGGGAAGCCCAAACCCAGGATCTTAAAGATGAAAACACAGAAGCTTTTCAAGTTTAGATGATTTGCCTAAGGACACCGTGTCAGGCAAACCATTTTGCTAGAACTTAAAGCCAGGTGCTCTCAACTCTGAATTCAGTCTTCTTTTCACAACAGCACTTTGGTTAACATGGGTTGCCTTGGCTTGGTAGGTTGCCAAAGTGACTCTTGCCAAAAAAAAAAAAAAAAAGTTCCAAATTCTAACAAAAAAACCTCTAAGACTGTTTTTCTTTTTCTTCTTTTTGCGGTATGCGGGCCTCTCACTGTTGTGGCCTCTCCCGTTGCGGAGCACAGGCTCCGGACGCGCAGGCTCAGCGGCCATGGCTCATGGGCTTAGTTGCTCCGCGGCATGTGGGATCTTCCCGGACCAGGGCACGAACCCGTGTCTCTTGCATCGGCAGGCGGATTCTCAACCACTGAGCCACCAGGGAAGCCCTCTTTTTCTTCTTGAATGTAAGTATGAAACACAAAAACGTGTGGTTCAAGCGGGTTGTGAAAATCACTTTCACGCAACGGGTAAAAGAATATTTATTGATTTGTATTGAGTTAGTGACCTGCCAGACCATCATTTGGAATGCCACACCAGTCCCAGAAAATAACAACTTTGTGTTGAACTTCATGAGAAATATGCCCTACTGAATGTTGAAAGAAAAGTCTTACTCTTTCTTTTTGCTGTTGTTTTGTTTAATCTTTGTTCCACTCAGTGATATACACACACAGGAACATTTTTTCTCATATCTGAAATCTGGATATATATTTCTTGAAAAAATATTACTCCTGTCTTTTTTTCCTCCATTGCATATTTCTCTTTAACAGATTCATCATGTGGTCTGAATACAATATCCACCCAGGTTATCAAGTATGAACAGGGCAGAGAACAGTTTCTTTTTAAAAGCACACTGCCCACCAATGCCTTTAAAATCTATTAAAGAATATCTCACCGAGCCCAGGAGAGCATTACAATAATTGCTTCTCTTAGCCAGGTGAAAAAGAACATATCTGTCAACAAAGAAGTGCAGAAGCAATTAACACCTCAGCACTCTACTGGGAAATTGCTTAAATTAAAGAAATAACAGGGATGCATCATGGTTACTGTATTTCTAATATTTAGTCACTCGCATGGCTGTAGAGTGCCTCAGTCATCCCCTCCCTCCCTCCCCAGCACAACAGGGCCAGGTGCTAGTGTGTGCGTGACTCAGGGTGTACTTGGGTGTTGGCAAATGTGGTGCATGTGGTTCTTTGGTCACATTTCTCAGAAGCTGAATGCAGAAATAGGGCTGGTGTGTGCACTGATGCAATTCAAACGCAAGGCTACGTATGTCTTAAATAAATAATTTCTCAGGCATAAAAAACAGCTTTCTGGATTCTGTGCTGCCACAATGGAACTGCTTTGTTCATCCTCTTCCATGGCTGGGCTACTAAACAGAAAGTTTATGTTTACCAAGCCTTCAGTGCAAACAGCAGAGGCTGAGCTGGTGAGTGAATCAGAAGGGTAAAAAGCCTCGTTAGTCACCAGCAAGATCTAGAGAGAGTCTAGAAGTCCAATCCATCATCTCGCCTTCTTCCCAGTAATGTTACACGGCCTTTATTGAGTGCAGTCTAGGTACACAAACCTGATTAGGGTTTTGAGAGGCCCAGAAGCTGAAAAGAGGGCTTGCACCTCTGCAAATCTTGGTCAAGGTAAAATGCATTTCTTTCCTTCCTCCCCATCCCACCCCTAAAGCTCGGCTGTTTTAAGAGGGACCAAAGTAACTCTCAGAATTCTCAGAGAAAATCATATAGGCTGCTCTAGTTTCCATTTACACAGGGGAAGTCAGGTAAAAATGAAAAAAATACCATGCAAAACACCTATCCTTTTTAAACTATTTCAAAAAATTACAGAGGAAGGAACACCTCCAAACTCATTCTATGAGGCCACCATCACCATGATATCAAAACCAGAGATAACCCCCCAAAAAGAAACTTACAGGTAAACATCACTGATGAATAGAGATGCAAAAATCCTCAACGAAATACTAACAAAGTGGATCCAACGATCCATTAAAAGGATCATAGTGGGATTTAACCCAGGGAGGTAAGGATTCGTCAATAACCACAAATCAATCGATGTGATACAGCACATTAACAAAGTGAAGAATAAAAACCATATGATCATCTCAATTGATGCAGAAAAAGCTTTTGATGAAAAAATTCAATACCTATTTATGATAAGATACCATGCAAGAAGAATAGCAGTAACAAATGCATAAAGATGCTGCAGGAGACTTTGGAGGAGGGCAATTTGTTCACCTTGTCTGGTGGCTGAATTAAATCACAGATGATCTTAAAGGTCATCTGGTTCAAGACCTACCTCCATTTGATTTTATTTACAGTCACCATCCAGTCCTGTCTGAGTACCCCCAGTGTGAGAAACTAATCTCCTCAGAAGGCTACCTATGTCTTCGTCAGACAGTTTAAATGAATACTAACTACATGTATCAGGCACCTTAAAGGTACTGGGCCTGAGTTAGTATGCTGTGGCAGACAGACGCTAAGGTGGTCCTTCATGATGGCTAACTTCTGACTATGAGGCCTTGTATTAGCCCCATTTTTTGAGTGTGGGTGTCACTTGTGACTTGTCTCTAACCAGTAGAATATGGTAAAGGTGCTGGGATGTATGTGATGACATGTAAGTGATTATGCACGTAAGACTGTAGCACCCATCTTGCTAGAGCTTTTCCTGCCCTTGTGGGTTTTGGAAAAGCAGGCAACTGGGTTAGGGCTGAAGGCCTCTGGCTGACAGCCAGAAAGAAACCGAAGCCCTGAACTGAATTCTGCCAACAACCTGAGTGAGCTTCAAAGCAGATCCTTCTCCAGTCAAGTCTCAGATGAGGCTGCAGCCCTGGCTGACACCCTGATTGAGCTTTGTGAGACCCTGAAAAAGAGAACCAGAGAAGCTATGCCTCGATAACTGACCCATAGAGACTGTGAGATCATGAATGTGTGTTGGTTTTAAGCTGTGAAATTTGCAGTAGTATTGACACACAGCAATAGACAGCTAATACAGATGCTTTATAGGCACTAACTTATTATTCTCTCATTTCACACAATAGGAAAACTGATACACGAAGCATGAAACTTAAGCAACCAGCCAAAGCTCACATAGCAGTAGGTGGCAGGACCAGAATTCAAATAAGGGGCAGGCTAACTCCAGAGTCTGTGTTCCCAGCTAGTAAGGTAGGTTGCCTTTCTGTACCTCTTAGAAAGTTCCACTTTAAGTTGCTTCCAAATCTGATTTCCTATAACTTACCCTTATAGCATGGGTGAAAAATCCAAATGCACGTACGAATCTGATACATTAAATGAATGAAGCAGGTCATCTGTGACCTGATCAGTAGGGTGCGGACATGAAACAGAGTGAAGAGAGATGGGTACTGCCTCACCGTATTTGCTGGCCAAGTGTATCTAGGCCGCCCTCAGCCAGTGGGATGATGTTGGCTGGTGACCTCTGACATACAAGTTCTTGTTATGCTTCTGAGATCATGGGGAACACATGGACCCCTTTTCCATATGACTTAAAATATTACATACCAGTAATCATTTTTGTTCCGATCTTCTATTTTCTTCTACTTAAATGAATGGCGATACCCTCACATTTTTGTTGTTCTCTCTTGCAGATGAGCTTCTTGACACATGGATAAGTATTTACAAGTTTGTTGGCTCTGTGTAGTATCAGCTGGCAGGCATGCCTCCTCCTCTTCTTCTCCATCTGCAGGACTGGGTCTGGTATGTCCTCCAAGATGTGGTTATGCCGGGCGGCTCCAATCCACTAATATTCCTTGTTGTCATTATAATATTTAAAAAAAACCACCCAGGTATTAACACAAATACACTTTAGTGGAAGATTCAAATGATACAGAAGTATATGGATCAAAGCCTGAGGGCATATTTCCACACTCTCCCTCTATTCCTCCTCTCAACTCAGAGGAAACCACTGTCAAAGTTTGTGCCCAACTTCCATTCTCTTTTCAGGCACTAACATTTAACCAAAATTGGGTTAAACCATGCAATGCTAACTTGCTATTTTCTTTTCTTTCCTTTCTTTTTTAAAAACTAAATTTATTTATTTATTTTTGGCTGCATTGGGTCTTCACTGCTGCACGCGGGCTTTCTCTAGTTGCGGCGAGTGGGGGCTACTCTTCGCTGTGGTGCGCGGGCTTCTCATCGCAGTGGCTTCTCCTGTTGCAGGGCATGGGCTCTAGGCACGTGGGCTTCAGTACTTGTGGCACATGGGCTCAGTAGTTGTGGCTCGCAGGCTCAGTAGTTGTGGTGCATGGGCTTAGTTGTTCTGCGGCATGTGGGATCTTCCCGGACCAGGGCTCAAACCCGTATCCCCGGCATTGGCAGGTGGATTCTTAACCACTGCACCACCAGGCAAGTCCCTAACTTGCTGCTTTCAACATGGCAATATGTCTTGGAGATCTTTTCATGATGTGGTCTATAGGTTTACCTCATACTTTTTAACAGTTTTATAATCTCTCTTAGAATGGCTGCACCCTATTTGTTTGACCATTCCTCAACTGATGGATACTTTAGGTTGTTTCCAATATTTCAATAATAAGTAAAGCTCCAATGAACATCTCTGTCTATACCAATTTGCTGGCCCACTTTATTCCCAGACCTGCCCGTTTTCACGGTCAAACACACTTCGCCTGTCCAACTCCTGGATGACTAAAGGGATTCTCAGTCCCCACTTTTCAACAGTGAGGCACCAGAGTTGGAAGAGGTCCCTTTCTACCCATCACCCTCCTTCAAAGCCAGTGATGCTCTCCCTCAGAGGCAGTGAGTGATGGTGACAGTGGTTGTTGGGGGCTACCTGCACTTTTTCAAAGCATTTCTTTATTAGATTGGGATGATTCTCAAAAATTACCACATCTTATAAGTAGGCAAGTATGGTTACATCTTTGTGCACAAGTGTGAGGATTACTGTAGAATATATTCTCACAAATGTTGGGAAAAGTGCATATATTTTTAAACACTGATTGATGCTACCAACGTGTCTTCCAAAAATTTTATATTCCTGCCAACAATATATGTTTCTATTTTCCTGTATCCTTGATAGCACTTGATATAATCAGCATTTTAAATATTTGCCATTTCATTTTTTTGCAAACCTTTAATATTTTCTTCCCTTTATTCCTTGTGCCTGGAGAGCAGAAGAGGAGTCCTTGCCACCCTAATGACTACCACCTTCATCTGGCCTCCTGGAAAGAATAGTTCTTGAATATGCTTTATTGAAATATGGACAACTTTATCATGTGAAAACTATAGCTAACAGGAGATGATAAGGTCAACTAGAATAATTTTTTCAAGTTCTCTAGGCCAGAAGAAGAAGAACCTGGGGAAGAAGTCTACCTCTGACAGAAGCTGGTGTCAAGTTACTTTTAGCATGGGGAAATGCTGAGTTACTCTATTCTAATTATGCATCTCCAGTAGCTTCCAAGGAGAATAACCCTAAACTAGAAAGGCTGGAATTTAAGATTAAAGTAAGAGGAAACTTATGCCAAAGGTTAAGTAAAGTGATATTAAAATAATCCCTTAGTTGTTTAAAATATATTCAAGTTTCCAGAGTCAGGTAAATTACCTCCCAGAGAATTAAAAGAATATGCAGATGTAATAATGAAACAAACATAAAAATGAAAGATATGCCTAAAGTCTGGGAATAAGTGAGCAACTATATTTCTACAATCAGGGGTTCTGGAAATCCTAGATCTCTGGGATTGATGGCATGTACTGGCAAAATTTTAGAAAGGATTATTAGACCACTGAAGGTGGTCTAATAAGGCATGAAAACCAACATTATACAGGTATACCCCATTTTGTTGTGGTTTGCTTTACGCTTTTTTACAAACTGAAGGTTTGTGGCAACGCTGCATCAAGTTTATCAGCACCATTTTCCCAGTAGCATTTGCTCACTTCGTGTCTCTGTGTCACATTTTGGTAATTCTCGAAATATTTCAAACTTTTTCATAATTACTATGTTTGTTGTGGTGATCTGTGATTAGTGGACTTTGATGTTACTATTGTCATTGTTTTGGGGCACCACGAACTGCACCCATATAAGATGGTGAACTTGACTGATAAACGTTTCATGTGTTCTGCTTCACTGACTGGCCCTTCCCCCATCTTTCTCCCTCTGTTTGGGCTTCCCTATTTCCTAAACACACAATAATAATGAAATTAGGACAATTAATAACCCTACAATGGCCTCCAAGTGTTAAAGTGAAAGGAGTCACACATCTCTCACTTTAAATCAAAAGCTAGACATGATTAAGCTTAGTGAGGAAGACATCAAAAGCTGAGATAGGCCGAATGCCAGACCTCTTGTGCCAATCAAGAATGCAAAGGAAAAGTTCTTGAAGGAAATTAAAGGTGCTACTTCAGTGAACACACGAATGTGGTCTTCATAGAAGATCAAACCAACCACAGCATTTCCTTAAGCCAAAGCCTAATCCAGAGCAAGGCCATAACTCTCTTCAATTACATGAAGATGAGAGAGGTGAGGAAGCTGCAGAAGAAAAGTCTGAAGCTAGTAGACATTGGTTCATGAGGTTTAAGGAAAGAAGCCATTTCCATAACATAAAAGTTCAAGGTGAAGAAGCAAGTGCTGATGTAGAAGCTGCTGCAAGTTATCCAGAAGATCCAGCTAAGATAATTCAGGAAGGTGGCTACACTAAACAACAGATTTTTAATGTAGATGAAACAGCCTTGTATTGGAAGAAGATGCCATCTAGGACTTTCATAGCTGGAGAGAAGTCAATGCCTGGCTTCAGAACATCAAAGGACAGGCTGATTCTCTTGTCAGTTAGGAGCTAATGCAGTTGGTAACTTTAAGTTGAAGCTAATTCTCATTTGCTACTTCAAAAATCCTAGGGCCCTTAAGAATTAGGCTAAATCTACTTCACCTATGCTCTATAAATGGAACAATAAAGCCTGGATGACAGCACATTTGTTGACTACATGGTTACTGAATATTTTAAGCCCACCGTTGAGACCTACTGCTCAGAAAAAAATATTTCTTTTAAAATATGAGCACCTGGTCACCCAAGAGCTCTGATGGAGATCTACAATGAGATTAATGTTGTTTTCATGCCTGCTAACAGCACAGCATCCATTCTGTAGCCCATGAATCAAGGGGTAATTTTGACTTTCAAGTCTTATTATTTAAGAAATACATTTTGTAAGGCTATAGCTGCCACAGAGAGTGATTCCTTTGATGGATCTGGGCAAAGCAACTTGAAAATCTTCTGGAAAGAATTCACCATTCTTAGATGCCATGACGAACATTCCTGATTCATGGGAAGAAATCAAAATATCAACATTAATAGTAGTTTGGAAGAAGTTGATTCCAACCCTCCTGGATGACTTTGAGGGGTTCAAGACTTTAGTGGAGGAAGCGACTACAGATGTGGTGGAAATAGCAAGAAAAATACAATTAGAAGTGGAGACTGAAGATGTGACTAAGTTGTTATAATCTCTAATACGACTTTCATGGATGAGGAGTTGTTTCTTGCAGATGAGCAAAGGAAGTGGTTTCTTGAGATGGATCTATTCCTATGAAGACGCTGTGAAGACTGCTGTAATGATAACAAAAGATTTAGAATATTACATAAACTTAGTTGATAAAGCAGTGGCGGGGTTTGAGAGGATTGACTCCAATTTTGAAAGAAGTTCTACTGTGGGTAAAATGCTATCAAACATCATTGCACACTACAGAGAAATTGTTCATGAAGGGAAGAGCCAATCGATGCAGCAAACGTCATGGTTGTCTTATGTTAAGAAGGTGTCACAGCCACCCCACCCTTCAGCAGCCACCACCCTGATCAGTCAGCTGCCATCAGCACTGAGGCAAGACCTTCCACCAGCAAAAAGATTACGACTCATTGAAGGCTTAGATGATGGTTAGCATTTTTTAGCAATAAATTATTTCTAAATTAAGATATGTACATCGCTTTATTTTAGACATAATGATATTGTACACTTAATAGACTACAGTACAGTGTAAACATAACTTTTATATACAATGGGAAACCAAAAAGTTTGTGTGACTTGTTTATTGTGATATTCACTTCATTGTGGTGGTCTGGAGCTGAACCTGTAGTATCTCCAAGGGATACCTATATATAAAGACAATATAATATAAATGCATATTTGAATATTTCAGTGGGATTTGAGAAAGATCTTTCATGATAACTTGTGGACAGAACAGAGTACCATGAACTAAAAGCTGGTGGTTTTGAAGCTCACTGAGGATGACACCCAAAAGGCCGAAAGTCATTGTTGATGGGGGAGGATCAAGGTTTCTGGTGGTGGTGGTGGGGGGGGGTGTCACAGAGCTCTGTCCTTGGTACTGACTGCTATGCTCAAAATTCTTTTATTTTCTTATTATTTTTTAACATCTTTATTGGAGTATAATTGCTTTACAATGGTGTGTTAGTTTCTGCTGTATAACAAAGTGAATCAGCTATACATACACATATATCCTCATATCCCCTCCCTCTTGTGTCTCTCTCCTACCCTCCCTACCCACCCCTCTAGGTGGTCACAAAGCACGGTATGCTCAAAATTCTTAACATTGTTAGATGCTTGTCAAACTTATGGCTAATTCACTGCTAAGACAGTGGTAAATATATGTGATGTGCAGGAATAGAGACTATTTTCACTATGTTGGAAAGATGAGCTGAATCATTTGAGAGCTGGGAACAAGAGCTGAAAGATGAGGGGCTTTGGATTAAACCAATCTAAACTCAAATATCACCTCTGTTGTTGGAGGAACTTGCGCAAGTTACTTAAGCCTCAGTGAGCCTTAATTTCTTCCTCCATAAAATTGGGATCATTAAATACCTCTTTTGAATAAATAAGACTGGGACACAATTGATGCTCAACAATTGTTAGTACCCCTCCTCCTCTCCTCTTCTCAAATCTTCCTAGAGGAATATAACAGAAATACGCATGTAGAACAAAGGGTACAGTGTTGGCCAGCATTATACCAAGTGCTACTATTCAAGGCAGGAAGCCTAGCTCTTGAGGGATATTCATGAGAATAAGGCCTATTGACTAAACAAACATCATTATTTCATTCAAAAATACAATCTTAACCTGCACTAATCGAGTAGAACACTCAGATCAGGGAAGGTACTGGTTTTTTATACTCTGCACTCTGTAGCTGGAGGAAGGATTCGGTTTTGGCTGCCACTTGCGAGAGCATTGACAAAATGGAGAAAGGCTACCAGGGTGTGAAAAATATGTCACAGAAGGCCAGGCTGAAGGAAGGAACATGCTTTATCTGGTTAAACAACAATGACGGTTCACGGAGGAGCTGATAGGTGCATTATAGTACTTGAAAGACTTTGGGGAAGTTCAGAAGAATTAGAAGAGCCAATGGGTAGAGGTATAAGGTGGGAATTCTCAGCCTGTTGGCATAAGGAATACTTCCTAACACACACAGATTTTAAAAAGCAGAGGTTACCTTGTAAGATAGTAAGTTTCCTGTCTCTAAAAATATTGAAGCAGAAGAGGTTAGATGTGAAGTTTCCTATATTGAAAGAGGAAAACAGAAGGAAAGATATGTGTGTGTGTGTGGGGGGGTGGGGACAGTGTTTGGAAGAGAAAGACCAGTAAGAGTACTACAAGCCATGCTTTATTATTCCATCTCAGTGTTTTGTAAGGTTTGGTGCATAACAGTGATCAGATCCTAAAGCAGGTGATGAGAGAAGTCTTTAATACAACAACCATGGACTGCACCCAGTTATGAACCCTGCTGGGCAAAGCTTGGTGGGAGAATTTTAAATAAAGAAACATTTTCTTGAATATAAGGGACTGTAACCTTAAATTAGAGGAAAGTCTAGAACCCAGGATAATAATTGCAGAGCAACTTGAAACAGGATGAGCTAACCTGACAGAAGGTTTAATAAGAACACTTGATATTCTGGGTGTTCATAAAAAGAAATGCTTATGAAAGGTAGAAGCTGTAGGAGAGCTCCAAGGGGAGATGGAATATGATATGTGGGGACGACATGGGGCATCAGCATCAGATGTGTAAGTTCATTTCATCCCTTTT
The DNA here is from genome assembly GCF_026419965.1 of Kogia breviceps. Lineage (NCBI taxonomy): Eukaryota > Metazoa > Chordata > Mammalia > Artiodactyla > Physeteridae > Kogia > Kogia breviceps. The sequence continues at coordinate 54,102,246 of NC_081321.1, forward strand.
TGATCTGAAGAAGTCAGGTTTTTAAGAGAGAAGAGGGTTCTATTTAGATAGGGATCTACAAGGCTGCAGGGTAATCCCTGGACGTTGCCCAAGGCAATCCACTCTCCCAGCCTTTGAAATGACACCTCCTCCTCACTCTACAAGCCTGTATCATCCCCTTCCCTTCCTTCCTCTCTGTGATGACCTCACCTATTATTTCAAGAAGAAAACACATCAGTCAGAAGAGGACTCACGTATCTTCTTAGCAGGAAACCTACCATAATCCTCCTGCCTTTGTGCCTCTGGATTCGTCTGCCTTCCCTCCTGCTGACATCTCCATTGCATGCTGGATGCCCCCCTTCGAGCCTCTTCAAAGGTTTTGCTTTAGCTTTCATTCCCTTTCCCTCCTGCGTCAATTTCTCCCACTCCAGTAGATCAACCACATCAGCACACAAACACGCTGTATCCTCTCCTGTATTTAAAAAGGGAGTCTCCCCGAGACCACATGCCCCCTCCAGCTACTGTCCCATTTTTCTGCTCCTCTTGATAGTCTTTGGAAAAACAATTTTTTAAAAATTAATTTTTTTATTTTTGGCTGCATTGGGTCTTCGCTGCTACGCGCGGGCGAGCGGGGGCTACTCTTCGTTGTGGTGCACGGGCCTCTCATTGCGGTGGCTTCTCTTGTTGCGGAGCAAGGGCTCTAGGTGCGCGGGCTTCAGTAGTTGTGGCTCGCAGGCTCAGTAGTTGTGGCTCGCGGGCTTTGCAGTGTGGGCTTCAGTAGTTGCGGCGCACGGGCTTAGTTGCTCCGCGGCACGTGGGATCTTCCGGGACCGGGGCTCGAACCCGTGTCCCCTGCACTGGCAGGCAAATTCTTAACCACTGCACCACCAGGGAAGTCCAAGTCTTTTGAAATTTTGAAAGAGTTGTGCACATTCTCTGACTCTGTTTACTTAGGTCCTATTCTCACCTCAGCCCACTCAAAGCAGGCTTTTGCTCCCACTACTTCACTGAAACTTCTCTAGTTATGGTCCACTACAAACTCTCTTCTTACACAATCCTTTAGCCAGTTCTCAGTCCTCATCTTATTCATCTTATCATCAATACTTGGTTCAGTTTTCTTCTCCCTCCTTGGTCCCATGTGGTTCTTAACTTGGATTCCAGGGCACCACATTCTCCTGCTTCTCCTCCTACTGCCTCCGTTTCTTCAAGTCTTTTGCTGAAACTTCCCTCATGGCTGACCTGGGAAGGCTGGAAACCCCAGGCTCAGACCTCGGACCCCATCTCCATCTATCTGCACTACCAAGATGGTATCCCCTCATCCCCAAGAGTGTAAATGCAAACTGATTGCTCCAAAATTTATATCTCCACTGACCTTTCCTCTGAGTTCCCTACTCCCCACTTCCACTGATCCATTTCTTCCTCAGGGTCTGTCTCAGTAAATGGCATCACTACTTACCCAGTTAAGAGCAAAACCCTTGGACTCACCCCAGACTCCTCTCTTCCTCTCACATTCCACATCTAATTTGACCATTTTTACTACCTCTACCTCCATCATCCTAGTCCAAGACACCATCGTTTCTTGAATGAAATAGTGCAATGGCAACTGATCTCCCCGTCTCTGCTCCTGTCTCCTTTAAGTCTATTTTCCATATAGATGCTAGAGAGATTTAAAAAGAAATGCATCAGTACCTCAACTGTTCAGTCCTTGCAATGGTTTCTTGTCACACCAAGAATAAAACTCAAGCTCTTACCTTGGCTACAAGTTCTACAGAACCTACCTTTGTCTCTCTCTCTCTCGCCAACCTCATCTGTTGCCACTCTCAGCATTGCTTCATCCTTTCTGGTCATGCTGGCCTTCTCTCAGTCTCTTTAACAAGCCAAGCTTGTTCTGACCTCAGGGCCTTTGTACTGGCTGTTCTTTTTGGCCTAGAATCCTCTTCCCCCAGACCATTATGGGTTCACCCCTCTTTTTGGGCTCACTCAGTTGTTACTGCCTGATTGAGGCTATCCTTGACTTTCTTTCCAAACACAGAGTCCAGGTCTTTCTGCCCACCAGTCTCTACACCTTATACTAGTTTATTTCACTTTACTGCACTTAGCACAGCCTGACTTTATGTTAGGCAGTCAGTGCTTGTTGAATGTCAGTCTGCCCACTAGCATGCCAAATCCAGGAGGACAGAGGCTTGCAGAATACTGCTAGCTTCTGGAACACTACTAGGAACATATAAAAAAATGAGAGAGGATCATTTTAGTTATAATGGACTTAGGGAGCAAGTAAAGGATTGGCTGGAGGAAAAATAAAGGCCATGCAGTGAAATATGCAAGCGTGAAATGCATGGAATCAATGTGTAAGCAGTTTACATTTACATGCAGAAGGCAGGAAAGCACCAGGGGAGTAATCAAACTCCTAAAGAGAAAATATTTCCCAGGTGCTATAAAGTTTCCTCCCCACCCCAGTTCTGAAGCAGAAATCTTCATAACATCAGTTTACCATCTAGCTCCGTAAGAGTCCTTAGAAATGTACAAGAATGTTTAATTTTTTTTTTTTTTTTTTTTTTTGTGGTACGCGGGCCTCTCACCGCCGTGGCTTCTCCCGTTGCGGAGCACAGGCTCTGGACACACAGCCTCAGCGGCCATGGCTCACGGGCCCAGCCGCTCCGCGGCACGTGGGATCTTCCCGGACCGGGGCACGAACCCGTGTCCCCTGCATCGACAGGTGGCTTCTCAACCACTACGCCAGCAGGGAAGCCCAAGAATATTTAATATTAAGAGAATTGAAAATGTATATACTGAGCACATTGCCCAGAGTCAGTCTTTACTCATTGAATCGGATTATGGGAGATATATGTGAACTGATTTTAGAAATCTATTTGCCAGGTGAAATGCTCTGCCACAGAGCAAAGTGACTCATTGTACTCATTCAGTGTTATCTTAAAACTCTGTATTATTCTAAGGTTTTTAGAAGCGAAACACAAAGCAGAGAGTTATGGTGTCGGCAATTTCAGTTTTTTTCCTTGAAAATTACAAATGTATAGAATAAATGACAGCACAGCCTAAAGCAAACTACCAGCTTGCTTCCTCAGTTTCTGCTAGCCCTCAGTTACTTAGAGAAATAATGGCATGACCCCATGAGCACAGCCTCTACTCACTGACCCATCTGTAATCAAGGGCACAGTCAGTGACGACTGAGATAGATTCTGCAACTTGGACAGAGGCCATCCACACTCAGAGGCTCCCATTCGCCTTACATTTTCTTACATTACTTCAGAGCAGAGGCTCCATTGGCCACTAGGAGTCAGTCTTTACACCTCATTCTCATTCCCATTCTCATCAGTCTACTACTTTCTAGCCCGATGACCTTGGCATGTTACTTTGGCTCTCCGAACTTGTTCCCTCAACTGTTAGAGGGAAATGAACAAAACTTAGTTCCTGCAGGTGTTGTGGAAGAAATGTAACATTATTTATCAAAATGGTTAGGCCAATACTTGGAACACAGCATGAAATGAATGACAACCAGTATTTTTATAATTTATCTATGGCTTCCCTCACTCTCTCTTTCTAGATTAGGTTACTCTTGTGATCATTGCATTCTTGTTATTTCCTAGGCTTTGGGTTAATATTGTTCTCTCTCCTCGCTATCAGCATTTCTTTCCATTTTATAGCAAAAGCTCCAAATGCCTTCCACTCCCGTCCAAACGCCCCATTTCTGCACTATAAATCAACGACTACTCATCAATATACTGACTGAAGTTCTCAAAGGCATTGCTTTGGAGAAGAAACTCACTCCAAGCCAGTGTTTCCCAAAGTATAGTGTATGTAAACATTGATGGATGTATTTGAGAGAACACATCAAACTTAAAAAAAATTTTTCAGTTACAACTTTTCAAAACTTATATTAGAAAAATATAATTAGCATATCAAATTCAAGATAATAAAGCTTAGGATAAAGATAAAAGTGAATCAATTTACATTTACTTAAAATCATATTAATTATAGTCAAGGTGGAACAAACATATATAACAAACATTATGAAGATGACACGACTGAAATTGGGGGGCTGTTCTAAGTCATGTCAGCCCTAATAAGAAAGGAGTATTAATGAGCCCAACTGCTCTATTCTACGTTAAACTTTGTAGGATGGTTCTTTTCTTTCCCTAGTGCCAATCAATCCATACAACTCTTATATTTATTTTTTTTACAGAGCAACTATTTTTTAAAAAATTTATTGGAGGGGCTTCCCTGGTGGTGCAGTGGTTGAGAGTCCGCCTGCCGATGCAGGGGTCACGGGTTCGTGCCCCGGTCCGGGAAGACCCCACATGCCACAGAGCGGCTGGGCCCGTGAGCCACAGCTGCTGAGCCTGCGCGTCCAGAGCCTGTGCTCCGCAACGGGAGAGGCCACAACAGAGAGAGGCCCGCGTACCGAAAAAAAAAAAAAGAAAAAAAATTCATTTGCTGCCTATGTACCACTTCATTATATTTCACCCGTGTTTACTAAGGTGGGAGAGAAGTTCAAACATAATAGACTGTCGTTTGTCTGAATTGCTAATGAAAGCTGCAGCACTGAACACACAAATCAAGCTGCTCGTTTTGCCCAGCTCTATTTGAGAACTCAGGATGTACCACAGAGCCAAGTGGATCAGCTCCCCGGGGGAAATCCTTCACGCGTACCTGCCATAAGAAGTAATAAGTTCTGCTTTGCATCACTCTATTTACAGACTCCAGCTATTTTTGCATATTTTTTGTGGCCTTTTTTCTAAAGCAGCACATGTTCTCGAATGAATCACTCTCGTCTTGTCGATTTTATTGTTAAATTGTGCCCAAACGTTCCCTTTAGGTGTTAGAGGATCGCACAGACATTTTCTATTCAAACAGGAACAAATGAGACTTGGGGGAGAGACCTCTGGCCTTTGAAATTCTCTATATAATTGGCAGAATTGTAAGACATTTAAAGTGTACAATGTGACGATTTGATACACTTACGCATTGTGCAGCACTGTGCTTTGTATGACATGACATACTTGCGTGAGTCAACTGAGTTTGGTTTCCCATCTGTGAGACTCACCCATTTCTTGGAGCAGCTCAATGGTGGAACTAAACAGAGGAAGGAGAACCAGGCCCGAAAATCAGAGGAAATGCCCTTCATCCACCTGAAGAGTGTTAGGGCTATAAAATCCTATTGTAAATGTCACACTATACATCTACTATAATAATGAAAATTTAGACCAATGAAGCATCAAATTGTGTGTTAATGAAGAGGAAAATGCTGAACAGGGAGGGCAGAACCTTCAAAATTCCTGTCCTTCCCCCTTAATTCAAGGTTGCCAGCTTCTCTGTGATACCAAGGGCACTGTATTATTTTCCACACTTTGATTTTTCAGTAGGTGTCAATGCTTCCTGGATGTATTCTAAACAGTGTGAGTACATACATCTTGGGCTAATGGGCATTTCAGACTCTCAGCTCCATATCTGTACACCCTCTGCAAATACTCAAATGTGAGAAGCAAGAAAGACATATCATCTTCATTTAATTATGACCAAATTGATAAATGTCTTTTCTCATATTCTAGGAGGAAAAAAAATTCCCACACAAACTTTTGAGGGCTCATTTTGGCTACAGAATTAAGATAATTTTCCTGGGGCACCAACGTTTGGAAATGCAACGGGTGTGAACCCTTGACATCTTCCTGCTTTTGTGAATTGCCCAGAATTCTTTGTCAAGACTAGCATAAACAAAGAAAGCTATCCTACCTGGAAAAAGTAGGTGAATCAAATAAATAATACACTAACTCTAGGCCTTCAGGTCTAGTATAGTATCCTGTCTTTTCCGTTCATGAACATTAGACAGATATGGTTAAATGCCTCATCTCTAAGCAGCTAAAGCCACAAATTATTGTAAAATATGCTAATCCAAGAATCATACAGATATCCTGTAATAATCTGGACAAATCCTCAGGTGGTCAAACTTTGATTCACCAGTAATCTCTCAAATAAAGGAAGATCAGACCAACAGATTCTTTTTAATAATCATAGATGCGTAGTAGAATTTGTTAGTTCAAAATAGCTTTGTACTTGGAATTCATCTTCTCTTTGAATAAAAAATGAGCAGAAGTGAGATTGAAATATGCCTCCTTAATTATTATTATTATTATTATTATTTTTTTTAATGGTACACCGGCCTCTCACTGTTGTGGCCTCTCCCGTTGCGGAGCACAGGCTCCGGACGCTCAGGCTCAGCGGCCATGGTTCACGGGCCCAGCCGCTCCGCGGCACGTGGGATCTTCCCGGACCGGGGCACGAGCCCTTGTCCCCTGCATCAGCACGCGGACTCTCAACCACTGCGGCACCAGGGAAGCCCCTCCTTAATATTTTTAAACAGAATGTTAAGTCTTTAAATTTAAATTTCAGTGTCATAGATAGTCATGTCATTTTTTTTTTTACTATTATGGTTATTAAAAATTTTACAAAACCTTATGAAAGACTAAAAATTTTTTTACACATTATGCCATAAGAGACATGATTAAAATGACAAGTTTCCAAGTAACAAGAAAAATGTATTTCCCCTTTATTCAAATCAAATGCATTTTGCTCCTAAGAGATGTTTGATCCATTCCCTTTTTTGAGGAGTGGGACAAAAGGATTTACAGTTAGAATTGTCATTTCATGAAGGACACATATTTGACTTGTGATTATAAAATAACTGCTATAGCAATCTTGAGTTTAGACAGTGGTAGTAGATTTTGATATGAATGAAAAGCAAATTATATTTTTGTTAACATTCAAGGTTACTTGTCTGGGTCAGAATTATTAAAAATTACTCTTTGTTATGCCATGGAAATAGTGGAACCCATGTTAAGAAACCTTATCTATGTATATGTGTACAAATATTTATTCCAGGAAGCATCAGGTCTCTACAGAATTAGTTTCAAAGAACAGCTTAAGCTTTCATAAAAATGTGTATAGAGGGATTTAATATGCCTTCCACTACCTTATACTCTTCCTCCCTTACACCTTCCTCCCCTTCCATCAGAGAAAGTGCTCACACGAATGATCAAATTCAATCACCATCATTGGATCAGTGGGGAGAGATGTGAGGAAGAGCCATAGCTCCTTTAAAATTTCAGCTTCCGGGTGTTTGCTTACTGCCCAGGAATTGGGGCACCAAAATGGCCCCAGGAATTGGGGCACCAAAATCTGCCCTGAGAAGTGCCTTTGCACTGAGAAGATCCAGGGGCCAGTAGAGGAGCCACGCTTTCCTTTACGCCTTTTTCAGTTCCTTGGTGCATTTTTTCTTTAGACACATCTTTCCTTGCTACCAGGGTGGTGATAATACTTTTGAGGGAAGTGAGGTGGGGAGGTAAGCACAGGAGAAAGAAAAAAAGGCTGTAAACTTTGATTTTGCTCTTTTAGCTCCCCGGGGTCCACCTTAATTCCTTGGGAGGACACTTTGGGATTTTTCAGCTAAAACTCCAGCAAATAATAAACAGTGTGTGTTTTCCAGGTCTCTGCGCATTTCCCTCTCTCTCTCTGACTTTACAGGGATAAAGGTTGCCATGGTAGGTGGCTGGTTAAGATTTCTGGATGCTGGATTAGATCTCCCTTTGACTTAACTATTTGGCCAAAGATCAGGGGAGAGTCCCTTTTTTTTTTTTTTTTGCCAGAACAAGAATTAATGGGGATTTTTAGGTAAGACAGTAAAGGTTCAGAACTCCAAGTGTCAGAACTCAGGAAGCAGTTTCCAAGAAGTTCCCTAATTTTCTTCTTAAGATATAACAGTAAGTCCTAATCAGCTATTAATCACTTTGGTTTCTTAGCCTTCTGGCTGGTGAACTCTATTTTTCTCTTGGGCTGTTCTAAATAATTAAGAAGATTTTGAGGACGCCCAGCACTTCTGGCTGCTGCCTTCTAAGAGAGAACAAAAGGGTGTTTGTTCATGTTCAAACTCCAGGAAAATAACCCCTGAAGCCTACCAAAAAGGTTCCTGATTCCAGTGACTTAAAAACTGACCTGAGCAGAAGGAGAAAAACAAATACCGTATGCTAACACATATATATGGACTCTAAGGGGAAAAAAATGTCATGAAGAGATTAGTGGTAGGACGGGAATAAAACACAGACTTACTAGAGCATGGACTTGAGGATATGGGGAGGGGGAAGGGTAAGCTGTGATGAAGTGAGAGAGTGGCAGGGACATATATACACTATCAAATGTAAATTAGATAGCTAGTGGGAAGCAGCTGCATAGCACAGGGAGATCACCTCTGTGCTTTGTGACCACCTAGAGGGGTGGAATAGGGAGGGTGGGAGAGAGGGTGATGCAAGAGGGAAGAGATATGGGAACATATGTATATGTATAACTGATTCACTTTGTTGTAAAGGAAAAACTAACACACTATTGTAAAACAGTTATACTCCAATAAAGATGTTTAAAAAAAAAAAAAAAACTGACCTGAGGAAGAACAAAAGGAAAAAGTCTATTATGAAGAATCACTGTATGTCATGAACTAAGCATTATAATTAACTTCTCTGTACCTAACATGTAACATTAAAAACTACTTATTGACTTTAAGGAAAAGTCTGGCCCATAAACCTGTGTTATAATTTAGTATGTAACACTAGAAAACCCGTGAAAGGAAAACATGAGACTAGTCGGTGCTTTTGTTTAGTACACATAAAGTGGTAAGGACAGTGGGAAGTCTCTTCAACTCTTCCCAGCAAAGTACTGAGCACCAGCTAATTAGAGAGGCCAAGAAGGAATTGATGGATAACTGGCATTCTTGAGCTTCAAACATTGGGTACTTCTTTATTGCCGACAAGGAGAAAGCAGAGAACACAGCACATAGCTGTTTGCAGTAGTTTTTCTAAACGTGATCAGCACTAAGAATGACATTTTATAGGATGGAATAGAAGAAATCTCAGCACTGGGTGATGCCATCTAATTACAAATTTCACATTACTTTAGAATCTTCAAAGCACACAAACAAGGATAGGTAACATTCACAATATGCCTCTTTATAAGCCATGTACTTTCATTATGAGTCTAAGCCTTCAGAATAACAATAAAAATAACCACATGTAGTTCTTATAAAACTAAATAATAATCATGAACAGGGCAGAAACTGGACTCATCTTGCTCTTTATTCAAATGGAAAATTCCCCTTTCACTGACAGATTTGCCAAACCATTCAATTTAACATTGGAAACACTGCTTTGTTTCTCTTGGATTGTTAAACTACTGTACTCTAGAATCCTGTTGCTAAGCTTTAGCTGTACTCAATTTACTTGTATATAATATAGAAAGGCATTAATTTTGATAAATTTCTAAATGTATTAATGATTTTAATCCTTCTCTTAAGTATAGTTGCTACCATAAGAGGCTTTCCACAAATTACCTAGTTCAGATAAAGTTTGAATAATATTTTGAATCTCCTTCCTCCTTTAATTTTAGAATGTTTATGTCAAATTCAAAGTTTCAAAATATGGAAGTTTTGGGATAAAGACATTTTAAGATATTTCTGCAAATGTTTTGTTTAAAAAAGTAGGTATCATTTATTGTACTACAAGGAACCTAATCACAGCTTCCTAAGGAAACAAAGTCCCAGAATTCTACAAGAGTTGTTCGATGGAAGTAAATCTAAGTTCAACAAGACAAGAAGAAAAGAGTAATTTGTTATTGAGCATATATATGATCTGCCATAGCAATTTTGAACCACTTTGTTATGCCAGGTTTGTCTCAGTAAAGGAATAGATGCTGCTGTGAGAATCATCCCCTGAAATCAGAGGTGAAAGTAAGTCAATGAGTGAGAGCTGATATAAATTCAAGTCATTTTACAAAGGATTTGCATACAAGATGAATTTTCACAAGTTTGCAAGCTTTTCCAGAGTCTAGCTTTCATGAACATTGTTTGAACAAGTTGTGTAGAATGCAGTCTCCACCCTATGAAATAGCATTTTTTTTTTTTTTTTTTACCAAGTTGGAACTATTTAGGATCACCAAATAACAGGGTTCAAAAGTAAAACAGCTGAAAAATCCAACAGTCTGGTCTAACCTGGGATGCTCTGTCTCCTCACAGCCAATGCTCCATCAGGCGGCTTTGTCTGGCTGGCGGATTTAGTGTAGGGACTCTCATCTGCAAAGGTACAATGAAGGGTTTGGTTAATTTCCATCCAGTTTCTAATGTAGTGAAGATTTTTCAGTGGACTGCAATCCTTCTGCCAGAGAGAGGTGATATGATACAATAGAAAGAGTCTGTAGAGCTGGGTCCTAACCTTGGGTTAGCCATAGGACAAGGTCAATTCATTTAAAATGCTCTGAACATCAGTTTCCTCTCCTATGAAAGAGGGATATACTTTTTCATCCACCTCTTAGGATTGTCAGGATCATGCTATAATGCACATGAAGGCATAGAATGGTAAGAAGTTTGTAAATACAGTACACAGATTTTTTGCCTGTCACCTATATTCACTGATAAATAAGTATCAGTGAATATCAGTAACCAGAAGACAAAGAAGGAATAAAATGGCTCAATGGGCACTAAGAATAAACAGGTAGAAGAACAAAGGAAATGAAAAGAAATGTTATATTTCAGAGAAGCAGATGACAGAGTATTAGTATTGCAGGGGAATAAAGACACAGAATTAGTGGGTTCCTCTTGGAAGTATGAACTGGCATCCAGTGGAAAATAAAGGGACAGGGACATTCAGAGTAAGACCAGAGAAGCTAGGTTAAGAACAAGGAAGGAAGGATGGTTTGGGAAAAGAAGACATGTATTGCAATGAGTTGATTTGCCCTCTTTTAGAAAGATATGGAAATAACTTGTAGAACCAGAAAAAGAGCAAGTGAAGAGACAGAAGGACTAAAGCCTAGTATACCTGTGACAGTTAGGCAAGAAGCTGAATGAGCAAAACGCTAGGTGACAAAATCATACAAGTGATGGATCCATCAAATTCTAAGAAAAGTGTTGTTTTTATTTTAATCTAGGAAAGGATTTAGTCTGGCTTGGAATATAGGAATAATGATCTAGGATGGCAAATATCAGGGTTAAATAGAAAGAAAGTATTCTTTCTAGTTTGCATGGGACATTTGTATAAAGTAAAAGAGATGTCTGAGTGACAACCTTAAACTTTTTCAAGAATAGGATGCATATGGCCTGAGCAGACATAATGTAAAATAATTACCTAGCAGATCTACTCAAGCTGGATGACCCAAAGGTTACTTCTGGCCACACTATCAGGTTAGTTTGTTGTTGTTGTTATTGTTGTGATAGGAAATCATTAAAGGATTAAAAAGCATTATATTGTGCATGGCGAACTATTAAATATAACAAGGATTTAATTCAGCAACAAGACTTAGTCCTCTGAAAACATAATTCTCCCAACTGAGTAGTTTGTGTTGCAAAATTGAGGTACTCGATTCCTCTTTAGGATGTTCTTCTGGTTGAAATGATTCACGATTTCCATAAAACTAACAAGGTCTTTGTAAGCAATGACAAAAAGGAAAGATTAACACTGCTGTAAGCTGCAATTAAAAAATGGCGGTCATGCTGTTTCATGTTTCTTTTCCATTTGTCACACAATTCTTTAAATTCTTCCGGCCATAAAGATAAACTACCAACTTTCAGATACCAATACACTCAACAGCGTCACTTTTGCTTAGGAAGCAGTATCCTAGATCTCTGACTCTTCTCTCTGCAAATGTGATTTTCAGTAGAATCACAAACCACAAAACAAATGCAAGCATTATACTACAAAAGTCTTCATTTTGCTATACCATGCCCACCTGAGTATTTGAACTCTTTTCTCACAGTGTTGATTTAATAACCAGGCAATATGCTTTATACAGCACCCATTAAAACAAACTTACTATATGTTAAAATCTGGATTCTTTATAAAACCAATTTAAAAATGTATTTCCTTTTATTATCTAAAACTTTGAAACTGTGTATTTATGAGTACAGAGCACTGAGCCAGGAGATACCAATCACAACGACCAGTTTCAGGGACAGCATCTTGGAAGCCTAAGAAGGGCTTTCCTCAGTTTTCAATTTGTCTAGAGTCCAGCCAGTTAAAGTCTTGGGTTGAATTCAGTGTTGGATTTTCTTAAAGGGCAATAAGAGATTTGACCAGGAGACTCTGGGGGTGTTTTGCATTTGATGCTCTGTTTTAAGGAGCCATGTCTTTAGAAATTTACCCAGTTTGCATTATAGAAGCAGTCAACCCTGGTAAAACTGTTTTCTCATTTATATTTGAAAACAATGTCCTTGATTTAGAACTGAGAATTCTAGTTATATACATCCTTAAAAGGTTGAAACTGAATTATAGATGGCTACCTGGCCAGCCTCTGCTTATCCACTCCCCAGCTCCCAGCCTCTCAGTATCAAGAGTGTCCTTGCTGAACATAGGCGGAAGTAGACAATTACCTAGAAGTTAAAATTTGCATTGGTCAAAGGACCAGACTGAAATAAGTTTGATGTTATCTGAGAATAGCTTACCAAAGTTAGTCAGGGTGAAAGCAATAATTCTTAATGGAAGTGAGGCAGAATCTTGGCAACATTCATCATGAGTTAAGGAGAGCATAGCAACAGAGCAGCATGGCACCTTTTAACATTTGCTTTTAAAGAAACTTTTTCCTAAGAATATATCTTTAATTTAAACCTCCAGGAGGAATTGTAGGCCTTTTACAAAACCCCACCCATCAGAGAATGCGCATCAATTCTCTTGATGTGATTTATGCAAAGTCAATTCTTGATTCAAACTTTGAAGACAGAAACAGAGGGAAGACACTGAATGAATCAGTGGCTGATGGCTCCATAATAGGATATTCAAGGGCAAGAATGTCTGGGGAGCAGACAGTTATGGAGAGCTGTGGAGTCTTCCATGGTAGTTTTCTCCTAAGCCCTTTAATGGCCATTTGTAGATATATCACTAGAATCTCATGATTATAAGGGATGCTCTAGACTACTCTTTCATTTTAGAGTCAGGACTTGAGGCCCAGAGATGAAAATTTATAGAAGGACCTGCATCTAGAATGAGTCTAGACTGAATTTATTTTATTCCTATTTCTGTGCTCTTTCCTCCTTATGTTATCTCCTCTTGGATAGACAACAAGATTTGATAGGTTATCAGGTATCACACATTTCAACATCACACAGGCAAGTGACTGGACACACCACTCCAGCAGACACCTGGCATCACGTAAGTCAATTACTTTGGAGAAACCTACAAAGATGAGCAATCTTTGCCAGTTCCTTTTGTGTGTACAGATAAATCTCACTTCCCTCTCTTCCATATACTTATTTGCCTAAAATAAGTAAATTTAAATTGTACTGCAGAACCAATTTATACCTTTAAGGTCACTTATTTGCAGACAAAAATTTTAAATAAATGCCAATACACATGAAAAGATGTTCCACATCACTAATTATTAGAGAAATGCAAATCAAAAGTACAACGAGGTACCACTCACTTCACACCGGTCAGAATGGCCATCATTAAAAAGTCTACAAATAACAAATGTTGGAGAAGGTGTGGAGAGAAGGGACCCCCTCCTACACTGTTGGAACAGTCACTATGGAGAACAGTATGGAGGTTCCTTAAAAAAACGTAAAAATAGAGCTACCATGTTATCCAGCAATCCCACTCCTGGGAATATATCTGGAGAAAACCATAATTCGAAAAGATACATGTATCCCAATGTTCACTACAGCACTATTTACAATAGCCAGGATATGGAAGCAACCTAAATGTCCATCAATGTAGGAATGGATAAAGAAGATGTGGCATATATACACAATGGAATATTACTCAGCCATAAAAATGAATGAAATAATGCCATTTGCAGCAACACGGAAGGACCTAGAGATTGTCATACTGAGTGAAGTCAGACAGAGAAAGTCAAATATCATATGATATCACTTATATGTGGAATCTAAAATATGGCACAAATGAATCTATCTACAAAACAGAAACAGACTCTCAGACATAGAGAACAGACTTGTGGTTGCCAAGGGGTGGGGGGAGGGAGAGAGATGGACTGGGAGTTTGGGGTTAGTAGATGCAAACTATTACATTTAGAATGGATAAACAAGGTCCTACTGTATAGCACAGGGAACTATATCCAAATCACCTGGGATAAACCATAATGGAAAAGAATATAAAATAAGAATGTATATATGTGTATAACTGAGTCACTTTGCTGTACAGCAAAAATTAGCACATTGTAAATCAACTATACGTCAATTAAATAAATTAAATAAATGCCAACACAATTCACTGTTCCTCAGTAAAGGCCTCAAAAGTTTCAGTGAATTATAAGATCTATGGTAATACTTCTTTGATTTATCAGGAAGACACTAAATAGACTTTCCAGTTCCATCTAATTACATAAGTGAATTAAAAAATAGCTCAAATAACAAAGAAAGGAATCAATCTATAGATAATATCTCTAGAACAGTGCCTGACTCATAGTATGCATTCATTAAATATTTGCTGATAGATGATTAGACTGCATTTAACTTTTCAAACTAGAGCATTTATTATAAATAAGCAAATTGAAGAAAGCCAAACATTAGTTATGAGCTATCCTGCCTCCTCCTTCTGATTTCATTTTCTAGGTTTACACCCTATTGCTTTTAAAGCCACATCACCACCTAACAGCTATTAAGTATTGCCCTATTGTATGTTCAAAATCTGTGACTCTTTACAAAATTAATATGAAAATATATTTCCTTTAATTTTCGTTCAGACTACAGAAAGGTTTATCAAACAACCTTTAACATAATGCCTTTAAACAAAAGAATTCTGATTTTCATACCAGATGCCCAACCTTGACTTTGATGGTGGATCATGTTAACAAGGGATCCTTAGGGAAAGTCACTATAGGGACAAAGGAGGCATTGAGCTAGTGAGTCACTGCTCACTGAAGTGAATGCTGCAAGTAATCATCAAGGGCACCTCAGGGTATCAGAACTGTCAGCCTTTTAACATGACATCTTAGCAGCTAGATAATCACTGTCACATATGATGGCCGCCCATTGCCGTTGGTCATAACGAGAAAGAGCATGGGTCCCCTTTACGGTGACATGCCATGAGGCTACGGAAAATGCCCTCCATTAAATGGAGAATCGACACTGTGACAGAGACACAGAAAGGGCTTAGTCAAGCATGTACTTAAAACAGAAGTAGAACAACGGCGGGGACCCATCTATCCCTCTCATTTTCCCTAATTTGGCCACTCTCCTTATGTGCCAAACACAGGAGGGGCAAACTCAGATCATCTGTTTTGATTACATGTTCCGAGTGAAGCTGGTATTTACAAACTTAGAAAGCAAATGGCAGGCACCTAAGAAGCAAGGTTTCATTCTGCATCACAACCAAAGCCCATGCTGGAGTTGGGAGAAACCCATCTGGAGGAATGGACTCATGTCCCCTCATGTTCTCATAAACTTGAATGATTGCCTGGCATCAAATAGCATCCATGTGTAATCAGGCTGGTCCTTGTCTCCATCTTCTGCTTCTCCCAATCCCAGAGTCTGGGCTTCCCAGAGAAACTGGATATGACTATGGTTTCAAGAATCTCTAGCTGTTTTCAGGGCTTTATTGAAAAAAAAAAAAATTAATTTCCTTTGGCTGAGACTAATCAGCCTACGCTAAACAATTCCTAGCAACTAATTATGCACAATTGAGGTGCCTGCTAAGCCAGAAAATCCCTCAACTTCTTTTTTTTTTTTTTTTTGCGGTACGCAGGCCTCTCACTGTTGTGGCCTCTCCTGTTGCGGAGCACAGGCTCTGGACGCGCAGGCTCAGCTGCCATGGCTCACGGGCCTAGCCGCTCTGCGGCATGTGGGATCTTCCCGGACTGGGGCACGAACTCGTATCCCCTGCATCAGCAGGCGGACTCTCAACCACTGCGCCACCAGGGAAGCCGTCAACTTCTTGATTAGGGGAAAAAAAAAAGGCATTTTGTGCAATTAAACGTTATGACCATTTCCTAGCAGCAGGGAGGGAGACAGCCAGCTCATGCCACAACGGTCATGCACATCGTTACGAACACAGAAGAAAACTGTTTTTCGTGAATGAACAAAAAAAAATCCATTGTGAAGGAAATAATCTGTCCCTAGAATTCAATTACATTCCACAAATTTTAGTGCCTACTATGTTCAAACTAAGAAAGTGGATATAAGATAATAAGACTCATATCTTATATCCAATTTTATATTCACCATTAATGAATGGCGATGGAGGAATCCTTATTATGTCATAGGTTTGAGACTGGAGCATGTGGTTCATTAGCTGAGGGGCAAAATGAGTACAGGCTTAGGGTGGGACCCAGTAGGAGAAAGGCAGCTCCACTCTGATGAATTAATACAGAATTTTGCAATCAGAAAAATCAAGAAACCCGCAATGTTAATTTTCAGCTAGCCTGGAAGTTTTGTGTGGTGTGGGACCATAATCTTTCCAGTACTTGGGTCTTGTGAACATTTTATCCCAGCCCAGCAGGAACATATTACAGATTGACTGTTTCTCTCTCTCTCTTTTTTTTTTTTTTTGTAAGTTTGAGCAACATGGTCTTGGTAGAAAAGTAAGACAAAAATATTACAAGGAAGAAAAATTACAGCAGAGTATATCTAAAACAAAAAATAAGAAAAACTGACAATATATTTTAAAAACTAAATCTTTAAAACTTTTTTTAAAAAGACAAATAATTCATCACATTCAATTGGGTTATACTCCAGGCATACGTTTTATTTTTAATAAATTTACAAAAGCCATAGTGAGAATTTTTTTATTTTTTTAAACTTTTTATTTTATATTAAAGTATAGTTAACAATGTTGTGATAGTTTCATGTGTACAGCAAAGTGATTCAGTTATACATATACATGTATCTATTCTTTTTCAAATTCTTGTTAACATTTGAAAATCAGTTGCTGCAATTCAGAAAATTCCCAGAATGAAGAAGATAAAGAGAACTATTATCACAGAATATTCAGAAAAAAGCATTTGATAAATTCAACATATACTAATGATGTAAAACTCAGAAATTGGGACACGGAGAAGCATCTTGACTCTTGAAAACAGCTGACAAACCACGGCCCTAAGACAATGCAACTCATCCTTGTTAGAAAACAGGAGTACATATGCACAGAGCTACAGCTATTAATTTGCATATTATCTCTGGCTGCTTTTTTGCTCCATTGTCAGTTTTGTAGTAGTGACAGAGATTGACAAAGGAGCAAAAAAGCAGCCAGAGATAATATGTTTCTCTCTTTTTGACATTAGACCTCCAGTTCAGTTTGCTGCCTTGCTGGTTTGATGGCATACTCTAAAATTTAAGCAAGATTTCCTGAAGGCTAGCTGTCACATGGTTTTGATCACAGATCTTAATTCTGTCTTTCTCTACTTATTAAGACAAGGTATAACTGCAAGCACAAGGCCCTGCATAATTTAAAGAAATGCAAACGCAATGATATGGCCAAATATTCCTCTGCAATCTGAAATAGTTCTTAATTCCTGATTAAAATGACCCTGTTTTTCTAGGGCAAATGAAAAGTACACCCTTAATCTCTCCTAGAGTCAGAGGCTTCTGGGTGCTACATAGACTTCAGCTCCATTGCTTTGGCATAAGATTTTTAGAATAAATTAATTTCATCTCCTTCCCTACTGGGGTAAAGTGGTCCACACAACTAGGTTTAAATCAGAAGGGAGCAAGCACAATCTGAGCTTGAAGGCAGGAGGCAGAGGCAATGAGCTGCTCCATTACAGTCCCTTTCCTATGAAGAGATGATTCCCCCTACTCCAACCTTCTACTTCTCTCCTCTCTTTGTTATTTGTTTTGCATCTGCATGGCATCATTGCCTATCCTTTACTCTGCAGGTTTCCTTACAGTTTTCTCATTCTGATACTGATGTGCTCTATATTCTTAAAGGGGACCAGGTCTTTTGATTCTGAACATTAAAAAACATTCACACAGAGCAAAACTTCATTTTAAAAACGAAGGTATGGTGGCTTCTTCACACTGACAGAATGTCCTCTAAAATTATATTAATCACAATCACATCACCATTTCAGGGATTAAATATTACAGCTAAAAAGAACGCCAACCAAGGAAAATGGCTGAACAATCAGAGACAGGAAGACACTGGAACTCACCAAAAAAGACATCCAAAGACAAAGGAGAAGCCACATGAGACAGCAGGAGGGGCAAAATCACAATAAAATCAAATCCCATAACCGCTGGGTGGGTGACCACAAAGTGGAGAACACTTATACCACAGAAGTCCACCCACTGGAGTGAAGGTTCGGAGCCCCACGTTAGGCTTCCCAACCTGGGGGTCCTGCAAGAGGAGGAGGAATTCCTAGAAAATCAGACTTTGAACGCTAGTGGGATTTGATTGCAGGACTTTGACAGGACTGGGGAAAACAGAGACTCCACTCTTGGAGGGCACACACAAAGTAGTGTGTGCACAGGGACCCAGGGGAAGGAGCAGTCACCCCAGGGGAGACTGAACCAGACCTACCTGCTAGTGTTGGAGGGTCTCCTGAAGAGGCAGGGGGTGGCTGTGGCTCACCATGGGGACAAGGACACTGGCAGCAGAAGTTTTGGGAAGTGCTCCTTGGTGTGAGCCCTCCTGGAGTCTGCCATTAGCCCCACCAAAGAGCCCTGGTAGGCTCCAGTGTTGGGTTGGTTGCCTCAGGCCAAACAACCAACAGGGAGGGAACCCAGCCCCACCCACCAGCAGACAAGCGGATTAAAGTTTTACTGAGCTCTGCCCACCAGAGCAACAGCCAGTTCTGCCCAACACCAGTCAGTCCCGTCAGGAAACTTGCACAAGCCTCTACAGTAGCCTCATCTACCAGAGGGCAGACAGCAGAAGAAAAAAGAACTACAATCCTGCAGCCTGTGGAATGAAAACCACATTTACAGAAAGACAGACAAGAGGAAAAGGCAGAGGGCTATGTACCAGAGGAAGGAACAAGATAAAACCCCAGAAAAACAACTAAACGAAGTGGAGATAGGCAACCTTCCAGAAAAAGAATTCAGAATAATGAGAGTGAAGATAATCCAGGACCTCGGAAAAAGAATGGACGCAAATATTGAGAAGATGCAACACCTAGAAAACCCAGAAGACTTAACAAAGACCTAGAAGAATTAAAGAACAAACAGAGATGAACAATACAAAAACTGAAATGAAAAATACACTAGAAGGAATCAATAGCAGAATAACTGAGGCAGAAGAACAAATAAGTGACCTGGAAGACAGAATGGTGGAATTCACTGCTGCAGAACAGAATAAAGGAAAAAGAATGAAAAGCAATGAAAACAGCCTAAGAGACCTCTGAGACAACATTAATCACACAAACATTTGCATTATAGGGGTCAGAAGGCAAAGAGAGAAAGGACCCGAGAAAATATTTGAAGAGATCATAGTCGAAAACTTCCGTAACATGGGAAAGGAAATAGTCACCCAAGTCTAGGAAACGCAGAGAGTCCCATACAGGATAAACCCAAGGAGAAACACGTTGAGACACGCAGTAGTCAAATTGGCAAAAATTAAAGACAAACAAAAGTTATTAAAATCAACAAGGGAAAAACGACAAATAACATACAAGGGAACTCCCATAAGGTTAACAGCTGATTTCTTAGCAGAAACTCTACAAGCTAGGAGGGAGTGCCATGACATATTTAAAGTGATGAAAGGGAAGAACCTACAACCAAGATTACTCTAGCCAGCAAGGATCTCATTCAGATTCTATGGAGAAATCAAAAGCTTCACAGACAAGCAAAAGCTAAAAGAATTCAGCACCACCAAACCAGCTCTACAACAAATGCTAAAGGAAGTTCTCTAAGTGGAAAACACATTAGAAGAAAAGGACCTACAAAAACAAACCCAAAACAATTAAGATAATGGTAATAGGAACATACATATCGATAATTACCTTAAAAGTGAATGGATTAAATGCTCCAACCAAAAGACATAGACTGGCTGAATGGATACAAAAAAAAGACCCATACACATGCTGTCTACAAGAGACCCACTACAGACCTAGGGACACATACAGACTGAAAGTGAGGGGATGGAAAAAGATATTCCATGCAAATGGAAATCCAAAGAAAGCTGGAGTAACAATACTCATATCAGATAAAATAGACTTTAAAATAAAGAATGTCAGAAGAGACAAGGAAGGACATTACATAATGATCAAGGGATCAATCCAAGAAGATATAACAATTATAAATAAATATGCACCCAACATAGGAGCACCTCAAAACATAAGGCAAATGCTAACAGCTGTAAAAGAGGAAATTGACAGTAACACAATAGTGGGGGACTTTAATTTTTTATTTTATTTTATTATTATTATTATTTTTTGCAGTATGCGGGCCTCTCACCACTGTTGCCTCTCCCGTTGTGGAACACAGGCTCTGGATGCGCAGGCTCAGCGGCCATGACCCGTGGGCCCAGCCGCTCCGCAGCATGTGGGATCCTCCCGGACCAGGGCACGAACCCACGTCCCCTGCATCAGCAGGTGGACTCCCAACAACTGCGCTACCAGGGAAGCCCAATAGTGGGGGACTTTAACACATCACTTACACCAATGGACAGATCATCCAAACAGAAAATTAATAAGGAATCACAAGCTTTAAATGACACAACAGACCAGATAGTTCTAATTGATATTTATAGGACATTCCATCCAAAAAGAGCAGATTACCCTTTCTTCTCAAGTGCACATGGAACATTCTCCAGGATAGATCACATCTTGGGTCACAAATGAAGCCTTGGTAAATTTAAGAAAATTGAAATCATATCAAACATCTTTTCTGACTACAGCTCTATGAGATTAGAAATGAATTACAGGGGAAAAAACGTAAAAAGCACAAACACATGTAGGCTAAACAATATGTTACCAAATAACGAAGAGATCACTGAAGAAATCAATCAAATCACATCAAAAAATACATAGAGACAAATGACAATGAAAACACGACAATCTAAAACCTAGGGGATGCAGCAAAAGCAATTCTAAGAGGGAAGTTTATAGCAATATAAGCCTATCTCAAGAAACAAGAAAAATGTGAAATAAACAATCTATCCTTACACCTAAAGGAGGTAGAGAAAGAAGAACAAAAAAACTCCAAAGTTAGCAGAAGGAAAGAAATCATAAATATCAGAGAAGAAATAAATGAAATAGAAACAAAGAAAATAGCAAAGATCAATAAAACTAAAAGCTGGTTCTTTGAGAAGATAAACAAAATTGATAAACCATTAGCCAGACTCATCAAAAGGGAGATGACTCAAATCAATAAAATTAGAAATGAAAAAGGAGAAGTCACAACAGACACTGCAGAAATAGAAAGCATCCGAAGAGACTACTACAAGCAACTCTATGCCAATAAAATGGACAACCTGGAAGAAAATGACAAATTCTTAGAAAGGTATAACCTTCCAAGACTGAACCAGGAAGAAATAGAAAATATGAACAGACAAATCACAAGTAATGAAATTGAAACTGTGATTAAAAATCTTTCAACAAACAAAAGTCCAGGACCAGATGGCTTCACAGGTGAATTCTATCAAACATTTAGAGAAGAGCTAACATCCACCCTTCTTGACTCTTCCAAAAAATTGCAGACGAAGGAACACTCCCAAACTCATTCTATGAGGCCACCATCACCCTGAAACCAAAACCAGACAAAGATACGACAAAGAAAGAAAATTACAGACTAATATCATTGATGAATATAGATGAAAAAATTCTCAACAAAATACTAGCAAACAGAATCCAACAGCACATTAAAAGGATCATAAACCATGACAAAGTGGTATTTATTGCAGGGATGCAGGGATTCTTCAATATATGCAAATCAATCAATTTGATACAACATATTAACAAATTGAAGAAGAAAATCCATATGATCATCTCAATAGATAACAGAAAAAGTTTCTGACAAAATTCAACACCCATTTATGATAAAAACTCGCCAGAAAGCGGACATAGAGGGAACCTGCCTCAACATAATAAAGGTCATATACGACAAACCTACTGCAAACATCATTCTCAATGGTGAAAAACTGTAAGCATTTCCTCTAAGACCAGGAACAAGACAAGGATGTCCACTCTCACCACTATTATTCAACATAGTTTTGGAAGTCCTAGCCATGGCAGTCAGAGCAAAAAAAGAAATAAAAGGAATACAAATTGGAAAAAAGAAGTAAAACTGTCAGTGTTTGCAGATGACATGATACTATATGTAGAGAATCCTAAAGATGCCACCAGAAAACTACTAGAGTTAATCAATGAATTTGGTAAAGTTGCAGGATACAAAATTAATGCACAGAAATCTCTTGCATTACTATACACTAATGATGAAAAATCTGCAAGAGAAATTAAGGAAACACTCCCATTTACTACTGCAACAAAAAGAATAAAATACGTAGGAATAAATCTACCTAGGGAGACAAAAGACCTGTATGCAGAAAACTATAAGACACTGATGAAAGAAATTAAAGATGATACAAGCAGATGGAGAGAAATACCATGTTCTTGGATTGGAAGAATCAATATTGTGAAAATGACTCTACTACCCAAAGCAATCTACAGATTCAATGCAATCCCTATCAAATAACCAATGGCATTTTTTACAGAACTAGAACAAAAAATGTTTAAATTTGTATGTAGACACAAGAGACCCCGAATAGCCAAAGCAGCCTTGAGGGAAAAAAACAGAGCTGGAGGAATCTGACTCCCTGAGTTCAGACTGTACTACAAAGACAAAATGGTACTGGCACAAAAACAGAAATATAGATCAATGAAACAGGATAGAAAGCCCAGAGATAAACCCATGCACCTGTGGTCAACTAATCATGACAAAGGAGGCAAGGATATACAGTGGAGAAAAGACAGTCTCTTCAATAAGTGGTGCTGGGAAAACTGGACAGCTACATGTAAATGAATGAAATTAGAACACTCCCTAACACCATACACAAAAATAAACTCAAAGTGGATTAGAAACCTAAATGTATGACCGGACACTATAAAACTCTTAGAGGGAAACATAGGAAGAACACTCTTTGATATAAATCACAGCAAGATCTCTTCTGATCCACCTCCTAGGGTAATGGAAATAAAAAGAAACAAATTGGACCTAATGAAACTTAAAAGCTTTTGCAAAGCAAAGGAAACCATAAACAAGACGAAAAGACAACCCTCAGAATGGAAGAAAATATTTGCAAACGAATCAATGGACAAAGAATTAATCTCCAAAATATATAAACAGCTCATGCAGCTCAATATTAAAAAAGAACCCAACCCAATCCAAAAATGGGCAAAAGATCTAAATAGACATCTCTCCAAAGAAGACATACAGGTGGCCAAGAAGCACATGAAAAGCTGCTCAACATCACTAATTATTAGAGCAATGCAAATCAAAACTACAATGAGGTATCACCTCACACCAGTTAGAGTGGGCATCATCAGAATATCTACAAACAACAAATGCTGGAGAGGGTGTGGAGAAAAGGGAACCCTCTTGCACTGTTGGTGGGAATGTCAACTGATACAGCCACTGTGGAGAACAGTATGGAGTTTCCTTGAAAAACTAAAAATAGAACTGCCATATGACCCAGCAATCCCACTACTGGGCATATTCCCAGAGAAAACCATAATTTAAAAAGACACATGCACCCCAAAGTTCATTGCAGCGCTATTTACAATAGCCAGGTCTTGGAAGCAACCTAAATGCCATCAACAGACGAATGGATAAAGAAGATGTGGTACATATATACAATGGAATATTACTCAGGTATAAAAAGGAACGAAATTGGGTCATTTGTAAAGACATGGATGAATGTAGAGACTGTCATACAGAGTGAAGTAAGTCAGAAAGAGAAAAAGAAATATCGTATATTAATGCATATATGTGGATCCTAGAAAAAGGGTACAGATGAACTGGTTTGCAGGGCAGAAATTGAGACACAGATGGTGAGAGCAAACGTATGGACACCAAGGGGGAAAAGTGGCAAGGGTGGTGGTGGTAGAATGAATTGGGAGATTGGGATTGACATATATACACTAATATGTATAAAATGGATAACTAATAAGAACCTGCTATATAAAAATATAAATAAAATAAAATTCAAAAATTCTCCCAAAAAAGGAAAACAAAAAAATAAAAAGAAAAAAAAGTAAAAAGAATGCCAACCATACAGCCCACATTGCTGCAGGCCTGTCTTATGAGACCATCTTATAAAATAAAGAAGATATAGTATACACACACACACGCACACACACACACACAATGGAAAACTACTCAGCCATAATAAAGAATGAAATAATGCCATTTTCAGCAACATGGATGGACCTAGAGATTATCATACTAAGTGAAGTAAGTCAGACAGAGAAAGATAAATATCATATGATATGACTTATGTGGAATCTGAAAAAATAATACAAATGAACTTATTTACAAAATAGAAACAGACTCACAGACTTAGAAAACAAACTTACGGTTACCTTAAGGGAAAGGTAGGGGGGGAGGAATAAATCAGCAGTTTGGGATTAACATATACACACTACTATATATACAATAGATAATCAACAAGGACCTACTGTATAGCACAGGGAACGCTACTCAGTACTCTGTAATAACCTATATGGGAAAGGAATCTGAAAAAGAATGGATATATGTATATGTATAACTGAATCACTTTGCTGTACACCTGAAACTAAGAACACTGTAAATCAACTACACTCCAATATAAAATAACAATTTTAAAAAATGTTTACAGATTAAAAAAAACCCAAATGTACAATGGTTTATTCACAATGATAGAATGTCCTGTAAAATTACATTAATTGCAATCACATCGCCATTTCAGGGATTAAATATTACAGTTAAAAAGAATGCCAACCATACAGCCCATATTGTTGATGGCCTGTCTTGTAAGACCATCTTTCTCTCTCACTGCTCCATTACCTAATGCCTTGCTACTCAAAATAAGGCCCACAGATGAGCAGCATGGGCGCCACCTAGGAGCTTGTGAGAAATGGAGAATCTCAGGCCCCACTCCAGACCTATGCAATCAGAGCCTACATTTAACAAAATCTCCAGGTGATCTGCACACACATTGAAGAAATACCTGCTCTAATTGATCTGACCAACAGCAAAGGCAAAACTAGTGAGGATCCACCTGTCCTGATTGTCACCTGATTGTGTCAGTGGCAGCCCATAAAGAAGCTGGCAGAATGGTATCAATACTATCCCCAGACCTCAAATATTAGAATTATCAAATTGCTCATGGAATGAATTCCTCAAATGGAAATGAAACTGTTGCAATGTATGGTTTTGAGTAAATTTCATCCTCTCTTTATCCACTTTAAACCCTTTAACAGTCCTAACATGGCTGATTTATGGGGGTACCTGGATACATCTAAGGTCAGACTACCTACAGCAGTTGATTGACTGTAATAATAATCTATTAGTCAACTTACACCTTAAAGTGGACAGAGAAAATAGCATTGAGTTACTACTCCCTAGCTAGTAAAGAAAAACTGAAAATGAAAACTTGTGCCCTACCTCGTAGAAGGGACATGGGGGAAGCATCGTCCATGGTACTATCTCCTTGTGGCGAGCATTGCCCTCTGAGGAAGGCGCCATTAAGACCCTCATAAGCCTCAGGGCCCGATTGTACTCTCCTTGGTATGCATCCTGGACTTTATGGTATGAACGTAAAAATGGAGATGGCCTTTGGCCAAATCGCTCCAGGGACCTGCTCAGTTACTGGGAGTCCCTGGTTGTTCGCTAAAGCTAGGAAAAGCAACCCTGGAGGGGAAATTGGTGCCTTTGAGGGAGAAGCCGAGAAGCCAATCAACCAGCTGATGCCGATAAGATGGTGACTAAGCAAATTCCCTGCTTTAGGGGTATATATACGGCTATGCTTTGTTATTAAACTTGCCTTGCAACCATCAGTTGTCTATGCCCTTCTGATCCCTTACCTTGGTGCGTTCAGTTCCCTACCCTCTCTCGTCGATTGTTGCTGCACTTTGAGGACCCGCTGCGGCTGGCGGCATCTCCTTAAACTCTTTTGTTTCAGATACAAAGTCGCTTCCTTGCATGTGCAAGGAAGGTCTCCAGCACAGAACTTGACCTATAATCTTCACGTGGGAATAAATAGGACCACTGAGGCCACCAAGCATCTGGTCAACCTTGTGGACATGGTCTGCAGTAACTGTGCTGCTCCATGATGCCTGCAGGCCTTGTGGAAGAGTAATATCTTGAGCCGGGATAATTTGTAAATCCTCTCTGAAATTAATGAGCATGAAATTGCACATTTTTTGCCTCTGGCATTCCTATTGCTTGTGTGTCTGAATCACAAATGATAACTCCAATGCTTCTTCCTAGTATTGTTTCCAGCAAGGACAGATGAACAAGAGTCATAGGCCTCGTCACCAAAAATTTATAGAGGGATGGACTCTGTTCCATAAAACTCATTTTCATTACCATATCAGACCCCAATTAAAAACTTTAGGGCTTCCCTGGTGGCGCAGTGGTTGAGAGTCCACCTGCCGATGCGGGGGACACGGGTTCGTGCCCCGGTCTGGGAAGATCCCACGTGCCGCGGAGCGGCTGCCCCCGTGAGCCATGGCCGCTGAGCCTGCACGTCCGGAGCCTGTGCTCCGCAACGGGAGAGACCACAACGGTGAGAGGCCCGCGTACCGCAAAAAAAAAAAAAAAAAAAAAAAAAAAAAAAAAAAGACTTGAGAGTGAAAAAAGAATAAATAAATTTTTTAAAAAAAGATTGAGAGTTTTTTTTTAATATTCCAATAACAACAGTCACAGCTTCAAAACTGGATCATTTAAATGATCATGTCTCTTGATTACTTAAATCACTTTTTTTTTTGCCCCTTGTCTGGGAACGTTTTTGCATTTCTAATGTAAACTGTAGAGAGAAAGATGGAGTTTTATGTAAAATCAGGGCTCTCCAAGAACTCTTCGTTTACATGATATTACTGCAAAGATTTCTACATTTTGAAAATTTCAGTATGGTAGTTTCTAGAATGGGGTCAAGATTGATGGGAAGATGAGAGGAAGCCAAATGCAATCAGGATGACTTTATTTTAAGAGGTCTGAATCTTGTGCCAGTGTGTGAATGAATGCTGGCTGTCATTAGAAGAAAAGAATGATTCGCATTGATCTGTGGAGAGGAGCATTCTTGTCTAGGTTTGATTACCATGAAAATAGCCTTTAAACCCTCACCTGTTGCTCTGACAATCAGTGACACGACGAAATCTTATAACTAAGGTAACTTTCCAACCTGGTTCAGTGGCTCAATATTTTTTCTTCTTTTTTTCTTTCTTTCTTTTTCCTGGTAACCAAGTGTCGTGTAAACGGAAACAAATGTCAACTGCTGAAAAATTACTTTATACAAATAAGTGATCAGATATTCCCTACTGCTGACAAATTCCTAATGAAACTGGAAAAATATTGTCCAGACTCAGTTTCCAAAATACAAGCTGAAAAATCGGTCTCTATATCTAGCACCCTGGTGTAATAGAAAAGGCAGAATGAATAGTGTACATTTATAATTCTTGAGCAAAATTTTGGAGCTAGGAGCACAGACTCATCTACCCAGGGTCATTGATCTGACTGCAGAACAAGGGCCATATATGTGCCCAAACCCACTCTGTGACCCCCAACTCCTTCCTTCATGGCTGAAGTGTGCAGTGGTCTTAGAAAAAATACTCCAAAGAATGTTTCCAATATGCTGAGGAAAAGCAACGCTTTTTCTGAGAGTCTACTTTCATTAATAATCAAAACACCGAAACGAGAGATGAGACTTAGTGGTAACGGAGAAAATGGATTAAGCCAGAAGTTATCAGAACGCAAAGTAGATGGAAGGAAAAGTAAACCTCAGGTTGAAGACCTGGGTTGTATGTAAGGGATATAAGTTACACGAAAAAAAAAAAAAGCATACTTGAGTCAACTAGAAGATTTTTTATGCCAGTAATACTAATACTCCTATACACAATGATAGCTAACACTGAGCACTCACTGTGTGTCAGCATGAGTCTAGATCCTCTATATGTATAATCTTTTTTCTTCTCAACAACTCAATAATATTTAAAATTGTAAGAACTGATAACTTCATTTTACAAAAGGAGTCCTGGTTTTCAGGAAGAATTGGCCATTACTCATGCTAAATAGATTCCATGGTGAATTCTAAATGGCATTACTATTATATTGCTGCTGAGAGCAGTGTGGATGTACATACATGCCTAGCACTGTGCCTAGTAGTAATTCATATACCTTATCAATACTTAGGATGATGTAATTGCACAGGTGCAGGTACAATAACACTTCTGAAAATTTGAGGATACAGAGGCTTATAGAGATGAAATAAGGTGCCTAAATGTTCCCAAGAAGCGAACTGTAGAAATAAAGCTTTAACTTACATGCTCTTTACCACTATGATATGCTATTTGCCCAAATTTGATTGACATCCTTTTTTATAGTGTGTGTGTGTGTGTGTGTGTGTGTGTAAAGAAAGGCACATTTTCATATAGTAGTCACTACTGGATGTATTCTGGGTGACTATCACTGATACAGAATAGGGACTTGAGGCTGCATTCGAAGATTCCCTGAAATTTCAGTTGAGAAAAGAACATATCGTTTCTCCAAGTTTTCACATCTCACTTCCTGATCATGAGTTCTTGGTTTACTTTATAAGATTCAAGTTTTTTTTTCCAGCACATAAACAAATCACCTGGAAGGATGCCTTTTAGCCAAGAAGCTCCAAGCATTTTAGGAGATGAGATTTGGCTGAATTTATCTCTCAACTCCTCCTCTATGTCCACCATTGTCCCCGAGAGAGCATTTATGAACTGGTTCTTACAAGTGGTTTATCATCTTAAAATGAATAAATAGTGGGACCCTCTCTTTTCTCCTTTCGTATTTCAGACAACAGGTTCAGAGCCTGCTGCTTACAGTATGTCAAACTTTTCATTAGTGTTCACGCAGCTAGAGGGGTAAAATAAACCTTAGACCAGGCGACATGGAGCAATGCAATGAAGAAAATGGTGGAATGACTTGTGCGGTTAGCAAAGATCATTGAATCTGTCTTTCTTCTCCCTCTGGCTCTCCCAGCCACCCCTACAAATAGCCAGTCTCCAGGGTAGGGAGGCTGCAATCTCTCTTCTCAGACTCAGGAGAGGCTCTCTGCAGCAGGGTTACTGGGCAGACAGGGGCAGACTATTTGCTGAACTTAAGAATTTCACAGGGCTTCCCTGGTGGCGCAGTGGTTGAGAATCCGCCTGCTGATGCAGGAGACACAGGTCCGAGCCCTGGTCCGGGAAGATCCCACATGCCGCGGAGCAACTAAGCCCGTGAGCCATGGCCGCTAGGCCTGCGCGTCGGGAGCCTGTGCTCAGCAACAGGAGAGGCCACAACAGTGAGAGGCCCGCATACCGCAAAAAAAAAAAAAAGGATTTCACAGAGAGCTTTTGGAAACCAGGTGATGAGCACTCATCAGCCATTCTTTCCAATATTTTCATCTCTTTTGGCCTTGGCTCATTTCGGGACCTATCTCTTAACTCCTTTTAGTTTTGAAAATTCCCAGATTTAAGATCAATTTCTAAGTGTGAGCTGGTGCCAACACCTTTTTGCGCCCAGGATTGTGGGCGAGAATCACGTTTGGATGCCTTGGGAATAACATATGTCATACATATGCCTTGAGTTGTCACATATTTTGCTTCATTAATTCATTGTTAGGTCAAGCAATAGCAGAATGACTGCTTATCAAACAGATGACATGTTTTTAATGCATGATTAAAGCAGGATTTATCATGGCTGTCAGAAGGCTGGAAGTCTGTGATTTTCATTATTTAAAGCTGTATTTTGGAGACTCTCTGGTTTTACAGTGAGAGGCAGTGATTATGCACACAAAACCTTACCAGGGTGTTAGAACAGAGATAACTTTTGTATGGAAAACACAAACCCTTTTTTAATACACTAGATTTTACTGTAATGCAATTTTCATAGTTCATACCGCATTGCCATTTATTAGCTGTGTGACCTTGGACAAGTCCCTTCTTCTCCCCGAGCTTCAGTTTTGTCACCTATAAAATGGAAATAGTACCTACCTCACAGAATTGCTGTGAGGACTGAATAAAATACAGTAAATAAAGCACCAGGACTGGCTGAGTTCAAGAGATGGTGGCTGCATCCCTTTATCTTGTGGGTGAGGAAGCTGAGTGATAGATCAGAGTTAACAGGGATCCCACAGCAACAAACACATGTTCCCATGAGCACTTACTGAATTGCCTTGTAAACGTCAACTTGCTTATCTTTAAGGTATGAACGCCTTTAAGCAGGAATTTACTTCTACAGTCACAAATATTACTTATCCCCGTTTTTACAGATGAGAAAACTGAATCTCGGGGAAGTTAAAAATCTAAGGCTAAATAGCTAATAAGTGGCAGATACATGATTCCAACCGAGGTCTGTCTGACAGCAAAGACCATTCTTTTCCCAATACGGACCCACTGTCTCAATAAAGAGAGTCTGCAGGACAAACAACCCTTAGTGGAGAGGAAAGTCTGTTATTTGGCCATTGCAGACCAATGAGTGTTGTCCAAACCTGTCCTTCCACTTTCTATCATAATAAAGATGCAGACACTTGACACATCTTTTTTTCAAGGCCCATTATGGGCTATGAGTTGCTGAATTTCTAGTTAGACAAATTCATTGATATTAAATGGTCTATTATGACTCAATTTGTCAGTGGCAAAATAAAAATTAAAAACCAGGAACCTAGATTTAATAGTCCAAAGATTATCAAATTATCTTCATTTGCTTCTGAGACAAATTATTCAGACGTACAATTTCCTCACGAATTACTTGCTTGTCTAACTCTCCTTGGGTTATGTCTACTTCATCAACTTCACTACTTCTCCCCATAAACCTTGCCTGGGCAAAGATTCAGCTTTTATAGTTGATTAGGACAAACAACGAAAATGCAGTTCAACTCCACAAAATGTGAATGTTTAATTTTAAACTGACTTTGTAGCATTAACTCAGTAGGACTCCTGCAGTTTTCCAATTAAGGAGTTACTGACATTTACGAACATCTAGAATAAAAGAAATGTTTCCTTCCATCACTGTTTGTCAGCTTCATTATTGAATTTTGGGTCTGCTTTGGGATATTTCAATCATGAAAGTAATCATGTAAAACTATATTGGGTTCTGTTAGCAATAATACCATAGAGGAGGTTCATTTATGAAAACTGAAACTTTCTCTGACTCTCTTCTGCCATGTAATTCACCTTAAGATATATGAAGGTGAAAATTTGAAAATTACATTGTCAAAGCTTTAGAAGGACACTCCTAATAAGCATTTAACACTGAGCCACAGTATATTTTGAAACACAGGTATTTTATGAAATCCAACATTGACACGCAAATCACTCAGCATTTTTCAATATAAACGTTGTTTAAATTTTCCAGATCAGTTCATCAATGCCATATGAGAAAAACACAAAGATATACACACACATATGCACACCCATCCATCCATATATACATATATATTTCATAGATATATTCATCCATATATATGTATCTATTTATGAGTACTACTATAGGAATGAGTACACATATGAACAGGAGATCTCAAAGGACCCCTCAGCCCCAAGTCATCCTCTCCTATTCTGCAGGGCAAAATATAATGAGGAAAAGTTGGAGACTACCATCTTTAACCCAGTGACGTCTTTTTTAGCCTTGTAGTAGAATAACAAGAAGCTTAGAGCTAATGGCAAGGCCCAAGACGGAAAAGCTTTCGTAATATTCCAGAAACTTCAACTTTTAGAAAATATATGCAAACTTGTACCTTAAGTTATATAATTCCTAGACTTTGGAATTCTACACCTAGGATTGCCACATTCTAGCAAAAGATGTTTTCAGAGAAATTGTAATTTCTCTTGGAAACAGCCTATAAATATGTAATGACACAGCTTGTAGAAGCACAAAAGAGTTACGTGAGAACTGAGTTGACCTCAGTGGTCCAAAGTGAATAATTCAAGCACAGCAAAGCAGACACTGTAGAGGTGGGCATGGTTACCATTTGACACGCACTGTCCACACATCAACTGCATAAAGAAGTAGCTTAGAAAGGTTATGCACGTGTGTGTAGATCTATTGAACAAGTTGGGTGCTGACTTCAAGAGTAGCCTGCCTTCACATTTCTTCACTGTATAACAGCAGCCTTTATTGGCTTTGATTTTGCTTAAGACAAGCTTAACAAAACATCTGATATTTATTGCGATAGAAAGAGTAAACAACACATAATGGCTATTCTGGGTACCATAAAGCTCAGATATTTGCTTCTTTGACAATTAGGGATGTATTGCAGGCATTTGTGCAGTATCTGAAAAACACCCCACTTACGTAAACAGACTGAATAAAACTGATATACGTAAACAGACTGAATAAAACTGATATATGTAAGCACTGCTGGTGCTACTCCTGTCAGCATATTTCCTGTAGGAAACAATTTCAAAGGACACTTTTATAAATTCCAATTATTAGAGATTTTAGCTAAAAATCTATTAGGTCAAAAAATTGTTTGTTAAACCAAGTAGAAAGCTTTGCCACCTTTGTTAAATACCTACAAACTTAATTGAAAAAAAAAAAAGACGTTAAACTAGTTGGAGAAATACCAGAAAGTCTCGAGCAATTTGCATAATTAAACCATCTTCTTTTCCATTTCCTTTATGTTTTATCCTTCTGACCCCAGAATTTCCTTCTTGTATTGCATATTTTTGCCTAATTGAGATGAAGTATGAAGCCAAGGCTGAACTCATCCTAGGAGCCCTCAGAATCATTGGAGGGCAAGCTCTTCTGTGAGTAACAAACTTCAGGATTGGATGCACATCCACTAAACGATCTCTTCTCATCTAGACTGTGAGTCACATGGGCCTATTAGAAATTTTATAAATAGAAGGAGGCATGCATTGACCACATTTGTTTTTTCTGCCATCGGCAACGATAAGCCAATTGGAAATAGGTGAGAGAAGCAACTCTTTATTTTCTTCTAAAGGCTTTCTTCTTAAAGTTTACAGCAACAGAGCATGTGTGTACTGTCTTTAGTATGCAGTGTTTAATGTTTCTTGGCTAATATAACTGCAAACAATTCGAGCAGAGGAATGGGGGTTCTTTTGTAGAGAGTTAACTCAGTAATGTGGAAAGCACACAGATTTTATGTTCATAAAATATTTGAAACTCAGTTTCTCCATTGACTTTGGACAAGTTATATAAGCTGTGATTTTCTTATTTCTTAAATGGGGATAACAATATCTATTTTTCAAACTTATGAGAATTGGGAGAACGCATGTAAAGACCTTGGTATATAGCCCAGACTCAATTATACCAGCTTCTCATGCCACTTTGGCCTGGTATGATTTCATGGACCTCTTGGACATTTGATACATGTTAATTGATCATATTTGGTAGAAATAAAAATCATGCAAATAGAGATTTTTTTAAAGCCTAGAATTTTTTTCATATGTTTTTATATTTTGATGAGGGAAAGACAGAACCCAACAACAGGAAACAAAACCACTGCTCTTCAAACGTAATTGAATTGATTAGAGATGAGTTCTGAGAGGGCTAAAAATGGCTCCTTAAAAGCTTAGTTAATAATCCAAAAAATACACAAGAAACCTATTAAATATAAAACATATCTTTAAAATGTTATGGGGTAAATCCTCCCAGAGGCATAACTTAGTCCCCTAAACCAGACATATCAGGTGGACAAATGCCAATTCTTTCATGGTACTAGGATATCATTTATTAAATTACCACTTTCATAGCACACTGGTGGCCCTAGAACTAATGCTCCTTGTAAAGGTTTAAGTTAGAATGAAGGAGATGATTTGCTCACCTGATCCTTTATGCATAATTATCACTAATTGCACAAATCTGGTTTGTATTTGTTCCATTATGTACCTCCAATGACATCATTTTGTATACAGACCAACTCTGGGATGTACACTCTATCTACATATAGGAAGTTTCCTACGTGTTACAATTCAGTTCAAATTTTTATTAAATAAATGAGAAACAATCCAATAACAAGGCATCCACAGCTTTTAAATAATGAATATGCACCAGACTCCTTGCTTCACGTGATAAATGATGACAAAGGACAGAATGGAATCCTTATCCAGTTTGGCAACAGCTACGAAAAAAAAACTTTCAAATTTCTTTCCATGAAATTTTACTTTCAAAAGCGAAATATGGCAAAAAGCGAGTACTCTTGGGTATTATAAATCATTTATCTCCCAGCTAGAAACAGATCTGCTGGAAGGCTGCCCAGGGCACACTGATTTGTTCTTTTTTCTGAATCACTATTAGAGGGCAATTACTTTTCATTGGATTTAGGTTTATTCTGTGCAAGCATTAAAGAAAAATGCTTCTAGATCCTGGAGTTTAAAACTATAGAAATAGCACACATTTAAAATTCAGTATAGGTAGCACTCACTTCTGGTCTGAAGGTTCTCTAGAAATCATGTCTTAAGACATATTAGCATTAATATTATTTTAAAAATATTCCCTGATCTCTTCATTCTTGACATTTTGGCAGTATTACTGGAATCAATCTCTCTGTCCTCTTGGCTTTGGATATAGCAGTTGGTCTTGGCTTCCCCCATGCCTTGATGACCACACATTCTCAGCCTCTATTGGCGCCTCCCTCTCTTTTACTCCTCCCTCTCTCAGACCTGGAAATACATATATGACCCTCCTTCACTTATCGACACCTCTCTCTCCTTCTCTCATCCATTTCTAAGATGCTAAAGACTCCCACATTTCTATCTGCTGCCATGATCTCCCGCTGAGCTCCAGACTCACAACATACAACTGTCTATCTGGCATCTCTGCTTGAACATCAAAAAGGTATTTTAATCTTAAGATGTCCAACACAGAATGACTGATTTCCCCCCATGCCAACCCCATGACATGCCCATCCAACCAGTTACTCAGGCTAGAAATCTCTGAGTTATCTTGGATTCTTTCTTGCCCTTACATTCTACCTTGAATCCCTAAGCAAATTCTGCTGGTTCTTCCTTAGACTGTTTCCCCAATTCATTTACTTCCCACTACCTACTGTGTTACAAACCTGGTCTAAGCCACCATCACCTCTCTGCACTATGAAAACAGACTCTGAAACTTGCCTATCTACTGCCCACTTGACTGCCAGAATTATCAGTTAACTCACTCCCCCAGCAAAATCACATTATTCTTTGGCTTAAAGTTATCCAGAGGCTTCCCACTATACTGAGAGAACTATCCAGAGACCTGACCACAATGTCAGGTGTAATCTGCCCACTACCCAACTTTCTCACCTCGTCTTGTATATTCCTCCCTCCACTCTGGCCACATGGGCATTCCTCCTGCTCCTCGACCATGATAAGGTCATTCTCGCCTTAGAGCTTTTACTTTTGCTATTCCCTCTACCTGGAACATTATTCCTCCAGGTCTTTGCACAACCAGCCTCTTCTTATTCTGAGCTTGCTAAAATGCCATCTCTTTATCCCTGAGCATCCTTTCCCAGGTCCTCTCTTCTCAAGTCACTCTCTATCCATTAACTTATTTTCACTTTCTTCCCAATACCTGTAACTACCTGAAATGTCTATTTATTTGCTTTTCTAATGTCTGTCTTCTCCACTAGAATATGAACTCCATGAGAGTAGGGTCCTTGCATATATAGTCTATGTGTCTTGGCAAATAGTGGATGCTCAATAAATATTTGTTGAATATATATTTTGAATGCATTCCTGACCATCATATATATGTAATGTAGGATAGATATACCATATACTAGAGTCAAACATAACAACAAAAATTCTTTATAATAATTTAAAAAAATGAAATCATGCTCCTGGTCATAGAGTTCAAGGACTGGGAAGGGTCCTAGAAATTATAATGAACCCTCTTATTTTACAATGTCATGTGGCTTAGAGGGGGGCAGTGAGCCGAAAACAGCTCACAAAGTGAAAGAGAGGCAGAGTCAGGCCTGGCCAGGTCCCCATTACAGCATCAAATACAGCTGGTTGTCCGTTATTATACAATACACATAAGTGATTTTATAGACCTCACTGACTATACAAAGAAACCCCAATCCAGCACTACAATGCAATTCATTATGCACAGCAAGTAAAAATATTATTTTGAATCATAAATTTGATTTCTCTTAAATGAATATGCTAGTGTTCATAATAAATGGCAACCTTTTAATTAACCATATGATGCATTAGAATTTAGAAAACGTTTCAGGGACAACCAAATGGCACATGTCTCTTAAAAATATAACCAGGAGGGCTTCCCTGGTGGCGCAGTGGTTGGGAGTCCGCCTGCCGATGCAGGGGACGCGGGTTCGTGCCCTGGTCTGGGAGGATCCCACATGCCGCGGAGCGGCTGGGCCCGTGAGCCATGGCCGCTGGGCCTGCGCGTCCGGAGCCTGTGCTCCGCAACGGGAGAGGCCGCAGCAGTGAGAGGCCCGCATACCGCACAAAAAAAAATATAACCAGGAAAGTTTTAACTGACTTTTATAGTTTCTCTCCAAAAATGTCCATAAACATCACTTCCAAAAACCTGCATAACTGCATTTCATTATCTGGGTGACTTTAGTTAAGAGACATAGTGATGTATATAATATAGCCCTCTTGAGTGTCCAGGAATTTCCTGGACACTGAGAGAGGTCTGGGCCACTTTAAATATTTGAGACAATAGGCATTTTTTAAAATAAAGAAATATTTAGATGAAGTTAACAAAGTTATGGAATATTTTAAATATTTACATTATACATATTAACCTGAAAGAGTGCCTTATTATTATAGGATATTTTTTAAAGCTTATTCATCATGTACTGGAGGCTCTATGATCTGCAGGGACAATATTTTAAAAATTTAAGAGGAACACCTATTCCTTGCAATGCTGTCTGTGAATCTCTAGGATGAATACATGAAAATAATGTAAAAATCCAAGATTGCAGTTCTTTATGATGGTAAAACCTGGGCCAAGTGATCCTCCTAGAACCCAGGACAGACCTTGTGTATCTGATTTTCTTTCTGCCTTCAATGCCAACTGCAAGCAAGTCATGTGGGGAGAGGATAGCAGGCGATGGGGGAGATCTTAGCCACTAAAAGGCAGCTGAAATCCAGTGTACAAAAAGTGAGGAGGGACAGACTCTTTCTGGTCTCAGAACTTGAAAACCAACTGACCAAATAAGTGAAAATAACTGATGTGACTCTTTTTATCTCTCTCAATCCACTGCCTCTCTTATACTCTGGGGGAAAAATGGGTAGCTGTTTGGGATTAGCAGTTACTGTGGCCTAAGCCTGAATGAGGACAACCTTCTCTGGCCGTGGCCTTATCCTGACTTGCACGTGCATTCCAGGGATAAACTGAAATTAAAGCAAAATATCTATTGATTAGGATGAATCCCAAAGAGCTTTATTGGTATTGCAGAAGTGTGTTCTGAAAGGTCTGTTGGGTCCTGAGAGGCAAGTTATAGGAGAAAGGAAACCAAATTCATTTCCTCAAGAGTTAGGGAGCAATTTGACAAGCTTTAGGTACAAATGTGTGTGCATGTGTATGTGTGTTCGTGTGTGTGTGTGTGTGTGTGTGTGTGTGTGTGTGTGTCTGTGTCTGTCTGTCTTTCTGGAGAAGGTGAAGAGATGTATAGCCTGAGGTCTGTTTCAACATCAGAAAATAAGCTCGACAGTGAGGCTGGGGATAACTCAGTTCTATTTATCCGAAGAGACCCCAGTTCAGGTCTGGCTCTTTCCTCCACATAGCCAAAGGAAAAAAAAAAAAGATGATGGTAAACTACTGTGTTGGTGGTCCTATTCGTCTTTCTTTAGTGACATTACCATCTAATAAGCTTTAGTTCTTAACTGGTTTTACAAGAACGATGTTTAATTGAAGCTAATGATATCGGGGTACTTGAATCACCATATGATTTAATTTAGCAATATGAATGCTTCATCACATTCTCTCTTTATTTTTCTCAGTATTAATTAGAATCATTTCCCAAAGAATGTAAAAATCTCAGGGATGACCTAGATATTCCACTTGTCATCCAAAAGTGGGCATATTCCAAGAGTCTGACAGGATAAAGAAAGACTGGTTTTGGTTAGAAAACAGTTTCTAACATTTGCCCAAATCTGAGATATTTACACATACTTATTTTAATACACTATAACCAAAACCCAGTAAAAAATGGGCCTGTGGTATTAACAAAAATTCACAGAAAAAGAAATACAAATGGCTCTTAAAAGTAAGAAAAGGGCTTCCCTGGTGGCGCAGTGGTTGAGAATCCGCCTGCCGATGCAGGAGACACGGGTTCGTGCCCTGGTCCGGGAAGATCCCACATGCCGCGGAGCAACTAAGCCCCTGAGCCATGGCCGCTGGGCCTGTGCGTCCGGAGCCTGTGCTCCGCAACGGGAGAGGCCACAACAGTGAGAGGCCCGCATACCGCAAAAAAAAAATAAAATAAAATAAAATAAAAGTAAGAAAAGATGGGCTTCCCTGGTGGCGCAGTGGTTGAGAGTCCGCCTGCCGATGCAGGGGACACGGGCTAGTGCCCCGGTCCAGGAGGATCCCATATGCAGCGGAGCGGCTGGGCCCGTGAGCCATGGCTGCTGAGCCTGCGCGTCCGGAGCCTGTGCTCCGCAACAGGAGAGGCCACAACAGTGAGAGGCCCGCGTACCACACACACACAAAAAAAGTAAGAAGAGATGTTCAATCTTACTCATAAGAAATGCAAATTAAGGCCACATAAAATACCATTTTTTTCACTTCTAAGATTAGCAAAATTCTACAAGTTGGATAACATACATATTGGTAAGGCTATGGGGAAACAGGTACTGTCACACATTGTAGGTGGGAATATGAACCAGTATAAACTTTAAAGAGGGCAATCTGGCAATATTTATCAAAAATATAAATTCATACTATAATCTTTGACCCAGATTTCCATTACTGTGATTTATCTTACAAATATACTTACACATGTATAAAATAATACATGTAAAAGGATATTAATCACAGCAATTTCATAATAGCAAGATATGGGAAACAACTCAAATGTTCACAAATGAGGGATTGGTTAAATAAATTAGAATGTACTCATACAATAGAGCATGATGCAGCTATAAACAAAGAATGATGAACCACTTTTTGTGCCAATATGGAACGATTTTCAAGATTTACTTTTTCAGTGAAAAAAGCAATATATAGAAGAGTGTGCATAGAATGCTATATTTTGTTTTTAAAAGTAAAGTTTTGAATGTGAATTTATATTTGCTTATATTTGAATAAAGAACATCTGAAGGAATTCTAAGAAACAAATAAATGTGATTTCCATTTTGTGTACATAGTGGTGGGAACTGGCTGGCTGGGGGATGTGGAAGAGAATTAATCTTTTAATTTTATACCTTTTTATATGTTCTGTGCTTTGAACCATTTGGTTATACCAGAATCTACCTTATTTGAGTCTTCAAAAAAATAAAGTAAGGGCTTCCCTGGTGGCGCAGTGGTTGAGAGTCCGCCTGCCTGCAGGCGACACAAACTCATACCCCAGTCCGGGAGGATTCCACATGCCGCAGAGCGGCTGGGCCCGTGAGCCATGGCCGCTGAGCCTGAGCGACGGGAGAAGCCACAACAGAGAGAGGCCCGGGTACCGCAAAAAAAAAAAAAAAAAAAAAAAAAAAAGTAAAAGTAAAGCATTATTGATTAGGATGTCACAATTTCTGAAACCGTATTGATATATATATATATACCTAAAACTGAACATACTTAAAATTTTTCTGACAGCTTTCTTTGCCAAGGAAGTCTAATAAGTATCAAAAGATAAACAGTGAAAGCCATTACATGAATGCATGTGCATAATGAAACATAAAGAGCCACTGATGCATGTAGTGAATGACATTTCTTGAGAATGAGCATTGATTAAATGTCATATTTGTAAAACAATTAGGATCTGAAGCTTATTAGATGGAGAATGCTGAAAAAAGACAAGCACCTCTATCACCTACAGTAAAAGAGAAAAAATGAAACATTCAGTAGCTATCACCATCACATATCTTAGTAAGACAAATAAAGGATCTGTTTATTTTTACAGGTTTCTAATATGAGGTAGTTACAAATCCTCTTACTCTATTATGCTTAAAAATGATGTTCAGGCAGATGTAAACAAAGGGTATTTAAAACACTCAGATAGGGCTTCCCTGGTGGCGCAGTGGTTGAGAGTCCGCCTGCCGATGCAGGGGACACGGGTTCGTGCCCCGGTCCGGGAAGATCCCACATGCCGCGGAGCAGCTGGGCCCGTGAGCCATGACCGCTGAGCCTGTGCATCCGGAGCCTGTGCTCCGCAACGGGAGAGGCCACGGCAGTGAGAGGCCCGCGTACCGCAAAAAAAAAAAAAAAAAAAAAAAAAAAAACTCAGATGAAAGTATAAATGGCATTTCCTCCAAGTCTGTTGTTGTTGCAGTTATTTGAAGTCTTGCCTGGATAGTTAAGAAGGTATCCAAATGAAGACATAGACAAAATAAGATGAACTAAAATGTACACGTTAAAATCAAAGGAAACACTGTGATTAGAGAAATAGCTCAGGAGCCACAGGGCAAGAAGTACTACAAGGTAAGAGTTATATTTCTCTTTTAAAAGGCAACCAAAAACTCACATAAGGTATTTTTAGATGGGCACCTAATGTTCACAGTTCACAACTTTAAAATGACACATTGAGAACTAGGTACAATATCATCAAGCCTAATGGGCAAGTGGAGTAGGAAAAAGTGGACATAAGTAGCGGCAGCCATTAGGGATGGTTTTTCTTGGTCTCCCTGAATCAACAGAACACATCAGGGCATTTTTGCTCTCTCCCTGGTGGCATCTTTGACAAAAGTAGCAGCTCACAGTATTTGTACTCAAGGCCCACTTCGGAAAGAATGGAGCAGTAAGTTTCTAGCATTTGCCATGTATTGGGTAAAATAAGGAACAATAAATGAACACTGAAGGTGAAATCAGTGAAGACGATAAAATGGCCAAAACATTAAACTTTTCATTTTTATCTGCCTTGTACAAGAAACCAAAAGGAGAAAGAAAAAAACATTTGAGGATAATTATGTAGGAACAACTTTCTCAAAATGGTTACAAAAAGCATGACTGCATATTGTCCACCTAATTTTATTCTCCAGCAAGAAAGCAAACATCCAAAGAGAATTCTACATGTACAGAGGATTTAAAAAGAATGAGATTTTTAAAATACTTGTTTACTCATACGGTTTTGATTATCAAAGAAGAGTTAAAAGTAATTCATTGTTTGGGGATGAAATTACCGCCTCTTACAAACCTCTAAGAGAAACAATTCTTATTTAGAAGGCATTTATAATTTCAGTGCAATTTTAGATTCATTTTTTCATTTGATGAGCTGATATTATTATCCCTGTAATACAGATAATATATAGACACCAAAACTCAGAGGCATTAAACTACCTGCTCAAGGTAGCACAGGTAGAAAATAGTGGAGCAGAGATTCAAATCCAGTTCACGACTCCACAAATTCTATGCTCTGTTCTCCATAGATCCTTAAGAATATGTGTAAGCAATCTTAAAAAAAAAAAAAAGGTATTCAGTTTTCCTCTAGAGTAATCAGCCAGGGACTAAAGGTTTTTTGACAATCTGCGCCAATGGTGTGCTGAGAGAGTTCTCAACAATCGGTTCAATGATAGTTACAAAGATGCACTGATACACTGCCACCATCCAGGACCCGAAAATTCCCTTCACCCAAAAGGCCAATATAATTTTGAGCCATGAATTGAACAAGAAATTGATTTTCCTTTGGTTCAAATTCCTGAGTAGGAGGCTCTGAAATCCTGGGAAAGCTCTGCTCTCACCTTCTGGACATCCTACGTCAATATCAGACAGATGTTAACAATTAGACATGTTCAAAGAACAATACACAATTAAGGAGCCGGCAGGACTGATCTTATACTCCAGGTATATTGTGCCTTTCATGAGAGCAAGAACAAAAATAAGACCTTCACAAAGCTGCAGACCAGAACTTTTAAAAAAATACTCATTTTCAGGATTAAAAATAAAACTTTTTACTTGGTTTCTGATACCTCTTTACTTTAAATTTGATCAATGTATTTAAATAACTACCTAAAATAACCCTTAGGTCCTTTTCTCAAGTTTAGCTGGTAGTACCCTCAGCTTATTACCCTAAGGGATATTTGAATTATTTTCTTCTAAAATTATTATTTATCAGTTGCCTTCAATAAATGTAATCTTCAGCCACATTATTATTGTTACATAGCATGGTGTCTCTTTAAACACAGTTCCTTCCTTCTCTCCTTCCTTCCTTCCTCCTTTCTTTCCTCATTCATTCATTCAATCATTTATTTAAATATTTATTCAGTATTTTCAAGGTGCCAGGCACTATGCTAGATGATGGAAATACAACTTTTATTCTCAGTATCTTCC
This sequence comes from Kogia breviceps, assembly GCF_026419965.1. Lineage (NCBI taxonomy): Eukaryota > Metazoa > Chordata > Mammalia > Artiodactyla > Physeteridae > Kogia > Kogia breviceps. The sequence goes on from NC_081321.1 coordinate 54,144,763, forward strand.
CATTTAAAAAAGTTTGTCCAATACCGTGGAAATTAAACCATTCTATGATTTGAGATATTTAAAATTTGTAAGAAAATAAATTATTTCAATTGGTTCCTCTTTTTCCATACTCATATCTGCCCTCTCAAAAGGCTAGAATACGGTGGCATAGAGGTTGATATCATTACTTTGGTTTGAATAATTAAACAAAACATCTCATTTCAGGAAGTACAAAAATATGTAACAAAATGATTTACAGCTTTAAGTCGAAGTATATAACAGGTACTATAGTTGTGAATTATCCTCTTAAGGAGAGAAAAAAATTATAAGTAAAGTAACATTTCAAGGCAAGATGGATGCATTAGAAATTTATCATTAGATAGATTGCAAAATGTCTCTTGCACCTCAATAATAAATATAATGTATTGATTCTCTGAATGTATTAGAGAAATAAAGCCTATAAAATAATCATTTATACTAAGGACATACAGTAAAAGAATCAAAATTATTCTCTGCAGCAAGCACTAGGCTGATGGCTAACAGCGCATACATTCATTTTCATACCTCTTGCCCTTTTAAATATATCTCTAAGGAAAGATAGTGGTTATTATTTGGTTTTCCCCATGTGCAGTTTCTCATATTACACAGTAAATCTTTAAAAGTTATATGAAAAGTACATTTTTCTTTCATGAATTCTCATTCATGGTTGAGAATGCTTGTGGGTATATTTCATTTCGCATGGACAACATTTCCAATTTAACTTGTTGCAGAGAATGTAACATTTGCATCTAATTTCCAATGTAACATTTAGAAACAGCTTAGAGTGAAAACCCATTATTGCTTTTTGCCACATTTAAAAGCCAAATGCAAATAAAAACCAAGGCAAGGCTATATTTTACTTTTAGATCATGCATTTCAGTTCCTTTTCCAGAAAAATAGGTTTGGTGTAGGTGGTAAGCTTGTAATGTTATTCTTTGTTTAAAACACATAGTAGAAAGGTCTCAGAGAGGATAAGACACATGTTCACATCTGTCATGACCCTATAGTTATAAATCTGCCATTTGAAGACAGGCCTTCAAAGGGCCAGATGAGCAGCCATGTTCACATATACTATACTAGCTTCATTTTTTGTTAACCAATATAGCTCAAATGTTGTCTTTTATATTGCTATAATCCATTCATTATGGATAGCTTACATTATGTTTTGCCCAAACTGAACTGACTCCTTAATCTGGCTCATACGTCAGACTTGCAAATGGACAGATCTTCACATATGTACTTTCCCATATGAACGGATGACCAATAGGTCTTATAACATTCTTTTCTGAGTATTTATAATATTACAAATTACCTACACTAATTTTCAAAGAGACTCAATAAAGTGATAAAATATTTACAAATTTAGATTGAAATATAGTCATTTGTACTGTTAAATAAGGAAAACCATAGTTGGTATTAGTGATTTTTTAATATAATTACCCTCTGACAATATGCATAAAATGAAGAAATTCAAAATGATGCAATTAATCTTAAAGTTTGAGCCCATGTAAGTAGTTTTTTATATGGTAGAGTTTAATGGAAAATGTTACTGAGGTAGAATAATTTTGCAAACATAAATTTTAAATGGAGCTTCTAGAAAGGAATAATTTTAAGATAACCTATCAAATTTGAGGAGTCAGGCATTATCTAGATAAGAATTCTGCCAAAAATATAAATAGCATAAAGAGTATACAGAGACATTTGCAAGTATCTTCCAAACAGGATTCAACAAATATCTGTCTCATGTCTACTAAGAATTTCAGGTACCAAGAGTTCCTGAGTGGGAGGGAGGATGCACCATTCGGTAGGAAATGCTGAGACCCAAAGAAGGACATGGAGCAGCCCACCTCTGGGGAGGACGGTTCCAGGGAGAGGCCAGAGCAAGAACATCAGTCTCAAATGCACATTAAAAGTATACTTATTTTTAAACCAAATGCTAAAAGAGTTAAACAAAAATTCAATTACAAATTAATATATCTATAAGTAAGGTGCATATATATTGTGTTCTGACAATATACATGCACATATATAATTATACATATATATACACATGTATATACTGAATGGATGTACATAAATAAATAGTATTTCTATAAAGAAAACTGAGGATATAGTTCTTAAATGTTTTGAATGTAAGCCAGCAGAAGCTAACCCATATCCTGAAAACATTTGCTTATGGCTTGTCCTAATACATCTGCCTTGTCCTTACTTCTCTTGGCCTCTCTTTCTGCCAGTGTCTCATATTGTGTCCCTCCCTCCTGTGAGCTAGGGAAGGTGAAAAGGCCTTCGTGTCTCAATTCAAAACAGGTAGAGTCAGCACCACAACTCCACGCCCCACTGTGCTGAAATGAGCATGGAATCCTGATGAGAGATCTGCTTCTTTCTACAGAGGTGACTCTGCAGGTGGTAAAAAGAAAGGGCACTGAGCAGGGACACCCAGGGACTTGGCATGGATGCTATTTTGCCAGAATTTGTGCTCTTATGCTGTCTACCATCTCTGCTTGATCCACGTAATTCATCTGCATGGACATTAAGCTCCAAATGTCACTGCACACTGTGCCTTCCCATTTTCTGACCACAGATCAGGCCCTTGCTCAATCTGCCACTGGCTGTTGAGCCATTATCCGTCCTACAGACATGGGGACAGCTGTACTCTTTCCTTTGATGAGGAATACTTAGGTGTTCTTGCTCATCTCTCAAGGCAGGTCAACGCCCACCTTAGGAAGGCCATATTATTGTCTCTTCATCAGATGGTTTCTTCGTGGCAGAGATCAGTATCTACCCTTAGGATGTTATGTACTGAGCTAGGAGGGAAACTGCAACCCTGAAATTCAACACAATGCCCAAAGTCTACCAAATCTCTATCTTGGACTACCAGGCTCCTAACTGGTTTTCCTGACTCTTCTTCAATCATTGGAGCTCAACATGTAAAACAAAATGAAACTACCAGGCTACTTGCTTATTCACTCATTAATTCAATAATAATTCACAATATTTACTGAATAGCTTCCAGGCGTCAAGCACATGTCTTAAAAGTGTCAATGTCATGGTAGCAGGGCTCACAGTGTAGTCAGGAAGGCGTGAATCAGGTAGGTGACTGTAGTGAACAAGTGATGTTTTTGTCTAATTAGCAACCATTTCTCCCTTTATTAGCACTTCTTTATATAGACAGATAGATTTGGATATATAGATATAAAAATAGATATGTCTATCTATATCTATCTATCTATCTATTTAATTAGGGGCTAATTCCAACATTTGAGTGTTTAGATCTCTTTGTGCTCCAAAGTTTTAAGGGCAATGATAGAAGCTCTGATAAACCACAACATGAGTGTCAAGTGGTAAGTAACCAACTCTGGAGCAGCTGGGGAAATGCACATCCACCTGGCACCTGCCTCTTCTTCACTGTTCTTCATATGTCACCTCTTCAGGGGAGACTTTCCTTCCTCCCAGAAGGATTACTTGCTACCTTGACTTTGTTCTTAAGAGATCATGAGCTCACAGACACCAGAGAACATGGCTTGGTCATATATATATCTCCTAGTGCACAGCACTGTGCCTGTTAGATTGGATACACAGTATGCCTTCAAGGAAAATTCCTTGAGTGCCTCTATGTCTCCAGCCCTATACTGAAGGCAGGGGGTTCAAACAGCAGCAGAATGCTGGCCCCGCCCTTGCGGAATTTGCCAGGGTAACTATCATGTTTGGAGAACCGCCTTCAGAAAGAAACCTAAGATAACTTATTCTTTTTCTCATTTTCCCCTCCCCCTCCCCATGTCCTTTTCCCCCTCTCCCCCAGCATCCTAGTCTAGCTAACCTTCCATCAGAGCTTAACACAAGTATCTCCCTGTCACTTATCGGAAAGATTTGCCAATTTAGGTCCAGGTTCCCTGTTATAGGTTCTCAAAATGCTTTGTATTTCTTTTATAGAAATCAGTGTTCTCAGCCAGGGGTGATTGTGCTTCACCTTCCCAAGGACATCTGACCACATCTGGAGACATTTTTGATTGTTACTACTGAGAGAGGTGGCCGGTGGCATGCAGTGAGTAAGGATAAGGATGCTACAGAAGAAGATAGCTCCCCACAACAAAGAACTATCTGGCCCAAACGCCAGTAGTGCTGAGGCTGAGAAACTCTTATACAAATCTTCACAGTTTAGAACTACTGATCTATTTTTGTCATTATTTGATTGATGTATTCTCCTCCACCGAATCGTAAGTTCCAAAAAAGCAGGGACTAAGTCTGTTTTGCACCATTATATTCCCAAAGACTTACAAGTAGTAGGCGCTCAACAATCATTTATTGAATGCTGTTTTTAAAGAAATGTTAACTCTCTCTGAAACAGAATACAATATTCAAGCAATTTTTCCTTTACTGTAAATATGTATGCTAGCAAGACAAATGTAATTCTCTGTACTCAATTATCATTTTCTAGAAAAAATAGTTGTCAGTTGCATGGTTGTAATTTAGTTTAATTGAAGAGGTTCCATTCCAAAATGAAAATATCCCATATGAAAATATTTGTTTTAATGTATTAGGAAATTCTTGGGAGGTTGACAAGACCTATAGAATGTATGGCTCCAGCTGCAGTAATAATCGCTCATACTTTGCAGTATATAGAACTGACAAGCCTCCATGACACAAATAGCAGGAAACCTAACATGTGATGACTGGCATGTCACAGAGTTTGCACAATGATGTCATCAAAATATCCCTTAAGTAAATGCTAATACAGCCTCCTATACTTCCCATCTGCTCCCTAAGAACAGGAAGCTTGCATTCTGCCTCAGAGTTCTAAAGCCTCTAATTACAATCTTGAGTCATAATATTTGCTTTAGAGCTTTACCTCAAGTGAACATTCAAATGTGATTTTTATATAGAAGTCAATTTCTGGAAGAGCTACAATGTAAAAACACTGGGGAAAGGAGCCAGTTAATTATTAAAGCAAATCTAAAACAATGTACTAAAATACACTCCTATATAAAAATAAAAAGTAACTAGTTTATAGACCTAGATCATCTTCAAAAACATGCTACAAAGGCACACTGGGCCTATTTTCATCCAGAGACGTTTACCTTCTCCATGGGTCAGTGAATTCTTTAAATACACACAGAGACTGCATTTGAAAGCATGCATTCATCTGTTATTTTTCCCTGTTGAAATTTTTCTATGAAACAAATGCCTCAAGATTCTAGTTTTAAATGATACAAGCTTAATTTGACTTTAAAAAGGTTTTTTTTCCCCTTGAAAAATCCTTGAGTCTCTGGTTCTCACTCTATCAAATATAACACTTGGGAAACTTTAAGCACCCTTTCTTTTGGTTTTTGTATTCGGCAACTCCAATATACAAGGCCCTTTTGGCTAGGTACTGAAGAAGATGTTAAAAATTCAGAATTCTTGTCCTCAAATCCCAATTTAGATCCTCCCTTAATTTTTTTTTCAGTCCGCTCTCTGCCCTCAAGAAGCTTAAACTCTTGTGGGGCAGAAAGAAAAACATGGACTTTTGAGATCAATTTGTGCAAACAAAATTTTTTGAGTGAAAGAATAATCTCCTCTAACTAGTAAGAAAAGTAAGGCATAGAGAGGTTAGTTTAAAAAGCACCTTAAAACAGAGGATACCTTTCTGGGTCTTTTAAGGGAGTATACTGAAAACTTAGTCATTCTACCATTACAAGACTTCATGGTCCATGTAGGCAGGGAGCGGAGACCTCAGAATGGTTCAGTTACAATCTTATGAATCACAGAGCAGTATCTGCTTTGGTCTCTCATTGCACTTTTAGATTCAGTAAAAGATGTTCTCCAACAGATGAAAGTCACTGTTGGAGGAGAAATGTCTGTTCTTAGCATTTATTGGGATTGTCCTATAGAGAAGAAAAAGCCAAAAAACATTCCTGCAAAAACAAATTTCCATACATGTTGGCTGCATTTATTGGGATAACTTTGCAAGTAGTAGTTGAGGAAAGTGAAACTTCCTATTACTGTAATGACGGGAAGGAAGCTTCCCATCATCACAGTAAAGCTAGTGTTTCCCTGGGCAATGGCTTGATTGGAAAATTATTGGACCTGTGACCATTTTTTTTTTAACATCTTTATTGGAGTAAAATTGCTTTACAATGGTGTGTTAGTTTCTGCTTTACAACAAGGTGAATCAGCTATACAAATACATATATCTCTATATCTCCTCCCTCTTGCATCTCCCTCCCACCCCCCCATCCCACCCTTCTGGGTGGTCACAAACACAAGGCTGATCTCCCTGTACTATGCAGCTGCTTCCCACTAGCTATCTATTTTACATTTGGTATTGTATATATGTCCATGCCACTCTCTCGCTTGGTCCCAGCTTACCTTCCCCCTCCCTGTGTCCTCAAGTCCATTCTCTACGTCAGTGTCAGCGTCCTTATTCCTGTCCTGCCACTAGGTTCTTCAGGACCTTTTTTTTTTTTTTTTAAGATTCCATATATATGTGTTAGCATATGGTATTTTTTTTTCTCTTTCTGACTTACTTCACTCTGTATGACAGACTCCAGGTCCATCCACCTCACTACAAATAACTCAATTTCGTTCCTTTTTATAGCTGAGTAATATTTCATTGTATATATGTGCCACATTTTCTTTATCCATTCATCTGTCGATGGACACTTAGGTTGCTTCCATGTCCTGGCTATTGTAAACAGAGCTGCAATGAACACTGTGGTACATGACTCTTTTTGAATTATGGTTTTCTCAGGGTATATGCCCAGTAGTGGGATTGGGGGGTCATATGGTAGTTCTATTTTTACTTTTTTAAGGAACCTCCATACTGTTCTCCATAGTGGCTGTATCAATTTACATTCCTACCAACAGTGCAAGAGAGTTCCCTTTTCTCCACACCCTCTCCAGCATTTATTGTTTGTAGATATTTTGATGATGGCTATTCTAACTGGTGTGAGGTGATACCTCATTGTAGTTTTGATTTGCATTTCTCTAATGATTAGTGATGTTGAGCATCCTTTCATGTGTTTGCTGGCAATCTGTATATCTTCTTTGGAGAAATGTATATTTAGGTCTTCTTCCCATTTTTAGATTGGGCTGTTTGTTTTTTTGATATTGAGCTGCATGAGCTGCTTGTATATTTTGGAGATTAATCCTTTGTCAGTTGCTTCATTTGCAAATATTTTGTCCCATTCTGAGGGTTGTCTTTTCGTATTGTTTATGGTTTCCTCTAGTGTACAAAAACTCTTAAGTTTCATTAGGTCCCATTTGTTTATTTTTGTTTTTATTTCCATGTCTTTAGGAGGTGGATCAAAAAGAATCTTGTTGTGATTTATGTCATAGAGTGTTCTGCCTCTGTTTTCCTCTAAGAGTTTGATAGTGTCTGGCCTTACATTTAGGTCTTTAATCCATTTTGAGTTTATTTTTGTGTATGGTGTTAGAGTGGGTTCTAATTTTATTCTTTTACATGTAGCTGTCCAGTTTTCCTAGCACCACTTATTGAAGAGACTGTCTTTTCTCCATTGTATATTCTTGCCTCCTTTATCAAAAATAAGGTGACCATAAGTGCATGGGTTTATGTCTGGATTTCTGTCCTGTTCCATTGATCTGTATTTCTCCTTTTGTGCCAGCACCATACTGTCTTGATTACTGTAGCTTTGTAGTATAGTCTGAAGTCAGGGAGTCTTATTCCTCCAGCTCTGTTTTTCTTTCTCAAGATTTCTTGGGCTCTTTGGGGTCTTTTGTGTTTTCATACAAATTGTGAAATATTTTGTTCTAGCTCTGTGAAAAATGCCATTGGTAGTTTGATAGGGATTGCACTGAATCTGTAGATTGCATTGGGTAGTATAGTCATTTCCATAATGTTGATTCTCCCAATCCATGAACAAGGTATATCTCTCCATCTGTTTTTATCATCTTTAATTCCTTTCATCAGTGTCTTATAGTTTTCTGCATACAGTTCTTTTGTCTCCCTAGGTAGGTTTATGCCTAGGTATTTTATTCTTTTTGTTGCAAAGTCATATGGGAGTGTTTCCTTAATTTCTCTTTCAGAGTTTTCTTCGTTAATGTATAGGAATGCAAGAGATTTCTGTGCATTAATTTTGTATCCTGCTACTTTACCAAATTCATTGATTAGCTCTAGTAGTTTTCTGGTAGCATCTTTAGGATTCTTTTTTTTTCTTTTTTTCTTTTTTTTTGCGGTACGCGGGCCTCTCACTGTTGTGGCCCCTCCCGTTGCGGAGCACAGGCTCCAGACGCGCAGGCTCAGCGGCCATGGCTCACGAGTCCAGTCGCTCCACGGCATGTGGGATCCTCCCGGACTGGGGCACGAACCCGTGTCCCCTGCATCGGCAGGTGGATTCTCAACCACTGCGCCACCAGGGAAGCCCCTAGGATTATTTATGTACAGTATCACATCATCTGCAAAAGGTGACAGTTTTACTTCTTCTTTTCCGATTTGGATTCCTTTTATTTCTTTTTCTTCTCTGATTGCTGTGGACAAAACTTCCAAAACTATGTTGAATAATAGTGGTGAGAGTGGGCAATCTTGTCTTCCTCCTAATCTCAGTGAAATTGGTTTCAGTTTTTTACCATTGAGAATGATGTTGGCTGTGGGTTTGTCATATATGGCCTTTATTATGTTGAGGTAAGTTCCCTCTATGCCTACTTTCTGGAGGGTTTTTTTTTTTATCATAAATGGGTGTTGAATTTTGTCAAAAGCTTTCTCTGCATCTATTGAGATGATCATATGGATTTTATTCTTCAATTTGTTAATATGGTTTATCACATGGATTGATTTGCGTATATTGAAGAATCCTTGCATTCCTGGGAAAAACCCCAATTGATTATGGTGTATGATCCTTTTAATGTGCTGTTGGATTCTGTTTGTTAGTATTTTGTTGAGGATTTTGGCATCTATGTTCATCAGTGATATTGGCCTGTAGTTTTCTTTCTTTGTGACATCTTTGTCTGGTTTTGGTAGGAGGGTGAGGATGGTGGTCTTGTAGAATGAGTTTGGGAGTGTTCCTCCCTCTGCTATATTTTGAAAGAGTTTGAGAAGGATAGGTGTTAGCTCTTCTCTAAATGTTTGATAGAATTGGCCTGTGAAGTCATCTGGTCCTGGGCTTTTGTTAGTTGGAAGATTTTTAATCACAGTCTCAATTTCAGTGCTTGTGATTGGACTGTTTGTATTTTCTATTTCTTGCTGGTTCAGTCTCAGAAGGTTGTGCTTTTCTAAGAATTTGTCCATTTCTTCCAGGTTGTCCATTTTATTGGCATAGAGTTGCTTGCAATAATCTCTCATGATCCTTTGTATTTCTGCAGTGTCAGTTGTTACTTCTCCTTTTTCATTTCTAATTCTATTGAGTTGAGTCTTCACCCTTTTTTGCTTCATGAGTCTGCCTAATGGTTTATAAATTTTGTTTATCTTCTCAAAGAACCATCTTTAATTTTATTGATCTTTGTTATTGTTTTCTTCATTTCTTTTCATTTATTTCTGATATGATCTTTATGATTTCTTTCCTTCTGCTAACTTTGGGTTTATTTTTTGCTCTTCTTTCTCTAATTGCTTTCTTTAGGTGTAAGGTTAGGTTGTTTATTTGATATGTTTCTTGTTTCTTGAAGTAGGATTGTATTACTATAAACTTCCCTCTTAGAACTGCTTTTGCTGCATGACATAGGTTTTGGGTCATTGTGCTTTCATTGTCATTTGTTTCTAGGTATTTTTTGATTTCCTCTTTGATTTCTTCAGTGATCTGTTGGTTATTTAGTAGTGTATTGTTTAGCCTCCATGTGTTTGTATTTTTTACAGATTTTTTCCTGTAACTGGTATCTAGTCTCATAGTGTTGTGGTTGGAAAAGAAACTTGATATGATTTCAGTTTTCTTAAATATAGTGAGGCTTGATTTGTGACCCAAGATATGATCTATTCTGGAGAATGTTCCATGAGCACTTGAGAAGAAAGTGTATTCTGTTGTTTTTGGATGGAATGTTCTATAAATATCAATTAAGTCCATCTTGTTTAATGTAACATGTAAAGAAAGTGTTTCCTTATTTATTTTCATTTTGGATGATCTGTCCAGTCGTGCAAGTGGGGTGTTAAAGTCCCCTACTATGATTGTGTTACTGTCGATTTCCCCTTTTATGGCTGTTAGCATTTGCCTTACGTATTGAGGTGCTCCTGTGTTGGGTGCATAAATATTTACAATTGTTATATCTTCTTCTTGGATCGATCCTTTGATCATTATGTAGTGTATTTCTTTGTCTCTTGTAATAGTCTTTATTTTAAAGCCTATTTTGTCTGATATGAGAATTACTACTCCAGCTTTCTTTTGATTTCACTTTGCATGGAATATCTTTTTCCATCCCCGCACTTTCAGTCTATATGTGTCCCCAGGTCTAAAGTGGGTCTCTTGTACGAGTCTTGTTTTTGCATCCATTCAGCCCGTCTTTGTCTTTTGGTTGGAGCATTTAATCCATTTACATTTAAGGTAATTATCGATATGTATGTTTCTATTATCATTTTCTTAATTGTTTTGGGTTTGTTATTGTAGGTCTTTTCCTCCTCTTGTGTTTCCTGCCTAAAGAAGTTTCTTTAGCATTTGTTGTAAAGCTGGTTTGGTGGTGGCTGAATTATCTTAGATTTTGCTTGTCTGTAAAGGTTTTAATTTCTCCATTCAATCTGAACGCGATCCTTGCTGGGTAGAGTACTCTTGGTTGTAGGTTTTTCCCTTTCATCAGTTTAAATATGTTCTGCCACTCCCTTGTAGCTTGCAGAGTTTCTGCTGCAAGATCAGCTATTAACCTTATGGGGATTCCCTTGTATGTTATTTGTCATTTTTCTCTTGCTGCTTTTAATATTTTTTCTTTGTATTTAATTTTTGATAGTTTGATTAATATGTGTCTTGGTGTGTTTCTCCTTGGATTTATCCTGTATGGGACACTCTGCGCTTCCTGGAGTGATTGACTATTTCCTTTCCCATATTAGGGAAGTTTTCAACTATAATGTCTTCAAATATTTTCTCAGTCCCTTTATTTTTCTCTTCTTCTTCTGGGACCCATATAATTCGAATGTTGGTGCATTTGATGCTGTCATAGAGGTCTCTAAGACTGTCCTCAATTCTTTTCATTCTTTTTTCTTTATTCTGCTCTGTGGTAGCTATTTGCAGTATTTTATCTTCCAGGTCACTTATCCGTTCTCCTGCCTCAGTTATTCTGCTATTGACTCCTTCTAGAGAACTTTTAATTTCATTTATTGTGTTGCTCATCACTGTTTGTTTGCTCTTTAGTTCTCCTAGCCCCTTGTTAAATGTTTCTTGTATTTTCTCCATTCTATTTCCAAGAATTTGGATCACCTTTACTGTCATTATTCTGAATTCTTTTTCAGATAGACTGCCTATTTCATCTTCATTTGTTTGGTCTGGTGGGTTTTTACCTTGCTCCTTCATCTGCTGTGTGTTTCTCTGTCTTCTTATTTTGCTTAACTTACTGTGTTTGGGGTCTCCTTTTCAGAGGCTGCAGGTTCGTATTTCCCGTTGTTTTTGGTGTCTGCCCCCACTGGCTAAGGTTGGTTCAGTGGGTTGTGTAGGCCTCCTGGTGGAGGGGACTAGTGCCTGTGTTCTGGTGCATGAGGCTGGACCTTGTCTTTCTAGTGGGAAGGACTGCGTACAGTGGTGTTTTGGGGTTTCTGTGAACTTATTATGATTTTAAGCAGCCTCTCTGCTGATGGGTGGGGTTGTGTTCCTGTCTTGCTAGTTGTTTGGCATAGGGTGTCCAGCACTGCAGCTTGCTGGTCGTTGAGTGCAGCTGGGTCTTAGCATTGAGATGGTGATCTCTGTGAGAGTCTTCACCATTTGATATTACACGGAGCTGGGAGGTCTCTGGCAGACCAATGTCCTGAACTCGATTCTCCCACCTCAGAGGCACAGGCCTGACACCCAGCTGGAGCACCAAGACCTTGTCAGCCACATGGCCAGGTACATGGGGAGTTTCTTGCCTTTTGGGAAATCTGAGATCTTCTGCCAGCGTTCAGTAGGTGTTCTCTAGTAGTTGTTCCACATGTAGATGTATTTCTGATATATTTGTGGGGAGGAAGTTGATCTCCATGTTTTACTCCACCGCCATCTTGAAGGTCTTCCTGTACTATCAACTCTTTCCCATGGTTCTTCATCAAGGGCTCATTAAGGAGACTGGAGGCAGGGTAGGTGAACTGAGAGACCACTTCCAAAGCAGGAGCTAGAGGTTACCTTTACAGCAGGGTGTGGGACTGAGGTTGGGGGGGAGAGTGGGGGAAGGGAAGAGGAGCAGTGGTGCTGAGAGGGAACCCTCTAAACCACCTTGGGCCTGTGGAAAGCTGGGGGTAGAGCAGGAGATAAGAGAATCCCTTCAGGTGTCTCTGACCCTTTGGAGTGACTCTGGGACCATTTTCAAATTCATTTTTGTTCCCCACAAAATATCTTGTACATTTTAGGTGCTTAATAAGTATTTGTTTATTGACTTTTGCTTACTGCTCAGATACAAGAGATATTACAGGTAGTATTCAAATAGAACATGAAAATGTATTAATGAGAAAAAGAAACAGTACCTGTACCCAACCTTTTTATGACTACAACAGCAATACTAAAGACATATATAGTGTAGCACTGTTTTTTGTTGTTGTTTTCCTTCATTTAGTAAGCATTAGACAGAGGCAAGATTTTTTTCTCTTTTTCCTATTACAATGCCATCTACTGCGGCCACCTGATTTCTACATGACACAAGAAAAGGGACAAATGATACTATCTTTGTCATTATTCTGGGAGACTGGCGACAAATCGTAGCATGGTGGTCCCACCTTGTGAACTGGTTGAATCAGAAATTTCCATCTAAGCAGAGAATTGTCACAGGTGAGTTTTTTTAAGGTGATAGAAGTAGAGGAAAAGTGGAATGAGCAGGGATTAACACTGAATATGTGCCCAGGGCTGGTTAGTATTTTACATGTATTATTTTATTTCATTCTTGTATAACCTTATGAGGTAAGTATTCTTTCCTGGAGAAGTTCAACAAGGAAAATGACATATGAAGTACTGCACAGGGGTAGTAAGTAGACTGGGGTCCCAGTCTCCCATCTCCTATGAGGCCCTCCAAGGTGGCACTCAACTCCTTGGCGATTTTACCCTGGTTCTCCTTCAAGCCGTCTGCCTTGCAGGTCTAGAAACTTGCTTTGTTGGCTCACCGAGCATGGCCCCGTTTCTCGGCGGTAAGAAACGTGTTATCAAACTGAGGAGACTGATGTATATTGAGATGGATGTATAATGAGAAAGTTGTCATGGGTACAAGAATATTTGCTGTAAGCAAAACTACATGGGAGGCAAGATATATTTTGAAGGTTGCTGGGTGAGAAGGGAATGAAAACGAAGGGAACTATATCTAAATGGATGGCAACGCTATTGAAGTAGGAACGCTTGCAACAAGAAGAACTTGACAACACTCCTCTCTATGTGTTAGGAATGATCTAGGTATTCGGGTTGGACCACTTGAAACCATTAGCTAAGATTTCCTCTCCTCCCTGGATGGTGCCGGTATTTACTTCTGTGATCCTCCTTTCTACTATGCTTCCAATGAGCAACAAATTCTGTTCTTATGAACATTTTCCTTATATAGATATATATTTATACATCCTTATATATTAATACATTTGGTCAGGTTACAGAAAAGTCTTGCTTTTTAAGCAGTTATTTGGTCTCATGTTGAGGAAGTGGTTTTTAACCTTTATTGAGTCAAACGCCTTTAAGAATGTTTTGAAAGATAAGGAGTTTCTCTCCAGAAAAAGCCATGTACACAAATAGAAACTCACACTTGAATCCAAGGTTTAAAATCATTGCTTAAGATAAATGGGCATATTCTTGTTCTGATCCATTACATATTGATAAAGGGTAATACTAAGAGTCCACGAGACCTATGATCCTTATGAATTGGTATCAATTCCATTTCATAAATAAGAAAACAGAAGCTCAGGAAGGTTCAGTGACTTGCTCCAGTAAAGGACAGAATAAGAAATTTATCAATGTCTACAGTAGGTATAAGACTACCTTCAATTTTTTTTTTTTTTTTTTTTTTTTTAGTGGTACACGGGCCTCTCACTGTTGTGGCCTCTCCCATTGCGGAGCACAGGCTCCGGACGCACAAGCTCCAGACGCACAGGCTTACGGGCCCAGCCACTCCGCGGCACGCGGGATCCCCCCGGACCGGGGCACGAACCCGTGTTCCCTGCATCAGCAGGCAGACTCTCAACCACTGCGCCACCAGGGAAGCCCCTACCTTCAATTTTTAAAATTACTCTTTATAAATGAAAATTTCATCTCCAGTTCAAAAAAAATCAAAAAGGAGTGAGTGGAGAAATAGGGAAATGGGTATAACTTTTGAGCATTTAAAGATGGCCAAAACTTTCTTTTAATTAGTAAAGACATGGATTATTTTACCACTATCCCCATTTTACTGAAGGGTAGAAATTACCTGAGGTTAAACAACTTGCTCAAGTTTTCTTAGCTACAAGTGAGGGAACTAAATTTGAACAGGAAGCTGTGTTCCAGAGGCTTTGCTGTTATCTACCCTATATAACATCTGGTCACAGCCTCAGCAACCACTGGCTTCATCCATCTCTATAGGCAACATCTCAAAGTAAAGTTGCCAATGGCAGTCAAATAACATACTTTAAGCACACTTGAGGATTATTATCTTGAAGGAACTCTGAACCTTCAAGTTCAAGAGGGTCAGAGTCCAGGGTAACCTTCAGATGATGGGAAGCATGAGATGCATATGCTTTCACTCAGTATTTCAAAAACATGTGAAATGGTTTATAGTTTACTTCAAAAATGGTCCATCTCTGCATTTTCCTTTTGCGTTGTGTTATATTTCATTAGGCAACAAAGGTTTCTCTTTTTCCTCTTCTGGTAATAAGTAGTGATTAATCACAATCACCTGTTACACTTAATTTAGCATTCATGCCATGAAAAGATTTTCCACATGCTCCAAGGTGAAATCTACATTTTAATGTCCATAGATAAAGAAGTATAGCAGTATGAGTTACATTACTTTTTCCCAATATGAAAACCATTTTCAAGAATTTAGACTGCTAAATAATCATTCCTTTTATGAGACTAGCTCTAAAGGTACATATAAATTTTGAAATCTATAGTATTACTTAGCAATTTTAGTGCTTTGCTATTTGCAGCCAATCATGGAAGACTTGCTTTTATAGCTTTCTCTGCAGAGTCATCTTAATTATAGGGAAATTCCTTTATAAATGGCTATCCATTTACAGTGCTTCAGCTGGAATCTAACGTTGGTTTTATAGGAAATGATGAAAAATCACTCTTCCCGGGACAGAGAGTTAAGAATTACAATTGGAAGTGAACCATGTTCTTTTAGCTTTATGAAAAATTTAAATACCCTATTATTTCCTTCTAAACAGTTTATCCCAAGGAGGTTTAGTAAAGCAAAAACATTTTAGATTCTAGAAAAATTTTCAAGGGGAAAGGAGTCATACCAGTTATGCGATTCAAACCACACATTTAACTAATAAATGAGTTTCACCCAACTCACAAAAATAGGGAGCAAGCCTGGATTAGAAGTCCTATCTATGGGCTGCCATTGTACCCTTTCAGCCTCACTCTGCTTTGAATGTTATACCCTTCTTCTTTTGTTTTGCAAATAGCTCACATGGCTGGGAGTGTGTTCTGGCCCTGATGACAGGAACTTCTTTGAGGCTCTCATTATAGCATTCCTGACAACCTGCCGCCATGTTATATATTCACTTGGCTATTGTCTTTCTCCTAGAAAGAATGGAAGTTCCATGAGGACAAAGAATCTGTGGCTTCTAATGGTGTCTGGTATATAGTAGGATTCGATAAATACCTGATAAAGGAAGTTCTGAATATAGCCTTAAATTTCTCCCATAATTTATACTGTATTCCCTAAAATATCCATTTGCTTTAAAAAATCTTAATATCCTCAAGGTACAAGACTTCTTAAATAAGAAGTCATAGGAGCAAAAAATGATAAATTCTGCTACACTAAAATTAAGGGCTTCTATTCAATAAAAAGCTACCACAAAGAGATTGTCAATACAAGTCTACAAACAAGGAGAAGAAAATTGCCACACATATACGCAACAAAGAATTAGTACCTAGAATACACAAATACTTCTAAAATTCAATAAGGAAAATAAATACAAGTTACACATTAGAAAAATAAAATGGTGAAAGATAGAAGCATACGTTTCAAAGAAAACACACATGGCTAATAATGGCCAATAATGACCAATAAAAATAAGACCAATATTCAACCTCTTTAGTAATTAGGGAAATGAAAATTTAAAACCTCAATAATATATACTCAAAAAAACCCCTGAAAGCAGAGACTCAAACAATACACCCATTTTTGTACACTTATTTGTATATCAATGTCCATAGCAGCATTACTCACAACAGCCAAATGGTGGCAGCAATCTGTGTCCATGGACAGATGAGTGGATAAGCAAATTGTATATTGATGACAAATGGAATACAAACAATGGAATATTATTCAGCCTTTAAAAAGAAGGAAATTTTGACACATGCTACAACATAGATGAACCTTGAAGATATTGTACTAAGTGAAAATAGGTCAAGCACAAAAAGACAAATATTGTATGATTTGACTATGTGAGGTACATAGTCAAATCCATAGAAACAGAAATAGAATGAAGATAGCCAGGGGTTGGCAGAAGTGGGGGATGGGAACTTATTGTTCAATGGGTATGAAGCTTCAGTTTGAGAAGACGAAAATAGTTCTGGAAATGAAATGCGGTAATGGTTGAACAACAATATGAATGTACTTAATGCTACTGAACTGTACCCTTAAAAATGGTTAAAGTGGTCAATTTTATGTTATATATGTTTTACCACAAAAAAAGAAACCCCAATGAGATATCAATTTATTACACCAGACTGACAAAAAAGATATAAACCAAAACTTCTGACAATAGCAAGTGTTTATAATTGCTGTAGACTAAAATGCATACCCCTATAAATTCCAATGTTGAAGCCCTGAGCCCCCACGGCCCCCCGTCATGTGACTGTATTGGAGACAGGCCTATAAGGAGGAGATTAAAGTTAAATGAACTCATAAGTGTAGAGTCCTGATCCAACAGAACTGGTGTCCTTGTTAAAGAGGAAGAGACATCAGAAAGCTTGCTCTCTCTCTCCACCCTTAAGGATACAGTGAGAAGGCTGCAGTCTGCAAGTCAGAAAGACTTGCAGAAAGACTTGCTCTCCAGAACCTGAACCCTGCTGGAACCTTGATCTTGGACTTTCCAGTCTCCAGAACAGTGAGAAAATAAATTTCAGTTGTTTAAGCCAGCCGGCCTATGATATTTTGTTATGGCAGCCCAAGCAGACTAAGACAGTAATAATGGAGCAGTGGGAGCTCATATGCTGCTGATAAGAGTAGACACAGGGACAGTCTGGCCAGGTCTAGGTGTACACTCATAACCCGGTGACTCCATTGCCTGGGGTGCACTCCAGAGAAATTCCAGCTTGTGTGCAACATAAGATAAAAACATGGAAGTTGACTGGGACAGC
Source organism: Kogia breviceps (assembly GCF_026419965.1). Classification (NCBI taxonomy): domain Eukaryota; kingdom Metazoa; phylum Chordata; class Mammalia; order Artiodactyla; family Physeteridae; genus Kogia; species Kogia breviceps. The sequence continues at coordinate 54,162,351 of NC_081321.1, forward strand.
TTTTGTATTAGGAAAATCTGGAAATAACCAAAATGGACACTGAAAGGAGGATAGAAACTATACATAAAATAGGTGAATAATAAATTGAAAAACACAGGATAATATTATATCTAGGCAGATAAAGAACAATATATCCTTCAGGGGAGTATAGGGGCTTCGCATAGTCACCAATATTCTATATTTTAAGCTGGGTGGTGGGTATGTGGATGTCCTATTATTATTATCTTTAAAACATAAACATCCACTCTGCATACTCATACTTTACATACATAGACTATTTATTAACAATTAAATAAATGAAATTAATGACAATATGCAATACACAAAGCATAGAGCTTAACTATCTTTCATACATTTTGGTCCAAAATTTTTGTTAAAAATTTTTATGTCTCTCCCCTTGCTATGTTATTATGCTGTTTTTTTTTTTAATTTACAAAAAATGGTACAGAGCTTAAAAAAGTAATTTTACTCAATTTAAAGATCTCAACTTTTTATTTTGTCCATTAAAATACTGAGCCCCCTGGGAACCAATTTGCCATGAAGAAAGTGAAATCCTCCACTGATCTCAAATTGTTATACAATTTCCCAGCGTGTCTACAACATGATAATGCAGGAGAGAAATGGAAGATCATAAATAAATAGAGCATAAAACTTCAAGTTTCAGGGCATAACTGGGACAGATAAGTAAGCAAGCACAACTCTGATATAATAAATTACTTGAACTGGTTAAAAGGGTGGGCTACATATGTCACAGTTTTACCAGAGGTGCTGCAAAATCCAAGTGCACTGTGAACAGTATAAAAATCGCTTGTATGCTGCTAACCGAGACTACACATCATATATATAAAGCCCAAGGGCCATTCAGATACACGCCACAGGTCTACATACACAAACATCAGGAGCAACCTCTTCCCCTTGGTGTGAGAATGTCGTTGCCCATGTGAAAACAGAGTTATTTTTGTTATGGCTGGAGGTGGGAGTGATGTTAAGATGTTAGAAAGTGAGAACCAAGAGTTAAAAAAACAACATCAAAATCACTAAGAAATGTCATTATTTTACATTTTCTTCCACCAGGGTAAACAAATTATACTGGGTACACTGAAAACGTGACACATGACTATTTAGTTCACATTTATCATTTTAATCCTCAATACATCACCCTTGATAGGTAATACTTTTCCTATTTTATATATGGAGGGAGGGCAGGAGGGAGAAGGAGTGGAGGGGGGAGGACCTTCCCAGAGAGACAGTGCACGATGGAATCCAAACCTAGTTCGTCTCACTCAAAGTTCAGTACTTTAGGCCATTATACTGTTTCCTTATGACTGCCTTAAAATATAATATTTTTAAATGACAGCAAAAATAATTAACAAGTCAACAGTTAATTAGCCAGGTTCTTAGCTTTTCCCTCAACTTTATGGGCTTTTCCTATCTTCTGGGCTATTCCTGCTCATCAATTAGTTCTTTCTAGGATGAACCAAGGAAATAAAATATGAAAACTGACTATCAATTTAGGTCCTTCTTAAAGAAGTTCACCCACATTTCTGTGCCACACCTAAGATGTGCTAGAGTGGGCTGAGAATAAGTGCATCTAGTAGGTACAGTCACATTTTCCCCCTCCTTTTAGACAAATACAGCTTTATCCGACACATTCAGGTAGGAATCCTTTAGGGTTGTTTGTCAGTTTAGTTTGGTTCACTTAACTATGCCAGACTCTGTGGAAACAGTAATAACCGAGACAGTGTTGATGCCTCACAGAACTAACTCAGAAACAGACACATGAAGGCAGACGTGGTAAGAAGATCTGCACAGGTGTTACCACCACTCAGGAACACCAGCTGGTGGGGGCTGAGAAAACTGCAAAACGTGTGAGGTGAGTCTTACATGTGAAACATGTGAGGTGAGTCTTACATGTGAAACATGTGAGGTGAGTCTTACATGTTAACATGTGAGGTGAGTCTTACATGTGAAACATCTGAAGTGAGTCTTACATGTGAAACATCTGAGGTGAGTCTTACATGTTAACATGTGAGGTGAGTCTTACATGTGAAACATCTGAGGTGAGTCTTACATGTTAACATGTGAGGTGAGTCTTACATGTGAAACATCTGAGGTGAGTATTACATGTTAACAAGTGAGTCTTACATGCGAAACATCTGAGGTGAGTCTCACATGTTAACATGTGAGGTGAGTCTTACAAGATGAGCCTAAATGAGTCCCATTGAGTGGAGAGGTGGTGGGCAAAGGTCTCTGACAGGTTGGCCCAAAGAAATCATCAGTTGACTAAAAACAGAACTACCATACGACCCAGCAATCCCACTACTGGGCATATACCCTGAGAAAACCATAATTCAAAAAGAGTCATGTACCACAATGTTCATTGCAGCACTATTTACAATAGCCAGGACATGGAAGCAACCCAAATGTCCATGGACAGATGAATAGATAAAGAAGATGTGCCATATATATACAGTGGAATATTACCCAGCCATAAAAAGGAACGAAATTGAGTTATTTGTAGTGAGGTGGATGGACCTAGAGTCTTTCATACAGAGCAAAGTAAGTCAGAAAGAGGAAAACAAATACCGTATGCTAACACATATATATGGAATCTAAAAAAAAAAAAAAAAAAGGTTCTGAAGAACTTAGGGACAGGACAGCAATAAAGGAATAAAGATGCAGACATAGAGAATGGACTTGAGGACACGGGGAGGGGGAAGGGTAAGCTGGGACGAAGTCAGAGAGTGGCATGGACATATATACATTACCAAATGTAAATTAGATAGCTAGTGGGAAGCTGCAGCATAGCACAGGGAGATCAGCTTGGTGCTCTGTGACCACCTAGAGGGGTGGGATAGGGAGTGTGGGAGGGAGATGTAAGGGGGAGGAGATATGGGAACATATGTATATGTATAGCTGATTCACTTAGTTATACAGCAAAAACTAACACCATTGTAAAGCAATTATACTCCAATAAAGATGTAAAAAAAAAAAGACATAAGTAACCGAAAAAAAAAAAGAAATCATCAGTTGAGAATTTCACAAAGACTTCAAAGGATTCCCAAAGGTGTTAATGTCATGGGCCTTCTCTCTCCCTGACTTCGGACATAACTTAGAAGGTTCTCAGTGTTACCAGTCCCTGGCACTGTGCAGATCATGCTCAGGTTGATCTGATGAAGGGTAAATAAATAGTATCACTCTCTAGCCTGAATAAGAAAATCATAAATTAGATTAATGACAGCAACATAAAGATGCAAAAGGGGAGGGCAATAGTTTCTATAATGGCCATATTGTCAATAGAATGGGTATAGCCTAAAATTGAAGAAAAAAGCTCATGGAGTCACAGACAATACACGACATGACCATAGCAGCAGTGCTTCATCCACTGCTTCATTCTTCAACCAGAGGTGACTGTGAACCCTCAGTGCCAGGTTACAAGGGGGTACATGACAATGGTAGACAAGACTCCGAGCTTAGAGGGCCTCGTCAATCTAGTGGGGGAGACCAGGCAATGAACAGGGTCTGACAAAACAGCGTTCAACACCGCCCTGGGGACACTGCAGGTGCTAAGGGAAAACACAACAGGAGCAACTAAACTGGACTTTAGGGGGAGAGGGAGAAAACTGACATCTAAACTGAGGGTAGAAAGAAGAGTTTACCACGAGAAGGGGAGGAGGAGGAGGAGGAGAAAACTCCAGTGAGAGGAAACAGCACGTGAAAGGTCCAGAGGCAAGAAGTAGCGAGGCAGATCAGAATGGAACAAGGAGGGCAGTGAGAGGGCAAGTGTGCATGAGTGCGTGTGTGTGGTATGTGTGTAGCGTGTATATGGTCTGTGGTGTGTATATGTTGGGTGGGGTGTGTGTGTATATGGTATGGTGGTGGTGTGTGTGTGGTGTGTGTGTGTATGGTGTGTGGTGTGTATATGTTGTGTGGTATATGTGTATATATGTTGTGTGGTATGTGTGTGTACATGGTGCGGTGGTGTGTATGTGTATATGGTATGGTGGGGTGTGTGTGTGTGTGTGTGTATGGTGGCATCAGAGATGAGAAACTGAAGCTAGATTGTTAAGCAGGAGCCAGATCACAAAAGGCCTTGAGACCACATTAGGGGGTTGAGCCTTATTTCCAGGCCAGGGTGGAGCGGTTACAACACCTGCAGCACACACATGACAGAAGGAGATCTGTGATTTAGAAGATCCCTCTAGCTGCAGGGTGGAGAACAGCCTGGGGGGGACCAGGCAAGGCCCGGGATGGGGGGGGGGGTTAGGAATCTAATCCAAGTAATCTGAAAACCAGCATCTGGAAATTGTGAAGGATGATTTTGAAGTCCATTTGGAAGACTGAATGAATGAGAACAGGCATGGCTCCTTCTAAGCCCTCCACCCTCTGTCCTAGTCAAGATGCTAAATCCATATGAAAACTACTGTAATTAAAATAGAGTGATAAAAGTGTAGAAGTGATATAGACAGATGAGTGGGACAAAAAGTCAAGAAATAAGCCCAAGTATTTACGGAAATTTAGGTTATGATAAAGGTGGCAAGTGGAACCGTTTTAAAAAATAATTAGGCTTTCACCATACCTAACAACAAAATAGATTCTAGGTAAAGTAAAGATTTAAATGTACAGAATAGAAAACAGGTAAAAATCATTACTAGGCAATTCACAAAAGAAGAAAAGCAAATGCTAAATAAACATAGATACCAATTTTACCCAGCAGATTGGCAATGATTTAAAAAGTTCATAATATTCATGGGCAGTGAGATTACAGGGGAATAAGGATGCTTCTACTCTACTGGTGAGAATGTATAAAATTGGTATGTCCTTTCTGGAAGACAATTTAACAATATAAAACAAATCCTTGAAAATGTTATGCCATTTGACTGAGAAACTCTATTCCTAAGAATTTATCCTGAGGAAATAACTTAATAACCACCCAAACATACATGTACAATGGTGGCAATTGCAACATTTTGAATAGTAAAGATATTAATGATAACTAACGTGTCATGAGACAGTGAAGTAGTGTAGAGCCATTTAATGTAAAGATAAAGAATTATTTTAATGACATGAAAAGATATTCACAATACACTGGCAAGTGAATAAACAAGGTTGTGGTACAGTGTGGATTATTACAACTTTATTATATATTTGTCTATAAAACGGGGAAATTTACATAGAACAATTATCAGCCGTCTTCTCTGGTGTTGGGATTATGGTTGGTTTCTGTTTTCTTCTTAGGTGTTTTATGAAATTTTCTTGCCAAAAGTATATATTACTTTTATAATCGTAAAAAAGTACACACTCTATTTGCCTTCACAAAGAAGTGTCAAGAATAGCACTGAGAGTGAAGTTAATAACTCAAAAGGAAAGAGCAAGTGCCTGCATCACATTCCAAGCCATTGACAAGTGACAGCTAGAAAGTCTCTTCTCTCTGGATTCAAGGAGAAAAAACTGACACAGAAAAACTTTCTGCCACCGAACCTCAAACGAAGAATGAAAATCCCTGCCATGAAAACCAGCAGCATTACTGAATAAATTACAACATATTTTGCACTTCAATTGCATAGATAATGCAGACACTCAAAGCACACTTTCAGATGCAATCCCCATATCATGCCTGCCCATTTATCAAACTGTGCCAAATACCATAAACAGTACAACTTAGCTTTGAGGAACATGCTTTTCTCTTGTGTGGGACTATGTCATATTCGTACAAATCCTCATGTTTCTCTGTTTTTTCACTTATGAAACAATAAGAAGTTGTTTCATGTACTCTAACTTTGCATATCAAGCACTAATATGGTAAATGTCTTTTTCATAATAATCTAAGAGCAAAACCAACAAATACCACCTTACTTTTTTTTTTTTTTTTTGTGGTACGTGGGCCTCTCACCGCTGTGGCCTCTCCCATTGCGGAGCACAGGCTCCGGACGCACAGGCTCAGCGGCCATGGCCCACAGGCCCAGCCGCTCCGCGGCACGTGGGATCCTCCCGGACCGGGGCACGAACCCGTGTCCCCTGCATCGGCAGGCCGACTCTCAACCACTGCGCCACCAGGGAAGCCCACCACCTTACTTTTGTAACGCAGTTTTCCAATATTCTTTTGTGCACACAATCTATAGTCTCAAAAAGACCATGTTTAGTGGAGGAGCAGGCATTTTTAATATTATTATCATTATTATTATCCCTACGTGTATAGAAAAGAGAAGTTAACGATAAGAGTTTATTTTCCCAACAGTTTCACAGTCAATCAGCCACAAATTCAGATTCACACCCAGTACTGCTTTCATGGTGGTATTTTTTTTCAGCTTCTAATATGAATGATGCTTTCTCAATGAGTAATACTGGAGTTGACTAATTTTATTTTTCTGCCATCTACGTAATATAATAATTTAATAATTATGGAGATGTCAAGTTTGCTCTCCTCATCATATTGACAAAGAAACTAAAGCACAGGGAGAGTAAGCGACTCTCCTCACGTCTCAAGTGTCATTAGCGGGATGGCAACCAGACCTCAGTCCCCTTCCTCTATTACAAGTGCTCACTGTGCCAGAGAGAGAACCTGAGAAAGCCCCCAGCCATAGCAATTTACAGACTGTGCTCTCACACTTAGTTCCCACAATCACTGTGTGGGGTATGATTATACGATGATGATGACGATGAAGAATATTATTCTCATTTTATAAAGAGGTAACTGTCACTTGGAGAATTTAAGTGACTCAGTAACTCTTTCAGTCACAAAGCCCAAGGCTTTATACCAGGACCAGAACTTTTTCACTCTGAAATCAAGACTGGGATGTGTTTTCTCTAACTCTCAATTCGAAGGAATCCATTGCTGAAAAAGTCTTGGAAACTTAAAATGATATAGCAATCTGATAAAAAGATTCACGAACTGTTAAAGACAATTATTTCCCAAGGAAAAAACTCTTTTATCTCATATATCTTTTCAAAGCATCAGCTCCCTACAGATAATTAAAAACTGAACTCAGAGAATAATGAGAGCCTTACCCTTGTTTAGTTTAGCAAGAAATTCAAGAGGGCTCTGATCCAGGTTAACCTTTGTATCATTAATTTCAGGAAGCTCACAGCTTAAATGAAAATCGTCAGTGTGAGCTTCTAGGGCTTTGGAGGCAGAGGCATATGGCTTTTCTTTGTATTGGATGGAACCATCAATATTAAAGGAGATGCTGTTAAGGATTAAAGATGCTGGAACAGAAGGTTCAGAAGTGCTAAAGTGACGTTTCTTAACTGACTTTGCCATGGCTTTCTCAAAATGGGCTGCAAGGTCCATTCATTTTCCAAAAAACTCTAAACATGTAAAGGTACACATGATTTCAGTTAATATAGGTAATGGATGATAATACTCACAAAATCCTTGCTAATCTTCATATCCTATACATTTGCTTTTTTACAAATGAAATTACTTTTTATTCCCCTTTGTGTTTTATGTATTGTACTCTCAAGCAATGTTTGTTGACTGACAGTTTGACTGCTATGGCCACAACTGTAAACTCTGCTTTAGAAACATATTAGGGAACTAAGAATAGAAGCCTTGTTGGGTAAAGCAGAAAACCGAGGGGTTGCTTTCCTTTGTCTTTAGTTTTCCTCGACTGAGTGAGTAGTTCTGGAATCTTGAGATATTTTTATTTGCTACATGAAGACAGGATAAGCCTTCAGAATCATGTCAGTTTTCATTCCCTACGCCTGTTCCAACCTCACTGATGGGGCAGGGAAAGCCCCATGTGAAGACAAGAAGACAGCAACAGGGGACCCCAGCACAACAGTGATGGCAAACTCTCCACACTAACTACTAAAAACAGGCAATGCAGTGCCCTCCTTTTCAGAATGAGACTATGGAGATCAAGTAACTTGTCCAAAGCTATAGAGCAGGGAAACAACAGCCAAGGTTGAACCTCAGTGGTCGGATTCCAAGCTTGAACTTAACCACTGCACTAGACCATCACCTCACATGTGCTGGAACGGCCCATGTAACCAGTGATTTCTTTAATGTCAGCCACATCTAATGTGCCAGCAAGGTCTACCAAGGCTGGGTGCCTAAATTCTGTGGTCTCTTATTTCTCTAAAATGCTTAGAGTATTTACTGTGTGCAATGGAAAATGCCAGTTATTGGATAATAATATATGTACAAGTGTCAAAGAGAGAGTACTCACTTTTTTGGTCTTTGAAATTCAAGTGGATATGCTGAATTTTCAGAATGTTACATTATGTGACATCATAACACCTGCAGTTTTCATCTGTGTAATGTTTTTTAGTTTCCTCTAATGTAATGGAGTTATACAGAAGTCTTAGACAACCAGAAGAAAACTATGGAACATCTTCCCACAAAAATGTATGTTAGTAGACACAAATGCAATGGGTTCTAAGATTCCTGAAGCTCAATCATGGCCCCCTGTGAACCCTAAATTAAGAACTTTCATCTAAAGGAAGTGAAAGGTGAGGGAAGAAAGGGAGGGAAAGAAGGATAGCTAGGAAAAGAATGAATCGAAGATCCTTACTAGGGATGGAACAAACACCTGGTATCACACATTCTTGGAGATATGATAATATATCTTTTGAATTTAAAGGTACAGCTCAAAAGGCACTTTCTTTGTAAACGATGGCCATGATCACCTTCCTCTTCTCCTCCTCCTCCTCCTCTGGATTTGTCAGTATGAATTAGTTACCATTACAGACAATGGGCTTTAGAATGAGGGAGATGTGGGTTAATCTCAGTTCTACCCTTTACTAGCTGTATGCCTCCAACCCCTTCCTCAAAGGTGATTTCCTCATTTTAAATTCTGCTTAATAATACTTAGCTCTTGGGGTGGATGTGTTTGATCTTCTGTTGTTTTGCACCGGGACGGCCCTATCAGGGGTAACATGTTGAAATACTTTGAAAACATCTGGAAAAAGCTGCTGCCCTTCACTTGCACCCATACTGCTCAACACACAGCACAGCGCCTTCTAGCTACTCCACCTCTAGCCCTCTTCACCCAGAAGCCCTCAGACCTTCCCATGATCCGGCAACGTAAAGGCTACTGCCTGGCTCTGCAGGACTCTGCTCCAGGCTATGGTCGAGGCCCAATCTATTTGGTTAGTGTGTGGACATACGGATTTTCTTTTTAAATTTTATTTATTTATTTTTGGATGCATCGGGTCTTCATTGCTGCACGCAGTCTTTCTTTAGTTGCGGCGAATGGGGGCCACTCTTCGTTGCGGTGCGTGGGCTTCTCATTGTGGTGGCTTCTCTTGTTGAAGAGCACGTGCTCTAGGCACGCGGGCTTCAGTAGTTGTGGCTCACCGGCTCAGTAGTTGTGGTTCGCGGGCTCTAGAATGCAGGCCCAGTAGTTGTGGCACATGGGCTTAGCTGCTCTGTGGCATGTGGGATCTTCCCAGACCAGGGCTCAAACCCATGTCCGCTGCATTAGCAAGAGGATTCTTAACCATTGCACCACCAGGGAAGCCCTGGTCTACAGATTGTTAAATGTTTCGAATAGATCCCTGAGAAGCTGTGGTATGCAGCAAGTGTGCATGTTTTTCCTTTCCTCATCCTTGGTGCTTTGCCTCATATTCATCATGGTTTGACCTATATGATAGCTGGGTATGTGTCTTTTTCCCTCTGTAAGTTCAAGCAAAAGAAGGAATGGTATCTCTGGTCTTCCAGCCCATGGCAGTTGCCCGATAGATATTTGTTGAATTGAATTTCAGCCAAAATGTTCCTTTCACTGTACAGCAGTCCTGTGTGATTACTGCAGTCGTTAAAATGCTCTGAAAGATGGAGTCCTTTGGGTTTATTAGTAGCTGCTGAGATGCAGTAAAACAGGTGAATAGAATCATGTATTTAAGTCAAGGATTTAATGAGAGAAGGGTTGAGTGCACAGAGAGCAAGAAGTTGATGAGAGAGTTGGTGAGATTATCTCCCATGTTGGTTATATTTTGGAGGTTCACTTATGTCAAATCTTTAGCACCAGACTGTCCAATGTGCATCCATAGCTCAAAGTCCAGTTTCAGCTGGACATTTCAAGGCATTTTCTGTATCACCTAAGTGCATGAATAACACTGTAAAGGAAGCTTGATAACTAAATATTTCTAAAACAATATAGAGGAAAAAAAATCAATGTGTAAGATATGTTGATGATCCTAATAAGTGAACACTATAAGTTTGAGTTTATTTTGTAAATTTCATTTTATCAAATACATGGCAATGTGCTCTCTTGGTTTCTCATCTTTATAGATTCATAGGGGCTAAGAAACAAAGAAAGGGATGATCACTCTTGCAGTTTAAAAAGCAAGAATACCATATGCAATAACTAAGAAAAGAAAAAAGAATCAATACCTTTCCTAATCATAAATCAAATAAAATACAAATTGTTTGGATATTTCCCCTGGCGATTTCATGTTTGAAGTTGGTCTGGCTTGATTCTCTTCGATAGTATTTTAAAAATGTATTCAATCTATAAAATCCATCTACCAGCAGGAAACCAATACTTGAAGAACAGAGACGATTATACAGGTAAGAGGAGTAGAGAAAGTCATCAGCTCTGTCTCCCTTATCACCTTAGGTTAAAGCAGACTCAGTCAAAGTAGCTGAGTCCCTCAAGCCTGGACAGAGAGAAAGGTCCAGAGATTTGCACAAAGTTCAGTTTCCCTCTCTCATTCAACTCAATTAAACACACAATTATTGACCACCGATGTGCAAGGAGCCACGCTTAGCACTGGATAGAGATACAGTGATGGGCTAGACACTATCTCCCTCACAAGGAGCTTGAAGTCCAGCAGGAAAGATACAAGCAGCATATAAATGAGTACAATCCAAGGAAGGGCGTGCTAAATGTCATCGGTGCCCCCAAGGGTGGCTGGAACACAGAGAAGAGAGAAATTACTTCTGTTTCGTAGAATTGGGGAAAGTTTCATTTTCAGACAGAGTATTTAAAACCAGGACTTGCAAAAGAAGTAGGTTTCAGGCCCATGCAAATGAGGAAAATGGATATGCCAAGAAGAAGGAACAACATAATCAAAGACATTGAAATAGAAAAACTGCATACATAATTTAGATGGAGGAATATATCCGAATTTCTTGCATTGTTAGGTAGTGATAGAAAAGGCTGGAAATACTCTATTCCATATCGTATAGAGCAAAGTTGTGACTTTTAGGGCTAAGTATTATATCTATTTTAAAGAAAAGGAAAACTGAGCCTTAGAAAGCTTTTAAAAAGAGTGCTCTAAGGGAATACATGTAGTGAGTGATAGATCTGAGACTTAAAGCTTCAGTGCTCATATTCTTTCCATCACATCCCAGTGTCCTTTCCCTGCCTGTCTTTCCCCAACATCTCAATGAACAAGCACAGACGTTCCTGGCCACTCCTTTCCTGCACCCCATGGTGGTCAGCTCCACATCCAAGTGAGAGTACCCCACCCCACCCATGCAGCAACCAGAAATCTGTACCCCAGTTTAAGTCATTCATAGACTAATGCTTTTACAAGTCTGCTTGGGTCATTTGGCCAATGGGATACCTCACTGGCCAAGGTCCAAATATGTGTCTCAAGATGATGAGGGAGGCAAGAAGCAACAGGACAGAAATATGCCTTAATCTTGTGGGCTTCCTCCAAGAAATTTAGTAATCAAAGCATATTTTACTAGAGAGGTATTATCATATCCGTTGTCAGTCTGCTTCGGAGGAAATTTTGAGCCCTCAAAGATCAAGTGATGAACATGCTATGTTTTGGAATATGAATTTTAGTAAAAGACAGTAAGAGAGATGCAACTTAAGTTTTCTCAGTAGAAAGAAGCTAATGGAAATACTTCAAACGTTATCTCAATTGCCAGGCACTGTGACAAGTAATACCTTCTTTGAAGGATAGTTTACACATACTGGTCACTATTATTACCTATTCAGAGTTTAGACCACAGACTGATTTTAATTATTAAGGAAGAATTCGACAAGAAACCAATGTTTGAAACACATAGGACATTACAGATCAAAGATACTCTGAGATTTGTCTGCTAGCAATTTGTTACATGGTATGTAATGAACACCAACATATACTGGTGTGCCTCTTGGGACTTATAGTTTTGGGTATATAATATTTTAGAGTAACAGATTACTGCAATGTTGTGTAACATTCTTTTACAAACCCAACTGGCAACCCCCTATACACTTACCCGTTGTAAATCATCTTTTCTGGCGTGTACAGTGGGCTGAGTCCAGTCCTTTGAGGTTAGAGTAAGTTGTGTTGATTACCTCTTTGGTCTATGGAACGGTATCTGTGCTCATTTCAAACTCCTGGTTTTTGACTCACCTCAGGTGACCTTTGCACTCTAGCAATCATAAGTGTGTTTACTAAATGTGTGATTCTGTGTCCTGTTTGTCATTTAGTTCATGTGTCGCAATTTTTATATTCCACCTATAACTCATACCTTATGATAAGTCTCTTTTTTCTGTCTGAATTATGTCGCTGAGAATGATCGTACTTAAGTACACCTGAGTGGCGGCAACTGACCTTATTTCATTGATTTCATGTCTGAATAATATTTCCTAAATGCCTTCCGCAAACTCCTCCTTCTCATTGATTCAACAAGTATTTAATGTAAATGTAGGAAGGTGGTACAGAGTGGAGGTCAGGAGTCAGGCTCTAGTACCACACAGACCAATTTCAAATCTAGCTGCATGACTTCGGGCAAAATACTTAACTTCTCTGTCCCTAAACTTCCTCATCTCTAAAATATGGTAATAATACCCGACTCACAGCACTGTTATAGGGATTAAAGGGGATAATACGGGTAATGCTTAGAACAATGCCTAATTCCATGGAAAGTGCTCAGGAAACATAGTTAGCAGTTATTTTTATTATTGCCTAGTATGTGTTAGTATATATTACCTACATGTGTTAGGTGCTCCTGCTACTGCTAGAACATTCATTTCCCATCAGGATGCATATACTTTGTGGCTTTATCAGATTTCACTTTGCCCAGACAAGCAGTGGCGTAGCAACTCTGGAATATTAAGCACCAAAATAAGAAACCTAGAATTTCACTCAATGTATCCATTAATCTCCTTAAATTCACAGTCCATAGATGTAAGGATTATCCTAAAGCAGGCTGGATACTTAACTCATTTCACATCCTACAATCTTCTGTAGAGCCCAGGAAAGTCAGAGGCTGGAGGAGAGGCATCAGCAAAATTTAAATTATTTCCTAAATCTTAAGCTTTAAGAGCTATTGTGTTCTTCTCTAGGGACTGTTTTACTCCCTACGTCACTTAGCTCCCCCCACCCCATTTTCAAATTCTCTTCATTTCCAAATCAGAATACTCACAATTACTGTTCTTTTTAAAAAGCACGGATATCAGTGCTTCAGCAAAAATAGCTGCCAATAGACTTTAAAAGATGTTATTCACTTTAATACACCATGACTAATTGGGGAAAACAGGAAACAAGCACATTAGGATTATATCTGCACGCCTGTGACCATTCACTGGCACTCTGGCAACACATTAAGCAGAATTTCACAGTATTGGGTAATAAGCAAAAAAATTCCTTTGCTTGGTGGCAATCTCTATGGACATAGTTTTAAGCAGGAGGGAGGGGAGCTTTTACTCACTCATTCTATAAATAATACCATCCGTCACTTCTGAATACATTGTTTTTATTAAAGAAGAAGTATTAGAATCAGGACAGAAGCACATGGGGCTGCCAGATCCATTTCCCACTATAATGTGCATTGTATTTTAAGAGTTTTCTTAGCAGAGGTGGCATCTGGGAATTATTGTGGGAAAAATTAAAATACTAGGAAGCAAAAGGGGTGCTGGGTAGTATGTTCAAACTGAATGATAGAGAAGTATTCTGCTTTCTGGGAAAGGTGAAAATTTTTCTTAATGAAAGGTCAAATAATATGAAACAAATCTTTATTCCACTACTCCAATATGCAAGTCCTATAGTGGAAGCTATGGAGGAAATCAAGGAAATACAGGAGATAGTTCTTTGCCTTCATGGATATTCTAATATAGTGGGAGAGAGAAAACATGAGTTTGAAAGTTAATTGACTTTGGGCAGTTAGTGTTGAGTTGTCCATGAATAGAGTTAACAAGTGGAGCCTTTGCACAGTGGATGCCGGGAAAGCATCTCACCTGTGAGTTGGTGTCCATGCCCATGTGCTCTCCACACATATGCTTTCCCTTCTGGGACCAAAGCTGATTTGACTCAGCAGAAGTTTGGCTTTCTTCTTAGAATGTGATGAAAGATTTCCACCCCAGAGACACTTACTTGGGGTTTTCTTTAGGGCCTGTGTATACCTTGCAAATGGTGGAAAGGAGCACATGAGGATTATGAAACAGGCTACAGTTTTCACCTCTAGTTTGCTTGATCTATAAAATACGAATGTCAGTTGTTTTATTTGAAAGATTCCAGAGGTAAAGAAGGCTATCTTTAAAACATCCCACACTCATGTATTTAATTTGGTTGTTCTGTGATAAATCCTATTGTGCTTACAATTCTATTGTGCCAGAAAAGTTGTGGCTGACGGAGCTGCAATGGTAAGAGCTGAGTCTTTGGATTCCTTGACATTGATTTCTAGATCTCAGGCTCTCAGTTCCCACATACAATTTTCACAGAGTTTCTAAATTTAAAATTGGGTAATAATTTTAAAAAATCTCTTTGCCATAAGTATGAATATATAATTGATCTAATTACCACCCTATTATACTTTCTAAGCATCCGTTTGCCAAACACCAAATAGCTTAAACCAGGCACTTTATAAACGTGAGGTACCCCTGTAAGCTGAACAGTGCACGTTCTCACAGAATATTTAGCCATTTTATACTAGCCCACCTGTCTCCTGAAAGTATCACCTCGAATGAGTACTGATACCAATTTGGGAAATAAAATCAGTGAATAATAACATCTCTGGATTAGCAATTCCTCCATTTATTAATCTAATGTAGTAGAATAGAAGATTCATCCCAGTTTTCCCTTTCTTCAGTTTCTTACACACCTCAATTTAGCAGCTCAGCATTTATGTCACTGAGAGGATATAGAACCCAAGAAATTGTTGATTCACACTAGACCTAAAGGAAGAAACTATTTGCTGTACGAACGTGGCAGATCTACCATACACCCTATCCAAGAGAAGCATTCCTCTGGCTCATGCTGGACACATAGCAATGAAAATTTAAAGCAAAATTAAGGGGGCACAGCCACACTTAAAAACAAGGTAAGTTTCTCTGCGGACTGAATTTTGAGCTGAAATGTACACCACTGGGTAGAGACTGGAGTGGCCTACTGGCCTCAGGACTAGATACAGACTACAGTGATCTGATATACACAGGCTCAGAGAGAACAGGAACTAAAAGCCCTTCACTTGCACAAGTCAATGGATGCAGGATCACTACATGAAAGAGCAGCTGGGACCCCCAACCCTGTTAGCAAGCAGAGGCTGAAAATGCTGTGACCGCCGCCCAGGACTATAATCACTGCTTGACGGGGCAAGAGGGACAAAGCAGAGCTGCCAGGCACCCAACCTAGTTCTAGATTTAAACTCTCAGACTTAGGAAGAGAATTCCTAGCAGTCATAAGAAGACCTACTTCTCAATGGTTGACCCCCAGGAGGACAGAAGGAGATAACTACACAAATTTGTGGCAAGGAGAGGTGATCTTAAGGAAATGAAAAAAAAAAAAAAAAAAAAAACCAAAATAACAACAAAAACCCAACAAAAAAAACCAAACCCAAACTTCCACCTAAGATAAACTTGCAAAGAAAAGGCATAATAAAGTACCCAAGTGAATGCAATCAGTGCCCCAAATATAATAACAACAACAAATATAGGTCAAGTTCTACAGAGGAGGTAGAATGTGAACCAGACTTACAGGTATAAGTTTTGGAACAGTAGAAGAGGAAAGAGCATTTTGGAAAAGAGAAACAACATATGCAAAATCATGGAAGTTGAACATGGAATGGTGCTTGGTTTCTGGGAAGCATTGGAGGGTTGATGAGAAAAGAGGGACTGTGGGAGAGGGAGACATGCTTTATAAATTAAGATAGAGCCAAGCCATGGTGATGCCTAAGTGCCAGGAAGAGGAGCTGAATTTGCTTTGTGAACAATGGGAACAAGATGACAATGTGATGAACAAAAAGTAACAGCATTACACAGGACGGAGAAGAGGGGGAATGTGGAGGTCATCAGACATTTGGGGAGGTGATGAGAGTGTTCAATTATGATGTGTGTGCCATAATGATACAAAAATGGAAAGAGATTTTTTTTAAATTTTTATTTTATATTGGAGTATAATTGATTAACAATGTTGTGTTAGTTTCAGGTGTACGCAAAGTGATTCAGTTATACATGTACATGTATCTATTCTTTTTCAAAATTTTTTCCCATTTAGGTTATTACAGAATATTGAGCAGAGTTCCCTGTGCTATACAACAGGTCCTTGTTGATTATCTATTTTAAGTACAGCAGTATGTATTATACATGTCAATCCCAAACTCCCAATCTATCCCTACCCCCGCTTCCCTCCTGGTAACCATAGGTTCATTTGGAAAGAGATGTTTTGTAGGTAGATTTTGTAAGTAACAGACTGGATTAGCCCCCAGGGATAAACAAGAGGGAAATTTTAAATATTTTAAGTCTGGGAGGCTACTGCGACGAAAGCAATGGTGAAAATTAGAAAAGGCATTCTCTCAGGAATAAAAAAAACAAACAAACCTAATTTAGTCACGTTATGATTTTACATTCTTATTTTATTTTTATTATCTATTTAAAATATTGTAAGCAGGATGATGGAGAAAACATAGGATGCCTAAGTCCCCCATCATCAAGATTTAACAAATATTTACATTTGTTAGATAATTTTTAAGAAACAAAGTGTTGCAAATACAACTACAGACCAACATCTCCATCACATTTCCCTCCCTCTTTCCCCAGAGGCAACCGCTGTCCTTAAGTGGGTGTTGTTATCTTTCAGTTGTAGAGGTTTTTATACTTCTCCTACAGTTGAATGTTCCTATAATATATAGTATTGTTTTGTGTGCCTTAAAGATCACATAAAATCATTCTGCATATTTCTTTGCAACTTAAATTTTTTTTCTATTATGCTTTGAACATGTATTCATGCTGATACAAGTAGTTTTGGTTTACTGATATATCATCGTCGAAGGAAAACAGATATACTGCAGGTCAGGTGAGAGGCTGGAAGCGTAGGTGTTGATTTGAAGCCTATAAAACTATAGGGAATAATTGAATGATGACTACAGTTTTCCAGGCTAGGGGGGAGGCATCCACTAGACTCAGTTCTTTGGTGCAAAGACACCATATTTCATTTATCTTTGAAAGCTCCATAGCATTAATCATGATGCAATACTCAGTAAATGTTTGTTGAATGAATAAAGGAATGGATGGATGAATAAACAACTTCTGTTTTTGCTACAGAACATAAAAATGCACAGCTTGGAACTGGCAACCACGTGCAAAATCTGAGTTAGAAGTGAATTTCGTTTGCCAACACAGTATTTTTTTAAACAGAAGCAACATTTTAAAATTGGGAGGTTTCCTATTAAAAAACCAGATTCCTGGCTTTTATCACAAAATCTAAATATCTGACAATACCAGGCTTGTACTTCTGCCTGGCAGCGATCTAGGTGAGGAGCTGCAGCCACCTTTAAACAGGCCATATGTTCCCAAGGTGACACCACCACTTCCTTCCCATTGCCACTGTGACACCAAGGCCAACTGTCAGTTAACATGGATTATTGCTTGAACTGTCGTTTGGAAATTTTTCATTGTATCCTAGCCTCCAAGAAAGGGAAAAATACAGATGGACTGAGAGGGCCCAGTGTTTCATGAAGATTAGAGAGAACATATTTCTTTGCAAACATAAAGACTGTGCCCTTAGGTGTTTAACATGCAAACAGTGTGTCCAGGTCAGTCTAGGTCATGCAGGATGGTACTTATTTATTTATTAAATAGATATGAAACGCCTGGCTCTTGTCAGCATTTCAGTTTGCAACCCAGTTCTCTCCTCTCAGATTCTTTTAGGAATGCAATATGTACAAAAGACACTTTCTCTTTAGCTTTTCAGTGTTTAGTCTCATGGGGTTTTCATCCCAATAGAAAATCCTAATAATCTGGAAATCTTCCTATTCTCTATTTTCTCTACTAGAATGACCCAGTAGCACCAGTCATGACTCTGGCAGCACATATAATATTTCTAAAAGTTGAAATTGTAGTTTGATTTTGATTTAAATAAGAAAATATGGGAGTTGTTCATTTCAACTCTAGTCTAGCATTGCCAGTTGTAGGGAATTAATCAAAAGGTTAGATTTGCCTCATCAAGTTGTCATTTTTAATGATGTGAGACAACTCTCTAATGACCATTTCTCCATCAAAGATGCATTACCAGCAAGGGTCCTGAGAGGAGAAACATGATGAACTGTCAGCATGTGGTGTGATCCCCCGGAGAAGTCCCTCTCAGACTTCAAGAGGACCCCACGCGAAGTGGAACATTTCTGTCTTTGGGGGTTGCTTTGGTGCCTAATCCTCATAGCTGGAGAGAAAACAGCATCAGGAAAGGTGGTGGGGACATGCAGGCTATGTCTTTAAGTGAGGTGCCCTTGTGGCTGAAAATCCAAGCTTTACTCCAACCTCTGCTCAAATGAAGTAAAGTCCTTTTAGGTCCTTCCCATCAATAGAAGATTATTTTCATTGAGCTAATGATCTCTGATTAGAAGATAATTTTTTCCAGGCTTAAAAATAGAGGACATCTGACTCTGGTTAGAGAAGCATATTCTAAAAGCTGCATCATCCCCACTCCTCTGTTTAGATGGGTTTGAGCTGGTTTATTTCCAGCTACAACAGGTTTCCTTTTCACTGCATGTAAAGATCCCCCAACCCCACATGTACCAAACTGCCATGACAATTAATAAAATCTTCTTAGATGGATAAGAGAAACACAATACACAAAGCATGATAGCCATACTGTCTTCCAGAAAACAGGAGGGACTTTATTTTATGTGATTTTAAAGTTCACTCTTAAATACTTGAAAAAGTTATTTGTTTGGGGGATTTAACTTAAATTTTGGTTCTTACAGAACCAAAGATATTTTAAATTTCATAAGTGAATAGTTTGCTGTCTTTTCTCACCCTCAGAAGGTAATTCCTTCCTCATAAACCCTTAGGAAGGCAAATTCTCAAGTTTAAAATGTACTTATTAGTGAAATTAATGGTACACAATGATTTCAATAGTTAACAAACAACATACACGATGAAGAATGTTTATTCGATTGACATGTTAATGCCAAAAAAACCCCAGAGAGGTAGAGACAAAAGGAATCAATAAGGTAAGTCAGAAAGAGCAAAACAAATATCGTATATTAATGCATATATGTGGAACCTAGAAAAATGGTACAGATGAACCGGTTTGCAGGGAAGAAATAGAGACACAGATGCAGAGAACAAACGTACGGACACCAAGGGGGGAAAGTGGAGGGGGTGGTGGTGATGTGCTGAATTGGGCGATTGGGAGTGACATGTATACACTGATGTGTATAAAACTGATGACTAATAAGAACCTGCTGTATAAATAAAAAAAGTTGTTAAATCACAGTTCATCCTAATTAAAAAAAAAGGAATCAATACAAACAACGGAAACAATGCACAGGATTATTGCTACTATTAATTAGCAAGTTACTTTGAGAACTTAATGCAGTCTATGTTGACCATGGATCTAGGTAAGGGCTCTCTTTGCAGCTAGGAACGGTCCTCAGAAACATGAAGAAATGCCTAGAAAGTAAAGTATGGTACTAAATAAGCTTGAAGCCTTGTATTCTTGTAATCTGTACCTTTTTAGAGATCTCAGGGGTGTGACTGCATATGGAGATAAGCAATCAACTTAAAATCCCTATTTAAAAAGTAGCTCCTCAACTCTTTGCTTTGCTTACTTTACTCAACTCTTACTCTGCTCTAACAATATTGTCCTCTCGGTGAGCCTCACACACCAAGCTCATTCCTACCTCAGGGCCTTTGCACCTGCTGTTCCCTCTGTGCAGAACATTTTTCCCTCAGATAATCACATGGCTCTCAGGTCTTGGCCCAGATATTATCTCATCAGAGGCCATCCCTGATGAGATGACATCCCCCATCTCACTTAGTGCCTTGCCCCTTACTCTCTACCCCTATGTCCTCCTTTAACTTCTGCATAACACTGAGAGTATGCATTTATTCATGTATTTGTTTATTGTTTGACTTTACCATTAAAAGTTAGCCTCCATAGTTTAAGAGCAACACTTGTTTTGCTCACGGTGGTGTGAATACCCACCACCCACAGCTTTATCTGACATTTGGGTGCTCAATAAATGTTTGTGAAGGAATGAATGAAGCTGTCACTGTACATTCCTTTTTGAAAACAACTTTATTTCCTTCAAAACAAAACTACACTTCCACATGCATGTAATATAGGGTCATACAATCCTTGAGGATGTGACTATTAATGTACTATTTTTATTTTATAGGTTACTGAAAAAGGACATGTCTCAGTATAGATTCTAATTTAACATAAACTAGATATATAAACTGAACTCAATCTAAGAGAACAATTCTTTTTCCTTTCAAATGGTTGTTCATTCTGACAGTTTATCTAGTATGTCCTCTAAAAATGGACATTTAAAAGATACATTTCTTGAAGGACCCAGTTGTACCATGTACTCACTAGAGGCTCAATAACTATTAACTCCTGGTGAACTGTTGCCATGTAATGTAAACTCTCTCCAATGGAAAATAAAAAGAAGTTCTACCTGGATTTTAGACCATAAAAATGGTATTTTACAGTACAAACTCCCCAAATATATCTCAAGTTAATACATAGGTTCTACACACAAAATAAACAAAGGATTGTTTTTCTATTAAAAGATTCTGTTTGCTGTACAAAGATAGCCATCAAAATTAATCAATGCTCATGCTTCTCTAGAGAGAAAAACTAAACTATCTATTGTTTTCCATGATTCTCATGTTGGTGCCTACACTGCATACAATTCAACAGCCTCAGCCCACCTCTTCTCTGGTGAACTGTTGGCCATCGTTGAGGATAAGGAATCAATAATGTGTCCTTATTAGAATTTTCTTCATATATCTTAAAACCTTAGTTATGCTGTTAAAAAAAATCTCCATAGAAAGCAAACTTACGGTTACCAAAGGGGAAAGCAAGGGGGAGGGATAAATTAGGAGTTTGGGATTAGCAGATACAAGCTACTATATATATAAAGAGATAAACAACAAGGATAACAAGGACCTACTGTATAGCACAGGGAATTATATTCAGTATCCTGTAATAAACCGTAATGGAAAAGAATATGAAAAAAGTATACACACACACACCTGAATCGCTTTGCTGTACACCAGAAACTAATATAAAATTGTATATCAACTATACTTCAATTAAAAACAAATAAAAAACCCTAATCTCTAGCACTCATACCCTAAAATAAAAGCTAAATAGTAAATAATGAAATCAATATCGTAACATACCACCCATTAAAATGATGTGCCTACATAGTCAAATGATTAGCAGCATCTTAATATTAGAATAGCTATCAAATTGTTTCTATGTCACAGAACAACATTTAATGCTATTTGAAGCAAGGAAGAAAAATGATTACACCCCTGAATTATCCTCTTATTGATATTTTAAGTCAAGGACCTATTCTTCAGCTAATGACTTAGTCTCAATAGACTATTATTAATCCAGGGTCTATTATTAAAACTACATATATTGTACAGTTATAACATTTCAAATGTTAATATTTCATGAGAACATAACACTACACCATATTTATATAAAATTTTACATAGCACTTTTTTTTTTTTTTTTTTTTTTTTTGTGGTACGCGGGCCTCTCACTGTTGTGGCCTCTCCCGTTGCGGGGCACAGGCTCCGGACGCGCAGGCTCAGCGGCCATGGCTCACGGGCCCAGCCGCTCCGCAGCATGTGGGATCCTCCCGGACCGGGGCACGAACCCGTATCCCCTGCATTGGCAGGCGGATTCTCAACCACTGCGCCACCAGGGAAGCCCTTACATAGCACTTTTACATACATTTCTCGTAAGTCATTTTCAGCCCACTATTTCATTTCACTAACACATTTCTGTTTTGGGGGGAGATGTGTGAACAGAAAATAAGTTACTAATTTAATATCAATTTCATTTCATTTATTTATATATTTATATTTATTGATTGCCTGATATCTTCTAGGCATTTTGCCTGGTGCTGGAGATACTGAGAGGAGTAAGATATGGGCTGTGCCCATTACAGTACTGACAGTTTAAGTACGGAAAAAAATAAATGTATTTTTGCACAGCATCAAATAAATTTGTGTGTGCATGTTTGTAAGTGTATATATGTGTATTCATGTATATCTGTTATAGGTATACAAATTATACATATATATTACATATATACAAATATAGATTACAGATTACACATACATATATCTTCTGATCTATGTAAGTCACTAGTTATACTCTGAAGACACATAAATACTGAAGTTGGAATGGATGCTATAATTTTTAGGAAAATACAAGTTAAAATCTGCAGATATATGGTGGCTTTCCTAGAAACGCAGAAATATGCTCAAGTGCCCAGCTGTGATGAAAGATCCAAGACCTTATAGAAATTAAAGAATATTTGGGGGAAAATGGCTTCTATAGAGTAATCTGAAAGCAGAATTATTTTTATGAGTAGGGATCAATCTATGTAGCTGATTTGAACTTCCTATGCTAAATATCAGCCCGCCAGAGAGTTCAAAGTTCTGCCCCTAGAGATGTGAGTCTTAAGGAGATTTTGCTCATCTAGAATTTCCAATGAAAAAGGTCAAGTGCTGGAGCGGTCAAACCACCAAAGTCCCTTGGAGTTAATCTCTCAAAGCAGAGACTACTTCTCTCCAAAACAAACAAACAAAAAACCTAGCTCTGAAAGCTAGGTCCTGTGAAAATAAAACCCTGGTTAGATTCTGGAAAAATAGGGGAGGTGGCAAAGAAACCAAAACAAACCATACCTACTACAATTTTTCAATATGACTTGGGGACAGACAGTCCAGTCTAGAAAATTCATCATAGTCTTCATTAAAATCTCAGGTGGACTTCATTTGAATATCAGACACCATATAACATACATTTTACACTCCGTATTATCTAGAATTTCACCAAAGTAATGAAAAAGATAATTGAAACATTTTCTTTTCCCCAAACTAATATTTTTGAGTCCTCATTTAGTTGTTTTTTAAAAATTAATTAATTAATTAATTTATATTTGGCTGTGTTGGGTCTTCGTTTCTGTGCGTGGGCTTTCTCTAGTTGCGGTGAGCGGGGGCCACTCTTCATCGCGGTGCGCGGGCCTCTCACTGTCGCGGCCTCTCTTGTTGCGGAGCACAGGCTCCAGACGCGTAGGCTCAGTAGTTGTGGCGCATGTGGCTAGTTGCTCCGCGGCATGTGGGATCTTCCCAGACCAGGGCTCGAACCCGTATCCCCTGCATTGGCAGGCGGATTCTTAACCCCTGCGCCCCTCATTTAGTTTTATTTTAAGCATCACTAAAAAGCACCCTCTCAAGGCTTTACAATGACCAGTGTCCTATATTACCAATCCACTTTTTTCCATCTCTGCCCTTAAGAGATTTTAAATAAAATGATTAATTCATCCTCAAATTAATCTTTAGCACTTAATATAACTATTTTAAGATTTCACCATATGTATCAGTTGAACAGTGAAATTTGGGGCATGTAAGGTTTAGATAAAGCAAAATCTTTTCTTTCCCATCAATAACACTGTAGCCTTTCCCACTCTGGGTTCAGTGAGAGAATTAAGCCCTAATATTCTAAGGTGTCCATACCCCTGCACATGTAGAATGACAGTAACTGTGTATCATCCTAGTAAGGATTAAGAAAATAACCACTCAAAATATTTTCTGTCTTCTGTGTTTCAAATGAGGAGCTAGGCTGAGAAGATCCAGATTCACTCCATTCAAAATGTCCTTCTGGAGAGGTTTCCCTTCTAACCACGACTGACCAATATCTACTCATCTTGATGGCCCCTTTGTTATTTGTCAGTTCACTGTCTGCTGCTTCCTCCCTCTCCCTCTTCTTTACCAGGTTCCCTGCCCATTTCCCCACTCTACCCTCCCACCAAAAGTCTATACAGTATGGAGGAAATCATGCATAAACTGTTTAACTTCAAAATATTTTCAGTGCAACATATTCTTTTGGGGGCAGGGGAAGGGTCCAGGTAAGTTTCTGTGAACAATTTTGGCTAACAAGAGTTGAGGGTCTTGTGCATTGTTATCTGAGTTATAATGTCCCCAGGAGAAAGAGTAGAAGCACATGTTTCTTTAGATGGTTGGGTGAATTATTTCATGATGCTTTTCCCACATTTTATAGTTTACAGGCCTGTCTCTTCCTAAAATCTGGTTAAAACAAACCAAAAAACAAATATACCCAAACCTCTTTTATTTATTTTTTATTGAGGGAACATTGGTTTATAACAACATATGTTTTATGTGCATAACATTATATTTCGATGTCTATATACACTACAGCATGCTTACTACCAAAAGTTAGTCTCCACTCATCACCATACAGTTGACCCCCCTTTACCCATTTCACCCTCCCCACTTCCCCTCTGATAACTATAGCTCTGTTCTCTGTATCTACATGTTTGTTTTGGTTTGGTTTGTTCATCCGTTTTTTTGTTTGTTTGTTTGATTTTATATTCCACGTAAGAGTGAAATAATATGGTATTTGTCTTTCTCCATCAGACTTACTTCACTTAGCATAATACATTTAAGGTCCATTTCTGTTGCTACAAATGGCAAGATTTTATTTTTTTATAACTGAGTAATATTCCATTGCGTATATATATTCCACATCTTTATCCATTCATCCACTGATGGCCACTTAGGTTGTTACCATATCTTGGCTATTGTAAATAATGCTGTGATGAACATAAGGATGCATATATCTTTTCGAATTAGTGTTTTCATGTTCTTTGGATAAGCACCCAGAAATGGGATACCTGGATCATATGGTAGTTCTATGCTTAATTTTTTTGAGGAACTGCCATACTGTTCTCCATAGTGGCTTCACCAATGAACATTCTCACCAAGAGTGTATGAAGGATCCCTTTTCTCCACATCCTCGCCAACGCCTGTTATTTCTTTCCCCAAAAACCTCTTTTAAAAATTTCTATCACTTGCCTAAATATTGAAAAAGATCTCAGAAAAATCTTTTTTCCTCCAAGAATTATAATAGTTCTGTCCCATGTGCCTGTGTCTTTTCTATCAGGCCACTTACTGTAATGACTTTCTTGGCACATAATTCCTTCCTGGTGGGCTCTCCTTTCAAAGTAGGAAACCATCTTATACTTTATTCAAAGTGCAAAACTAGGGCTTCCCTGGTGGAGCAGTGGTTGGGAATCTGCCTGCCAATGCAGGCGACACGGGTTCGAGCCCTGGTTCAGGAAGATCCCACATGCCTCGGAGCAACTAAGCCCGTGCGCCACAACTACTGAGCCTGTGCTCTAGAGCCCGCGAGCCACAACTACTGAAGACCGCGTGCCTAGAGCCCGTACTCCACAACAAGAGAAGCCACTGCAATGAGAAGCCCAAGCACTGCAACGAAGAGTAGGCCCTGCTTGCCACAACTAGAGAAAGCCCGCATGCAGCAACAAAGACCCAACACAGCCAAAAAAAAATAAATGGATAAATTTATATTTTTTTTAAAAAGTGCAAAACTATGACTCATTTTCTTCATACAAACAAAAATGTTAAGTCTGGGTCCCTCAATCTACTACCTTGCATTAAGAAGTCACTCTTCCATTGCTGAATACTATTCTCCCCTTGCTTTACCACACTGAGACGAGGTTAAGACTTTTTGTCATGTTCATTGATCTTTTTTGGCCTTTGATTCCATAAACAGAACTATCTATGAGTCAAGCTGTACACTCTTGGATTAAAGTCCAAGCTATTAATGCTTTTTCAAAGGGTATACCATAATATCACTGTCAGAATCAGCACGGATAAGAACGCTTGTCTGACAGATCAAATTCTAATTCTAAATGGTGTGGCATCTCCCTTCCTGTTAACCTTTATCAAGGTAACTTGATAACATTTGAGCTCCATTAGAATTATGCCCACAGATTCAACCACACTGAAAGCTGACCATATGCCATTGTTATCAGGATATACTGATTAATTCTGCTATAAAGAATTTAGCATAAGATATACTCATAATAAAATTTTTATATTTGGCAGACATTCTCTAATATATAAATGAAAAATTGAAACTCCACCCCAAAGTTTACTCATTCAGCTCTCTGGGTGTAGGGCATACTTTGTAGAGAACCCAGTTTGCCAGGTTCCTTAGGAAGTGGTTGCAGTGAAAACTAGACAGTGTCTGGGGGTCATCTGCCTGTTTCATTGGGTGGCCAGTTTGTAATGGTGCCTTTTTTTTTTTTTTTTTTTTTTTTTTTTTGTGGTACGCGTTGCAGAGCACAGGCTCGGGACGCGCAAGCTCAGCGGCCATGGCTCACGGGCCTAGCTGGTCCGCGGCATGTGGGATCTTCCCGGACCGGGGCACGAACCCACGTCCCCTGCATCGGCTGGCGGACTCTCAACCACTGCACCACCAAGGAAGCCCTGTAACAGTGCCTTTTAAATGTTATGAATCGAATTATTTCTTTTGTGCTTCATGGCACAGATCTTAGAGGTTTCCTAGAATTGAGTTGAAATGATTTGACAGATTCAAAATGCAGACAGCTCTGCACTTTGGAGGAATGGGGGGTGGGTGTGTGCATCATCTAGCTGCAGACAACCCTGTAGTTTATTTCCGTGTAAAAATAGAGGAGTATGTCTAGGAAAGACTCTGTCAGAGTCCTAAGTTTCTGTTAACAGGACACAAACTTTCTTTTCTATACTTTTGAACTCTGTATCCTATGGGTCTAATTGTATACATGATACCAGAGAATACTGGCACTTGAGGCAATTCTCAGAAAATTCATCTTCCAGTACTTGCCAAAAGTGTATCTGAAACAACTAGTTTTGAAAGCTCTTATCACTGGTGCTTGTATGCTTGCTACCTTCCAACCTGTACTAGGTAAACTAATGTTTCCCAAACTCTGGTAACTGCAGTATCAGTGTTACTTGAAGAAAGGTCCTATCATTAAATAAACTGGGGGAAAAACTGGGTTAAACGAAATTAATTAGCTTTATTTTCTATTGAACTTCTAAGGCTCTTTAATATGTTAGGATAGTTTTTTGTTTGTTGGTTTGTTTTTTTTGTGGTACGCGAGCCTCTCACTGTTGTGGCCTCTCCCGTTGCGGAGCACAGGCTCCGGACGCGCAGGCTCAGCGGCCATGGCTCACGGGCCTAGCTGGTCCGCGGCATGTGGGATCTTCGCGGACCGCGGCACGAACCCGTGTCCCCTACATCGGCAGGCGGACTCTCAACCACTGCACCACCAGGGAAGCCCCTAGGATAGTTTTGAGTCCATGAAAAGGAGATTACAGTTTGCTGCATTTTCGAATACGATTTAACCCTTTTTTATTTTGGCGGTACGCAGGCCTCTCACTGTTGTGGCCTCTCCCATTGCGGAGCACAGGCTCCGGACGCGCAGGCGCAGCGGCCATGGCTCACGGGCCCAGTCGCTCCGCGGCATGTGGGGTCTTCCCGGACCGGGGTACGAACCCGGTCCCCTGCATCGGCAGGCAGACTCTCAACCACTGCGCCACTAGGGGAGCCCTTGTCTTTCTCTTTTTAATGTTATGGTAGAGAAGAGTAAAAGATAAAAAGTAAAAATTTCCTTCCTCATTATTTCTCATTCTCACTCCCATTCCTCAATGGGAAACACTTTTAAAAAAATTGTTTCAGTTTCCAAACTTCTGAAACTACCAAAATAAATGTTACATTTCTTCATTTATCATTTTAAAACAGTGTTTGTCAACGTTGTCTGTGAAAGAGGGAAATCTGCACCGTCCACCCTCCCTCTCCCTCTCATATTGGTAGTTCTATTAGATATATTTATGAAGTATAAATAGTGTACTCTTCACCTTTGGGAGTTTTTAAATAAACTTTTTATTGTACACAGAAAGTGCATGAAGTAAAAGTGAACAGCTACATGAGTTTTCACAAAGTAAACACACCCCTGTAACCACAGCCCAGATGAAGATACAGACCTCTACCAGTGTCCAATCAATTTCCTTCCTGTCTCCACCATTATCTTGATTTCTAACCTCATAGTCTGATTTTGAGTGTTTTTAAACTTTTTAATAAATGAATAGTATACTTTTTCGTGTTTAGCCTCTTTCACTCAAAATTATGCTAGTGAGATTCATGCATTTTATTGCATGCAGCCGTAGTGTCTTCTTTTTAATTACATACAGCATGCCATTGAATACCATAATATATGTAGCCGTTCTATTGTTAAAGGATATCTGGGTTGTTTCTAGTCTTATACTAATACTAATGCAATAGCCATTCTTGTGCAAGTCTTGAATCATATATTTATGCATTTTTGTTGGGTATAAAACTAGGAGTGGACTTGCTGGGCTAGATAATATGTAGCAGTTACACTTCAGTAGACATTACCAAACAGTTTTCCAAAAGTGATTGTACTAAATTTTACTTCCCTGAGAAGGGCATGAAATGTTCAGTTGCCTCATATCCACATCAACATTTCACAGCGCCAGACTTTCTAACTGTGGTCTTTTTGTTTCCTTAACATGTTAACTTCACATAATACCTTAAGATATATTCCACATAAATTGAGGAAATTAGCAGCCCTATACTACCTTCCATTTCTCTCTTCTCCATAAACCTCCAAGTTTATTAGGTATGTAATTATCTTTATATTACAAAAGTTTATAGCATTTACAGTCTCTTGCCTAATTATAATTTAGTTTTGTGCTTTCTCTGTAGAGCTAGACTATACAAATTAAAAATCCAATAAATGACAATTATAAAATTACGATTATATAAATATAATTCATTGCAAAATAAAATAATGTGACAGAATCCCTAAAGCAGGGGATGCAGTTTTGTTTTGTTGTTTTTTGGTTAGAACATCAGCATAATTTTTTACGAGGATACAATTCAACCCACAGTAGGCTCCAATCAGCAAAATCATCAGTCACTGAAATTCAAAGAGCTAGGATTGCAGTACCCCAGAGGTAGAAGCAACTTTTCTACTGCAGCTCCTAGGAGAACCCCCCTGACACTATTGGGATGGGAAGTACATGCATATAATATACCAATTCCTACTATACATGAGATGTAGAAGCAGCCAAAATAAGTACATTGAGTTGGTCCAAACTTCTCTCACCTACTGTGACCCCTATGAACCCTAGCCTAACTGCGTTAGCTATATTCAGACACCTCCTCTCCCATGGAAGCAAGAAGGCTGGCATTTTGGGTGCCGGAACCAATAGAGTTATAAAAGTTTAAAACCCTCTCCATGCCGTAGTTCAGAATGTATATGGCCTTTGGTCCTCCTTGGGACCAGAGAGACCTGGGCCCCACCATGAATCCTACTTATCCTTAAAGCAGATGAAATTGGAATAGAAGGGGAGTGAGAGTACAGTGGGTGAAGAGGGACAACACAGCTTCACATTGGTAAGCATGGCACATTTGTTTCCAGTTTCAGCTGTCAATCACTCAGGGTTCAACTAAATGAATTTTTTTTTAATATATACAGCAGGTTCTTATTAGTCATCAGTTTTATACACATCAGTGTATACATGTCAATCCCAATCGCCCAGTTCATCACACCACCACCACCACCTCCCCACCGCTTTCCCCCCTTGGTGTCCATACGTTTCTTCTCTACATCTGTGTCTCAATTTCTGCCCTGCAAACTAGTTCATCTGTACCATTTTTCTAGGTTCCACATATATGCGTTAATATACGATATTTCTTTTTCTCTGACTTCTTCACTCTGTATGATGGTCTTTAGGTCCATCCACGTCTCTACAAATGACCCAATTTCGTTCCTTTTTATGGCTGAGTAATACTCCATTGTACATATGTACCACATCTTCTTTATCCATTCATCTGTCGATGGGCATTTAGGTTGTTCAATGATCTGGCTATTGTAAATAGTGCTGCAATGAACATTGGGGTGCATGTCTCTTTTTGAAATTATGGTTTTCTCTGGGTATATGCCCAGTAGTGGGATTTCTAGATCATATGATAATTCTATTTTTAGTTTTTTAAGGAACCTCCATAGTGTCCTCCATAGTGGCTGTATCAATTTACATTCCCAGCAACAGTGCAAGAGGGTTCCCTTTTCTCCACACCCTCTCCAGCATTTATTGTTTGTAGATTTTCTGATGATGCCCATTCTAACTGGTGTGAGGTGATACCTCATTGTAGTTTTGATTTGCATTTCTCTAATAATTAGTGATGTTGAGCAGCTTTTCATGTGCTTCTTGGCCATCTGTATGTCTTCTTTGGAGAAGTGTCTATATAGGTCTTCTTCCCATTTTTGGATTGGGTTGTTTGTTTTTTTGATATTGAGCTGCATGAGCTGTTTATATTTCTTGGAGATTAATCCTTTGTCCGTTGATTCATTTGCAAATATTTTCTCCCATTCTGAGGGTTGTCTTTTCATCTTGTTTATGGTTTCCTTTGCTGTGCAAAAGCTTTGAAGTTTCATTAGGTACCATTTGTTTATTTTTGTTTTTATTTCCATTACTCTAGAGGTGGATAAAAAAGATCTTGCTGTGATTTATGTCAAAGAGTGTTCTTCCTACGTTTTCCTCTAATAGTTTTATAGTGTCTGGTCTTACATTTAGGTCTCTAATCTATTCTCAGTTTATTTTTGTGTATGGTGTTTGGGAGTGTTCTAATTTCATTCATTTACATGTATCTGTCCAGTTTTCCCAGCACCACTTACTGAAGAGACTGTCTTTTCTCCATTGTATATCCTTGCCTCCTTTGTCATAGATTAGTTGACCATAGATGTATGAGTTTATATCTGGGCTTTCTATCTTCTTCCATTGATCTATGCTTCTGTTTTTGTGCCAGTACCATACTGTCTTGATGACTGTAGCTTTGTAGTATAGTCTGAAGTCAAGGAGTCTGATTCCTCCAGCTCTGTTTTATTCACTCAAGACTGCTTTGGATATTCGGGGTCTTTTGTGTTGCCATACAAATTTTAAGATTTTTTGTTCTAGCTCTGTAAAAAGTGCCATTGGTAATTTGATAGGGATTGCATTGAATCTGTAGATTGCTTTGGGTAGTATAGTCATTTTCACAGTATTGATTCTTCCAATCCAAGAACATGGTATATCTCTCCATCTGTTTGTATCATCTTTAATTTCTTTAGAGAGAGAGACAGAGATACATAGACACATTTTTTCTTTGCTTAAGTATCTCAGCAAGTTTTTTCTAAAAGTGCATGTTGGATATAAATAATCTGAATCATTGCATGCCTAAATATATCTTTATTTTATGCTCACCCTTGTTTGACAGTTTGACAGTTCTAGTTTTAAAAGCTCACCTCCTCAAAACGTTGAAAGCATTGAAAAAATCTTCTAGAATCTAGTGTTAATAAAAAGTCTGATACCAAGTTGACTCTCATTCCTTTATAGGAAGTCTATATTTATTTCTCTTGAGAAACTCTTAGGATCTTCTCTTTTCCATAATGTCTTAGAATTTTAAGAGAATTTGTCTAGGTCTTTCTTCAGTCATCTTGCTTAGGGCTCAATGGGCCTTTTCAATCTGAAAACTTTCTTTTGTTTCAGGAACTTATATCAATCAGATCCATTATAATTTCTTTTTCTCTCTGCTCTCCCAATGTCTTTTTAGGTTGCTGCTGTGTCATTCCAATTGATCTTCTATGTACCTACTTTTAAAAAATATCTTCCTTCTTTTTTTTTTTTCTTTTGTCTGTACTGTGCAGCATGTGGGATCTTAGTTCCCCAACCAGGATCGAACCCGTGCCCCCTGCAGTGGAAGTGTGAAGTTTTAACCACTGGACTACCAGGGAAGTCCCAGTAGTCATATTTTTATATTCTAACAATTCTGCATATTTTTGCCCCCTTATCATTATAGCTGGTCTTGTTTTATGTATGTAATATTATACCTTCTTGAATGTTTCTGAGGTTAATAATTAGATTGTTTAAAAGTGTATCTTTTGTTCTTGAATCACCTCTCCTTTCTTCAAGTTAGTTGTTAGCCCTCAAATGTCAGTCATTATCAGTTTATACTTATTAATAGAAAACTAAGTTGCTAATACAAGTAGCTAGTGCGAATTATATAGATATATTTCTTCAATCAACCTTTCCTTAGAATGACAGGATGTGAAAACTGGCAGGCTTTACCTGAAGGTCTCGGGCTAGGAACAGACAGTAAGGTAAACAGACATGTTATACCTGCCTATTCCTCACTAACTTCATGCCAAAATGAGGAGGGTTTTACTCTGAGGGTCATCATCACTCTACATATCCAGGAACATCTTAAAAGCCTGGTTTTCTAGTTTTAGGTTAGGGAACAATATATAATGGTAGGTGATTAAAGGGGAGTGGGGTTGACTTTCCTAGGTGTTTCATCCTTCAAAAAAAATCACATTATTTTCTACCCCCTTCTTCTTCCTGATCTCCCAAATCAACACAGATTTGGAGCTGATCTGTGCCTCCACTCCTAGGAAGCATGACTCCCCCCACTCCATTCCATTTTTCTTATATTTCTCTTGGACTGTAAAGTCTGCTTTGCTTTATCTACTTTCCATCTTTCAGAAATTTCTGAAAATCTCTGGTCTCTTGATATCCATCCATTACTTCCATTTTTAGAACTTCCCTTTTTGCTTTCATGTTGACGTTTGGGATGCAGCTGAGGGAAAGTTTTTGGTCAGTGTGATGTGAGCCCCTAATCCTTATACAGATTTTAACATTCGGGAGGCATACATCTAAAACAAATAAATATCGTCAACATAAAAATATCATTAGGAATGAATACTCTTTTTTTTTTTTTTTTTTTTTTTTTTTGTGGTACATGGGCCTCTCACTGTTGTGGCATCTCCCATTGCGGAGCACAGGCTCTGGACACACAGGCTCAGTGACCATGGCTCACGGGCCCAGACACTCTGCAGCATGTGGGATCTTCCCGGACCGGGCTACGAACCCGTGGTTCCCTGCAATGGCAGGCAGATTCTCAACCACTGTGCCACCAGGGAAGCCCAGGAATTAATACTCTTGGAAACTCTTTTTTTTTTTTTTCCCACCCTCCCTATCCCACCCCCCCCAGGCGGTCACAAAGCACAGAGGTGATCTCCCTGTTTGGAAACTCTTTTTATTCTGAGACTTTATAACTGAATTTTCACAGTTTATGAACCAAACTTATCAACAAAGCATTTAGAAAACAAAGGCAATAAATGAACTTCACTTTGATCTATATGAGGTCCCCTAGCTTTATAGAATGGGAAAAATTCAATCAGAAATTCTGTGGGGTCCTAAATATTCCCCAGATTGAATTCAGTTGGGAATTTGGTCATACAGAATTCAACAACAGTTTGTCCTTCAGCCTCTAGCCCCTAGGTGCTGTTCCTGGCCTCCTGCCAGAATCTTCCTCTAGACTGCCCAGAGCAAGCTTCTAGAGAAGGAGGGAAAGGAGGAGGATATTGAACACCCCTCTTGTTAGGAGGGAAACTGGGAAATCAGCAGGTGTTAGAGGATGCTGAAGCTCCTTGGAATAGTCCTGGTGTCTACCTCCTCACGTGATGTGAAAGCCTGAAAGAATATTTTCAAAAATCAAGAGCTCTGGGGGCTTCCCTGGTGGTTCAGTGGTTGAGAGTCCACCTGCCGATGCAGGGCATGTGGGTTCGTGCCCTGGTCCGGGAAGATCCCACATGCCGTGGAGTGGCTGGGCCCATGAGCCATGGCCGCTGAGCCTGCGCGTCTGGAGCCTGTGCTCCGCAACGGGAGAGGCCACAACAGTGAGAGGCCCGCGTACCGCAAAAAAAAAAAAAAAAAGTCAAGAGCTCTGGAGAAAAGGAAGGAGTTAACAAACATTCCAAGTCCAAAATGAACACGTGAGATTGGTTAATCCAGGAGACCTTTAGAAATTAACACTATCCCTTCAAGAGGGCATTTTCTTTGCAGTGAATACTGTGAATTTGCTGGGGATATAATGATAAGTAAAGCATGTATATTAATTTCAAGGAATTCATAGTCTGATGATTGTATACAGATAAATGGACAATCACAATTCCACTTGGAAAGCAAAAGGAAAGACATCTACACATGTTTTATGAATATGTAGAGCAGAGGTAACTATTCAGTGGTGTGTTGGTAAATGTTTAACAACTGGCTTTCTGGGGCTTATGGGGAAGCCTTGATTTATTGTGTGTGCCAATTTCCATGGTGTAAACACACCGTAGCCAATTTCAAGCTATTAATGTGATGTCACTGACTGTGGAATTGGGGAGAAACGTACAGTAGCACACCATTATATAGTATTTCCACCATACTGATACACTAGACCTTAAGAGTACGGAGATAAAATGTTGTAAAATAATAATTAGGCAATGATTGGGAAGTGATGAAGTTTGAGCATTTATTACCTTTGTTTTTAATATAATTTATTTAACCATAAGTTTATATAAAATGATGTTTAATAACAGATACGTTTAACAACTGGCTCACAAAACTCTTGAAAGTTTAACCATTGGCTCTTAAGCTAGTATAACCTGGCTTCAGCATGCAACTACCCCTATCTGGGGGCTGGGGTGACAGACTTCCTGAAGAACACAAATGAGGGTGAAATCCTTTACCATAAGTAGGTCTACATCAGAATTCATTAAACAATCACCTTCTGCTTAGTGGAGAGGGGAGGGGAGGAATTAGCTCCTGGGATAGCAAAGACAGGAAAACCACATGGAAATAAAACATTCCTTTCCATCCCTATCTGGACATTCCTTCTAGTTTATGCTAATGTGGACCACCAAGTGGGGGGAGGGGTGCACTTGATCAATGGTCCACTAAACAAAATGATCCAAAGGAAATCCTAAATGAGCAGTGGTGCTCATAACTCAGCATGGAGCTGGGGGACCAAGATTTGTTGAGGCTGTACTGGTATTCTGGGGAACGTGGGCGATTCCGGTCATCAAAATGTGTACGCGCAACTGTTACCACCCATATATCAGGCTTCTTTTCATTGCAAGTGACTGAAAAACTCCTGGCTGTAATTAGCTTAGGTGTTGGGGAAAATTATTGGCTAATGTAACGGAAGAAGTCTAGGGTAGAGATCAGAGCTCACTTAAGGTAGTTCTTGACCAGAGGCTCAGGTGATGATACTGGGACCTGGTGTCTCTTTCTTTTGGCTCCATTTCCATTTTCAGATGGTCTCTGCCTTCAAGGTCACAGGAAGTCGAATCTGCTCAATTTCTCCCTCCCAGCAGTTGAACAAAATCCCAGGCTTGTCTCTGGCGGAAACATGTCTGATTCCCAAGGACCAGTGTGATGTTCCCATGGGGCTTCCTAAATGGTTAGGTTGGTGGCTCCCAAATGCACCTACAAAGCAGAATCACCTGGGAAATTTTTAAAAATTCCCAAGCGTAGACCACATCCCCAGTCAATTAAATCACAGGCTCTGGGGTTGACACAGGTGATTTTTTAAGCTCCCAGGTGATGCCAATGCATAGGCAAGTTTAGAAACCCCTACATTAGGAGCTCATAAGAATATGAGTTTTTAGAATCTCCTACTAATTTATTAAGAAAGTTGAGTTAGGTTAACTTTCTTAGCGTCTACCTCAAAAGCTTTCTTCCTGTGCTGTACCACCTCCATGATGAAGGCATTCCTCTTGCTGGCCCAGGCTGGTCTCCATCTGCATCTTCCATCTGCATTTGGCTCTCACTCCCTCTCACCTTGCCTTGCCTTGCTCTGGAATCATGTCTCCTCTGATTTGCATCTTGAAGTTTCACCTCTCTGCAAGCTCTTTCCTCTAAACCTAAAAAAAATGCCCACATCTCTATCTCACAATACCCTTCCCTATTCCCTGTGGTCCCACCCTCCACCCCTAGAGGCTACTCCCAGGCCACAGCCTCACCTTCACTGTCCACCTTGGAAGAGTGGTGTGTACTCATGACCTTTAGGTGCACCTGAAAGCCCTTATAATCTGGTTGTGGACATCACTACTCTGCTGAAACTGTTCTCTCAAAGGTCAATGATGACCCACTTGAAAAGCTGAATGGCTGTTCATTTCTCACTCTCCTTCTCACTGAAGGCTGCTCTCTCTCTCCTGTACCAAATATTATCCTTGCTTCATTTTTTGGATATTATGGCATCCAAATGTTGCTTCCCTCACCGTTTTTCTTTCTGCCTTTGAGAACACATATGGGCTATGTATTCCAAACACTCTTCTGCCACCTTTGTTAGCTTTAAAAAGCCTTTGAGAATACATGTGAGGTACGTATCCTGAACATATTTCTCAGGAGGTGTGTGTCAGATTTTAAAGTGAAAATATACTGAGGCAACAATTCAGAACACAAAGGATTCTTTTCCTTTATAGGTTATTATGAAATATTGAGTATAGTTCCCTGTGTTACACAGTAGGTCCTTGTTGGTTATCTATTTTATATATAAAAGTGTGTATATGTTATTCCCAAACTCCTAATTTATCCCTCTCTCCCTTCCCTCTGGCAACCATAAGTTTATTTTCTATGTTTGTGGGCCTATTTCTGTTTTATATATAATTTCATTTGTATCATATGATCCTACAATCCCACTCCTGGGCATATATCTGGAGAAAACCATAATTCAAGAAGATATATACACCCCAATGTTCACTACAGCACTATTTACAATAGCCAAGACACGGAAGCAACCTAAATGTCCATCAGCAGATGAATGGATAAAGAAGATGTGGTATATTTATACAGTAGAATATTACTCAGCCGTAAAAAAGAATGAAATAATGCCATTCGCAGCAGCGTGGATGGACATAGAGATTATCACACCGAGCTAAGCCAGACAGAGAAAGACAGATATCATATGATATTGCTTATACGTGGAATCTAAAAAAAATGATACAAAGCAATTCTTTAAAGATACTCAATACCATCATTTATTTGAGTGAAAATGTGGAAACAAACTAGGGTGATATGTTAAGTATGGTAACCCACATAATGGAATTCTACAGAGTCGGTAACATCTTATGACAGCAGTGTGCTAACACACCTAAGTGGGTAGAATTTTAAGAAAATGTAGGGCAAAGATATGTGTTCACATATAGTATAACTTCAACTCTTATTAAAAACCACATAGAATAGGATAAATTGCAAATCACCTTGCCCCCCACACCAGGTTCCAGGTTTCCATTATAACACCGGCAGTGTATTTTTAGTGACATGATGTTAGATTTTACCTTTTCTCCTAATTCATCTTTGTTTGGAAAACTGGGTAGAAAATTTACTCAGTACAAATTTTAATTATTGTGCTTTTCTTCATATGTTCAGCTGTTTAATAATCTAGCTTGAATTATTAATAAGAATTAATAACAGTAATTCTTACTATTATAATAACAAATTAATACTTTTTCTCATTTTCTAATAACCTGAGAAGCTTTGTCTGAATTTAGGTGGTTACCACTGACTTGAGAAATATGAGACCATTTTGTTTCAATTGCTTTTTTTAATGGCAAGATCAAAGTTTCTCTTTGCATTTGAAAGGTGAAGTAACATCCTTCAAGAAGCTAAGTGTGCATGGCTTTTCTTTGAGATACATGTGGTATTGAAACTTTAAAGTAATTGCCAAACAAATTTTGCAACAATATATTTTCTTCTGTAGATGTAGAAGGCACAGATGATTAATTTTTAGGCGAACATATAATTCTCATGCATATGGGCAGAATAATGCCAAGAGACTGAATGAAAGAGAGAAAAAGGAGAAAGATCTAAGCACTGACTGCTCCCTTATATTCCTAGAAATTTTCAGAATACATACTTTGCCTTCTCTCGAATTACCAAAAATATGATTTCTGTCAGAATAAAGTAAATTGACTAAGATAGAAATTCAAATCAATTGCAGTAGAAAATTAGAATGAAACAATTTTCTTATAGCTAACATGAGCATAAAGCCATATAAAAGCTTTTGCATATGATTTTTAATTTATAGATGAGGAAACTGAGGTTTGATGGGGAGGTTCAGTTCTTTTTTTTGGCCACACAGGTAAAAACAGAAGAGCTGGGACAAGATCACACGTCATCTCACTTCTAAGTCAATTCTGTTGCCCCTATACCATGTAGAACACTGAGGGATTAGTGATGTATTACCTTGGTTGATTTCCCTTTAATATTCTGGGTGAGCAGGTATCAATATATGGTTCCCATCCCCTTTTCCTACTCTAGAAAAAGTGGGGCAAAAATGAAACATTGGGTCTCATTTTCTCAAAGTGAGAATGCCTATCCTGAATTGGAATTCCTTTTCTCAGTAACCAACCAGCATTTCCTCTCTGAACAGCCACAATCATATCAGAGAGTCTGGACTCCTGTTCATAGGAGGTTATATGAAGGATAGCCAGTTACTCCCTCAGAAGGATGCGTGGCTTCTGGAAGGAGGAAAAGCATTTCCAGCATGCAATTCCCACCCAAGAAGATGGGGGAGAAATAAACCTACATCTATGACAAGCCTAGCCAGTTTTACAAAAGAAAAGCTTCAGACCACTAGGAGTAATGTGGTCCAAGCCGCCGTTCCATGTAAACTCCCTCAGAGCAATGGATTAGGAGCACAGCAAGAAATCCATCACCATCCCCTCAGTTAGCAGCACTTGTGGGGGAACAGCAAGACGTGCCTGAGATCCAGTTGCAGAATTCTCCTATTCAGGTGGGGTCTCTCCATTTGTGAGAGAAATATGCTCGTGTCGTAGCAACAGATGACACTTCAACAAAATAAGACAATCTTATTTTCTGCAACAACTTTTAAGGGCATGGAATTTTTAAAAGTTTACAGGCTGGAATGATGAATGAGTAAACTAACTTCAAGGAGATGAAATTAAGAGGTGGAGGCAAAGGAGAAAGGATATGTTTTCAGGTGAGATGTGAAAAGGGATGGAAAGTTAATGAGGTTGAGAGATACAGTCAAGCTGTTCCAGATGGCAGGATCTGACAGAGGAGGCCAGCGTAGGTTAGCAGAAGAAATGGGGATGGGGAAATGTAAGTAATGAGGTCCAGCAGGGAGAGAGAACATTCTTAACCCAGATGATAATCAATTCTGAATCATATCACGGAGTGGATGAGGAGTCATCAGAGGAGAACGCCAGAGGAGCTGGGAGACCAGACACAGACAGATGGCAAAGTGCAGAGGGACCTGAGCAGAAAATTCGAAGCCATCAAAAGAGGAGCAATCACATTCAGAACAATGACATTGAACTCAATGGCTGATACAGAATTCCTTGGATTAAAAGAATATTGTAGGGCTTCCCTGGTGGCTCAGTGGTTGAGAGTCTGCCTGCCAATGCAGGGGACACGGGTTCGTGTCCCGGTCCCACATGCCGCGGAGCAGCTGGGCCTGTGAGCCATGGCCGCTGAGCCTGTGCATCCGGAGCCTGTGCTCCGCAGCGGGAGAGGCCACAGCAGTGAGAGGCCCGCGTACCGAAAAAAAAAAAAAAATTCAGAAGGGAAGACATAGGAAATATTTTCCTCTTCCATCAAGACCAAAAAAAAAAAAAAAAAAAAAAATTAAATGTATTGTTGAAATTGATGGAGATTACACATAGAAGATGAATTTCTGAATAGAAAATGTTTTAAACATTGGATGAGTGTCGAAGGGTTTAAAAAGACTCAGAGGTCACTTATATAGTCCTTTGAAAGGTTATCAGACACATCATGAGATTGTTCTTATTGAAGAGAATTAAGAATAAGATTGCTGGCTGCCTAAAATGGTTGAGTTTCTGTTCCATCAGGAGACAAGTCCTAGATTAATGTGTGAGCTTCCCTTTCAAGCACGATGATTCCATGACTGCGGGGGCGGGGGGATGTAAGGAGCAGAGACCAAGAGGAAGTGCCTTTTAATCCTGCCCAGTGCCAGTGGACAAAGTAAGGCCCAGGAATGCCCAGGCAGCAGGAGAGAAGAGAGGATACCCAGGTTGGGAGGAGTAATCAGGAAGGAGAAAGAAAGAGTGCACAACAGGGGGCAGTGGGGTGCCAGCCACAAGCTCAGATGCCCCACTGGGACTCGGGTCCACAGGGCTCCCTGGAGTAAGCTAATGGGAAAGGGACAGGGAACGTTCATTCTATTCTAGGCCATGTGTGTGTCTGGGAAGAGAGAGGAAGAGAAGACAAGTAGAAAATAAAATGAGAGACTTCCCTGGTGGTGCAGTGGTTAAGAATCCTCCTGCCAACGCAGGGGACATGGGTTGGAGCCCTGGTCCAAGAAGATCCCACATGCCACGGAGCAACTAAGCCCGAACGCCACAACTACTGCACCTGCGCTCTAGAGCCCACGAGCCACAACTACTGAGCCCGTATGCTGCAACTACTGAAGCCCGCATACCTAGAGCCCATGCTCTACAACAAGAGAAGCCACCGCAATGAGAAGCCCGTGCATTGTAACAGAGTAGCCCCCGCTCGCCTGCAACTAGAGAAAGCCTGTGTGAAGCAACTAAGACCCGATGCAGCCAAAAATAAATATTTTTTTTTTTAAAAAAGGAAAATAAAATGACACTTAGGCCAGCTATGATAAATGATTTTGAAATCTATACTAAAGTGAAGGCAGAGATTTCTGGACATGAGTCCTGAGCCAGTAAAGAGAAGATGGGGAGATAAAATGAATGGAGACCAAAAACAAGAGGTGACCAGAGCTGCATGCTCCCTGTGGAGTGTCAGTAAATATTAGTTGGCTGATGTTGACAGAGGAAAGCTTGTGAAAGAAAAATGCCATTACCAGTGGAGCATGGAAGTTCCGATCTCCCAACTAAAAACAGTGGCACCTAAGAAAGAAGTGGGGTCACACCAGTTATCACACAGAAAATGATTCTTTGCAGAGGAGACCAACCAATTTCAAGGAGAATAAAATGACACAAACATAATGTGAGAAAAAGAACAATGGCTGTAGAAGCTGTGAAAATATATTCCCTTCCCCAGGAACACATTCACTTCTCTTAAAGTACTGTAACCCCTGGCAAAGAAAGCAGGCTCTCAGAGGTAAGCAGTTGTGAAGGTAGGTGCCAAGAAGCCTAGCTTTACTTGCTCAAGAAAATTCCTTCGTTCGATGTGCCTGGAAAGCTGAGAAAATATTATTTTTGGATTTGGCTCCAACGCTAGGTAATCAGTAGACAGTCTTTACCTAGCGTAGAACAGAGGCAGAAGACAGCATCTCTTCTCTAGATTTCATTATTAGATGTAAAAGAATACTTTTGACAATTTTGGTCTCTTAGTGGCCCAAAGTTCCTATCTTAACTGTAGGACCAGGCCTTTTAAGAAAAGGTTATTTTCTTGTTCTTGATCTACCTTGGTAGGAGGTCCATAAGGCAAACAAATTGAAACAGTCACTTGAAGCCTTAATAAGAAAACAGACTCAATTCCCAAGTCTGAAAAGTACTAAAATATGTTCTGCCATAAACCTGCGGGTCAT
This sequence comes from Kogia breviceps, assembly GCF_026419965.1. Lineage (NCBI taxonomy): Eukaryota > Metazoa > Chordata > Mammalia > Artiodactyla > Physeteridae > Kogia > Kogia breviceps. Next base: position 54,203,946 of record NC_081321.1, read on the forward strand.
GCTTCTATGCTGGGTGATCAAAGGATTTGTCTGTAAAGTGTGTATTTTATAGATCTTTAAAAATCATTTCACAAATAAAGAACAATTTATTTACTGTTAAAAATATATTGATTTTTAAATGCTTGATACCCTTATAAAGTGTCCCAGCCCAGAATTTTAGTACAAAAATGGCAGTGCCTGGCACACATAGTAGATACTCAACAGATATATGAATGAAGAAACCTAAAACATAAGTAAACTACTAAGAATTTTTGTGTGTGTGTGTGTGTGTGTGTGTGTGTGTGTGTGTGTGTGTAGAAAATAGTTTACCTTTAATTGCATCCTTTTCTCTTTAAGAGAATCAAAAAGATATTATAATTGCCATATTGTTTTTTCTTGTGGGTGACATCAACCACAAATAGCAAAGTAGTCTCAGAAACACAAAGCAAATATTCCCTGCCCCTCCTAAGAGCTGGGCAAGGTTCTAGCCACAAGGAGTCCAATAAGGAACTTGAAGCATTTCCTAAAAACTCACAGAAAATTCAAAAGTCCTACCACTTTCAACTAGGCAAATCTAATTCCTTTTAATAGACAAGTTGCAGGGTACTAGGGTAAATATCTGGAGGAGGTGTATTAGGTGAAGCCTTCAATAGGTATAAAGAAATATGTGCCTTTGTGGGTTGAGAGTGAGGGTGTGGGAGCTGTGTGAGGAGGGGGACAAGGCAGGAAAGAATCTTCATCCAAGTGCGTATCTGCACATTACTCCCCACCCCCAAAAAAACCCCAAAGAAGGGTAATTTAAGACTGTAATTACATATAGTTCTTAGTTTCATTACTACAGCCTAAGAAAAATAGCACAACAGGTAGGGGTGGGGTGCTGGAACACAATGTATCCAGTTTGGAACAACAGGTAGCATTGGTGGGACTTGAACTTTGACAGGACGGTAAGGAGATGACAAGGTAGGTGGTGCATTACTCAGACACATTCCTGGCCAACATCTGAACATCCAGTCAAATGCACAGAGGAAGCGAATGATGGCAAATTGATTCCACATAGAGATTTTACTGCAGTCATCAATTGGCAGTCTTCAGCCAGATGCCAAAGAGAAAAGAGGCAGATATAAAGATTTTGGGGAAAAAAAGTGAAATAGCAATGACAAAGAAGGTATCAATACTTTCCTCATTTATCTAGACTTCTAAAACTATCTTAGTAAACATTTAAATCTCCTTTCACTGACGGACAGCAATGCTTCCGTAAGACACAGAAAACTGGACAAAGTTTAAAAATATTTGTAAAAACTAAAAATTGCTTAGGTTCACTTTCATCCCAGTGTGTAGGATTTGTAAAAGAACCTCTGATACACATGAATAGAAAATATCAGTTGTTTTATGATCATAATCTAAAAAGAGCATCAACTTCTTAACATCAAGATGAGTAAATGCTAAAATCAGCTAAGAACTTTTTAGAATAAGAGACCTTCTAAGTTTTAGCCCAAACCATCACATAAAAGATAGTCTGTTAATAGTGATACAGAAATGGTACATTTGTACCAAGGCAGAGGATAAAGTCAAAACAGAATTTACTACCCCATGCTAACAGCCTAATTTAAAATGGATAGTCTTTCCTATATTTTCCCCAAAGTACCTTTTCAAAGGACTTGCTCTGTTATCCAAACAGCTTGCCAATGCATTCGGTAAGTCTGGCTATAGTATTTATTCTCTTTCCTGTTATTGACTCAAGATCTTCTCCTCACTATTTGCTTTGTGCTCATTCTTCTGCCAAATAAAATATTAATTGCATTTTTAGCTGTACTGCTGGTGATAAAAGAACTCTGATATGTCAAGCTGAACTGATAGAAACAGTATCCATTAACATATTTATAGGTTCAGAGCTTCTAGAGCATAATTACATCCATTAATTACTTGACAGTACTCATGTTACAGGCTGAAAAAGAAAGGCATTTGCAGCCACACACTTTTACTCGGAGTGAAGTTTTTTTTAAATAATAAATTCTCTCTAAAGAAGATTCTATCTAAAGGAAATAAGGCAAAAGAGCTCACACATCTATCTGCACCTAAGGCAAGATTTTTAAAAGCAACATTCACTAACTTTGCCAAAGAATGCTCACAAAGTAAATGGGATGGCATAGAGAGAGTGATTTCAAAGAAAAGCATATTTAAAATATTACGGAGAGATTTAATTAATATTTTAGAGTTCTAGAAGAGACAATCGCAAGCCAGGAATTCTTGAAGGGAGGATACAAAGCAATGGTTTTATACTTTCAAATAAACTTCTTCAAACATCACATAAGACCAAAGCATTTCAAATTACCTACATTTCTGAACATGCAATTCTTAAAAAAAAAAAACAAAAAAAAAACTAAAGCTATCCTGGGAAAAAGCTCATGAGATGTCAGAAATTAACAGAATAAACAATGATTCTGTGCATTCGTCAGCTGTGCGAGTCCTGAAGCTGCCAGCTGCATTTAGCACGTGTGTCATGGAAAGGACAGTAACATACACATGAATTTTCTTGCCCAGTTAATCAGCATGCAAAATGACAGGTTCCCATGATAACTTCAGCACCGGACGCAAACGCATTTTCTTTTCAGCAATGAATGAAGTTGCTAAGAAAAACAGACACAGACACACACACACACACACACACACACACACACACACACACGCGGCGGGTTCATGATTTCAGCATGAATACAATCAGGATGTAAGGACAGCAAGCAAAGCCCAGTCTACCAGTCCACATCTCTCTATCTATCTACACCTATTTCAGAGTTCTTCGTTGCCTGACAATAAATTGTAAAGGCAGTCATATTTGAAAGTAAAAACCATTAAACTGTGTTTATAGGCTACTGCAACGGACTCGCGGAGTGAATAACAAGGAAATTATGGTACCTTTAGTAAGTCGCCTCAGAATTTGACAACGGCATTTAAAAGAGACAGCTATCATTCTTGCTCACTGCGCTCACTGCTTGCCGTGGCAAAGTGTACTCCGGGCTCTGCTCTAGTGGCTGCAGCAGCAGCATATGAATTCCTTGCGCACATACCAGGAGAAAGGTAGTCCCAGCGGGGAGTGACAAAGCTTAATTCCTCTTGGCTGATGCAGAGGTCCGCTACTTGTCATCTGGCAAACGTGTGTCATTCACAACTCCTAGCACCCCTGCCCGCCACAGCCTCCTCCCCCTGCACAATCACAATGGCTTAGAAAGTGAGGCTGTTTCGATAGCAACCAAGCACCAAATTGTAGAAAGCAGGGACAACGCTGGGAGAGGAGCCATTCCATAAATCTAACACTAAACACTGAGCAATACCTACAGTTTTAGGCAAAGGGCTATGTTTTACAGTCAGTTCAGCCCTCCACCCCCTTCCCTTTCCAGCTCAGCATCAGGTCAGTGTGCTTCTCATTTAACTGGAAATGCAAGTGAAATGCTTGCACTCTTCCTTTACGGGGAACCGTATGTATCATATATACTATGTTCTTTGAACAAAAAAGAAAGGCAAAGGAGGGAGGCAGTCTATCTCTGGGATGCAGTAGAGAATAGTATTTTTGCCCACAGAAGAGAGGCAGCCCTATGACAGTCAGAAAGACAGCACTATGTGGTACGTTACAAATCTATGAGGGTCAAGCCAGTCTAGATGGAGAGAGGAAATGCAAGAAGGGCTCAGGGAAAGGGTGCAGGCAAGGCGATCATCAGGCAGATGGAGTCCCAGCCCCTTTAATTACCCTTTTCCAAAACAGGACTTGGCTGGAGAGCAACACAGTCAAGACAGTTTCTAAAGATACCAGGAATAAAAGCAAACAAGGCCAAGTATTTCTATTTTTAAAGTACCTTATTATCCTATTTCCCAAACAACCCTCCCCCAAACCATTCTTCTCATGATGCAAATAAAAGAGTCTTGCGACATAGTAGATATTTGGGAGTATCTGCTTCATGGGAGTGAAGAGCAAATGAACAAACTCTTCACAATCCATTCACAAAATGACAAGAAGGCAGAGCAAGTTCTTCATCTGCCAGCACCAGCCTACTCACTATACAGTCAATACAAACTAACATTTGGTATGGCATTTTAATTCAAGAACCTCGCTGAACATTCCAAAAACCAAAGGAAAAAAGATCATAGTTGGCCAGGAACTCAGTGAATTAGTCAAAACAAAAAGATATATCAATGTCCAAACTATTTGATTAATATTTCTAGGACTATATAAATTATTCATACAGTCTTATTCTCTACTCTAAAGCTGTAAAAAAAAAAAAATCTTTCACGCTGGTTTCTAAAATAACTCCCAGTATTCCAAATTTAATGATAGAGCTTTTTCCTCTCCATTCATAATTGCCATAGTAAGTCAGTTTCAACCCACTGATATTGAAATGTATATGCTTCCTACTTGGACTCCAATAGAAAAATAATTTCTGTGGGAAAAACAGTTTAATATCGTAAGCATCTACTTTAAAGGTCTTTGAGAAGAATGAAATTCCCTTACCAAGGATGGTCTAGCTAGAGCTGTCAGCCACCACTAATCAATAGGAAAGTATATTAAATGGAATGTCCTGCAGAATCAAATTTTTATAACTGTTTCAATTAGCATAAATCTGTTTCTGAATTTTAACCCATCTCATTTTCATCTCTATTAGGTCATCCCCTAGTAATATTTTAGCCTCCTTGATTTTTTTTTTGCTTTAAATAAGATGTACCTTACTGGTAGAGAATTGGGTTATGAGTGAAAATGAGATAAATATTTATAGTTAGCTCTTTAAGAGAGCCTTCCCGGGCTTCCCTGGTGGCGCAGTTGAGAGTCTGCCTGCCGATGCAGGGGACACGGGTTCGTGCCCCGGTCCGGGAAGATCCCACATGCCGCGGAGCAGCTAGGCCCGTGAGCCACGGCCGCTGAGCCTGCGTGTCCGGAGCCTGTGCTCCGCAACGGGAGAGGCCACAACAGTGAGAGGCCCGCGTACCACACACACACAAAAAAAGAGCCTTCCCTAAATTTGTCGTTCTTTAAATCCAGGCACTCAGAATATGCAGCTGTCAAATGGCATTAGTAAAGTCTTGCCAGTGGAACATCACCACTCTAGCCCATTTTTTAAATGTCTATTCAAATAAAACTCAAAATCATACAGAAATCTCTTGCCCCCTGCTGTTATGCCTACTCAGATCTAATTTGCTTCTTCCTTAAGGCTAAAATAATCAAATATTTCCTCTTTTACTAGAACACTTTGTTTTTTTTTTTTAAGGCTCTGTCTGTTCCTAGATAGATCTTCAGAATTGCCAAAACATCCTGTTTTCTGGCAGGAGAAATAACCCATCCTAGAGCCCTTTTTAAAGGTTTCCGAGGGCTCAAATTACGGGATTTTTTTTTTCTCTCTTTGTATATCGTGGTTAATCCAGCTAATCCAGCTGAGCTCATGCTCAAAGCTCCAGGAATCTTACAGAACTGGAGCCATCCTGGAGTAACCCTTTTCCAGGAAATGAAGGAGTCTGCCATGTGTTCCCACCTTCTTCCACGTGTGGCCTCTCTAGTCCTCAGAGATTTCCCTGGGAGTCATTCCCAACTCAGCCTTCTTACTGTAAGCCCCTCCTTCTTTTGTCATCTAATCTGAGCCCAGCCTCAGATTCTGAATTGGAATGCTGGCAAAATGCCTTCCAGTAGCGTGAATTTTTTAATCTCAAAATTTACTGACATGCAGGACAAAGGTCCCAAGCAGCTAAAGGCAACTTGTGGAACTGGACCACAGTCTCCTACCATAGCCACCACTGGGGCAGAGGAACCTCCATTTCTCAGCCACCAGACTAATGCAAGCATGTGTCTTTGGAGCCATCAACCGCATTCTTTACGGTGGCTCAAACTTAACAATGTGCTCTTTGAGGTCAGCAGGTGAGGGCTATGGAGATAGAAAAGCAGGCAGAATTACACAAATACATATCTGATTAAGTTCCAAGGTGATCTGGAGAAGAGCTGGTTCATGAAGTTTACTCCTCTTTTTTTAAAAAAAACTCAATATATGAAAATACGGGCTTACTGGATTTAGTGTTGGTTATTCCGTTAAAACGATAATTATTTCAGGGTTTTAAAAAATATTAATTTTGCTAAGGTATAATACAAGTATACTGTGTGTATGTGTGTGTATTCTGTGTGTGTGTGTGTGCATATGTAAAAATTTTAAAACCAGATTACAAAGCACATCTATACACAGTGTCTCACTGGAGGGACTCTGTTTTGTGTTTTTGTTCCAGATAAGGAATCTGGTTCTCAGAGAGACCATTTTTTAACACAGTCATTCAGCTAGTAAGTGGTAAAGAAAAGGAAAGAATCCAAGGTTTCTCACCCTGGCTGAATATTCTTTCTACTCTTTGCTTTTTCATTGTGTCCCCTTTTCATTGATAGAAAACGTGATCCCTATTACAGGGGGAAAAATGTCCAATTAACAAAGAACCTTTACGTGTAGTTATATTTTATAATAGGAGGCAAATCTAGAGTCAATCACTTCTTCAACGTCCTCTTCTCCCCACCTGTGCCCATGCCCCTCTGAAGCACAGGTAATGTGCCCAGAACCAGTGACCAGGAGGAACCAGAAACCAGAGGCAGTTAAGACAGGCACCTCCAGGCTCCAGACCATTAATTATGTACCAAATGTTTCCCACAGGAGTCCATTCTGACTAGATAGCTTGTCCGCTCTGACTAGCTGGCATCTTTATCATGCTCGTTTTTAAATATTCTGAATATCACCGCCAATGACAGTATGATACTAATTCTAGGATGGGGGAGGGGAGTGAGGACAAAAAAAAAACCTTTCATACTGGCTCAAGGACTCCAGTATCTTAAAACCATTCCACAGCACCATCAGTAGTAGGTGGGAACGCACACACACACACACACACACACACACATTCCTACTCTAATTTTTCTCATCTCTTTGATTCTCCTCCATTGTATACATTCTTCTATATAATATCTCCACTCCCAAAATAAACACTGCTGTTTGCAGATTCTGATTCTTAGCAAGAAAGAGTCATCATGAACCATAAATTTCCTGCCATCTACCTACACCTGGGGAATTCATTTAAAAAATAAAAAACATAAAAATGTGGTTAACTCCGCAAACACCGCACTATTTTATATCATTATAAACAATTTGATTAAATTACTAAAATAATTTGTACCTTCTTCCTTGTTTCAACTGATTTTGTAGTTCTGTTACAAAACACACTTGATAGACCCCATTTGATTGTTTATTTAAATATTACCTCTTTTTCTTTGAATGCAGTTGATTCAAAATGCTAAACATGTTTAGGTCATTATTTAAACACCACAGGACATCCTGAATTGGCTAGTATTGAGTATACTGATGTTTTTCTCTCACAGTTAATAACTATAAGGCATTTCCTGAGTCTTGAGGGTATTTTAGAACACAGCAGTATTCATGGTGGTCTTAAAATGTGACCAGCTGGGCTTCCCTGGTGGCGCAGTGGTTGAAAATCCGCCTGCTGATGCAGGGGACACGGGTTCGTGTCCCGGTCCGGGAAGATCCCACGTGCCGCGGAGTGGCTGGGCCCGTGAGCCATGGCCGCTGAGCCTGCGCGTCCGGAGCCTGCGCTCCGCAATGGGAGAGGCCACAACAGTGAGAGGCCCGTATACCGGAAAAAAAAAAAAAAATGTGACCAGAACCCCCTTTTCGGTTTCTTATGGACTCTCACTGACTCATCATTAGCTTATTATAATCTGCTGCTTTTACGTTCCTTTTCGAAGATGTTAAAAGCAGCCATGAGCCTCAAACAGGTTAGAATCCTTGTGGCCACTGTCTACCACTTAATTTATGGAGTGTGTCAAAGTGAGGCGAAATATTAGGATTGGGCTGCAAACAGAACATGCCACTGCCCAACTGGAGCTGAGGGCAACTATGAGAAAGAGGAAGAACAAGACCTAATTTACTGACAGCAGTGTGAAGGGTGAGGGTGTAATTGCCCAAGACAGGATTTATTAGGCATTTTTAACAAATATTTTATGAGAAAACATTTTTGCAGAAGTAATGATGCCCTTTAGGAAGTGTCATTAGGACATACTCTTGCAAATCTGGGGTGATTAAAAAGCACTTAGTGGCTCTGAGCCTCTGGTGTGTTGTGATATAAAAGGGAGGGTATAACGCACACTCCGCGCTTCTGACGTCCAGGCCCTAATGCCCTTCACAATGCCAGGGGAGGAAGGCTGCTTCCACTTAACATGAGAAGTCCAGGAAAGCTCCCGCCAAGGTAAGGACCTTAGAAATTTGTCAGCTAAAAGCATCTGGTGGAAAAACATTAAAACATGGAATATGTAGAAAGTGAGAAATGCAGTACAAGAGGAAACCTGCCACAAATCATCCTCCTGAGCCCAGGTTAAATGCAACTATGTACTGGGGCATTAGGTAGAGAGAAGACGGTATAGTGGCCCAAAGCCCAGGCTTTAGAATCAAATTGCGTGGCTTTGAATCCTGCGTTTCCCACTAAGTGGCTGTGTGACCTTGAGCAAGTTTCTTACCCTTCCTGTTCTTCATTTGTAAAATGGTGAACATCATTTCTAGGCTTGTTTTTATGATTAACCATGTTATTTGTATAAAGTGGCTTGAACACAGAATAGCAAAAGGTTTTATTAGTCACTAGGTATTTGGTAGAGGATACAGTCTTACAATCTGGCAGTGGGTTACAGAGCCCAGATTCTCAAAATGGACATTGGGATTCACAACTAAAATGATCCCTTTTCCATGAAGTTTTGCATGATCGCAATGGCACAAAGCCATCTCTTTGGATGCACCATGTGCCTTCCTTTTCAGAGCATACCTCAGATTTATTTCTGGTACTTCTGACAAGGTGACTCATGAGGACCCTGTCCTTTTCCAAATATGAAGAAACACACAACACAGCTGGTTTTTCACTGAAGTCAGAGGCAGCAAGAGCAACAAAGAAAAAGGCAAAGTAAAAGTAATGCTAAAATGAAAAAGAATTCTGTCTTTGGCTTGCTCTGTGAATAAAGAAAGTAGCAAATACAAACTCATCCTAATAGATTGTGGTGTGACAAGCATAATTATCACCTGTCAAGGATGGAATTTCAAAGGTTTTAGCCATGTGTCACTAGATATAGAAACTTTTAGACAGATACATACTGTTACTTTAGAGATATATTATCTGTCTAAAAGTTTCTATATCTAGTGACACATGGCTAAAAAACTTTGAAATTCCATATTCAACAGGCCTTTGTACTATAACAATTAACCTCTAAACTGACCTTGTTGCTGTTTTAGCTGCTATTTTAATTTCTTCCTTTTATTGAAGTATAGCTGATATACAATTCTGAGTTTCAGGTGTACAGCAAAGTGATTCAGTTATATATATATCTTCAGATTATTTTCTATTATAGGTTATTATAAGATATTGAATATAGTTCCCTGTGTTATACAGTAAATCCTTTTTGCTTATTTATTTTGTGTACAGTAGTTTGTATGTTCATAGTAGCACTATTTACAGTAGCCAAGACATGGAAACAACCCAAGTGCCTTTCAACAGCTGATTGGTTTAAGAATATGTGGTATAGGACTTCCCTGGTGGCACAGTGGTTAAGAATCCGCCTGCCAATGCAGGGGACATGTGTTTGATCCCTGGTCCAGCAAGATCCCACATGCCATGGAGCAACTAAGCCCATGTGCCACAACTACTGAGCCCGCGTGCCACAACTACTGAAGCCTGTGCACCTAGAGCCCATGCTCCGCAACAAGAGAAGCCACCACAGTGAGAAACCCACGTGCTGCAACAAAGAGTAGCCCCCACTTGCCGCAAGTAGAGAAAGCCCACTCCCAGCAATGAAGACCCAACGCAGCCAAAAATAAATAAATAAATAAATAAAAATTTTTAAAAAGGAATATGTGGTGTATATATATACAATGGAATATTATTCAGCCATAAAAAAGAACGAAATTTTTGCAGCAACATGAATGAACCTAGACGATATCATACTAAGTCAGAGAAGGACAAATATTATATAATATCACTTATATGTGGAATCTAAAAAATTATACAAATGAATCCATATACAAAACAAGAACAGGCTCACAGACATAGAAAATAAACTTATGGTTACCAAAGGGGAAAGGGAAAGGATAAATTAGGAGTATGGAATTATTCTGACAGCTTTCATTTTCTGAATACAGGAGTAAAACTTTCCGTAGTGAGAATGTATACTTTGAAAACAAACTACAACAAAAGCCTCCGCAATTCTAAGACACTTGACTCATTCAAATAAAACTGAACTGAATATTTTAAGGCATACTATATACATATAAAAATCTAAATAATTTTAATAAAATGAGGGAAAAGTAAGTCTGGATGTAATTATCATATATGATATGATGAAATGGACAAATGTTTCACACCTTCAAGTAATGTGTATTGTGGGTCATTAAAACACATACAATTAATTGGGTGACCAAGGCCACCACCCACTAGAATATTTTAATCAAAAAACAGGGAAATTGGGCTTCCCTGGTGGCTCAGTGGTTGAGAGCCCGCCTGCCGATGCAGGGGACGCAGGTTCGTGCCCCGGTCCGGGAGGATCCCACATGCCGCGGAGTGGCTGGGCCCGTGAGCCGTGGCCGCTGAGCCTATGCTCCGTAACGTGAGATGCCCGCGTACCGCAAAAAGGAGAAAAAAAAAAAAAAAAAAAAACAGGGAAATTATGGCAGAAAGTATGAAAAAAACCCACAGGAAATAGGATGGCAGAACTGAGAGATGCCCTAAAGAGTCAGAAGTCTAAGGCTGAAGTTCTGGTGCAGTTACAGATTGGGCATTTCTGGGATAAAAGTTGCTGGGCACCTCCTTAATGCTGGCCACCATGATGTGCCCTGTGAGTGCAAAGGTGAAAAATACACAATCTCTTTGCTGCAAACGTACATTCGCCGGGATAAATTCCAACTTAGAATACACAGTCCAGAATTCCAACCAAAAGACTATGGAACCACTTTATACAAATTGCCATATAGCCTTATAACCTGCTCAGGCCTATGCAGCATCAAGGTCCCCCTTTAAAGAAGGTTAACACCTTGATTTTCTTTTGAGGACCCACTCTCAGACCATGTGATGCTACCTTCCAACTGCCCTTCCAGGGCTGACCACACAAACAGGTCCAGAAATAGGCAGTCAAACAAGCCAAGCTGATGAGATACAACCCCAGGATTTTTGCTAGAACTACAAAAAAGAAGATAACCCTCATTCCACCAAGAATGGTAAGGTTATATGCCCAGAGCTGCCATCTTATCACGAGTTCAGGAGAAGCTGTCTTTGAACCATGCCAAGACAGAGGAAAGAGACGGAGAGTGACAGGTTCCTGGAGTTGTTGTTGGAACATCTGGATCCATCCCCTCCTAAAACCATAAACCCTGGACTTTTTGGTTATATGTGTCAATAGTGTCTCCTTTTTGCTAAATCAGTTTGGCTTGGGTTACGGTCACTTGGGATCAAAAAGATCTTGACTAACTAAACATCTTTCTGAACTTCAGATTCTTGACCTGTAAAATAAGGAGGTTGTGTCCCTAAAATCTCTTACAGCTCTGCCATTCTATTACAATACTGCATTCACCTATCTTACAGTGTTGCTGTGGTGATCAAATGAGATAGTGAATAGGAAAGTATTTTGTCAAAGTGGTCTATAAAGAGCATGAGAGTTTCTGAAAATAATAATATTCAGATCTGTGTATGCGTATGTGTTTGTGTGTGTGTGTCTGTGTGTGTGTGCATGCGAACACGTTGTGTGTTGGAAAAAACATTAGGAGGCTCCAGAATCTACCCACCTGTAATACAGTTACATGAGTACAGACTCAGAAAACAAGGGGGAGAAAGATCTCCTCTCATAGGAAATCGACACTTTATCAAATTCAAAGGTTTATACGAACTATATCCTGTCTTCCTAAACTCATTACCACACCCCTCTCACTTTAAAAAAAAATGGTGCCCATTATTTTTCACTTTTTTTTTTCCTTATAAAAATAACGTTAAAGGGCTCCTTGGGGATGTTTTGCAAACACTCTCAATCACTGATCACTGACTCTGAGAAAAAAGTCAAGGTGTTTCTTTAAGAGGAAACAGCCCTCTCATAATTCCTAACGGGAAAAAAGGGACTCCATAAAGATGGAAGGAGTATAGAAATCAAGAAAAAGAGAAAAGAAGTCAGTATAGAGGGTCATTCTTTCTCTCATCAGGCATCCTAATATCCATTAGGACACGAATAAAAAATAATAGAATTAACATAAAATTAAAAAAAATAAAAAGATCCAATTCCGTGAGCCCCATGCAATCCAGCAAAAGCAGGGTCGGCTTTATGTTCTGGCTGCTCAGTTGGGTGAATAGCTACTAGAGGGCAGTAAAGGATCAGAAATGGGCCTGCAGGGCCTGCCTGGAACTGACCAGGTGACCAAACTGAGACCAGCAGCCTAGAGAAGACCTCAGCCCAGCTTCCCATCATAAGGCAGGGAGCATTAACTTGCAGGGGCCCCTCAAATTTCTCTATGGCTCATGACAAAGCCTGTGTTGACAGTAATGCAAGGACTTACCTGAGCATCCAGTGACAAGAGCATAGGTAGAGAGTCACAAAGAACCCAGGGGTGTAGGGAGAAGCCATGGGGGAGGCAAAGTCAAAGAAAGGTGGGGAGGAGGTTGGGGCACCTGGGTTCTGGCTTAGAATTCAGGGAACCCATTATGTCAACTGTTGTCATCTTTTCCATCATCATTGCCATTACTATTGGCAACGGCAGCAAGGCCAGCACTTACATGCAGCTCCTTGTGTGCTGGGCATGGTCCAGGCCTAGACTTACCTGTCCTCATTGAATCCTCACAAAAAGCCAATGCAGGGGGAACTATGATTACCTCATTTTGCAGTTGAGGGAGTTCCAAATAGTTCCTCTATTTGCCCACTATACTTGCGACAATGCTGGTGAATTTTGTCAAATTTCCTGGGTACTGAAAGCTTTGGAGGACAGAGGCCGTCTTTTCATTTTGAGGATCTCAAGGCCTAGGACTTGAAGAACAGTAGATTCTTGATACTTTTTTTCCTTGAATGAATGAATGAATGAATGAAGGGGGCATGAGAGGAAAGGACTGAGAGAACCAGAAAGTCCTATTTCAAAGTGTATAGCCAATATACATTGGGATGTAAGAGGCCAAGGACTAAGCACAAAACAGCTGCAGCTCTCAGACTTGTGTGCACAGAGAGCAGCTCTCTTGGAGCACCTCAGTCCAGGAAGTGGGGTCTTGAGAGCAGATTTCATTTTCCTCACTACTGCTGGACCTTTCTTTCTTTCTTAGGCCCTTTCCTGTACTAGAGAAGCTGAAACAACAGACATTTCAGGGAGCATCATATTAACCAAGAGCTGGGGACAGGCACTGCAAGTAGCTGGCATGAAGCACTCTGAATGGTCTGGGACTTTCAGATGTCAGGTCACCTGAAGGGTCGGGATGCTTCTGTAGCATCTGGGGGACCTTGGCTAAGATGGGTCTAGGAAGCAGGGTCAAGGCTAGGGCCCCTCTCCCCATTTCTCAGTCTTCTTTGTGCTCCCAAAGGCTTGCTATGTCTCTGCCTCTCCTCCAAGGAGACTTCTTGGGCATATAATCCCAGTCTCTTGGGAGTTTTCTTGGAAAGTTTTACAAACTTTCTAAACACCCTGTCTTCAGAATACACGGCAGAAGTACTTTAAGGGCTGAAAGATTCCAAATACACCCATCCACTCTGGCCAGAAAGAGCTCTTAAAATTATCCTAAGGGGGACACCGCTGGGAAACTGTGAGGGCACGGAAGTGGCTGAGTGTGGTGGCCAGAGGACCGGAAGATGAGGGCCAAAAAGAGCCTGCCGTGTGATGGACAGGGTCTTGGTTCTCCGGCCACGTGTCAGGCCTGTGCTTCTGAGGTGGGAGAGCTGAGTTCAGGGCATTGGTCCACCAGAGACTTCCCAGCTCCACATAATATCAAATAGCGAATGCTCTCCCAGAGATCTCCATCTCAATGCTAAGACCCAGCTCCACTCACCGAACAGCAAGCTCCAGTGCTGCACACCCTATGCTAAACAGCTAGCAAGACAGGAACACACACCACCCATTAGCAGAGAGGCTGCCTAAAATCATAATAAGGTCACAGACAACCCAAAACACACCACCAGACGCAGTCCTTCCCACTAGAAAGACAAGGTCCAGCCTCATCCACCAGAACACAGGCACTAGTCCCTTCCACCAGGAAGCCTACACAACCCACTGAACCAACCTTAGGCACTGGGGGCAGACACCAAAAACAACAGGAAGTACGAACCTACAGCCTGAGACACAGAGACCTCAAACACAGTAAGTTAAGCAAAATGAGAAGACAGAAACACAGAGCAGATGAAGGAGCAAGGTAAAAACCCACCAGACCAAACAAATGAAGAGGAAATATGCAGTCTACCTGTAAAAGAATTCAGAGTATTGATAGTAAAGATGATCCAAAATCTGGAAAATAGAATGGAGAAAATACAAGAAACGTTTAATAAGAACCTAGAAGAACTAAAGAGCAAACAAACAATGATGAATAACACAATAAATGAAATTTAAAATTCTCTAGAAGGAATGAATAGCAGAATAACTGAGGGAGAAGAACGGATAAGTGACCTGGAAGATAAAATAGTGGAAATAACTACTGCAGAGCAGAATAAAGAAAAAAGAATGAAAAGAATTGAGGACAGTCTGAGAGACTTCTGGGAAAACATTAAATACACCAACATTCGAATTATAGGGGTCCCAGAGGAAGAGGAGAAAAAAAAAAGTGACTGAGAAAATATTTGAAGAGATTATAGTTGAAAACTTCCCTAATATGGGAAAGGAAATAGTGAATAAAGTCCAGGAAGCACAGAGAGTTCCACACAGGATAAATCCAAGGAGAAATGCGCCAAGAAACATATTAACCAAACTATCAAAAATTAAATACAAAGAAAAAATATTAAAAGCAGCAAAGGAAAAACAACAAATAACATACAAGGGAATTCCCATAAGAGTAACAGCTGATCTTTCAGCAGAAACTCTGCAAGCCAGAAGGGAGTGGCAGGACATATTTAAACTGATGAAAGGGAAAACCACAACCAAGAGTACTCTACCCAGCAAGGATCTCATTCAGATTCGATGGAGAAATTAGAACCTTTACAGACAAGCAAAAGCTAAGAGAATTCAGCAACACCAAACCAGCTTTACAACAAATGCTAAAGAACTTTAGCAAAAGACCTACAATAACAAACCCAAACAACTAAGAAAATGGTAAAAGGAACATACATATCGATAATTACCTTAAATGTAGATGGATTAAATGCTCCAACCAAAAGACACAGACTGGCTGAATGGATACAAAAACAAGACCTGTATATATGCTGTCTACAAGAGACCCACTTCAGACGTAGGGACACATACAGACTGAAACTGAGGGGATGGAAAAAGATATTCTATGCTAATGGAAATCAAATAAAGCTGGAGCGGCAATTCTCATATCAGACAAAATAGATTTTAAAATAAGACTATTACAAGAGACAAAAAAGGCACTACATAATGATCAAGGAATCAATCCAAGAAGAAGATATTAAAAATTGTAAATATTTATGCACCCAACATAGGAGCACCTCAATACATAAGGTAAATGCTAACAGCCATAGCATGGGAAATCGACAGTAACACAATCATAGTACGGGACTTTGACACCCCACTTTCACCAATGGACCGATCATCTAAAATGAAAATAAGTAAGGAAACATAAGCTTTAAATGATACATTAATTAAGATGGACTTAACTGACATTTATAGGACATTCCATCCAAAAACAACAGAATACACTTTCTTCTCAAGTGCTCATGGAACATTATCCAGGATATATCATATCCTGGGTCACAAATCAAGCCTTGGTAAGTTTAAGAAAATTGAAATCGTATCAAGTATCTTTTCTGACCACATTATAAGACTAGATATCAATAACAGGAAAAAATCTGTAAAAAATACAAACAAATGGAGGCTTAACAATACACTACTAAGTAACCAAGAGATCACTGAAGAAATCAAAGAGGAAATCCAAAAAAGCCTAGAAACAAATGACAATGAAAACACGATGACCCAAAACCTATGTAATGCAGCAAAAGCTGTTCTAAGAGGGAAGTTTATAGCAATAAAATCCTACCTCAAGAAACAAGAAACGTCTCAAATAAACAACCTAACCTTACACCTACAGCAATTAGAGAAATAAGAACAAAGAAAACACCAAAGTTAGCAGAAGGAAAGAAATCATAAAGATCAGAGCAGAAATAAATGAAAATGAAATGAAGGAAACATTAGCAAAGATCAATAAAACTAAAAGCTGGCTCTTTGAGAAGATAAACAAAAATGATAAAACCATTAGACAGACTCATCAAGAAAAAAAGGGAGAAGACTCAAATCAATAGAATTAGAAACGAAAAAGGAGAAGTAACAACTGACACTGCAGAAATAGAAAGGATCATGAGAGATTAATACAAACAACTCTATGCCAATAAAATGGACAACCTGGAAGACATGAACAAAATCTTAGAAAAGCACAACCTTCCAAGACTGAACCAGGAAGAAATAGAAAATGTAAACAGACCAATCACAAGCACTGAAATTGAGACTGTAATTAAAAATCTTCCAACAAACAAAAGCCCAGGACCAGATGGCTTCACAGGCTAATTCTATCCAACATTTAGTGAAGAGTTAACACTTATGCTTCTCAAACTGTTCCAAAATATACCAGAGGGAGGAACACTCCCAAACTCATTCTACGAGGCCACCATTATCCTGATACCAAAACCAGACAAAGATGTCACAAAGAAAGAAAACTACAGGCCAATATCACTGATGAACATAGATGCAAAAATCCTCAACAAAATACTAGTAAACAGAATCTGACAGGACATTAAAAGGATCATACACCATGATCAAGTGGGGTTTATCCCAGGAATGCAAGTATTCTTCAATATATGCAAATCAATCAATGTGATACACCATATTAACAAATTGAAGGATAAAAACCATGTTCATCTCAATAGATGCAGAAAAAGCTTTTGACAAAATTCAACACCCATTTATGATAAAAACCCTCCAGAAAGTAGGCATAGAGGGAACTTACCTCCACATAATAAGGGCCACATATGACAAACCCAAGCCAACATCGTCCTCAATGGTGAAAAACGGAAACCATTTCCTCTAAGATCAGGAACAAGACAAGGTTGTTGACTCCCCTCACTATTATTCAACATAGTTTTGGAAGTTTTAGCCACAGCATCAGAAAAGAAAAAGAAATTAAAGGAATCCTAATTGGAAAAGAAAAAGTAAAACTGTCACTGTTTGCAGATGACATGATACTACACATAGAGAATCCTAAAGAAGCTACCAGGAAACTACTAGAGCTAATCAATGAATTTGGTAAAGTAGTAGGATACAAAATTAATGCACAGAAATCTCCTGCATTCCTATACACTAATGATGAAAAATCTGAAAGAGAAATTAAGGAAACACTCCCATGTACCATTGCCCCAAAAAGAATAAAACACCGAAGCATAAACCTACCTAAGGAGACAAAAGACCTGTATGTAGAAAACCATATGACACTGATGAAAGAAATTAAAGATGATACAAACAGGTGGAGAGTTATACCATGTTCTTGGATTGGAAGAATCAACATTATGGAAATGACTATACTACCCAAAGCAATCTACAGATTCAGTGAAATCCCTATCAAACTACCAATGGCATTTTTCACAGAACTAGAACAAAAAATTGCACAATTTGTATGGAAACACAAAAGACCCCAAATAGTCAAAGGAATCTTGAGAAAGAAAAACGAGCTGGAGGACTCAGGCTCCCTGACTTCAGACTATACTACAAAGCTACAGTAATCAAGACGGTATGGTAGTGGCACAAAAACAGAAATATAGATCAATGGAACAGGATAGAAAGAGTAGAGAAACCCACGCACATATGGTCACCTTATCTTTGATAAATGAGGCAAGAATATACAATGGAGAAAAGACAGCCTCTTCAATAAGTCATGCTGGGAAAACTGGACAGCTACATGTAAAAGAATGAAATTAGAACACTCCTTCCCTAACACCATACACAAAAATAAACTCAAAATGGATTAAAAACCTAAATGTAAGGCCAGACACTATAAAACTCTTAGAGGAAAACATAGGCAGAACACTCTATGACATATATCACAGAAATATCCTTTTTGACACACCTCCTAGAGAAATGGAAATAAAAACAAAAATAAACAAATGGGACCTAATGAAACTTAAAAGCTTTTGCACAGCAAAGGAAACCATAAACAAGGTGAAAAGACAACCCTCAGAATGGGAGAAAATAGTTGCAAATGAAGCAACTGACAAAGGATTAATCTCCAAAATTTATAAGCAGCTCATGCAGCTCAATATTAAAAAACGAAACAACCCAATCCAAAAATGGGCAGAAGACCTAAATAGACATTTCTCCAAAGAAGATATACAGATTGCCAACACATGAAAGAATGCTCAACGTCACTAACCATTAGAGAAACGCAAATCAAAACTACAAGGAGGAATCAGCTCACACCGGTCAGAATGGCCATCATCAAAGAATCTACAAACAATAAATGCTGGAGAGGGTGTGGAGAAAAGGGAATCCTTTTGCACTGTTGGTGGGAATGTAAATTGATACAGCCACTATGGAGAACAGTATGGAGGTTCCTTAAAAAACTAAAAATAGAACTACTATATGATCCAGCAATCACACTACTGGGCATATACCCTGAGAAAACCATAATTCAATAAGAGTCATGTGCCACAGTGTTCACTGCAGCTCTATTTTCAATAGCCTGGACATGGAAGCAACCTGAGTGTCCATGGACAGATGAATGGATAAAGATGTGGCACATATATACAATGGAATATTACTCAGCCATAAAAAGAAATGAAATTGAGTTATTTGTAGTGAGGTGGATGGACCTAGAGTCTGTCATACAGAGTGAAGTAGTCAGCAAGAGAAAAACAAATACCACATGCTAACATATATATACGGAGTCTTAAAAAAGAAAATGGTTCTGAAGAACCTAGGGGCAGGCCAGGAGTAAAGATGCAGACATAGAGAATGGACTTGAGGACACGGGGAGGCGGAAGGGTAAGCTGGGACAAAGTGAGAGAGTGCCATGGACACATATACACTACCAAATGTAAAATAGATAGCTAGTGGGAAGCAGCTGCACAGCACAGGGAGATCAGCTCAGTGCTTTGTGTCCACCTAGAGGGGTGGGATAGGGAGCGTGGGAGGGAGATTCAAGAGGGAGGAGATATGGGGATATATGTATATGTACAGCTGATTCACTTTGTTAGAAAGCAGAAACTACTAACACACCATTGTAAGGCAATTATACTTCAATAAAGATGTTAAAAAATTGGTAAAATAGCAACAGAACCCCCTCTCCCAAAATTATCCTAAGGGACAATGGGAAATCAGCTTCACATATGAGGTACACGGGAGGGATTCTAAGATGCTGCTCCCAAATCCTCACTGCCCTAAGCCTTCTGAACATGTATTATCTACTGATTTTTAAGGCAGTGCTATTCAATATAAATTTAATGCAAGCTACAAATGCAAGACCATATATATTTTCTTTCGTTCCAGTAGCCACATTAAGAAAGTGAAAAAGAAACAGATGAAATAAATTAAGAAAAAATTAATTAATAACGTATTTTATTTAACCCAATGTATCCAAATACTGTTTATCATGTAATCAATATAAAATATTACCCATGAGAATTTTACATTTTTTCCACATACGTAGTGAAATCTGCTGTGTATTCACACTTACAACACATCTCAATTTGGAGAAGTTCTATTTCAAGTGCTCACTAGCCATGTGTGGCTACCATATTGCCTATCACATGTCCAATGCACTCTATATTATAACAACTATGAAAAGAACTTCCACTAGGTTGCAACGTTTTGTTGTGTGACAAATTCTTCTTCTGATCCTCCCCTACATTTCTTATCCTGTTAAATGACACATCATCCCCAGTCCAAACACCTGGGTGCCATCCTGGACTTCTTCAGTCCCATATCCAACTGCTCACCAAGTGCCCCACATGCTAAACTGCCTTTTTACAACCACATCATGTCTTGCCCTAACTTTTGTACTAGTCTTAGTGTTCCCTTTGCATTAATCTTCTGTATTCTCATCTCATACTCCTTTGATCCATCTTTCTGACTTTTGTTTTTTAAAAAAGGGTTGATTATCCCTCTCCCAGTTCTTTCAACCCCTGTAGCATTGCCATCAGGATCTTCATGAAGTGACCCGCAGCCTGCTTCTCCAGCCCTGTCTCACCACTCCTGCTGGTAAAGCTCCAGCCATCCAGAATGACAAGGAGCACCAGAACACCCCAGTCTACCCTGAAATCCATACCTTTTCTCCCTGTACCACTCTTGCCTGCAATGCTGTGGACTGTTATTAGTTTAACTGTTAATCTCTTCTACTGGGCTGGGAACTCTTTAAGGAAGAGATGGGTCTTCTTTGTCTTTGACTCTGTACATGTAACTGGAACACTAAAGGCATGGACGAATGTATGAATGAATACTAAAATTCAAGAAACTTTAGTTTGAGATATGACTTCATCATTTTCTAGCTGGATAACCTCAGAGAAATCACTTAACCTCTCCAAACCTCAGATTCCTCACCTATAAAATTTGAATTGTAAGACTTGCCCTACCAATTGCACATGCTTGTAAAATAGCTATATAAATCATCACACATAAATCTATATGAAATTTGTAAAAATATGTATAATATATAATTTATATATACTTATGTATAAAACATGAGTGTGTATATATATATATATATATATATCCATCTCCAGGCAAATCTCTCAAGCCATTCCCCTTCTCCCTCTTGTTCCAAAAAAAGGCTGAGATTTGTCAAAAAAAAGTTAATCAACACCAGTTATAAGAAGCATTAATCATCTGGAACACTTAACTGTTACAGACAATTTTCTTCGGGTCTAGACAGTTCCCAACATAATTCTCAGCTGTAAACTGTGAATTATGTCAATAAGAATTTTTCAGATACAGAATGTAGTCCACGTGAAAAATATTAATTGAAGCAGGAGATGGGGATAGCTTTAAATACATGCCAAAAACTGAAGATGTTTAGTATTGAGCCTTTGTAAAATCATTCATTCAATGACACACATTGTCTTGTGATAAGCATGTTCTAGATACCATTCAAGATATAAATGAGACAGAAGACAGGGGTATCTGCCTTGAAGAGCTTAAGCTCATGATCCAAATAAATGAATCATGAAATAGTTCTCAGCAGTATATGTGCTGTACTTATCCAAAGTGAAGAAAATATGATTGGGGTTCCAAGTTGTTTAGGCAGGCTTCATGGAAGAAGCAAGCTTTGGAAGAGAGCATGCAGTTTGGATTTGTGGTAAGAAAAAAAATAAATCACTACATGCTGCACGAAAAATGCAATATACACAAAAATTAATTCAAAATGGATGAAAGACTTGAATGTAATGCCTGAAACCATAAAATTCCTAGAAGAAAACATAGGCAGTAACCTGACTGACATCGGTTTTAGTGATCTTTTGTGATCTGAATCCCAGACAAGGGAAACAAAAGCAAAAATAAACAGATGTGACCACATCAGACTAAAAAGCTTCTATGCAGCAAAGGAAACCATTTTTCAAAATGAAAAGACAACCTACTGAATGGGAGAAGATATTTGCAAATGATATATCCCAAAAGGGGTTAATTCCCAAAATATATAAAGAACTCATACAACTCAACAACAACAAAAACCCAATTAAAACATGAGCAGAGGATCTGAACAGACATTTTTCCAAAGAAGATATACAGATAGTCAAAAGGCACATGAAAGGATGTTCATCATCACAATTATCAGGGAAATTCAAATCAAAACCACAATGATATATCACCTTACACCTGTTAAAATGGCTATTATTGAAAAGACAAGGAATAAATGTTGGAGAGGATCTGGAGGAAAGATCTGTGCACTGTTGGTGGGAACATGGTGGAACATGGTGGAACATGTCCACTGTTGGTGGGAACATAAATTGGTGCTGCCACCATGGAAAAGCATATGGTGATCCCTCAAAAAATTAAGAAGAGAATTACCATATGGCCCAGCTGTTCCACCTCTGAGTATTTATCTAAAAACATGAAAACACTAATTTGAAAAATTATGCACCCTGTACACCCCTATGCTCATTGCAGCATTATTTACAATAGCCAAGATATGAAAACAACCTTAGTGCCCATGGATGGGTGAACGAATAAAGAGGATATGGTATATATACAAAACAGAATACTACTCAGCCATAAAAAAGAATGAAATCCTGTCATTTGCAACAACATGGATGGGCCCTGAAGGTACTATGCTAAATGAAATAAGTCAGATGAAGAAGAACAAATACCATAGGATTTCACTCATATGAAGAATCAAAAAAAAACAAAACAAAACAATAACCAATGAACACACAAAATAAAACAAACCCATAGATACAGAGATCAGATTAGTGGCTACCAGAGGGAAAGGGGCAGAGGCTGTGCAAAAAGGGTGAAGGGAGTCAACTGTATGGTGAGGGATCACCAGGACACTAGGCTTGTGCTGGTGATCACTTTGGAGTGTATACAGATTTCAAATTAGAATTCTGTACACCTGAAACTTCTATAATTAAAAAAATGCAAGATGGTGGAGCCAATGTATACAGATTTAACTTACATGATTTCAGCAACTTTGAGTTCCCTCTCTCTCTCTCTTCCTCTCTCCCTCTCTCTCATTCCATATGAGTTCTCAGTTCTTGCTTGATTCTCATCAGGTGAGCATTTTGCCACACTGAAGATGATTCTGTATTTGAACATAACCCAGCCCCTCTATTTTGGCCGGCTATTCTATCTGCACAACCCAAGAAATACAAGGATCGGTCAGGGGTAGTTTTGACTTTATGAGATTTTTGCCTCACTTTCTAACTTTATTTTTTTTTAATTTAAAATATTTTTGCCTTATAAGGAAAATAATCTATTTTTACTTAGTGGGATTTGCCTATTTTCTTTCTTTTTTTTAAAATCAATTTTTTATTGGAGTATAGCTGATTTACAATCTTGTGTTAGTTTTTGCTGTACAGCAAAGTGACTCAGTTATATGTATACATATATCCACTCTTTTTTATTTTTTATTTTATTTTTTATTTTATTTTTTGTGGTACGTGGGCCTCTCACTGTTGTGGCCTCTCCCGTTGCGGAGCACAGGCTCCGGACGCGCAGGCCCAGTGGCCATGGCTCACGGGCCCAGCCACTCTGCGGCATGTAGGATCTTCGTGGACCGGGGCACGAACCCGTGTCCCCTGCATTGGCAGGCAGATTCTCAACCACTGCGCCACCAGGGAAGCCCTCCACTCTTTTTTAGATTCTATTCCCATATAGGTCATTACAGAGTATTGAGTAGACTTCCCTGTGCTATACAGTGGGTTCTTACTAGTTACCTATTGTATGTATAGTAGTGTGTATATGTCAATCCCAATCTCCCAATTTTATCTCTTCCCCCGCTTTCCCCCTTGGTAACCTTTTAGAACTAACCTCCACATGCTCAACTGCAGGGCAACTGCTACTAAATTTGCACTTTCTAAACCAATTCTGATAATGTCATTCCTCACAGTAAGGGGTTTCTTTAAGCAACATGCTTTCAGTTGTTCGTATCTGTGGTCCTAGATGACGACAAGGGCACTAACTAGTAGAAACATTAGGTTTGTGCAAATCCTGTGATTTACGTTTAGGCCCAATAGGAGAAAGCATCAAATGGACACACCAGATTTTTCTTCCATAAAAAAAGAAAAAATAGTCCAAATATTTAATCAAAAATAAAATAGGGGAAAGTTTACTTTCAAGTTCTTACAGAATTTAAAAGAATATATACACTTTTCAAAAGGTAGTTATATCCATCAACTTCTGCCCTTCCCTGTATATAGATCTCTGAATGGTTTTTAACGATTGGCTGTATAATTAAGCCTGGAATTCTACAATGCCCCCAGAATGCCCCTGCTCACTCACTCTTCCATATTTTTGGTTGTGAGTTCCAGCGGTCAGTAAAAGAGTTCTCTTTACTGGCATCTTTTAAAACTCTCCTTTTGGCTTCATAGCTCATGTTTTATTTCAGAACTGCTGGTAAAACTAGTCCCCAGTACAAAAGGTCTTCTACAGATCCTCCTCTGAACTTGTTTGAGGAGGAAATCACAGGAGCTTAACTGATGATAAGGGAGTCACAAGATGAGGAAATATTTCCCATAAGCATAAGCTAAAGGAAGTGCACCAACCTCTAAGACCCACTGCTTACAGGAAGCATCACAAACCAGTGAGCTGATGAAAATGCAAAGCTGTAAAGCAACAGCCAAATCTAAGGGGCATCTTCTAAGCAGGAAATTAGAGACCCATTGATATAATTCATGGCATATCACCGCTCTGGAGTAAATTCACACCCTGTCCTATGTCTTCCTCCCTCCCTCTGTTTTCCATTATCAGTCTCTCAGCAGGGTTTGGACAGAACTGGAAACAAGTGTGTGTCACAAATCAGCACATGCTCCCATGTCATAATCCCTTCCTTGTACATCAGACACAGATTCCACGTTGCTGCTGCACTAAAAGTCAATTCCCTGTCATTACAGCTGTAATTTCTCACCTATTTCAGGAGTTTATTTTGTGCAAACCTTTAGAAAGCCTCACTCATTTGAGGAGGTTCAGATGAAACAAAAATGTGAGTAGACAGCTAAGTGGGCACTTTCTTCTCCGGCACCACAGTCTCACTCTCATTCCACCCCTTCCACTGCTCAGAGGATGTCAGCGGGGGCTAAACTTGTTGAGAGACAAAAGACAAGGCCATCTCTCACCATTATCTGGAAATCTCATCTAGCAAAGGATTTTTAATCTGCTCATTTCAGAGGAGATTAAAAACTCCAAAGATTGAATAAATCATGTCTGGAGATGCATGAAAATGAGATGAGTTTCAAAGAAGACCCAGGGCTGAGACAGTCAGAAATGCCACATGGCCATGTTAATGTGGACAGGGTTTTTCTGGGACCACGAGGTACCATAGCTGAGAGGTATTTGAAGAGCGGTCAGTACCCAGCGCACCACAGAGGCAGTCAGAACAGCATAGTGGTTAAAGAGTTGCAGGCTCTGGAACCAGTCTGCCTGGGTTTGAATAAGAGCTTGGGCTCGGGCCAGTTACTAAATAGCCCCATGTCTCAGTGCCCCTAGTTATACATAGGACTGTTATAAGGGTTAAACGAGTTAAGGCTTGTACCTAGAAGTCCCTAGAACAGTGACATACAGTAAATGCTATATAAGTGTCTGCAAAACCAGTAGTGGCCTAACTCATAAGGTTTCAGAGATGGTAAAAGGAGTTACTGTGAATCAAGTCTTTAGGGTAGTGCTTGGTACATCATAGGTGCTGGAGTGTTAGCCATTGCTACTATGAATGTTGTTATTAGAATGATGGCAATAATTAGTGGAAGTACTAGTATTCCCTAACATGGTAACATCCCAAGAGAATCAGGTCTTCAGCTCATCAATCACCGGCTGATATCTCAACTCAGGTTATCAAACTGGCAACTCAAGGGTCACACATGAACTGTAGGTACGGCCGTTTTGCCTGAACCATGCTTACGAATGTTCTGATTGAGTTGTACACCTCAGAGATTTCTGAAGTTCAGTGAAAATTATGGATTTGTGGCTTCTCTCAGAAAATCCAGAGGTCATCCCACACTGGGTCTGCATTCCGGGTGACTGTCCCCAGGGGCTGAGCAGTGGCCGCCTCCTTAGGTATTAGGGGTGCACAATATGCAGTTCACCCCAGCCCCCCCAGGTTGCCTTCACTCACCGTGTTATCTGGCTGGCCCTTGTGTGCACTGGTGTCTGCTGCCTCTCCCACTCCCGAGTCTGTTCTAGGTCTCCTTGGGTGATATGTCCTCAGACAGAATGTGTTTCTTCTGGCCTTTACCCCATCTGAGACTCCAATGAAAGTTAGGGAAACTCTCCACGATAAAATACACATAAATTCACATGCTCACAGCACACGATAAATTCCAGGGGGGGTCATGGACCCCCTAAAGCCCACTCATGGGAAAACTCTCAGCTTTAAGGGTTTACTCATGGACAAGAAAATTCCATTAACCCTCACGCTTCCTTAGATGACTATTGTGTGTTGCAAGGAGGAGAACATGATTAAAATAAGGTAAGTTATGCATAAATGGGAGGACTACACTTAGGAAGACTAAATGCTTTGAATCGATGATAAATTTAGTGGTTGATTTGGTTTCAGTCAAATTTGACATCTTTAAAATAAAATCGTCCTGTGAGCTTGCTATCTCATTTTACCTCCTAAACACGTCTCAATTCCATCATCTTCTCTCCGTGTCTCGTCTCCTCACTGCCAGGGTCACTGCTAGTCCAAAGGGTACAGTGGCGAGCACTATAAAAAGGCATCTCTTCCTCAAGACATTTGACTGCCATCTGCTGGGGGAAAAGTGCCATATTAACTATGTACAAATATTCACCATGTCTAAGATGAGAACGGCCCTCCCTAGACATGGAGTCCTGGAGTTCTGTACAGCTGCACAAGAGTTTCCAGCATGATCTGAGTTGTAAGCCTCCCTGACTTGGGCTGACTATTACTACAGAAGGCTGTTTGTTACCCAGGTGGGGCAGCAAAGAGCAGTGCTGATGAGCTGTGTTGTTCTGAGGTTTTGTTCTTTCCTTTTCTTTTTTGCAGAGCCGTGCAGCATGGGGGATCTTAGTTCCCCGACCAGAGATGGAACCTGCACCCCCAGTAGCGGAAGTGTGGAGTCTTAACCACTGGACCACCAGGGAAGTCCTGTTCTGAGTTTTTTAAAAAACATTATTTCGAACTACTCTTGGAAAAAAGCTGCAAAATAGAAAAGCTGCAAAAATAGAACAGGGAGTTTCCACAAATGAATCCCTTACCCAGACTCCCCCAAAGAGTTTGGGTTTTATAGCCATACAAATCAGGGTGTCAGTTATGATTCTGACAAGATTTTGGCATATGGACTTAGTGCCAGCACATAGTAAATGCCCAATATGTAAACTGTTTAGCACAGTGCTTGACATACAGAAACATTAATTATTGATATTGGTGCTGATATTACCTGTTATTATTTCTGTGGTCTAATGTTCCGCCCCACCCACAGTTTTCTAGCATGCTGTCATTCCAGTTTTCCAGGTGTAAAATCATAAGTAATCACTACTAATGAGATGCTTCCATATCCCAGGAGGTAGATGATGGTGACCAATTCTTGGACGACCACACTTGGCATCCCAGTGACCAGGAAACACCCAGAAGCAGAAAGGCAGATCCAGCTCCAGGCTGAGGGTAAGACTAACAGGGACCTTCTACTTTTTTATCTTATCTGAGAGTTGACACCTCTCCAGGGCATGTAGTCTTACTGGTTGTTATTGTCGTCATTGTTGTTTTAATTTCATAAAAGAGGGGCTTCCCTGGTGGCGCAGTGGTTAAGAACCTGCCTGCAGATGCAGGGGACACGGGTTCCAGCCCTGGTCCGGGAAGATCCCACATGCTGCGGAGCAACTAAGCCCGTGTGCCACAACTACTGAGCCTGCGCTCTAGAGCCTGCGATCCACAACTACTGAGCCCACGTGCTGCAAATACGGAAGCCCGCACGGCCTAGAGCCCATGCTCCGCAACAAGAGAAGTCCTGCAAGGAGAAGCCTATGCACCACAACGAAGAGTAGCCCCCGCTCACCACAACTAGAGAAAGCCCACGCGCAGCAACGAAGACCCAATGCAACCAAATATAACTAATAAATTAATTAATTTTTAAAAAATCTTATATAATTTCATAAAAGAAAGGCAACTCTTTTTAAAATAAGAGAGAGACACTTTTCAGTCCCACCTCTAAATCATCTGTACCTACCCAAGTCATAAGAACCACTGGGCTCCCAGTACAGTGAGGGGTGTTAGGTTTTCAACAGGAGGAATGAGCAGCATAAAAGACCTTGGTTTCTAGAAAAGGCTCTGACACCTGGGAGTGAAGGAGGGGGCAGGCACATGTGAAGAGGAGCCTTGCTCTTAGGAGGGAGGACACTCCTCAAGTCACTCCCAAACTGCTGTCACAGCAGGCAATCGAAGCTTTTCCTTTATAGCATCTGTTTACACAAATTCTGACTAGGCGGCCAACTCTTCCCCTCTGCTCTCAGCAACAGTATGCAGGACAGAGAACACCTGTCCTAGAAACGGACTGATTAACCGGAGGCTGGCATACACAGCACAGGCTTGGGGCCACATGTGGGGAGCAGATCCTGCCGCCTTGTCAGCTTTTGGATCCAACTCCTTCTCTTGGCTCTAGTCCACGTTCACCACTAATGGGATTGATCCATGGGCATAAATCTGAAAGACCTTGCCAGGCACATGGGAGGTTATTCTATCCAAAACTGCTACTGTGTGCTGTTACTAGTCTAAAAGCAAATGTTTCAAGCACTGGGTAGGATACTGGAGGTACAAAATGCACATGATGATCCTTGTCTTTAGGGAGTTTCTTAGGAGTTACTGAAAATGACAGAATGGAATGGAAATACTGTTAAATGAACATCTTTTCTGCAATGTAATTTACATTTGTAGGATCACTTTTAACAAGTAACAATAATTCAACAGGATACATGTTACATTGGTATTATCAACAGAGGGTTGCAGAAGCAACAAGGAGGGAACAAGTTAGTGAGGTGAATGGATAAGACAACTGGGGGAAAGTTTCCCAGAGGACATGGAATTGGAGCTGGATCTTGAAGGATAAGTAGGAGTTCGTCCATGTAAGAGGCAGCAAATATTTCAGGTAGAAGAAGCAGTATGCAACCTGGGGCAGATGGGAACTAAGTTTGAAAGAAATTAAAGAACTAAGTGAAGAGGTGAAGACAAATCCAAATTACAATTCAGCTAATAAATATAGGGGAAGCTAATGATAAGCAGAGTTACTGTTATCTCAAAACCCCATTTTATTAAGAGGCCAGCACACCGCAATACTTTCCACCGTGGGGCTCCTTACAAATTTAGGTTACTTCCATGCCTCAGGAATGGCCCCTTTCCCCAGTGGGTGTACAGAAATACAAGTCAATCCATTCAACTTTCTAAATATACAGAAGACTCTAACTCTGCATGCTCCTTGTCATTTTCAAAAATTTGTTTTCTGAGTAAAGTACAATACTAATCCAAACATTATTATGGGTGGAGTAACAGAAAAGAAATTCTACAAGTTCTTGATTCTCAATAGTCATAAAGATCAGATGCCAAAAGAACATAAGTCAGAAAAAGGCAGAATATACATGAAAAAGAAATTTTAAAAAAGGATTATAGAAATGTAGATCTAGGAGGGATGTTAGACAGCCTACCCTAAAAGAACAGGGCAGATGCTAAAAACAAACTTGTTGAATGAATGATTAAATGATTATTCTACTTCAGTGGTTTACAGACTGTGCCTTTTGGAGGTGGCTTGTAAAGTCATTTTGCTGAACAACAGTGAATGTTTACACCGCTTTGTAGACATGTTTGACCTGGCGCCTGACATACAACAGGTGCTTCATCAATATTTGATAGTGAATGAATGAAGGAATAAGCAAATTTAATGAACACAAGGATGGAATTGTGTGAATGTTACCAATCAGGAAGTAAGAGAGCAAAATCTAAAGGGAAGATAAAGACTGCATTTCATTCTCTACTCACCTACCTCAAACTTCACCTTTGCCATATCCTACTTTCCTTGGATCAAGTGAAGCATAAACATGACCCTTTTCTCACTTCAGAGGGATGTGGGAAGGGCAAATATGCTAATATGTGCAAAGCTTCTGCAGTTTGTCACAGGGCCACTACAGGTACTTATTTCATTATTGTAAGCTTCTTGTGAAAATACAGCTGTCACACCCTTAAACAAACCATTTTTTATGATGTCTCAAATACCTTCAAGTAGAACAGGGAAATAAGCTATGTGGCAATAGGGAAAACTGTTAACAAAACAAACCCACCTGGAAAAAAAACCAAAATAAAAAACCCAAGAAAACAAACCCACCTGGTCCTCAGCCTTGGACTACTCAGGGTTCCCTTTTGGGGCAATCACAAATTGAAGGACCTCACTTTAGATTGTGTGGTTGCACTATCAGCCTGCACTGAACTAAGTCGGCAGGGTGGGGTGGGGGGTGGGTGGCGGGGGCGGGGATAAAAGGAATGCATCTTTCTCTGTCCACTGAGAGCCCTGATTTTGAACTAAATTCCAGGAGAGGAGGTGTAAAGAAGATGAAAAGCAATGGGTTTGAAGGTATTTTAAGTGGGTTATTCTCTTTGTAGGAAGTACTGACCCTTTTAAAACTACATGTCTCATGTCAACATTGCAGACAAACTGCTTTAATCAGCAAATGCAAATTAAGACCCCTTCAGTATAGGGAAGAGGAATAAGAATAATAGCTTATTGATCTTCTCATTATTGATCGGCACTAAACATCTAGATTCATCTGGATCCTAGAACTAGAAAAAGATCTTCAATGTATAGCATTAAACAGAGAAAAGATCACAAGCAATAGTTCCTACAATATTTAAAATAACCAGAGATTAGGAGCTTGAAAAAGAATGAAACACATCGATAATGGGACTTGTGCCATCAGATATGCAGGTTATGTCACATCTGTGTCAAAATTCTTCTTTTAATTATCATAGCATCAATATGTACCTGGACTTGAATATGCACTGGAAGGAATCCACACATCAAAAATACAACCAGGAGTGAGAAAAGGTAATTAATATCAAAATTATTGCAAATGATTTAGAAAGAAAATTTTATTTGTCTACAACATCATGTTCTTTATATATGAGGATGTCTGATGTTTTTAAAACATAAATATTTATTGAATAGTCAAGGTTGTACTTGTACCTGTGCCATATTTTCAATTGTGTATTGATGCTTTTCCATTGAGGAGCTCCTTGAGCTACCATCTTTAATTATACAACACATGTTTTATTTTGTGAATAGTAAATATATACACAAGGTAAGAAAGCCAAACAATCTAATTCAGAATACAGTAAAAAAGTAAGTCCTTCTCCAGGTCCTTTCTCCACAAGCAGCTACTGTTGAAAGCAGCTCTTTTGCTGCTTTCCTGTTTGCCATTTCTATTCCCCTCTAACCTTGAAAGAACCTAATTATAGGAATGAGATCACTAGGCAATTTAAACTAACTCCTGATTTATGCTCTCCTGAATGCACACCATGCCTTGCCTAATCTGTTCTCTTCTTAGATGAACAGAAGTAAGAATGAAAGATTAAGTAGTTAAAAAATAACTAGCTCTTTACCCCCAGCAGCTCCTTTAGCAATGCAGGCAAGATAACATATGAAGAGAGAGTCAGCCAGCCTGCACACAATGGAGAATGATGCAGAACCTATCCTCCTGCCTCAATGATTCACTGAGATTCTCCCTGCCTGCCCCCCCACCCCCATTTTTTTTCCTTTAAAAAATGTCATGGCTGAGCAGAATCTTTGGAGTTGGTCTCAGGACACGAGTCCACCTTCTCCCCAGATTGCCGCCTTTCCTGATTAAAGTGACTTTCCTTTCTACTGACACTTGCCTCTCAAAGTATTGGCTTTTGAGTGGTGGGCAGCCAAACCTGAGCTTGGTAACACTGTTACCAGTTTATGGAATACTTCTGGAAAGACATACAGGGCATGTATAAACATAAACAGATACATGTGCTTTTGGCTGCCCATAAGAAGGCTTCTCCAACTCCTGCCTTCACTGCATTCTTCCTCCTCTGGATTCCTCCTATTATCCATAATGCAGTGCCCCAGAGTTTAGCACACAATTAACCTCAAATTGTTTCATAAATATTAACCTTGTCTCCTTGAGGGCAATGGCTGTTACACATATCAGAGTGTTAGACACACAGTAGGTGTTCAATAAATACCTGCTGATTAATTAAACCTTAAATTAACTTCATGCTAGCTTAAATGGTGTATCTTCTGTAAACCTTTAAGAGAACTCATTCACACAGCTGCTACATGGTTACTTTTGCAATAGCTGTCTACTTAATTGGTAATCAATCTCTTTTTAGAACCCCATTTGTACAAGTACTTGAAAAAATTATTACTATGGATGCTGACATTATAGTGAATGCAGTCATTCAAAAATCTAAATCTCGGGCTTCCCTGGTGGTGCAGTGGTTGAGAATCCGCCTGCCGATGCAGGGGACACGGGTTCGTGCCCCGGTCTGGGAAGATCCCACATGCCGCGGAGCGGCTGGGCCCGTGAGCCAGGGCCGCTGAGCCTGCGCGTCCGGAGCCTGTGCTCCGCAACGGGAGAAGCCACAACAGTGAGGCCCGCATACCACAAAAAATTTAAAAAAAAAAAAAAAAAAAAAAAATCTAAATCTCAAGACATTCAAGTGTCACAGAGCTGGTCCTGTAACACAAATTCCAACTCCTCTTTGAGAAGTCTGGGTCGTAAATGATGGGGAAAAGGGAGTACAGATTCCTCCAGCTGTACCCCAACAAGGGTATTATTTCTGCCATTTCTACCTATTTACACCAAGCTATATATACTCAGTCAGGCTATATTTTAAATGCTGGCTCTATTATAGTCATGATATTTCATTAAAAGGAGACCACCAGGCTCATTTAGTTTACTCTTTATGAATCTCAGATAGTCTTTCAGGGAAAGACTAAATGCTTCTTTTCACTGTGATTCAATGTTTTCACCTAATAATGCTCTTGAATTACGCTTCCTCCCCGAATTTGGGATCTCTTAGGCTAAATTCACTTCTTTTGTTCTCTTGACAGTTTCTAATCGCAGTTTAAATACCTAGAGTTCTCCTTTCAGGGTAGTAATTTTTGATCCTATTTTTAATGACAGCAAAAGTTATATGAAGGGGTTTATGTATATGGCTTGCTCTGTGCATTTTACAAGCCCAAAGAAAATTACATTTCAGAGAAGGTACATATCCAATTACTAGGAAATGAGTTACAACAAAGTGGCGATAAGAGGCAGTGTAATAAAGACAAACTCAATTAAAAGTCACCATAACATAGCAAAAAAAGAGACATAATACAATGCACATTAATAGCTTATTCAGAAGTTAAATATTGAGTGGGTGGTAGAAAAAGGAAGTTTCTTTCATGTAGAAGTTAATGAATCATTCTATTTAACCAGAGGTGGACTAGGAAAGGGTGAGGGTCTCTTTTGTGATCAATAGGAAGTGGCAGTTAGAATTCAAGAAAGAAAACAACTCCCAGTAACCTTGTGAAAAATTATTTCAGACAAATCTTGTTAACTTCAATCAGTTTTAAAGAAACATTAGGAGATGAATGAAGTGTAAGTGAGCATGGGCATACACTTATACCCTCACTCTAGTTACGTAAATATTTACTGTGCCGTAAACTGGGCTCCTGAGAGATGGAGGTCCTAACTGGAACCTCTAGGGAGTAGACAATTACATAGCAGGGTGGTGACTCCCAGGGGGAAGGAGGCAGAGGACCTGAAGCTCAGGGGCAGGAGACCTAATAGACTGGAGCCAGTGGTGGGGACGGAGAGGGGAGGAGGAAGGGAGAAAGAGAGTCACAGGCGAGGTTTCGGGACTTGAGCAAAGATATGGAACCTAAACAGAGGTTGGCCTTCCTGGAGTGTGAATGAAATTCAGTTAGGCTTAAGCTTGCTGGCTGTGTGTGTGTGTGTGTGTGTGTGTGTGTGTGTGTGTGTGTGTAGCGGAGAGAGTGGAGCAGAGGTGAAAGAGATGTAGTGGATTTCTAAAACCTTGCCAAAGGATCTGAACTTGATCCTGAAAGTCATGAACTTCAGGAAGATTTTAAGCCAGAGCTGTGGCATGATCATATTTGTATTAAAAAGACCATCAGGTGGAATGGCTTCGCTGGTGGCGCAGTGGTTGAGAGTCCGCCTGCCAATGTAGGGGACGCGGGTTCGAGCCCTGGTCCAGGAAGATCCCACATGCCACGGAGCAACTAAGCCCGTGTGCCACAACTACTGAGCCTGTGCTCTAGAGCCTGGGAGCCACAACTACCGAAGCCCATGTGCCTAGAGCCTATGCTCTGCAACAAGAGAAGCCACTGCAGTGAGAAGCCCGTGCATCGCAACGAAGAGTGGCCCCTGCTCGCCATTACTAGAGAAAGCCCGAGAGCAGGAACAAAGACCCAACGCAGCCAAAATTTACCAAAAAAAAAAAAAAAAAAAAAGACCATCAGGTGGCACCAGTGTGAAGGATGGCTGGGAGGAGGCAAAGGAAGAGGAGGCTGAGGCAATAATCCCTGTGGCAGGTGATGAGGACCTGAAGAAGAGCAGGGCCCATGTAGGGTAGAAACCAAGTGGAGACTCAAGGAATATTAATGGTAGGGGATCAAAAGGACACTGATGTATGTGAGAGAGAGATGGATGAAAGAAGAGCCTGGGATGACACCCAGATTTCTGGCCCAAATGATTGCTGGAGGATGGAGCCACTCATGGGATAGGAGATAAACCAGGAGAAGCAACTCAAACATCACTACACATATGTAAATGAAGAGCATCAACTTCAAAGAAAAGCCATGCACTGGGTGATATTCTGCCTATCAGATATTAAAAATGATTACAAATCTATGATAAAATCATGTTGGGGGAGAAGGGAATGAGGAGTTATTGTTTAATAAGCACAGAGTTACTGTTTGGGATGATGAAAAAGTTCTGCAAATGGATAATAGTGATGGTTGCACAACACGGTGAATGCACTTAATGCCAATGAATGGTACACTTCAAATGATTTAAATAGTTTAAAAAAAATCCAAAAACCATGTGACAAAGGTATGAGAAGTACACAAGTGACAATGAAAAGAAACAGATCTAAAGCAGTACATAGAAGAAGGCAGTAGATGACAAATAATACATCGATAGCAAAGAAATAGAGGGTAAAACTGGCTAGCTCCTCCAAAACAGTCAATTTAGATACATTGCACAAATATCAAAATACACTACAGTTTGATAAGCATAATATGTAAAGAAAGAACATAAACTATCCAGAGAAACATTTCGGTTAATATTTCATCTATGGATAGGGAAGGATTTTCAAAGCATAAAAACAATGGAAGAAAAAATCAAATATTTTCATATTTAAAAAATATTAATATTAAAAGAAATAAAAGGTAAATCAGAATGGTAAAGAAAATCAACAAAATATTTTCATACTTTAAAAATATTAATATTAAAAGAAATAAAAGGTAAATCAGAATGGTAAAGAATTTGACACAATACACGAGGATCAATAAAAAGGCCACTAAGATCTAAGCAGAAAAATGAACAAGAGATGTGAAGAAACAGTACGTTAAAAGACAAATACAAATATCCAGTAAATTAATGAAAAACTCTTCAGCAACACGAATAATCACAGAACTGCCAAATATGAGACATGTTTTTCACCTATGAAATTGAGTTCTCCAATGCTCGCAAGCACTCTGCAGCATATGTAAGCCTATGTGCCACAGACAGGAGGTCAACTGGGTACCACTTCTGCAGAGAGCTCCCTCATGACTTGTAAATGCACAAGCCTTAAAAATGTTCCCATCCCCTGACGAAATAACTGCATTGTCGGGATCTATCCCAAATAATCATTCAGAAATATAGCCAAGAGTTTTGCATATCATCACAGTTTCTTTTTTTCTACTTAAAAATGAAGGATTTATTGATTCCTTTGCCTGGAACATTTTTCCCCATTATTTCTCTAGATAATTTCTTCTTTTCCTTCAAGTTGCAGCCAGTCCACATTGCTATCCCTGCTATACATTGCGAGAGCATCCTGTGGTCCCCCAAAGGCAGCTCATCATGTTGATATTGTCTTTTTCTAGGCAGAGAATTCTCATCTAAACGATAAGCTCCACGAATGTCTCCTTCTCTGTTATGTATCATTCACCTAATAGAGTCCTTAACAAAGTCCCTGTTGAATGACTGTATGAATGAATCAATGTATGATTGCTGAGAAACAGGACTGCAATCATTTTTACTTTTCTTTTTTTCCTTAAGATTTGAAATAGTTCTTATGTGACTTTTCTACTCAGAATAACTACAAAAAAAGATATAAAAAACAGCATCCTTTCATACAGTTCGCCTACAGCACTAAAAGTTAATACTCTACAAATAAACTGTGAAATACTACACAGAATTTAAAACTAATAACAACATTTGTCTCAGGTTTGTTTTAAATTCTTCAGCTTGCAAGCTGGTTCCCGTACATGAAGCTGTTCATGCTCTGTCCACTCTGGAACCTTCACTCTGTCCCCAAATCCACGTGTTCTTGGAGATGACCAACATTAGAGCCTTCAGGCCATGGTTTCTAAGCTGTAGCTGCTGCTCTGAGACTTTCCCAGATTTGCCGATCTCACGATTTATTACTTCTGCAAATTTACACACTTATTTCGAGTTAAAACATACCATGTAAATAAGCAACGTGGATAAAACTTGCTTATACTCAGTCTCTAAAGTCTGATTAAAAAGAGTAAACACAATCTTTCTTCTCTGAGTAGCAGCTTTCTGTGATTTTACTGCCGAGCCAATCACTGATTTCTTTTAAAAAGTGTGAAAACTTGTACTGGTCTATTTAGAGGCATAGATAATGTCTTTAATGACCCTCTTGGGCACTTCAAGCAATATTTCTTTTAAAAAGAGGTTGGTTTTTTTTGTGGGGGGTGAAAGTTCTTCTTGTTTATTTCTCCTTTGCAAAGTTGGAACAATGTGAATGTGCCCATAATTCAACCACTTGTAAAATTCCTTTCAGTGCCCTGTAATGAAGGCTATGTTCTGAAAACCCATGCATTTTTTAAAAACATCTTTACTGGAGTATAATTGCTTTATAATGGTGTGTTAGTTTCTGCTTTATAACAAAGTGAATTAGCTATATGTATACATGTATCCCCCTATGCCCTCCCTCTTGCGTCTCCCTCCCACCCTCCCTATCCCACCCCTCTGGGTGGTCACAAAGCACCAAGCTGACCTCCCTGTGCTATGTAGCTGCTTCCCACTAGCTGTCTATTTTGCATTTGGTAATGTATATACATCAATGCTACTCTCTCACTTTGTCCCAGCTTACCCTGCCCCCTCCCCATGTCCTCAGGTCCATTCTCTACACCTCCAGCTTTATTCCTGTCCTGCCCATAGGTTCATCAGAAACATTTTTTTCTTTTATTAGATTCCATATGTATGTGCTAGCATATGGTATTTGTTTTTCTCTTTCTGACGTACTCCACTCTGTATGACAGACTCTAGATCCATCCACCTCACTACAAATAGTTCAATTTCGTTTCTTTATATGGCTGAGTAATATTCCATTGTATATATGTGCCACATCATTATCCATTCATCTGTCGATGGACACTTAGGTTGCTTCCATATCCTGGCTACTGTAAATAGTGCTGCAATGAACATTGTGGTACATGAGTCTGTTTGAATTATGGTTTTCTCAGGGTGTATTCCCAGTAGTGGGATTGTTGGGTCATATGGTAGTTCTATTTTTAGTTTTTTTAGGAACCTCCATACTGTTCTCTCTCAATTTACATTCCCACCAAGAGTGCAAGAGGGTTCCCTTTTCTCCACACCCTCTCCAGCATTTATTGTTTGTAGATTCTTTGATGATGGCCAATCTGACTGGTGTGAGGTGATACCTCATTGCAGTTTTCATTTGCATTTCTCTAATGATTAGTGATGTTGAGCATCCTTTCATGTGTTGTTCACTGGCAATCTGTATATCTTCTTTGGAGAAATGTCTGTTTAGGTCTTCTACCCATTTTTTGATTGGGTTGTTTGTTCTTTTGATATTGAGCTGCATGGGCTGCTTGTATATTTTGGAGATTAATCCTTTGTCTGTTGCTTCATTTGCAAATATTTTCTCCCATTCTGAGGGTTGTCTTTTTGCCTTGTTTATGGTTTCCTTTGCTGTGCAAAAGCTTTTAAGTTTCATTAGGTCCCATTTCTTTATTTTTGTTTTTACTTCCATTTCTCTAGGAGGTGCATCAAAAAGGATCTTGCTGTGATTTATATCAAAGAGTGTTCTTCCTATTTTTTTCTCTAAGATTTTATAGTGTCTGGTCTTACATTTAGGTCTCTAATCCATTTTGAGTTTATTTTTGTGTATGGTGTTAGGAAGTGTTCTAATTTCATTCTTTTACATGTAGCTGTCCAGTTTTCCCAGCACCACTTATTGAAGAGGCTGCCTTTTCTCCATTGTATATTCTTGCCTCCTTTATCAAAGATAAGGTGACCATATGTGTGGGGGTTTCTCTGGGCTTTCTATCCTGTTCCATTGATCTATATTTCTGTTTTTGTGCCAGTACCATACTGTCTTGATTACTGTAGCTTTGTAGTATAGTCTGAAGTCCGGGAGCCTGATTCCTTTAGCTCCATTTTTCTTTCTGAAGACTGCTCTGGCTATTTGGGGTCTTTTGAGTTTCCATACAAATTGTGAAATTTTTTTGTTCTAGGTCTGTGAAAAATGCTATTGATAGTTTGATAGGGATTGCATTGAATCTGTAGATTGCTTTGGGTAATATAGTCATTTTCACAATGTTGATTCTTCCAATCCAAGAACATGGTATATCACTCCATCTGTTTCTATCGTCTTTAATTTCTTTCATCAGTGTCTTACAGTTTTCTGCATACAGGACTTTTGTCTCCTTAGGTAGGTTTATTCCTAGGTATTTTATTCTTTTTGATGCAGTGGTAACTGGGAGTGTTTCCTTAATTTCTCTTTCAGATTTTTTTGTCGTTAATGTATAGGAATGCAAGAAATTTCTGCACCAGAGATTTCTACATTAATTTTGTATCCTACTACTTTACTAAATTCACTGATTAGCTCTAGTAGTTTTCTGGTAGCATCTTTAGGATTCACTATGTATACTATCATATCATCCGCAAACAGTGACAGTTTTACTTCTTTTCCAATTTGGATCCCTTTCATTTCTTTTTCTTCTCTGATTGCT
This sequence comes from Kogia breviceps, assembly GCF_026419965.1. Taxonomy (NCBI): domain Eukaryota; kingdom Metazoa; phylum Chordata; class Mammalia; order Artiodactyla; family Physeteridae; genus Kogia; species Kogia breviceps. Next base: position 54,243,034 of record NC_081321.1, read on the forward strand.
GTGGCTAAAACTTCCAAAAGTATGTTGAATAACAGTGGTGAGAGTGGGCCCCATGCATTTTTGCTAAAACAGTCCTCCATCAGTTTTAACATGTCCCACATCAATGTTATACTATAGTGTTTGTCTTTCTAAGTCTGGCTTATTCACTTAGCATAATACCCTCCAGGTTCATCCATGTTGTCACAAATGAGAGGATTTCCTTCATCCTCATGGCTGAATAATATTCTACTGTGTATATGTGTATATATACATATATATGTATATATATATATATATATATATATAAAATATTATATCTTCTTTATCCATTCATCCATTGATAGACATTCAGGTTGTTTCCACACCTCGGTGCTTGTGAATAGTAATGCTGCAATGAACATAGGAGTACAGGTATCTCTTTAAGACAATGTTTTCATTTCCTTTAGATATGTACCCAGAAGTGAGATTGCTGGACTATATTCTAGTTTTATTTTTAATTTCTCAAAAAAACTTTATTCCATTTTCCATAGTGACTGCACCAGCTTACATTCTCACCAACAGTGTCCAACACTGCGTCATGTCACTTATATGTGAAGTCTTAAAAAAAAAGTCAAACTCAAAGAAACAGGGAGTAGAAAAGTGATTGCCAGGGACTGGAGTGGGGGAAACAGGGAGAGGTTGGTAAAGGGGTACAAACTTTCAGTTTTAAGATAAATAAGGTCTGAGGATCTAATGTTTAATATGGTGACTGCAGTTGATAACACTGTATTGCATAATTGAAATTTGCTGAGAGAGTAGAATTTAAATGTTCCTACCCCAAAAAGGGGAGGTATAAATATTCAAGGTGATAGACGTGTTAATTAACTTGATGGAGGGATTCCTTCACAATATACATGGATATCAAATCATCATGTCGTACAATTTAAATATCTTAGTTTTATTTGTTGGTTACACCTCAATAAAACTGAAAAGAAAAAAGAAACAGAGAGAAACAATGGCTATTTGTATAACAGTCTCTAAGAAAATTGCTAATAGTTTAAAAGGGCATATTTTCAGGATCCCCTGTTACTGCTTTTCGACTATTTAAAGTGAACTGGTACATAAAATCTCCGAAGCCCCCAGTAGCACTGGGGTGTGTCTTGGAACACAGAACACACACAGCACATACACCCAGTGGGAGGAATGTAACAATGGCATCCAGAATGCTCTTTTACATGGTACTTGATAAACAGAATTAAACACAGCTCCCCATAGAACTGAATGGGGCAAATTAATGGTAATTTTTTTAAAAACAAAAAAGAAAGGAAAAATCAGTCTAAAATTTTATTTGTTTAAATCTTAGGTATCTGTAATGAAAAGAGTATCTTTTAAGACTATTCATTCAAGGCAATGCTAAAGATTTATAGCACCAGAGTTATGTTTTGTTAGTTTACTTTTAAATTCTATCAGGAAGTTTTAATTTGTAATGCTTATTTTCTCAGTTCAGGCTCAGGTAGATGTTAATCCAGTGTTTCCAAGTGACGTCAAGTAAATTATTTTAAAGATAGAGTAACATGTATACATATACACTGATGTGTATACAATGGATGACTAATAAGAAAATAAATAAATATATAAATAAAAATAAAAAGATAGAGTAAAAAAGAAAACCAACCTCTCATAAGTAAGTCAGACAGAGAAAGACAAATATTATACAATATCACTTATATGGGGAATCTAAAAAAATGATACAAATGAAGTTATTTACAAAACAGAAACAGACTCACAGGCTTAGAAAACAAACTTATGGTTACCTTAGGGGAAAGGTAGGGAGGGATACATTAGGAGATTGGGATTAAAAGATACACACATTTTTTGTTTTTGAATTTTATTTATTTTTTTATACAGCAGGTTCTTAATAGTTATCCATTTTATACATATTAGTGTATATATGTCAATCCCAATCCATATACACACTTAAAATAGATAATCAACAGGGACCTACTGGTATAGCATAGGGAACTCTACTCGATACTCTGTAATAACCTATATGGGAAAAGAACCTGAAAAAGAATAGATATATGTATAACTGAATCACTTTGCTGTACACCTGAAACTAACACAACATTGTGAATCAACTATACTCCAATATAAAATAAAAATTAAAAAATATAAAACCAACCCCTCAGTGATTCTCTCACTGAGTAAATTTCTCAGTCTCCTTTTTCTTCTCAAAACTAAACAAAGAACAGCAACCATAATGAAAACAGTATGTCAGATAGAAGAGCATGTCAGGTGGGGTGAGCCCAACCATACTGAAGGATTAGGAGACAGAGACAGTGCGCACTGGAGCACACAGTTAATGGTGCTCCCCTTGTACAAGCCTCTGGAGTGGATAGACTTCTGACATGGAATCAGGGGTGTGTCCCTACACCTTCCTGATCACTAGATTTGCTGGTGAAACTGCTGTGTATACTCCCCCATCAATGCAGCAAAGTAAAACAAACTAACCCCGAAGAGGGCTGTGCTGTAATAAAAGAGGTACAAAGGAGAGTGGCAGAGGGGCAGTGAGAAGATGCCGCAGAACTGCTGGCTTTTCTCATTGACGCAGAAGCAGGCAGGCACTCCTGGTGCAGCCTGGGGTCACCACACACGGTCTATGCAGGACCTGCGATTCGTTTATAAGGGAAACTGACAGTAATATACTGTTTCACCTTAAGATTTTGTAACAGTTTTAAAAGTTCCTTTGATAACAATAAGCCACAGGTACAAAGATACAATTTGATACCATTAGGGCTATAATATTATTACTTCTTTGAAATATTAAGAGAAATTAGTTTTTATATAGCTCTCAAATATAAACACATGTTTTATATGTTCATTTAACATTCATATATTTTTTATACTTTGTTTTAAAAGAAAATTAAAACAGAATGTTAGGCAGAAGAACAAAAGAATATAGATAAATATGTTTATGGAAATAAAAAGACAAACTTTAGTCTGTCCACAATGAAAATACATGAAATTAGGTTATATTTATGCTTAGATTACATGTATATACTTAAAACTTTGTATGATTATACATTTTAAAAATCCACAAATTAAAATTTATACTTTTACTTTGAATGTCATAAACTACATTTAGTTGTAGTTGACTCCCTCTATTGGCTGAAAATGATATTTTTGATGAAAATGCATTTTTTGCCAAGATTTTGACAGATGAAATATATAAATATAATTTGTAAAATATGACAAATTAATACCATGACCATGGAACATGATTTTTCAGAGGGAAGTTAATATAAAAGATAATATACCACCACAAATTAGAACACAAAGAAAAATAAGAAAAAAGCTCCTGGGGGTATTAAGTACACAAAAAGGAAATATTAAAAACAAAGCAGTTTGAAACAAATTTTAGAGTCCATCCAAGTATTTGTAATTATATTCAAGGACAAATAACTGGTAGTTTTTTTTCTGCTTTGACTCCTGTATTTCTTTTTTTTTTTTAAACATCTTTATTAGAATATAATTGCTTTACAATGGTGTGTTAGTTTCTGCTTTATAACAAAGTGAATCAGTTATACATATACATATGTCCCCATATCTTTTCCCTCTTGCATCTCCCTCCGTCCCACCCTCCCTATCCCACCCCTCTGGGTGGTCATAAGGCACCAAGCTGATCTCCCACATAGCAGCAGCTATGCGGCTGCTTCCCACCAGCTATCTATTTTACGTTTGGTAGTGTATATATGTCCATGCCACTCTCTCACTTTTTCCCAGCTTACGCTTCCCCCTCCCCTTGTCCTCAAGGTATGTCTGCAAAGGCCAAATAACTTTTTAAAAAATTGAAGTATAGTTGATTTACAATGTCGTGTTAGTTTCAGGTGTACAGTACAGTGATTCAGTTACACACATATATATACGTACGTACATACATATATATACACATATTCATATATTCTTTTTCAGATTCTTTTCCCTTATAGGTTATTAAAAAATACTGAGTATAATTCCCTGTGCTATACAGTAGGTCCTTGTTGGTTATCTATTTCATATATAGTAGTGCGTATATGTTTAATCCCATCCTCCTAATTTATCCCTCCCCCCATTCCCCTTTGGTAACCATAAGTTTGTTTTCTATGTCTGTGGGTCTATTTCTGTTAAGGACAAACAACTTTCGTAAATGAATGAAAAACAAAACGTCTCAGGATCTGGTCAGATCTACAAGAAAAAAGGTTTCTGCTCACTTTGTTTTTTATCAGAGTGACTTGAAAATGTTTAAAAGTATATGTATAAAATTGTTGATGACTCAGAAGGAGGAGGGGAACACTCGTATACTGTTGACGAGAGACTCAGGACTCAAAGTGATCTTCAAGGGTGGCCTCATGGATTGACTGAAGTCAATCTCTTGTCTAGGTCCCCAAGCCAAAAGCACCCAACACTGAGAGTTGTTTTTAACCCTTTTGATGGCAGAATCTGATCTGAGCTAACCAGAGGCTATATAAGTCTTTATTAGTCCCACTAATTGTGAATATCCACAGTTTTCACTGCAGAAGTATTAATAAACTTGATTACAGGCAGCTGTTAGAATAATCCTGGGCAGGGGGCATATTTGGTAACATACAGGTAATACAGGGGCCACTGTGTTACCTTCTAAAGGCTGGTAGTTCAAAAAAAATCTTCCTTATGGGTTTCTGATGGAGGATTGTGAATGTATAACAAAACCAAACTAAAAGGGGTAAATAACAGTAGGCACAAAGGACCAAAAATGCCACAGTACAAGTGCAGAAGAGAGACTTAGCATAACAAGGAGCATAATAATTTCCTTAATAAAAGGAGATCAGCCAGTTTATAGTGAGTTGCTATTTTTTAAAATGCCTGCTATTTGCCCAGGCCTTTGCTGCTCATTTGATATAAATTATCTCTTCTTTTACAATAACTGTGCAAAGTGAAAATTTGACTCTCATTTTACGGATAAGAAAACTGAGGCTCAATGTGGTCAAGTAATGGAAGCAAAGATAACAGCTATTATGTGGCAGAACCAGAATCTGACCCCAACTCACCCTGACTTTTAAGGTTGCACCTTTATAACAACCCTGCCATCAAAAAAAGGATAGAAAATACACTTAAATCTAGATCATGTTGGGAATATTTAAAGGGACTGATCATACTTAAGGAGTCGGGAGTTTATGTTCCACCTCTGCAAAGTGTTTTTAAAAAGAGGGTAGAATTATGTCTTAAGAGAGAAGAGAACTAGTTCGATAAAATAAACAAAATATGTTCTGCTCTTTGGAAGATCATAAACTAGCCCTGGGAACTCTTAGAATAATAAATAGTCTCTTAAGGAAATAAGTAGAGCTTCCCTAAGACATTTCCACCAGAGAGGTAGGTGCTCTACGGTTTTCCTTTTTGTTGGAAACAAGCAAGTCAGCCATGATGTTTTTTCCATCTTTTGTAAATCTGTCTTATTCTTGAAGGAAGTTACTATTTATTTGTTAAAACATATGAACGTGGTAGATGAGTATTTCCAAGCCCCATCAATTTGTTTCCAAACCTTTACGCGAATTTTCGCACCTCTATAAACAAGATGCTTAGAAACCAAAGCACTTACCTTGAGAATTTACTGTTGCTATAACCCCTGAGTTAATGACCCCAAATACAAAGAAGAAATTCACACCATTTCCCCGTCATACACTTTGCAAGTCCTTGTGATTAAAGAGAATCTTAACATAAATAATGCATGATCAAAAATATAGTACGCCAAATTGCATTTTAAATATTCATGCAATTCTCTTAAAAAATAAAACCACAAATTGTAATTCTAACTGAGGCTTCTGAAGAGGAAGGGATACAACATATCAGTGAGTCTAAATAGCTCTGAAATGAATTTATAGAAGAATCTTCCAAAGGTTTCTGCCCTTCTGGATCACTTCAGCACAGTTTACGTCAGTAGTACAGAGCACACGGGTTTCTGAAAACTCTATAATAATATGGTGTGTTTGGCACAGATATGGTAGATTTGTCTCCAAGAAATCTGTTGTGACTTTATAGAGGATACCTTTTCCTTCATTCTTCAAACATAGTGATTTAATTTACTAGACCAGTATAGATATAGCTTTGGGTATTGATTTAGAGCTCAGATGGATCTAAATCATCTGGATAACCTGCTTTGGAGCTTGTTTGCTCTGATTCCTGTTTTAAGAACAAGTATTTTCAAAATGTTTGGTTAAAAATGTATTTAGCGGGAAAACATGAATACAGGATCTTAATGAAGGATATTCCTAAAAGCTTCCATTTACAAATGAAAAGCAAACTCCCTAAAAGTGGATTCAAAATTGATGCATCTCAGTTGTTATCAGTAAATGTATGTCCTTGAGAAACAGAATTTTATAAATGTTTATACAAAAAAATCTAGAGATTTCTAAGAATTTATGAGCATAATTAAATAATCAAGAAATTTTCCTGAGCATGGTAAATTTTATCTCACCGTAGCTCAACAAAAGGTTTTGACATCAAGAAAATTAAATTTTGCCTAAGCCTTGAAATATATGAATAAAACAAAATTCACTGTGCTCTTAGATATTAAATGCCTAATATGATAGTAAAACACATATTTGTATTCAATGTTGGGATTTTTCTTAATTGAGTTCTCACTGCTGCAAACCTTGGTAAATTTATATGTCTTATAAACTGAATGACTGTAAATCCAAGGGCATTACACAAGTAATGGATAAAACAAAAATCCACCTACCAAAAATGCCCTTTTGGAACTCAGAATTGGCCTATTTGGGTCTGCCTCAATGGGTCATACATGAGAAAGTATGACTAATAACATTACTGCTTTATAGAATGAGTCTGAGAACACCCCAAAAAAGTTATTTGCCAACCTATACAGAACATGGAGTCACAGATCCTAAATGGGTAGATCAAAACTGGACCATCAGTTGGTATGAACAGAAAGAATCCCAAGTGATTTAGGACTTGCATAATTTTTTAAAATAAATATTCATGTAAAACTATCACATCAGTGAAAAATCAACTGAATTGAGTTATCCAAGAACTGTGGTTTATTTTTTATCTTAGTGCCAGGTTTGTTTTTTTTTAAAGTAACTATTTTTAAAAAAAAATATGGGTGCTTTCACACCTTGAAATTCAGTACAATCCTATACATCTCTTACTTCACATGCAATGAAATGTACTGTGTCTAAGCAGTCTGATTTCTGACCATCATTTATGCTTTTACATTTTAAGTTAACCTTGGTACTTACCAACTGGAAAAATATTTTATATTAATAAAATCATCATGCAGCAAGTGGTACTTTTGGTCAAAGGAAATGGACATAATGTATGGCTAAAACCTACTAAAATCATTAAGATCCCATAAGAGTTGGGAAAATGGCAAAACCTTAACTCTCAGCATAAAACAAGTTCAGACATTGACTATAGGGGAAACTGAATGAATGATTGCTGTCAGAAAGCATATTGAGCATATTGATATGACATAGGGATTCTGTTTCCTCTGGGACAGCTTTCCATTTTGAACTTGAATTTTGAGGAAACTTAAGACGCCAGTGCATTTTATACAGCTCCATTATGTTTCCTGATTATTTGGGCATGAATAAATAAAGCCAAACATAAGCAAAAGGAGAGTATCGTGATGGAGAAATGCAGTGAGTAATAGCAACATGTTTTTACAAACACTGAATTCAAATTTCAGCCCTTGCTATTACGTGAGCTGGGGTGAATCACTTAATTCCTAAGTCACAGTTTCATCATCTGAAAAATATTTGTCTTATAAGGTTCTTAGATTAAATGAGATGATAGCATATGGAAAGTCCTCAACCCAGTGCTTGGCACTTACTCTGCAGTCCTAGCATGTATCACTAGGTAGGGCAATTGAGTTTTGCTTCTTTGTCTTCACCTCTAGGTTGAGTGCTTGCTGGGGGTGGTCTTTTTCATCTCTATAGTCCTAGGACTTTATCAGCAGATTACTAAATCCAAAATATGGCTAATGGGTGCTGAATGAACAGTGCACATGCAGAAAGTTGAAAGTCCTTCATAGACCACTTCTTTTATTTTTATTTTAAGTCTTTGAGGCAGAAAAGACAGAAAATAAACCAGTAGCCTCTTTTTTCTTCCACTAAAATAACCTAATACCCAGCCATCAAACATTTCCTTCGTTAAGTTTTGTCTTTATGATAGTCAAACCTCTTACTTTCTCCAAGTGGGATGGGGCAGTGATACACTCATCTACTCAAAGCCAAAACAGAAAATAGCTAAGAAATTGAGTCGGAATTATTTCTTAAGATCCAAATGTTTAGCAACCAGTCTTGTTCCTCAAAATACATTTGTTAATTACCTACTATGTGCCAGGTATTGTGGATTCAGTGATAAGTAAAGCAATCTCCACTCACGGAATTTAAAATTTAAGGATGCACTAAGTGCATCCCAGCTGAGGAGGGAGGGAAAAACGTAGATTCTTGGGTTCCCTCTCAGAACAATGGAACCAGAAATTAGCAAGCTTGTCTCCTGAATCCCCACGCTCAGTGCCGTTGGCCAGGCTGCAAGGCTCCTCTAAAATATCTTCCACTTTTATCACCCACCTATTCACCCTTCATTGTTCTACTCCAATGCTACTGCCTCTAGGAACCTTTCCTAATTATCCCTGTCCCCCAGAGAATTAATTATAGAGTTAACTTCTTCTTTCTCTGACCCTTTGCTTACCTTGGAGCCATTCTATCAATCACAAGCTTACCATGCTGTTATGTAATTTATTACTCTACACATCTGCTTCCCTTACTGATCTGGGGGCTCTGTCAACAAAAAACTAAGCCCCATTCATCTCTGCTTCCTGGGACCTAGCACAGAGCCTGTATGCAGTGGATGGTCAGGAAACATTTACTGAATTATAAATGGAAAAACTGAAAAAGCTCCCTGACAGATAAACTTGGGAATGTCCTTAGTCAGAGTTTGGCATGGGTAAAAAAATTCATTGAAATTCATCCACTGCCATCTCAGTGACCCAACACAGTCAAATTCTCCAAACTGCAAGATTGTTTTGACAAGCATAGAATTTTATTATTATTTTAAAATTTCCTACAAGATGTCTTCAGTTGTATTTTCTAAGTTTAGGACTTAGTATTCTAAACCAATGTGAACATATATCTTTGTTTCACTCTCTAAATCTACCCAACAGATCAGTTTGGTCTGATTTAAATCTAATGACTTTTTAGAAAAGAAAACTAGGATCCAACTCATAACTTAAGGATTTTATATATTTAGGATATGAAATATTTGAAGTAAACACTTTCTATTCACACTGTATTCACTGAAAATGATAATTTCACTCTCTGAAATACTATGAGCACAAGAAGCTATAAGAATTAAGGGAAATACATAAGCAGAGAAGATCAGTAAGTAAGATGAAGTGGCTTAATTATCAACTTGACTACCAAATGTGTCCTCTAAAGCTTTCATTTTCTATTCTGTTACTATAAAAGTTTGTGTCAGACTCTACCTAAAGTAAATATATCACATAATCTTAATTTATTTGTAATTGTACCTAATAACCTCTTCAAAGGAGATCAGCATAAAATGCTTACCCCTTTTATAGTTATGGTAATTATTAAATAATCACCGCATTTTTCATGCATGGTTTACAATGAACATTGCCTTATTCAGTATACTATGAGAAAACTGCATGTCATTAAGTTTTACTTGGTGAACATTTATTTATATGACTTCTTCAAAAGTGACTTCTCTATTCACTTGGTGAATGACGCTCCCAATCTTCCAGGTGATCAAGCCAGAGAACAGGGAGTGAGCCTAGATTCTTCCCTCATCATCCATCCAAGCCATCCATACCACCAATCCACCTGTTAGTCAAAGCAAGGTCCCACAGATCGTACTCCATAAATATCTCTTATAACTCCCGGCTCTTTCCTACCCCTACTTCAACCGCTCCAGCGCAGGTCTTCCTGTATGCTTTTTTTTCCCCTCCCTCATCAGCTGGGGCCAGGAATCCTTCCAATTTCCCAGCTAAAAAGCCTTCCATTATTTTCAGTTGCCAAGGGCATAAAAACCTGAACTCTTCAGCAAGGTACACAGGGGCTTTTATGATCTGTCTCCTGGGCCATATTTATACTTGGCTCTAGCCCCTCAGACAACGCTGGCTGCACTCCTTGTACTTTCTTGAACTTGTCATGTGGCCTTGCTCCTCCTTGGACAATGCACGTGATCCCTATTCCTAGAACGTTCTCACTTATTGGACTGCCAAACTCTTATTTTCTCCATTAGATCTGAGCTTAAGCGAAATTCCGCCACAGCAACCTTCTAATTGTAGTTTTTGTTTTCGTGTCTGTCTCCCTTCTAGATTAAACACCTCGTGGTCATGAGTATTTCTTTTCATCTCTGTTGCCCTCATGGCAAGAGGAGTGCCTGGCATAAGGAAGATAGCCAGTAAATACGGGTTGAATAAATGAAGAGTTGTCTACTTCACCTGTGCCTGACTGGTCATGCTCAGAGCTGTGCTAGAAACTACGAAAACATTAATGCAAGTAATACATGGGAATACAGGCAGAGTTATAAAGAGCTTAATTCACCCCACCTCTAGTCATTTCTCTCCTCCTCGCCTGTCCTCACTGATTCTGCTGTGGGAGCTTTGATGAAGACACTGTAGACCTAGAAGCTGCAGAAGGGAAGAAACTGTGATACTCTGGAATAATTTAGGAGGGTTTTCCCACAGAGGAACACTCAATCAGGCCCCGTCAGTATCTGGGTACCCCTGTGACCAAAAGATACACTGCTCAGCTGGCATGAAGATCTCACTCATCCATCTAGAATTCCTCTCATTTGTGATGCTTTCGAGATTGACTGATACTCATTTTGTGCTAAGGAAGATTTGCTATAGCTGCTTTATAAGGTTAGTTTCCTTATCTAAAAAATAATAACCTCCCTTTTTTTCTCTGCTATAAAGTTCAAATGTGATGAAGTGAAACTACTTTGAGAAGCATTAAAAATATCAAACACGTTTAATTTATTAGTTTTACTCCCAGCTTATGTGAGTTCATTTAATTTGTACTTTGGGGGACTCCCCTGGCAGTCCAGTGGTTAAGACTCTGTGCTTCCACTGCAGGGGTGTGGGTTTGATCCCTGGTCAGGGAACTAAGATCCCATATGCTGTGCAGTGCAGCCAAAAAAGAGAAAAGAAAAAAACAGTTTGTATTTTTTTCCCTTACTCTAGTTTAACTGATTTGAAGAAACAGGATTTTTGATCAGGAGGGAAGGGATTCAGATGTTTTGATTATTGGTTCCCTGACCTGGCTGCTCATTAGAGGCTCCTGGGGACATACAGATGCCCATGCCCATTTCTGATCTGGGAAGTCAGGGGCTATAAAGGGAGAAGCCCAGGAATCTGCAGGTTGCTAAAAGCTCCTGCTGTACTCCAATAACCAACTAGGTGGAAAAATGTATGTTTCAGGATCACATCCTTTGAGAAGGCGCTCCTCAAAGTGGACACATGTATTGATATTAAGAACACAGGTATTTGGACCCCAGACAGACAAATAAGACCTGTGTGCTAAATGTGCCTCTCCGACTCTTCATGACTCTGCAATCCTGGGAGCTTGACTCGTAGCGATGTGGGCGTGAGGGGCACTTAAGAGTGGAAGAAAAGTGAGTCTCATAAACTCCACAGTCCCAGTTCTCAGGACAGGAAACTCAGGCTTGTCCTAAGTATTCTAATTCAGCTATTTCAGACTATTTTATAGCCTCCCTTCTTAACCCTTCTTACAACCAAACACACAGCCTAGACAAGAAATTGGTAAACTTGCTGAGAGCCCATTTACTATTTACATAGCTCTGTTTTTAAGACAGAATATGTTCCAAGTTCCAAAAACTTTAGTCACAGTGACCTTTATAGAAACACAACTTATACTTAGATCAGAAACAGTCTCCGTTACCGCACAAAGACAAGTCCAGCAAGTTACAGGACACACATACTTGTAATAGCCTGTTCTTACTAGACAACTTAGGACAGAAATTTATTTTTCTTTTTTGTAGACAGAGGGCAGCATGCACAATCCAACTGTACAAGCAAAAGCCTGTGTGTCAATTTCACAGAAAATGCTCTAAGATGTCTTTCTGTAATGGTCCTTTTAAACCTCTGAATATTATTTATAGTGGACTGGTACTTTTGCTCACCGTTAAAAAAAAAAATCACTACATGACCCAGGGAAGTGTTCATTTCTTTGGTTCAGAAAACATATGCATGTGATATCACCATGGCCTTGGAAAGGGAATACACACAGATGTGATGACAAGCATCATGCCAGAAAACCCAGTAGTTAAAAACGATAACTAATCTCGTCATGCTCTGTCATTATGCAAATCCAAGAAAGGTATTGCCAAAGTGATTTACATCAGTGCAGTTGAAAGATAATTTTAAAATGTAATCTTCAGCAGATCATTTAAAAATTGACTCTCTATGGCTGCCTCTGCCTTATAATGGTGATGCATATTGAATAGTAATTGTGTTGGTCTTTAATTATAAATGATATTGCACTTAAATCCAATGTACCCAATTGACAAAATTAAATTAGCGGACTTTAAAAGGTATTGATTTTAAAACCAAGTAAGATGTTCTAGAAGAAGTCTATTTCCCATGTTTGTTTTGGTTAATAGCTATTCTTGGACTAGACAATAACAAATCTGTGGTTCTCCTGTGTAGGAGAGGACTGGTAGGTGGTACCCTGTGTCCTGGGGAAGATGTGTTCCTGGAGATGGGAGCACCACCCGAATCAGTGTTAATGGGGTCATCGCAACATGGTTTCCATGGAGATCTGCCTCTGACATCACACTTGGGTAACTGCTCTTCAATTTTCTTCACATCCCCTGACTAGTTTCCAGCTACCATTCACACAATGGTCAGTCCTCCCAGGCTGCAATGATGCCCTTCAATAATGCCAGTGAATTGCCACCACCCCCAATGTCCTGCTGATTCTGCATTACCATGAGCTACCAACACTGGAGAAATAAGATGAGGGAGGTTCTTCCATGATGGTTGCCGAAGTTTTTCCAACTTGTTGAGCTTCAGAGCCCACTCTAATTCCCTCACTTTACAGCTAGAAAACAAAGAGCTAGTGTGGTTAATATTCCAGGAAAAAGTTGCTTAACAATTTGGAAAAGAATCTTAAAATAATAGGAATTAAAATTCAAAATTCACCTAAGCTCTTTTTCCAAAAGAGAGAATTTCAAGCTGCTTTCCTTGGCACACTGGGTATTTCCATGATTTTAAAAGTTTGAAAAACAGTAGGATAAGCAAAATAAAAGACATCTCCTTCCTGCAGAAATTCTCACTGATGTTCTTTGTGAATCTATAGGAAGAGTGATGGTACATACAAATGTTTCCGAAATATTTTTTTCCTCTTTTCTCATAGAGCACTCTTGAGATCTAGAAATTTGCAGAATAATTTTGGTAGACACTATTATAGAGGCATGGAGTGACTATATGATTTATTGCCCTATTAGGAAAATTTTGAGAGTGAAAGGAGATGCCATTAATATTTATGCTGGGAAAATAGCGCAAAGTGGGACTAGCCTGAATGGGATGTCTGGTCCTAGAGGCATAAAACAAAACAAAACATCCTGAGGGCTAAAGATAACAGAAAGGCAGCCATACTGTTTTCCATCTTGAAGGCTATAATTTATAGGAAAGACAAGTATTACTCTGTTTTGTTCCAGAAGACAATGATAATAATAACAACAATAATAATGGTAATAGTAATCATGACAACAGCAACAACAATAATAATAATAGGAGGAAGGGGAAATTAGATGGCAAAAGGTTTTTACACAATGTAAAAAGGAAATTTTTAGAAATCAGATCCGTCCAAAAAGGGAATAAATTCTGTTGGGAAGATGTGCCTCCCGCTTCCCTCCCTAGAGGTATTCAGAGGCTGGATGTTGATGAGCGACGGACACTATTTGAGTATGGAGTATATGACTTCTAAGAATCAACTACTGTTTTATAATTCTATGATTTCTCTAATGGAAACTTACTGCAAAGTCCTGAGACATCACCACAATTCAATATAAGTAAACCTGATTGTTTCAAGAGAGGACTCAAAATGCCTTAGAATCCAACTTTTTCCACTTAACCATTTGCCCAAAGGCATATAAGGAATACAGTACTGAACAAAAGAAACATCATCAAACTTGAGTAACTGAATTTCACACAAGTTAAAACCACACTAGACACTTTGCCATGAGGCCTTGGTCTTGAAGAAGCCACTGCATTTATGTAAAAATGAAGGCTCTGAAAATTCCCAGGGGCAGTGATGATAAAGAATTGGGAGATGCAGACTTAGGTACAACTTACAGATGAACAAAATGTGTAGCGGAAGGAAACTTGCAGGTCATCCTAATTCAGTTTGCTTGTTTCCTCATAAGGACACAAGCCAAGGGATATATAATGTATCTTACTCAATATCAAACAGTAAATTAGGAGCATAATTGAAATCATAATCTAGGTATGGATCTCAGTAGGACATGTACAGAAAGTTAAAATTATTTTACCTATCCTCACATAAGAAAATAGCATATATTAACAAATTAAGATGAATTTTCAGGCACCACAAGGTGCTGAATTCTCTCACTTTGTGAAAATAGGTAGTGATTTATATGGTTTCTGGAACAAATCTCTAATCCTTCTAGTCCCTAGAAAAGGAAATTCAAAATAAAGGTAATACAGAAGTAATTAATCATTTCAACTTTAATACTCTTTACTAGTGATAAATAGTAATATAGGATCAAAAGCTCCCATTTTACAGGTGGGAAGGTAAATGATAGGACTAAGGTCAAACTACTAAAATGGGAAGAACCAGAATTCTAACTCCAGTCATGTCACTTGAAGACAAGTACAGTAGTATTTCCATTCTGTCTGCCTGTTCCCATAATTTTTGTTTTTGCCAATGCTGTCTTTGATATTTCATTGTTTTGAAGTACTTTCATCAAATCAATAAAGAAAAACAGAACAGAAAACCCTACATTTTTAAGACCCATTTGCCCTTAGGCCTTCATTGACCCTAAATCAAGTCACAGGAGCCACAGGTTCCTGGGCAGCATATCTTTTGGAAAACAAATGAGCAAATGGAAGAACATAATCAACTGAATTTCTACACATGGGAATCCTCCATCAAATAAGAGTTTCTCGTTTTCTTTTTGGTTTGAGAATGCAAAGAAGAGTTTTTCACACACACCCACTTCACCATGGAGTCTTGCGAGGCACAAGAAAGCCACACAATAGCAAGGGATCTATGGGCAAAACAACTGGAGATGCTTCATGCCAAGAAAAAGTAGGAGAAACAGAGAATTAGCAACTTTCTAGGATAGCTTCAGCACAAAGAATTAAGCACAGCTACCCATTTTAAGGGTTATTTTGCAAATACACACCTGATGAAGAAAACGGTGGTTCGGCAAAATGAGCATTTCTTTTATTAGGTCAATGGGTTATAGATTAAGTTGATATGTGGCAGGGAGAAGATGGGTTGGGAAACAGAAACAAGATAAAGCAGGGAAATGGTGCTTTGTAGAAATGATAAGGTAGGAGAGCATCAAGACCGCATGTCATAACACCTTGACACTCCTCCAGTCCAAAATCAGAGTCTCGGAGTCGAATTAGTGCACAGTTAACTTTTAAATATATATATATATATATATATATATATATATTTATTTATTTATTTATTTACTTTTGGCTGCCTTGGCTCTTCATTGCTGTGC
This sequence comes from Kogia breviceps, assembly GCF_026419965.1. Lineage (NCBI taxonomy): Eukaryota > Metazoa > Chordata > Mammalia > Artiodactyla > Physeteridae > Kogia > Kogia breviceps. The sequence continues at coordinate 54,258,775 of NC_081321.1, forward strand.
ACGGGCTTTCTCTAGTTGCGGCGAGCGGGGGCTACTCTTCGTTGCAGTGCGCAGGCTTCTCACAGTGGCTTCTCTTGTTGCGGAGCATGGGCTCTAGGCGCATGGGCTTCAGTAGTTGTGGCTCGCGGGCTCTAGAGCGCAGGCTCAGTAGTTGTGGCGCACAGGCGTAGTTGCTCTGCGGCATGTGGGATCTTCCTGGACCAGGGCTCAAATCCGTGTCCCCTGCATTGGCAGGCGGATTCTTTTTTTTTTTTTTTTTTTGCGGTACGCGGGCCTCTCACTGCTGTGGCCTCTCCCGTTGCGGAGCACAGGCTCCGGACGCGCAGGCTCAGCGGCCATGGCTCACTGGCCCAGCCGCTCCGCGGCACGTGGGATCTTCCCAGACCAGGGCACGAACACGTGTCCCCTGCATCGGCAGGCGGACTCTCAACCACTGCGCCACCAGGGAAGCCCCATAACAGCACTTTTTAGCAAATTGCTCCAGGATGGTTTCAAGAAAGAGAAGCAGATGGGGTGCCACTAACACCCATGGAACAGGCCACTAGGGTGACCTTTTCTCAGCCGGGGCCTCGGCAGAAGGCTCAAAGGTGCTGAGCTGCACTGAGCGTTACACTGTGTGTTTCAGGCAACTGAGGGAGAGAGGAATTCGCTGTATCCCAGCTCCTAATTTCTCCCTTGTCCTACATCACGCTTGTCATTTAAGCACAGAACATTTCAGTGAAAAGTTAGCTGGCAGCCTTCAGTTGTTTACCTTAAAAACTGACCTCTTTATCACTCACTCGGGGGGGCTTTGGTCACCTGATGTCCAAAATGGACTCCGGGGACAATCGTAACAACAGGTAGCTTCACTATCTGAGAATGGTGACCATGTGGTGTTCTGTACCCTAGAACTTCCCCTTTAGAAGTTATTTCTTCTTTCAATGTCCATTTGTAATGGACAGATAAATAAAGCTACTGCCACCCTGCATTTCCCACATCACCATTTGCTGTGCCCAGAAAAATTCTGGGGAGTTCAGAGAACTTTGGCCTGCAGAAGCAGAGGGGACCTTGTCAAAGCAGAGTCCTGCCATGACCCTATGTCACCGACTGGGAGGACAGCAGGCACGTCCAGGCCCTGACTGCAAAACGCTCTTCCTCATACCGCCTACCTATTTCTCTCTACTTTGTCACCAAAATGGAAGCTCACCAATTAAGGATTCCTTTCAGAACAAGAGAATCTTTTAAAAAATAGAAGTAATACGTGAATATTACATAATGTAAAGGCAAAGAAACTAATACAATTTTTTAAAAACATCTTCTGGAGCTAATCTTGGTATTAACTGCAGTTTTTTTCTATTCTACACATACATATTTTTTTACTATACACTCACATAAAATATGTATGTATTGCTTTTTAAAAATGAGTTTTTTCACTTAGTATATTATGAATATCTTTTAAAATCACTAAATCGTGTGTGTGTGCACATATGTACACATGGGAAAATTCAGAGAATCAAGAAATGTTAGATTTGGAAAAGATATAAGAGATCATCTATTTCAAACTGTGACTACACAACATTAAAAATACATTTTACATTGCAACTCAGTACACACATTCATATTTGTTATACACACACACACACCGGAAACAAAAGTTTTATGTAATAACATTTACCCTTACTAAGCACTCTAATCATTTCTATTTTACTTTTATAATAATAAAAATGTATCACTGACAACACCAAACGCTGATGAGGATATGGAGCAACAGGGACTCTCATTCATTGCTGGTGGGAATGCAAAATATTACAGCCACTTTGGGAGTTAGTTTGATGGTTTCTTACGAAACTAAACTCTCCCCATATGTTCCAGTAATGTAGCTGAATCCAGCAATCCTTGGTATTTACTGAAAGGCGTTGAAAACTTCTGTCCACACAAAAATCTGCACTCAGATGTTATAGCAGCTTTATTCATAATTGCCAAAACTTGGAAGCAACTAAGATGTCCTCTGTAGGTAAATGGATAAATAAACTGTGGTCCATTCAGAGAGTGGAATATTAATCACCACTAAAAAGAAAGGAGCTATCAAGCCATAAAGAGACATGGAGGAACCTTAAATGCATATTACTAAGTGAAAGAAGCCAGTCTGAAAGGCTACATACTATATGATTCCAACCCTAACATCCTAAAAAAAACTATGAAGATTGTTAAAGGACAGTAAAAACTTGTTAGGGGTTGTGTGCAGGGGGGCTAAAAAGGCAGAGCACAGAGGATTTTTAGGGCAGTGAAAGTACTCAGTAGGATATTATAATGATGGGTACATGGAATCACACATTTGTCCAAACCCATAAAATGTGCACAACCAAGAGTGAACCTTAATGTAAACTATGGACTTTGATTATGATGTGTCAGTGTGGGTTCCTCAATTTTAACAAATGCACCACTCTAGTGGGGGATGTTGACAATGGGGGAGGCTGTGCACGTCAGTGGGGAGAGGAGTATATGAGAACTCTCTGTAACTTCCTCTTAATTTTGCCGTGAAAGTCTTTAAAAAATGCTAGCAGAGATCTTCTGTAGATTTATAACTCACTACCTGGTTGGGACTCACAGTTTGGGAAAAAAAAAAAACCCTTATCTAATTAAACCCCTTCTTCTAAGAAGAAGAAAACTGAGGCTCAGAAATTAAGTGTTTTCCTAAGATCACACAGTGAATAAATGGCACTGCCAAGACCAGATCTTCTTGTTTCTGTCCCACACCATCTCCAACTCACTAACCACTGACAGATAGAGATGTATATGTGTGTGTGTTGGGTGTGTGTGTGTGTGTGTGTGTGTGTGTGTGTGTGTGTTGGAGGTGATGACGGGGGAGCACACAGCACCCTGAAATATATAGAAAAATGCTCAACATTTTCCATAAGAAAAATTATTATAATAGCTAACATGACTTATGAGTACATTTTCTCACACAGCTTTATAATTTTCTAAGGCAACAGGTCCAGTAAACTTCTACAGCTGACTAAAAATCAAGCTATCACAGATCCAAGTCAGTAGTTAGGTTAACTGTAAACCACCATGCTGTAGAAAATGTCAGATTTTCACTCTATGGGTTGGCAAAATATATTGACTTTATGAACGTCAGTCACTTTCTTCATCTGTAAAATGGAAATGACTGCCCTGCACACCTGAGAGAATGTAAGCCACAACTCCAACAACCTTCATTTCTTGTTTGCCTTGTTTGAAGTGCAGGCTGACTGAGCATCCAAGGTAACTGTGCTCCCTGTGGTAACCCCGAGACCCAGGCTGCTTCCATCTGGTGGTACCATCATCTCCACATGCGGCTTCCAGGTTAATACAGTAAGAGAAAAAGACAGCTGGAGGGTGGCATGCTGGCTCTTCACTGGCGCAGCAGATCACAATAACACCTACTCACAGATCACTGTCTAGATCCAGTAAATGGTCCTACCCAACTACAAAGGAGCCAGAAAACATGGGGCCACAGAAGGATACACCCATAGCAGTAAAGGTCTCTCCTCTCCCAGCCAATGATGCCAAAATTGTTAGAAACCAACTAACTACTCTGACCAACATTATAATTTTTAGAAACCAACTAACTATATTGAGTGATATTATAATTGTTAGAAACCAACTAACTATATTGAGCTGTATTTGTGCATATTCCTCAGCCTAACTAGTATAAAACTGTAGTATCCGACATATCATCATGATTAGTGTTTCTGTTTTTCAGACTGTGATCTGGGGGCACGAACAATAAATTTTTAAAAGCTTAAGCACCTGTTTATAATTGGCCTGACCTCTAACAGCCAGGGAAGCAGGCTGTCATGGAGCTATAATATTTTATGTCCACAGAAGCCCCAAAGTATATTGCAATCATATATAGAAACTACACTCTGTTGAGCAGGGTATTTTTAGCACAGTTCTCGAAGCATCACTGAGCTGGAAGAATTTAAGGCAGTAAAGTTAGCCACTAGCTTCATTTTGTCCATTAAGTAAAATCAGCTGGATCCTAAAATGAAGCGACACCAGTCATCAGAAGCAAAAGCAAATTTCCTCAAAAGACCCAATGTGCCCTTGAGGATATTGGCTGATAGCCTTGGCCTTTAGAATTTGTTAAACATACACTATATGTAGTTTGGTTAGCTGACCAACCCATTTATATTTTAACTATTTATATTTTAATACTAAAAACTAAAATCTCTCTTTCTAAAGACAATAAAAATAAAGAATACTCTAAAATACAGCTCAAACCTCCCAAAGTATATTTATTCCTTTTTGGACTTTTCTCCATCTAGATATTAAAGTCAGAATTAGATGATTCTGTGCTCATGTGTGGTGTGTGTGTGTGTGTGTGTGTGTGTCAGTTTTCTGTAATAGGATTGTAGGGTCTGCACCCTTCACCGTGTAACCAACACACGTCAGTGGAACCGACGGGATAGACAGCCCTGCCTCACTGACTTTGCCCACGTGAATCTGGCAGAAGTGATAGGATGACAGTTCAGAGGTGAGGCCTTAAGAGGCTCAGTCCTCTTGCTGTTCCCCCAGCAGCCAATGGAAGAATATGACCCAGGTAGCTGCCAGTTGCAGACTGAGAGACATGTGGAGCAAATCTGACCGAATCTGCCTCAGAAGGAAAGCTGCCCCCCATCTCATAGACCCAGGAGGCAGAAAAATAATTGGAGATTGGATTGTTGTAAGCACTGAAACATTGGGGTTGTCTATCATGCTGTGTTGGTGGAGAAAAACCTAACTGGTACAAATTAGGAAAACACAGAGACAGAATCCTTTAAAAGAATTTCCAAAACTCCTTCTACAAATTCTCCACTCTTTAAACATAGAAGACTCTTGAAAGAAAGCAGAAAAAGAATAGAACTGCCAGGGAAATTAAGAATGGTTGTCTTGTGACGAATCTATAAGGGAACATGTAGAAGCTGAAGCAGACAAAATGGGTACAGATATATGCCTATAAATTCTGAGGAACAGCTGATATACTCAAAGAAACCAGGGAAAATTCTGTATAAACAGAAGGGAAAGAAAAATTCTAATTTTTTAAACAGCGCTGTTCTTGATGCTACTAAATCTTGACCTAAGTTAAATCCACAAAGAGGTTGATTAATACTCACAGATGCTAGGAATTTGTAGGAGACACTAGGCACTTGAAAGATTAAAACACCACAACAGGCACATTGCCAAGACAAAAGATCCAACTTGAGGGCTGACTTGTTACAAAAATGAAATGGCGGAAGAGAATTCAGATTTTAATACAGCTCATATTCACAATTTATAAAAATTTCCTTATGTTACTTGTAGTGTTTAGGATGATGTTTGGTTATGAGTGACAGATAATCTAAATTCATAGTGGCTTGAACAGTAGAATTTCTTCTATCTTGTAAGAAACAGCTCAGAGGCAGTGAAGCAAGGCTGGAATGGTTCACCACAATGCCCTGGGCCCAGGGTCTTTCTATTTTCCCCCAGAATTCTCAGTGCGCAGATCCCCCTTTAAGCTCTAAGACGGCTTCCTACTCTCCAGCCATCACATCCATATTCAGGAAGCAGAAGAGAGGAAGAGATAAAGAAGATAATAATACCTTTTCTTTTCAGGGCACTTCCGAGATGTGCCGTGTTGCATGTTAGCTTATGTCAAACTAACCGGAGTTTAGATTCACAGGTAGCTTTAAGGAAATGCACCCAGGTTAAAAACAAACAAACAACAACAGGGAGTTCTGCTATTAATGAAGAAGGAAAGAATGGATTTAGGGGACCAGTAGCCTCTGCTACAGTTTTTATTGTGTCAAGCATACAACATACAGGCAAGAAACATGCAGTTCTTCAACAGCCTGCCCTAAGTCATTAGGCAAGCCGAGACCAGAAATTTACAGAAATAAATAAAACAACAGCATTTCACTTTGAGACCCAAACAAAACACTAACTAACTTGCAGAATCCCGGCATACATAAAACTAAAGTGACATCTGTCAACTTTCCTCCCTCCCTCCCTCCCTTCTTTGGTGCTGATTAAAATCCAAAATCCAGTAATCTTTAACATTATCCAAAACATCTTACCAGTCAGATCAAAAAGGGTTAGTGGATTAACTGATTAAGAAAAAGCTTTCTTCATGAGGATTAAGTGTAAAACATGGTGACTGTAGTTGATAACACTGAACTGTATAATTGAAATGTGCTAAGAGAGTAGAACTTAAATGTTTTCACCACACACAAACACAAAGATGATGATGGACTTATTAATTAACTGGAAGGAAAGAATCTTTTTACAATGTATAAGTACAGCAAATTTGCTTGATGTACATTTTAAATATCTTACCATTTTATATGTCAATTACACCTCAATTAAGGTGGAAAAAAAAAGGAAAAAAGGATTTCTTCAAACAAAACATGTTCATGTTGATTACTAGCATTAATGGCCTAAATTTGATGAAAAAGAGGCACATATTATTATCTTTTGCCTTCTGATATTGCTTATCCAGAAGGTTTTTGGTTAACATTAAGATAAACCATATTGATGTTAATCTTTTTCTGCATATAAAATACTTATTTTGAATGTGCACAATTATTTATGTATAGTATATGGAGCTTTTTCCAATAAATAGTCTATGGCTTCTCTGTAGTAACAATATAAAGTGAGCATGTAGTGAATACTTGCTATGTGCCAGGTACCATGCTCTGTGACTGACATTACTTAACTTCACTTTATTCCTTTATCAAAAACAAACCTAGGGCTTTCCTGGTGGTGCAGCGGTTGAGAATCCACCTGCCAATGCAGGGGACACGGGTTCGAGCCCTGGTCCGGGAAGATCCCACATGCCGCAGAGCAACTAAGCCCGTGTGCTACAACTACTGAAGTCCGTGCGCCTAGAGCCCGTGCTCTGCAACAAGAGAAGCCACCACAGTGAGAAGCCCGCACACTGCAACTAAGACACAACACAGCCAAAAATAAATAAATAAATTTATAAAAAATAAAATTTTTTTTTTAAAAACCTAGAAGGAGGGACTACTGTATCTTCCAAATTACAGAATAGAAATTTGAAATGGGTAACTAGTTTATGGTCACAGGTTTACTCAATGATGAAGGTGAATCCAGGATACACATTTAAGTCTCTGATTATAAGACTCAAGCTTAACCACTGTTTTACTGCAGCACATATCTTAAGGAAAATGGTACACAATTTAGAGATAACTAGATAATTGCATATATGCCTTTATTTTTATACTTCCTTTTTGTCTTATCATCTTATAGTTAAATGAATATTCAGAAAATTCTGTCTCTAATTCATCACAAAACCAGCATCCAGGAGAGTAACTCATATATAGTAGCCACAGGTGAGTTGTGGAATGACTGAATGAAATGTGAAATTATTATACTTAACAGTAGTTCTATTTTTCATCTGCTTTTCAATACATATATACCATACTAGTGGTTTTTGTTTTATGGTAATAACACTTAAAAATCACAAACATTTCCCAAGATCATATCCAATTTCACCACCCTGAATTTCTATTATAAAATATCATCTATCATTAATGGCTAGTAGTGGTTTTAGAATACCGCAAATAATTTCGTAAGTAGCTACAACTGCAAATGTCTTAATATTTGAACTATGTGTACACAGTTTGCCGTAACATTTTAGAAGAAAGGATGATTGGAAAATGCATTGTTTACTGCTTATGATTATATTTACAATTCCTATTATTAAAGATCAGCAGCAATCTCCCCATATTACAACATTTATAATCATTTGTCCTAAAAAAGCTCATTGCTTTCAAAAATATATGTAAATTACACATCATTTTGCCAAAAGTAGGTTATCTAAAGACACAACTCGCTAACCTAAAATATGCTTGTTCTTAACAACGAGGCTCAGACCCTAACTGGATGCTAGCCCAGGAATAAGATGCCAGAAGGATCATCAACAAAGAAAAGGAGACTATAAGCCCACTCTTTTAGCTCTGGGGTCATAAAGAGCCCATGAGGTTTTCATATTATTTTTCCTTAGGGAGATCTCATTAGATAATTTCTCTGCTGGTGGATTTCATTATTTGAAGGAGAACCATTGGATTGTCAATGAAGAAAAGAATAGATTCAGCTAAAAGCAAGACAGAATGAAACAGAATATAAAAAGAAAAGAAGTCTTTGTTATAATTGCCATTAAAAAAGATTAAAAGTGAGGACTATCATTAAGTTAGCATTGTACTGCACTGGACTCAGAAGAGACTTTAAATTATTCTTGTCATAAAGATGATCTTAGGGCTTCTCTGGTGGCGCAGTGGTTAAGAATCCGCCTGCCAATGCAGGGGATACGGGTTCAAGCCCTGGTCCGGGAAGATCCCACATGCCGCGGAGCAACTAAGCCCGTGTGCTGCAACTACCGAGCCTGCGCTCTAGAGCCTGTGTGCCACAACTACTGAAGCCTGTGCGCCTAGAGCCCGTGCTCCGCAACAAGAGAAGCCATCCGCCATGAGAAGCCTGTGCACCACAACGAAGAGTAGCCCCCGCTCGCTGCAACCAGAGAAAGCCAGTGCGCAGCAACGAAGACTCAATGCAGCCAAAAATAAATAATTAATTTTTTAAAAAAAGATAATCTTAGCCATTTGGAGTTTCACATGTCTTAAATTCAGTTTTAGAGATCATAGGAATGAAGGTGCTGTAACTGCATAAAATTACTTATGCATTGTTTTGGATAGAAAATTCACTATTAAGTAATACATTGTCCATTTAGACCTGTTTATGGTCATTTACAAAATATCTGCTTTATTTAATCACTGGAATTCCAAATAAATAGGGTGGGAACATGTTACCTAAAAATTCATCTGCATGAACAAACATTGATAGAGCATTATTTTGTGCCAGATACTATGGTAGACAAGAAAAGAATCAGGCCATAATAGAGAGATAAAAACACAAATGGACTATGGTAAGTTAACGATAGAGACAGGACTTCTATTAATGCATGAAATGTGTTGACTTCTAAGTTTTTAAACATCTACGTACTGGACTTCAGTTTTATAAGAAACTTGTTTTAATTCAAAGGATTGAGAAATGTAATGTGGATGAGAATTAAACATTCTTTTTAACAGGTACTCAAAGTGTCATATCCAAATGGTCCACTATTAAATAATTTAAAACACGAAGGTAACATGAAAATTATACTTTAAAAATATTTGACGATTCTGAAGTCCTTAAGGATTGTGCTGGGGCTAAATTTTACCATGATGAAGAGTAATTTTTCTATCCACAGAAAAGAATTATAGCTTTCTGATTATTTACATGCTGAATAAATATTTGCTGTGGAAAACAGCACAACATGAAGAGAGAGGAATCTGCTGTTTATATTTGTTTTCCTACATTGCCAATTGTGGCAAAGACTGCTCACTGCCAAAGCAATATCAATTCTCTCCTACCTCCTTAATACAGAACACTGATTTTTTTGGAGAGATGGTAATACATTCAGCTGATAAACTGTATTTTCCATGTGACTAAGTTCGGGCTAATAAGATAAGAGTGGTAGTGTTTGGATGGGACTTCTGGTGAAAACTCCCTAAAAAAGAGGGCTGACTTAGCTGGGATGTGACACTTTCTCTTACTCTGAAACTTGGATGAGATGGATGAAGCTCTGGTAGCTGTTTTGGGCAAAAACAGGCAAAAATCACTTGGTAAAGATGTCCAAGCAGAAAAAATGGAAGTTGCCTGGATCCCATTGTGGGCTGTGGCATTTTCATATGTGAATTGCCAACGTCTAAAAAATTGTCAGCACAGGAGAAAAAAAATCAATTAATTTTTAAAAGCCACTCTACTCTCTTTGGGTCTTTGTAACTAGCAACTGTATACAATTTCTAACTAACCTATCAGGTAAAATAGGAATAAAATGGATACAACATCCCGGGGAAAGAAGAGAGCCCTCTTCAAATTGTAACCAAAATATCCTGTAGAGTTTTAACCTCATGGAGCAATATATAAACATTTTATTCTACGGGAAATCAAAGGAGAAAGAGTATCTCCTTTTGTGACATTTCAGAGTTTAGTGTGTTGAAAGCCATGGCACTGTCACCACAGGGCATCATTCTGAACACAGATGCTTATTGCTATTTGCCAGGTTTTCTATTCAAGCTGCAACTCGGAGAGGCACAAAGGAAATGTGTGGCCCACACAGCAAAACAGCAAGAATCAAAGTTGCTTGCTTTGTAAATCCTGAGATCTGAATGGTATATATGCTAGTCTCTCAGAGGTCTAGGATAATAAAATTCCTATTTTAATTACAGCAGCATACTTAAACTGCTGTCATTAAGGTTATGTCAGCAATTACTTTTTTACAACCTTATTTTCCAGAGAATAATAAAAACGTGTTTGGGACTGATACCTTGGCCTGAAACGTGGCCATCTCCATGCCTTTTCTTGCTTTTGACAAATTGGAAGAGAGCCTGAGCTGTGTTTCCTTGAAACTGTGAAAGAGAAAATTCTAAATGAACAGACCTCCAAATTACTCTGCTTTTGACTGTCTGAAATTCAGGTCCGTGAGCTGTCAGGGGTGATCAGTGCTATCATGTTTCAGGCTGACAACTGTGGTTGCTATGGTAACAAAGGCTCAAAATGATTAGTGTTTAGAAATTAAAATCACCTCTCTGAACTGTACTTTAAAGAGAGAAACCAGAGTCATGATATAGAAGTGTTAATTTTCTTGGTCCACAGGTCTATGATGGAATGATTTGTGAGGAACAAAATAAGCAAGAGATTTAAAGAAGGGATCAACTCAGATCAGTGAGAGAAGAAAGTGACTTTACAAGCGGAACTCTCCCTAGATGGGTAGGAATTAACACATAAGTTTTGTGAATGGTGAAAGAGTTATAAAAACACAGCAAAAAGGCAATATTAGGAGATTCTTTATTAGAAATAAGCATCCGCAGAAGAACCGATGCTTAAAGAAGAGTGAAATCTCTTTATAAGATTGAGAGTAGGGCTTCCCTGGTGGCGCAGTGGTTGAGAGTCCGCCTGCCGATGCAGGGGACACGGGTTCGTGCCCCGGGAAGATCCCACATGCCGCGAAGCGGCTGGGCCCACGAGCCATGGCCGCTGAGCCTGCGCGTCCGGAGCCTGTGCTCCGCAATGGGAGAGGCCACAACAGTGAGAGGCCCACATACCGCAAAAAGAAAAAAAAAAAAAGATTGACAGTATGTTAAAGGCTGCATAGTATGTCAAGCTTCAATAATAATAAGTGTAATATAATTAAAATGTACTGAGCATTAACTATGGACAGGTCTTTTGATAGCATTTTTACATTATGAACTCATTTAACACTCATGACAATCCTAGGAAGTAGGTACTTATTATTCCCATTTCACAGATATGGAAAGTGGAGTGAAAAATATGCAAATACTTGTCTTTGGAGCAACGATGGACAAGAAGAGGTGGATCCATCTGCGTTCTTCCTGATTCTACTTAAGAGAACATGATTTCCCCAGGTTGTGTACAAATCTACTGAATAGTAAGCTTTCTTATACCAGATTTCCATGGTTTTATGAAAGAAGGATAAGCAGGTTTTAAGATACTCTACAGATATTAAAAGCCATATGTTTGTAATGTTGAAATGATAATAAGAATCTTCTGAGGCATAGAAAAAGGACTGGGGAGGAAGAAGAATTCTGGACTAAAGATAAGTTAAAGGAACAAAGTCACTTGAAGGGACTGTGGAGTCAATAATAAAAGCTCTCAATAGCCCAGTGGCAGTGGTGACAGGGGACCCCGGCGGGATAACAAGCCCAGAGTCCGACTATAAATTTCTGACTTGCTCCATAGTTCCTGGAGTCATTCTAAGACTCCTTTATGACAAAGGGGAAAATCTGATCAAACCTGGTAGGAAGATAAAAAGTTTAAGTAGTGGCAGCAGGAGGGGAAAAAAACAAGTGAGGTGATGAGAGGAGAAAACCTGAGAACAAAGGTGGCAGGAAGAGGGAAAGTGAGGTGTCAGGGGAAAGAAACCATCAAGAAGGGGTTTGAAAAAATAGGTCACATAAGGAAAGCTCCAGGAAGACAGAGGCAATCGATCATAAGTGGCGGGACTTCCAGATAGACAAATCTTTTCATAATCCCATTTCTTATCAATTTCAGCATGAATCCATCCCCCAGGGAATACGCTGCAGCATTAAACAGTAACTCCAGGCTCTCCCCTTCACTCCCCTCTTGTCAGCAAACAAACACGCCCCTTAGGATATGACACAGTTAAAGAAGAAGAGGACTCTTGAGACAGACCTGCGATGTGGCACCCAGGAAAAGGACAGAGAAGGTGAACTGTATTCTAAGTATCTGAACTGATATTTATCTGCTGCTAAAAATCCCTGGAAAAAAAAAGTTACATGAAAAATTTCAGGAGATACCAGGAAAGAGTTTTGCTAGGTAGATGAATTGGGGTCTTTGTAAAGACTCATCAAAGTTGGACGAGGTCCATTATGGCATTTTCTGGGAAAGAAGTCTTCAAATTGAATATATATCAGTGCTTGCTTTGGCTTTCCCTTGCTTCTCAAGTCTTTTTGATGCTGTGGTGAAACACTAACATGCTGACCTCCACAGAGCTTTGCAGACTGGCTATTCATTAGGAATTTTCAGGTACAGCTGCAAAGCAGCAAGGAAGACTAAGGTCTGAAGAATTGGCCATGATCATGTGTACATCTCGGTGGGTTAAATTAAGCACAGAGTTAAACAATGGTCAGTGTCCTTCCCTTTGGTACCAGAAGGTTCCTAAGTCATTACCCTAAGGTGCGTGAGATGCTTATCTGCCTAAGTTGCAGTCCACTGTGACTGACTGCCTCTGTCCTTACTAGGTTCTTCAAATCGTCCCCTATTTCACCTCTAGTGATTCCCAGCATACTCTCTGTCTCTATTACACACTCTCACCTCATAAAATCACCTCATTACTCATTATCTCTCTAGCTTTTCCAGCATAACTTCTCTCTCTCTTTTCCTCTCCCTTCACCCTAGTATCCCTTTGAGATTATTATTTTTTTTTTTTTTTTTTTTTGTGGTATGCGGGCCTCTCACTGTTGTGGCCTCTCCCGTTGCGGAGCACAGGCTCCGGACACGCAGGCCTAGCGGCCATGGCTCACGGGCTTAGTTGCTCCGCGGCATGTGGGATCTTCCCGGACCAGGGCACGAACCCGTGTCTCCTGCATCGGCAGGTGGACTCTCAACCACTGCGCCACCAGGGAAGCCCTGAGATTATTTTTAAAAGCAAACAATATTTCCACATCTCTTTGCTCTGTTTTGGACCTATTTCTTTACTCTTTTGTCCCTCCTTTAATAAATATTTAATCATCATGCACCCTGTGCCAGGTGCCATGTTAGGCATTCTGGATACCACAAGGAACAAGGCAGACCAATTGTATGTCCTCATGAAATCTAAATTTTAGATTTTAAATTCTAATTTTAAAAATTTAATTTTAAATTCCAGTTGAGAAGGCAGACACCAAACATGTGATTATTTAAGACATTTGTGATGATTTACTGCAAAGAAGACGGGCCAAGTGCAAAGAGAGCAGTTAACAACCAGCTCAAAGAAATCAAGGCAAGTTTCACTTGGGAAGGACAGGAGAAGGGAAGGGATGGGTGAGGGGAATCCTCTTCTGGTGCCCAGGACCCCTTGGCTGGCAGGTCTCAAGGCAGCGAGAAGCACAGATGTTTGAAGACTGTAAAGAAATGCAGAGATGGACTGGGAGGAGAGAGGGCAGAGCAGGAGAAGAGCTGGTGAGGCAGGCGGGGGAGGAAGCACGAGAGCCTCGTAAGTTAAAGATTCGACGTGCTTTATTCCAAGAGCAATGTGAAGCCATTGGAGGATTTTAAGCAGGAAGAAGTGGCACGGCCCATGGCATGTTTTGAGAGACAGCATTCTTGTGACATGGAGAACAATGGATCAGGAGAAGCAAAGGGGGACACAAAGAGACTAAGCGAGCTAGGAGGCCACCAAGGCACTCCAGGGAAGAGACGATGCTGCCAGCAGTGAGAATGAATGGAAATGGGTGGGAGTAAGAAATCTTAATTACGGAGAATACAGGCAACTAATAAACGCCCTTGATGTTTCTCCTATTGCAGTAACGTGAAGGTGTTAAACTCTTGTCTGTATGGGAGTTTACCTTCCCACGTTGCCTCTCACTCCTGCTAGAAAGCCATCCCACCCGATTCCTCCTTTACATATTCAGTGTTCTTCTGTCTTTTCTTTCGCTCAGAATTTCCTCAAGCATTTAATCTCTCTCTAAGGAGAGCCTTAGATATTTGTTCACAGATTGGCATGAGTAGTAAGTCAGTGTATTTTCCAGTGACTTCAAACACTGGGTCTACACTTCGCTTGGGTCACGATAAAGCTCCGGGCTAAAGGGATCATGATACTGAAGTCATCAAAGAAGTACACTGTCTACTGTAATACCTGCCAACAGGAAAACTAAGATTAGAAAGTAGATAATAATAATTGTTATTAACATCTACTGAGTACTTACCAATATGCCAGGTATTCTAGGTTGATTGTCTAATTTAAACCTCACAGAACTCCTATAAAGTGGGTCCTGTAATTTACCTCCATTTTACAGATGAATAAACTGAGGCTTAGAAAGGTAAAATAATTTGCACAAAGGCACACAGAGTGAATGGTGGAGCCATCAGTCTGACTCTGCAACTAACTTATCTATCTGCTAAGGTACTACACATCTCACAAGAAGAGGAATCTTTGGCTCCAAGTCCCATAGACCAGTTAAAGGTATTATTGGGATTTCCCACAGTCTTGGGGAAACCCATATTTGTCAAACTGACTATTGGGATCATCATAACTTGATTACTTCTCTGTACTCTCTTCCTGGGGAGGGAGTCATTTAATAGTCCCCTATCCAATCCCCCCCCTTTCTAGTTTGTAAACTCAGCCTCACGTCCGGTTCTGCAACTCAGGCAAGAAAGATCTAAGGGACAATACTGGATCATTTTTGCTCTTTAAGGGAAAAAAATCAACATCAAGCTAATCTTGCTACAAGTTCGTTGAGGCTCAGTCCTCTGAACTAGCTTCTATCTGTTATTGGGGTAGCCATCTTCTTCATACATGAGTGTGAGTAAACGGATTCCTTCCTGAGCCTCTTTCCCAGGAGCAAGCCCAGTATCCCTAGGACGGTGCTCCTGTCTCTTCCAGCTCTCCTCTGCAGTACTGAGTCCTGGCATTTTATCTAGGCTCTTCTAATAGATGCCCCTGATGTGAATGAAAAGATCTTCAAATTCTGCCAATGTCCAGAAGCCTGGTGATTGGGCGTGGTTTGGTAGAGAGAGGTCCTTGTTATAATGCCATGTATGTTGGACCTCGAATGTTGACTGTAAGTCTATTTGTTGCCATACCCTCTGATTTGTGTTCTGCCTGCCTTTCCTATCCCCACCTCCACCCTACCATGGGAAAGGTCTTATCCTAGGTCACGTTTTTCTCAGTTTGCTCTAGCCCTCTAAGTTTAACTGGGTCATCCCCAGCCCTGTCAGTGCCTATGAGGCATAAGTGATACAAATGACAGTGTCAGCATCCATGTAAGGTCCTGACTTCAACACAGGGATGTGAGGACTTTAGTCATGCCAGCTTCTCTCCTAGAATCTGAACTGTGGCCAGCAATAATTTCTGGCTGCCGGCCCAAGGCATAGAAGAGTTTAAATTTGAGTTATAATGCCAGGAGTGCTTTTAACTCATTAAAGTTGTTGGAAAAAATCACTTAGCCTTCTATTGATTCACCCCATTAGAAGAATACAGGGCCAAAATACAGGGAGGTAAATGAAGATGGTGTTTTCACAAAGTTATAAGACCAGTTAATATTTATTGAGCAATCATGTGCCACACACTGTACTAAATACTTTGAATAATTATCTCATTTAACTCTCACAACAATCCAATCAGTAGTTATTATAATTATCTTGACATTACATTTGAGAAAAATTAGGCTTGGAGAGGGAACTTGTCTAAGATCACAGAGCCAGGACATGAGTTAGAAGCCAGCCAAAACCCTCATTCTCAACCCTGGATGGAAAGGTCATACCTTCAGAATAGCCACGTGTACTGAAGACATGCATATGGACACATATGTTTTTAAATGTATGCAAATTTAAATTTCAAAGTTAGAACTGTAATTAAAGAAAAAAACATCCAATTTGACCAAGGCTTCTCGAATCTTTGAGAAAGGGGCATGGTGGTGAAGAATGATGCTCCGAAAAACAGCTCCCCACTCTTTAACAAACCATTCACAGCTCTCCTTTTCAAGAAAGATGCAACATCTCCTCCTACTAGTAGGAATAAGACAGAAGTATTCTAAATCAATCTATTCTTTGGGATTGACATATACACATTAATATGTATAAAATAGATAACTAATAAGAACCTGCTGCGGCTTCAATGGTGGAAGCCACTGCAAGCCACAACTACTGAAGCCCACGTGCCACAACTACTGAAGCCTGCGTGCCTAGAGCCCGTGCTCATGAGAAGCCTGCGCACCACAACGAAGAGTAGCCCTCGCTCGCCGCAACTAGAGAAAGCCCGCATGCAGCAATGAAGACCCAACACAGCCAAAACTAAATAAATAAATAAATCTATAAAAAAAAGAACCTGCTGTATAAAAATAAATAAAATTAAATTTTAAAAAATGTATTCTCCTAGGGGCTTCTGTGTGGTGTATCTATCAATAATGAAAATCTGACAGGATTTTTTACTTAAGAAGAACTTAAAAATCCTTTATTTTAGAGAACTGTCTCCAGGGCCTGTCCATAAAAATAATTCTCCAATTACGCTGTTCATTCTCTTTACTCATATCTACCTATTTGAAAACGAAAATTTCTAAACCAAACAAAACAACTACTTTTAAAAAAATGAACACATTCCCTGGGAAAATGTGAGGAGGAAGCAAAATTCATCACATAAGAAAGTGAAATTGTGGTTAAAATACCAGAGATATAAGACAGTCCTGCTAACGTGGTATAGGGCCGGACCAGCTCTGTCCAATAGAGATATGTTATGAGCCACATATGTAAATTTTCTGTAGTCATATTTAAAAGTAAAAAAACTAGTGAAGCTAATCTGAATAACGTTTTACTTAACCCAATGTATCAAAATTTATCACTTAAACATGTAATCAATCTAAAACTTAAGAAGATAGCTCATATCTTATTAAAGATTATTAAAATATATATACTTTTGATGCTAAGAATTGGAATCTGGTATGTATTTTTCACTTATAGCACATCTCCATTTGGACTAATCACATTTCAAGTATGCTGTAGTCACAAGCGGCGAGTAGCTACGGTATTGGACAGCACAGAGCTGAACTGTGACAAATCTGAATATTCTGAGTTTCAGAGCATCAGAGCTTCCCACCTTCAGAAAATAGCTAGTTCCCTCCTCATCCATTTCTTTGCTGGAACTTTTCCCTTTCATTGTTCCCCATCACCTCTACCAATTCTTTACTCGACTCATACTAAACAATTTTCTGTCAACAGATCACAACACAAAAGTGTAAAATTATATGCCACTGTATGTTTTCTTCCCTCTGTTTTACATAGTACCTAGGTTATTTCCCTACTCGTGTATTATTTTACTTTCATACATCTTCCCTTTGATGTATAAGGGCTGCCAGCTTTTCTGAGGTTTACTGTAAAAACTCCATAAAGCGTTTCCTCTATGAGGGGGCTGACCTTACTTTCTGATGGTAACCACCCTGTTCCATCTGCATTTTTACAGGAAGCCTCCTCAACTCATTGTTTTCCCAAAAAAAGCTGGGATATTTGTTACAAGTGAGATGCTAATAAAATGGTTTCCTTAGGAAAAACTGAGAAGGGGGAGAAGAGAGAGACAGAGAACAGAATCCAAGTAAAAACCAAATACCAGATGGAAATGTTTGCCTGAAATCATCAAGGAACTGGTATGAAATTGCCTAAAGTGGATATGCTGCCCAGAAGGGTCTCCTGACAAAACCACCAAACCCTTTAGAAGTAGAATATATTATTACAGGAAGATAGTTAGAAAGTCAAGAAAAAAAACCCCATAGCGCTTCAAAGATCATCCTAAAGAAAGATGAATTGGAAATGAGGTGATAAACAGATTAACACTGCTTAGATAAATGGATCTGTGGCCATGTCTGGTGTATCACACCATACACTTTTTACCCAGAAAAATACAAAAGCATTGCATTATAAAGTTGTTTCAAGTGAGAGACGGAACGGAAAGACAAATGATAACATTTGAGGAAATGGCTGCAGTTTCCCCAGATGATAATATAAGATGGCAAGCTGAGAGAAGAAAAGGGCAAATGAAACGTGATGAGGCAATAAAAGGTAAAGAGAGAATGTCAGTCCGATTTATTACCTGTATTTTGATAATTAAAAAGAATAGTTAATTCAAGGCAGTTAATGACTAGCAAAATTAGGAGGTAAAATAATCAACTTAAGAATTAAATTCATATTGAAAAAAGAGCAGGATATACCTCTCTGTGAACAGAACAGTTGATGTCTAGCTATGAAGAACCTTTTCAACATACCACAGTGCCAGCAGCCTTTCCCGATCAGAGTGTGCAAATAAACAGGCCAATAAGAGATGTTTATTTCTCAAGGCAAACAAACAGCCCCTGAAAACCCACTGAGAGTAGATATGAAAAAGAGAACGTGTCTGAAGCTAGAACGCAGAGTCTGCATTTTATTCCCCAGATATTCACCCCAGAGCTTAGTGTAATGCCTGGCACAAAGCAAGTACTCATTAAATATTTGCTGAAAGTATTTTCGGGCAATGGCTATAGCTGTGGGTTACTGGTAGGTATATTTCTACCCCAAATATGCTGGGGTAGAAGAAGTGTTGAGAGCTACTGGGTTAGGGGAAACCTCTCTCAAAGTGGAAGATTTAAGACTCTGGCAACAGAGGTCCTGCTATTATCTGAGGTGGTGCAGAGATCAAAAGGCACCTTATTAGGAATCCCAGTCAGAGTACGTGTCATGAGGAAGAACCCTATCGGAAGCCAAGGTCTGACTGATTAAACTGGATCCCATGGATCAGGAGCCAAGGACCTGGGAGAAGTGAATAAATACATCAGCTAGTACCGAACAGTGGCCATGCTCTCCATGGATTAAGTTGAGTACATGATATCCATAATGCATGTAGACTTCTTTTGTAACCAGGCACTTGACCTTTACCAGGACATAAAAGGTGTCTGTCCTGGGGTGTCCAGGATGTTGTACAAGCCCACCAAAGTATGGGATAACAAAGAGGAGAAGGAAAGTTAACATTCTATAAAACCAGACAACGTTAATGGTAGTAAGGTTAGTGTGCCAACCAATTAACCTACCTTCTATTCAAAACCATCAGTTGCCCATGGATTACCACAAGGGCCACAAGTATGGAAAGACTGAAATCTCTGGAGGACCTTTTCTTCATTTGTATGTTTCTGTGTAAGGAGGCAAATTCTCATTACCAGTAGCGTCCTTACCTTCCAGTCACCAATACAGACACTCTAGCTGTGCAGACTTCCTTGCTGTTACTTGTGGTAATAGTTATCTCTTTCTCAGAAGGTGCCTTCAGTGATTTTCCATTGCTCCTATTTAATAATTAAAATATTTATATTCATTCCATGAGCGTGTTCCCTAGAGATCCACCTAGCTTTTATTTTTCCAGATGGTGGCAGTGAAAAGTTACTGAAGTAAGCAGCGTAGTCAACTAATACACAAACAAACCAATACATAAAAACATTAAAAATGAGAGAAATTAAACATTGCTTAACTCTAATCTTACTTCATGTCCCTCTTTCTCCTTCTTTCTTCACCAATGCATTTATCAAGATGGTCCTCTATTCCTGAAAATAATGGTCCATTTCTATAAGAATAGCCTTCCCCTTCACTCCTTCTCTAGTCACTCCATTCTTCGGGGACTGGTGCCTGGGAGGTCATAAAGCATGGTGTCCATCGTTCCTATAGAGAGATTTTGCCGAGTTTCTGAGTCCTTTTGCTCCTAGACTGCTCAGGAGGATCCCTGCAGGATCCTCAGGAAGATGCCTTGTTTGTCTTCCTGGGCTTGGATCCTACCGTGCACTGTGACCACCAAGACTTGTCTGAATGAGCGTCCTTGACTGTGAAGCAATCTGCTCCGGACTGTTAAACCCACGGCAGACCTCGATACTGACCCTGCGTCTCCAGACCCTCCTGAGGCCTGGCTGCCCACCCTCTTCATCCCCTGGTGTCTCCGTCTGAGACATTCTGCAGACACAACCCTGCACCACCCAGGCTCTGATACAATCTAAAGGTGATTTTTCCTCATCCTTTGAGTAACTCATTCATCATAACTTAGTTCCATACACAGAAATCCGACCCAATTATGTTGCAAACAGTTCTATTAGCACTGTTAACAATGGCTAAATTCATGGTACTGTATGCTTATGTTATCTATTATCAGCAGGGAACTAATGAATTGGACTCCCAGTTCTAACAAAGTCACTTTGGTCCTATAAAAGGCAAAAGTAGGAGGCATTGCATTGCAGGGGCCTCCTGAATGTCAGGGACAAAGCATTTCATGCAGCACCTGACAACTGTGACTGAAAGCACTGCCCCATCTCATGAGGTCTGCAGATGGTGAGTAATATCAAAAGCTTCTATTGTTCCCAGGTGGCAAAGCTGACAAATTACCTCTACAGGAAGTCTGCCAATAACATATATAAACTAGTCAGTAAAAAGGACTGCAGTTTTACCGAATTAGTATTCAGGGTCAGTAAAACCTAGCAGAAAATAAACAAATGACTTATAGATAATTTGTATTATTGGTTTGGCCAAGATTGTAGACAAATCAAAGCTGATAAAAGGCAAGTCATGTGAGGTACATGATAAATGGGGAATCAGACAGAGAAAATGATAAGAAAAAGAGGCTGATCAATAAATGTATTCTGCTTATCATACTAAGTAAGCCAGACAGAGAAAGACAAATACCATATGATATTGCTTTATGTGGAATCTAAAAGAAATTATACAAGTGAACTTACATACAAAACAGAAATAGACCCATAGACATAGGAAACAAACTTATGGTTACCAAAGGGGAAAGGGGGTGGGAGGGATAAACTAGGAGTTTGGGATTAACATAAACACACTACTATATATAAAATAGATAACCAATAAGGACCTAACTGGGATTACATTCAGTATTTTGTAATGACCTGTAACATAAAAGAATCTGGAAAAGAATATATATATATATAAAAAACTGAATCTCTTTGCTGTACACCTGAAAGTAACACAACATTGTAAATCAACTATACTTCAATAAAAATATCAACACATTAAAAGTAATAAATGTATTCATTCACTCAACATTTATTCTGTGCCCAGAAATAAAAATGAATAAGATAGTGCTTTTGTTGAGAACCTCACATTCCAGTGCTAAGACAAACACATAAATAAAACATTGTAATAGCTGGTAAGTGCTCTAGTAGAATTATGCAAATCCCTGTACAGAGCACAGAGACATGTAATTAACTGCATGGAGCAGGTAGGAGTAACCTTTGAATCCTATCTTAAAAAGAGAGAGGTACAGGGACATTTCAAAGTGTAAGAAAAGGTTGGAGACACCAAAGGAAGAAGGTCAAGATAATAAACTCCCCTGAAAAGGACCATTTAGGAGCAGGACCCAGAGGTGCCCCAGAAGCCAGGGGAGGACAGATGACCACACTGTGGGCAGAGGAGTCAGAGGTGGCAAAGCTGGTGAGTGCTGGTGGCCTCCAGCACTCAGCCATACCCAAGCATGTGGTACTTTGCTGTAGGTTGTATGGAAAGCTTACAATTTAAGACGAGTAAATTTATTCACGTGAAGTTAGTTCTCACACGTATGAGCTTAGAATAGTTCACAAAATAAACATCATATGAAGGTCCAGTCTAGTCATAAGAAAAGATAAATTCTGCACTGGCAGGATTTGCTGGCTGTCACATCAACTGAATTTTTTTTAAAAAGAGAGAGAAAAAAGAAGGAAACATCAGAAATCTTGTTGCTCGAAAAAACAAAAAAATGCTGCTGAGAGAACTTAGAAGAGAAATGAATCTCTGTAAGAGGAGCTAAAAAGAATTCAGAAGTGAAAGAACATCCAAAAAGTAACTCATTTTCAAAACTTTTCTTGCACCCCTTTTAAAACCTTGTGACTCAAAATGTGGTACTCAGACCACCAGCAGCAGCATTGCCTGGAAACTTGTTAGAAATGCAGAAACTTGGGCTGCACCTGAGAGCTGCTGAATCAGAACCTGTGGTTATTACGATCCCTAGATAAATCACATGCACAATGAAGTTTGAGAATTGTTTTATAGAACTAGGGAAACTGTCCATGCTATAAAGGGGCAGGGAAACTATTGCTAAGACACTAAATAGGGACACGCCCTTCTCCACCTCTGCTCCTCAGCGCCCCGTTGTGGACGTCTCAATTGAAATCCTGCAGATCTATCAGAGCTTTCCCTGGAACGCCTCGGAATACCTACATCACCCATATGTCTACAGCATTGCGACTGAGCTCAATTACGTACTAAGGGAAAAAGAACATGATTATCTCATTAAAGTAATATATCATGCACTAAGGTGTAAAAGGCTGATTGGATTAACATTCTCAGCAAGCATTGACATTTTAAGGGTATGTGTTAATCCAAATGGATTTCTATTTCATGATCAATGGGAAAGAGTTCTTTTTGAGCTGAGAATCCTTCAGGTTTGTATTGTTCCTGTGTACCCCAGACTACCGCTAGCAGAACAATAAAGTTTTAGAATCCACTTATGGGTCAAATACTGTTACAGTAAATTAAACCACATTCTTCTGAGTTATGGAAACAATGGTAATGAGTTAAGCAGACTAGCTAAGATTAAATTATATATTATGATAAGTAAGAGAGCATGGATAGATAGAACAGTAAATTGGGTTTAGGATTAGAAAAACTGAAAAAATATATTTAGGTAGAAGTGAAAGGAAGTGAACTGAGAAGGAAATTAACAAATTATATACTCTATCCAAAAAAATAAAATTTAAGATGATCTCTAGAAAAAATACAAGGGATAAAAAAAGTGAGTAGATAAAAGTTATGTCCAGGTTGTTTGGCTGTATAAATTATTTAAAAATCGAAACTAGAAAAAAGGGGGAGAGGTATCAAATGAAGCCATTTCTAATTTGAGTAATAACCATAGCATTACTGCCTACACAATCCAAGAGGCAGTTGTGTACATGAAAAGAATGTACTTCAGTAGATGCTTCTAAAATCAGGCAAGCTGTATGTTCCTGACAGGGGTCCAAAATTTAAATTATCTACAATAAATGTGAAGCAAAAGAAGCACCTCCTTCTGTGCTTTCTCACTGGGTGACTAAACAGGTAGGTAAGGTTCAAGAGAAAAATAAAATCATTTCAAAAGGAATTTAGTTTTGGACAATAGAGAACAGAATATTGCACGGGATCACAAACAAAATAAGAAAAGCTGTACAGGTACCATTCTATCTCGATTTGAGCAAAAGCTTATACACGGCAAGAGCCAAGTTACTTAAACTTTCTGAGACTTAATCTCTTAATTTGAAAAATGAGTTTAATGACACCTACCTTTTTTTAGGGTTGTCTCCAGGACTTGGTGAAAACTAGATGTCTCGCTCAGCAATAGTCAATAAATGTTTGAGCTTTTGTTTAATTTCACAGAGAATGAAATATGAGTTACAATAATATTTTGAGTATAAGCTGTAATTCATATTCAATAAAAGTTCAAAAATTATAAAGAAGAGAGTAAGGGAAATTTATACATATTAACATTTACATGTATGTATATGTATATATCTGCTTCTTGGCTATATATATTTTCTTTTTTCTTTTGATCTTGCATTCTTACTCTACAACTTCTCCACTATGCTAGGCCATCATTACAAATTACTTGTACCAAGACTATAAGCAGTAGAGCCAAACTGCCTGGATGCAAATCCTCGCATCACCATTTTAAAATGTGGGATCCTAGAAGATATATTTAATTCTCTGTGCTCAGTTTCCTCATCTGTAAAATAAGGCTAACAGTAATCCCTATATCTTACATGTTTCCCGTGGTATTTGTTCTTGGTTGTCTTGTAACTCTCCCTACTCAACTGGCAGCAGCACATTCCCTTTACCTCCCAGTTGTTGATGGCATGTACCCCAAAGTCCTATCAGTAACCAACCAAAAGTTCTGTCAAGAATACCATGTGCCTAGCTGCCTTAGGATCCACAGAGACTTAACGTCCAGTTCCACCTTTGTTGTGTAGGAAATTTTAATTTCTTTGCCTCCCAATGTCCAGTGATGAGCCCTGAGCCCACAAATGGTCTGCTGTTTCTTGGCTATGCGGACTTTCTGTGTGTTTTTTTCCTATCCAGATGTTCCTGGGTATTTTGATAGTCTATGCTCCAATTTGTTTGTTACTACCATTTTAAAGTAATTTTTTAATTATATGGACAAAACATACACTCTATAAAGTTTATACTGTATAGAAGTATATCCATCCCCAGAGGTGATCACTCTTGTAGACTTAGTATGTGTATAAACCCCAGACTTTTCAATGTGCATACATTATAGATAGATAGATAATAGGATGATAGATAGACAGACAGACAGATGGATCACTACTGCAATCCTAACACCTAGAGCAGGGCTAACACTTAGTAGACAATTAATAAACATCTGTTGGATAAATTAATTACCATACCAACTGTATCAGAGACTGCTAGTTGCTCACCAGTGTCCCTTCTTCTTTCCATTCTCCCCTTCTTTTACAGAATCCCTGATTTTATCTGGGTATATCCATTATAATATTTTAATTATTGATACATGCTTGTCTCTCTCATTAGAATATGAGCTCCTCAAGAACAAAAACTAGTCTCCTTCAATCTCATTGTCATAATTCCTAACACAGTATCCTACGAGGCACAGAGCAAATGTTGAATGAATGACACCATTTTTGGTCCACTTGTTTTTCCATATTGTTTAGTCAGCAGGCTTTATGAAAGAAACAAGCTCAGTTCTCAATGGTCCTAACCTTGTCATTCACCCCAGAATACTAGCCTTTTTCCAGCCATATATTAGGCAATGTATTAGGCTCGTCTATGAGAAAACCGATGGGGCTATTTCTGTTCTCTAACTGAATGTTCCATAAGCCATTTGCTCATTTTGTGCTGTGTTTTACTGACTCTTCCTAGATGGCAATTTTGTAAAACTATAATCCTTTTTACTGACTAGTATATAGTATAGTCAGACTTCCTGTGGAGGAAAATTTGGCAGTTTTGCCACCTGTGGTCAGTGGGGATGACTTCATCTCCCAGCCTCCCCTGCAGCAGAATCTATGTGCGCATCTTCTAGATGCCCCTCCCCGCCTCCTTCGCCCTTCCTGTTGGCTGAAATGGAGATATAGTGGTGGTGAGACATCTTGGATAAAGACAATGCCCTGGGGATGAGAGGGCAGCAGGGTAGAAGGAGCCTGGGTCCCTATTGCCATGGACTGTTTCTGCCCAGATGGGTACACGAGAGAGAAATAAATTGCTACCTTAGTTAATGTCTTAAAACTAATATACAAGCAGATTATCTGTCTCATTGGATTACCCCTCCATACTCCTCTCATTTCTCAGGCACACAACCAAGTACCAGTTGAGGTATTCTTTATGGATTCCACCACTGCCACAGAGTCAGCCCCAACAAACCAGGGATAATGCATGGCAAGTTATATGCCCATTGTCTATACCACAGAGAATGTTCATGCCTTTTTCTTCCCTCCTAATGGGTAGAGATTATATCAGCTTACTTTCTTTTGCCCAGTACCATCAGACAAGGTGAATCGCACCTGTCAAGGACCAGGAATGGGGAGAACTGCACAATACCACATGGCATGAGTTAAATAGGCTTTATAAGGAAAATATTTGTAAGCCAAAGGTTCCTTGATGCTTTCATCATATCCCACAGAGAAGCATGCTGGGCGGGGTGCTGCCGTTGCCACAGTGTGAGTCTGAGTTCCGACGGAGGAATCTAGCTCCCCTAAGAGCCTCCACTTTCTAGGGCAAGCATGGGAATCAGCCTCGTCAGTGCTCAGGGCTCACTGTTAGACAGCTGCAATGTAGGGTGCTAGCCACTTACATGAATGGCCAGAGAAAGCCAAGCATCCAGATGCTACGGTGGACCTGTCTAGGGGAGGGAGTCACAGGTCCTGTAGGAAGCTGAACTTGAGCTTGGTATAATCTCACCCACCAGGAAAAGGAGGCAGCCCTTCTTCCTCCGCCTTGTCCCAGATGCCCGTTGTCCAGGCAACCCAGAATCAACAGGGTCAAGCCAGGGCTGCCATTCCCTGTACATATCTAAGGACACGGCGTTGCTTTTTTTGTTTTAATATTATTTTTTAAATAAATTATTTATTTTTTGGCTGCACTGGGTCTTTATTGCTGCACACGGCTTTCATTAGTTGAGGCAAGTGGGGGCCACTCTTCGTTGTGGTGCGCGTGGGCTCCTCATTGCGGTGGCTTCTCTTGTTGCAGAGCATGGGCTCTAGGTACGCGGGCTTCAGTAGTTGTGGCTCGCGAGCCCTAGAGCCCAGGCTCAGTAGTTGTGGCGCACGGGCTTAGTTGCTCCGCGGCATGTGGGATCTTCCTGGACCAGGGCTCGAACCCGTGTCCCCTGCATTGGCAGGCGGATTCTTAACCACTGTGCCAGCAGGGAAGCCCCATAGAGTTGTTTTTCAATAACGACTTTGAATAAATCTGTTAGATCAGATCAGAGTGCCAAAAATACCTACAGAGTATTAAAGTAAGAGTAGTAAAGGGAATACAATTCCAAAATCACTCTTAAATGACACATATGAACAGCAATAGAATTTCACAGAATCAGCAGAAGACTTGTGAAATAGGGGTTAAGTCACCAACCACAGATATCTAAAATAAATTCTTTACATGCGATCATTAAAACAGCATAGGCAATGAACTGTAATGCATCTCCTAAAGTAATAGGAAGATTGATTTAAACTAATAAAGACTGAAATATTCTAAGGTTGCTATAACTTCATTCTCTTTCATCTTCAGATATTTATTGTAGTAGTCTGCTTTACGGGGCATAGCACTGATTTTAAGAAAGGTTTGATTTTTAAAAATACTTTTTCAGTGAGAAATTCAGAAAGAATTATAGATGCAGCTTGTGGAATGCTCCAGAGGTCTCATTATTAGACTTTAAGGTGGGATGCTGGAGTGGCTGTCCTCATCAATATTCCATCATGGAACAATTTTACCTTTCTCACTTCTAACTGTAATGGAGAAGAAAAGAACAGAAAAATAAAAAAGATTAAGAAAACTAAAGCACATAGAGGAGTCAGGGGAGCAAGGAGACTAGGAGAGATGTGCCTGCTGATGGATGCACAAACGTACAGACAGAAGAGAAGTAAACAGCATAACTGGGAAACTATTCTCTCTTCCTATGTTTTGCATTTAGGTAGCCTGTAGCTACCTGAACCCCCAACCTAGTCCATACACTTTGGAAATTAAAGGTAAAGAAATATTCGTGATCACTTCTTCCAGAAGGGCAGGGTGGAGCCCACAGAAGAACTACTGATTGCTTGGTTTGGTATATTTCAATTCTAACCTGGCTGGAAAGTCACCTCCTCCCTGAGGCCCTCTCTCCCCACTGGGTGAGCGCCTCAAGGGCAGGACTTCGAGGACTTCTCCTTGGGATTCACGACTGGCTCTCAGGAAGACGCTCCCTGAAGGAGTATTGAATTAAATAAGAAGATAGATTTAGTGTAGTGCCTTCATTAACCCCAGTGGGAAACAAGTCAGTTTGTTTAGCTAAAATGAACAGATTTAGATTTTGTACCAAATTTGCCTCACTCATAAACTTGGCGAATTTGCTTTTAAGTTCCCCATGTAATCTGAACGTGCTAACAACGCGTGTCACCAGCTTAAAGTCTCCATTAGGTCCAATGGTGGGAAGTGAAATTTAAAGTGACTTCAATTACTCTGCTGCAATTTCAAATAAAAGTAAAGCACAGAGCCATCACAAGGAACTATCAGTAAGTAATGTCACAAATCCAAGAGGCTGACGCAATAGGCACGGAGAGAGCGTACACTGGACTGGCAGGCCCTCAACTTCTCAACAAGTCACTAATGCAAATGCTTCTTGTATAGAGGGAATATTTATCCATATTACAAACCATAACAAAGTCTGACATAACAATTTATTATGGTTAGAAGCTTCCATTTAAGCAACAACTGAGACTATGGTTATAAGGGCCTTGGCATGGGATGAACAAAGTAAACTGGTTGGAGTGTTAAGTATTTTTATAAACACCTGCATAATCCTCCATCTGAGAGCATTTTCTAATCTACTATTTTCAGGGAAACTGAATTCACGTGTCTATTTTAAATGTTTTCTAGTTTGAAACAAAATATAGTAAATTAGACCAATGTTCTGATATAGGACTAAATACTCTTAAAAATATGGTAAAGATTTTCCAAGGACAATATACAATTTGTTAATTCAAAATCTAAGATACCCAGAGAATAAGAATTGTTCTCTTTATTCTGTCCCAACTCAAAGCCTTGGACCTATGGGCAAGTGACATGTTTCATCTCATGATTCAATATAGATGCCCCTTTTTTGCTAGTCCATATGAACTGAATTATTTAGAAACAGTACCAAGGGCCAGCAACACTGCTTTCTTATACCTATTTAAATAAAAGCTATTTCTGTGAAGCTCTTATTAAACTGTCAGCTAGTTAATTAAACACTGACTGAGTACTTCTGTACCTCGGTGGCCTAGGGAAACTATAGGGAAATATATGGAGTGTAAATGTGGCCCTTACCTTCAAGATTATAATCCTATTGAAAACACAAAGCTTGAATTTTTTAAAATTGCATTATGAAAATATAATGCCTCCAATCACAAGTAATAAATATAAAGTCTATTTCAAAAAAATTCAGTCCAGCAAATCAGTCAACTAATACTTATAATATTAAAACAATGAAGAGCTATAATTCTAAGGCGAGTGGAAACTTCTTAGTAAGGTATTTATGAACTTGTATAATCT
The DNA here is from genome assembly GCF_026419965.1 of Kogia breviceps. Taxonomy (NCBI): domain Eukaryota; kingdom Metazoa; phylum Chordata; class Mammalia; order Artiodactyla; family Physeteridae; genus Kogia; species Kogia breviceps. Next base: position 54,287,833 of record NC_081321.1, read on the forward strand.
AGCCCTGAACTACCTTCCTGGTATTATATGCCTGCCTACTAGGCTGTGCACGGAGAAAAAGTAGAAAACTTCCTCTTTCCCAAACTCAGATCACTGTGTGTTTCTCATGCACTTCTCTCCGTTTATATTCCTATCCAAACTCACTTTTTTTTTCATTTTTTAAATTAAAAAATGATTTGTAAATGTTGATGTTAGTTTCAGGGGTATAGCAAAGTGATGCAATTATATATATATGTATGTGTGTGAATATATATATATGTATAATATATATATAAAGATTCTTTTCCATTATAGGTTATTACAAGATACTGAATATAGGTCTCTGTGCTATACAGTAGGTCCTTGCTGTATATCTCTTATATATATATATATATATATATATATATATATATACAATAGTAGTGTGTATCTCCAACCTCACTTTTAATCTAAAAAAACTCACTGCAGTAAGATTACTAGCATTTACTAATATCTGTGTTCCCTTCTATTTGGGCCTGTGTCTAAAACACATTTTCCATCTCCCTTGCACTTTGATGTGACCATGTGTCTGAGTCCCAGAAAACAGAATGTGAATGGGAGTGATAGGGACCCCTTCCTGGTCTGGCCCATAAAATCTTCCATCTGCAGACCTGTGATTCTAAGGATCTGGAAGAAAGTAAAGCAACAACTGGAAAGGATCCAGAGTGCCAAAATCACTGTGTCAGGCAGAGATACCTTTCATCACTGCTTTGGATTGTTGGCCTATGATATGAGTGATAAATAAATCTCCTATTGTGTTAAGCCACTAATATGTGGGAGTTGATCTGTTATACAGCTAGCATTATTTACCACAACAAATACACCACAGATGAAATCAGTCATAGAGGAAAGATTCCTCCTCTGCAAAGTCTTTTCCACCCCCTCAGGTGGAATTAATCACCTTCTTCCTTGTGTTCCAAGAGCATTTACTATGTATATTTATTATTTATTGTTGTCTAATTCATCAACTACCTTGTGAGCGCCCTGAAGGTAGATCCTGTTTTATTCATCTGGGAATCTTGTAACACCTAGTTCATAGTGTGTACTCAATGAATGTTAATTGGAAGTTCTTGAACAATGGATGGTATCTGAGGGTTGTGTTAACTTACTAGAATGTTTATACCTGTATTTGACTTAGAACACAAAAGAAAACACTTTTGTTTTATAGTCGATAAGAAAATACTACTGTTGGATCCAACAATGTATTCAACTTGCACTTCAACTCCATGATTAAACAGTAACATTTCTTTGGATAAACATGATATATCATTTACTCTTCTCCTTTATGATGCTTGGCAATTTGAACCACCAAATACAACTATCAAAGATGTGTTTGTTTTACTCTGACTCTTAATAGCCACCTAGGGTTTAAGGGACAACCTGCTGGTAAATAATAATGATCTGTTGCAATTTTTAGAATAGTTTTACGTTTCTTTTTGACAAAGGAAAACAGATCGTTGGAAGGATACCTTTAGTATTCCTTCAAGAAAAATCTAGCCAGAAATGTTGGGCTGGCCAAAAAGTCCATTCGGGTTTTTCTGTAACATGGAAAAACCTGAATGAACTTTTTGGCCAACCCAATAATTTTAGAGGGCCTGCAAAACGAATGTTAATGTAAAACTGAAAGTATGTAAAGGTTCAATTTATAGTCTATAAAATCAAAAATTGAAACAAAACCCATCCATTTCTGAGTTCCTAAGTATTACATGCCTACCTCTCTCCCCAAGTTGCATTCCCATACTGCAGGATTTCTTGGAGCTATAAAATGGGGTGAAGCAAATGCACACGCACGCTCACACATATGCACACAGACAATGACTAGATTCAATCCCATTTAATTAATGAAAGAGACGAAACATTATATTTCAGTGCAGATTCTGTTGGCCCTCAGGATGCTGAGCAAGGGCAGACAGCCCGCTCAGGGTAGGGTCTCAAAGGATCCAAGACCACAATTCTTCCTAAACCACTGCCCTTTACAACTCAGGTATATATCATTATTGCAGAAAAAGAAAGCCTAACATGGAGTTCTCTTGACTCTCAAACCAACATCGGCCTGAGGGAGGCCCCATCTGAGGGCAGAAGTGGAGGCCAGAAAGTAGTGAAGGGAGGAAAGCCCAGATGCCCCTCAAAGTAACTCTACACTCCAGCATTTTGGGAAGCCCATCTTCCAGAGTCTGCCTGCCTCATTCTAATATCATTTTATCTAGTTGGTTGTCATATGAGTTTGGTCTGAGGGTTATGATCAAAACTCCATTTCCCTACACACAAAACTATGCCACCATTTATCAAGAGGTAAATAAGCATGATTTCCACATTTTCTAACTGTGAATTTTTTTTTAAATGTGAAGTACTTTCATATTTTCTAAAATGCCATTACATTTAATATTTTTTTCTAGGGAATACGTACTGATCTGTCCTCCCAAACATAGTGATGATTCTAGTAAAGCAAAAGAAAGTTGGGCCAAAAGAAAACACTGAGGGAACCTATGATATTTACCCGGAAATTTTCCTATGAGAAAAAGCCCAGAGCAGGAATTGAGAACACAATTGCTACAGTGATGCTTACTAATATTTAGAACATTAAAAAGGCCATGAAAAATCAAGACTTTCATATTTTTTTTTAGAAATATGAAATATCTTGAAACTGCTATCTCTCGTTGCATTATGTGATAAATAAGTAACTAGGATAAGTAATTAGGACTCACTTTATTTCCAAAGGTAAAGAGGGCAAAGAACAAGAGGAACAATCATGTTCTGCATCCAACCAAGTAATAATGATATATTGGCTTCTAATATGAGGCATATTGACTCACAGCCATTCTTTTGTTATTAAAAAAGAAAAAAATAAAGAAAGAAAGGTAGAGCACAGTAGCAATTATTTCATTAACACATAAAGGGAGACCACTGCCATCTTCAGACTCCCTTGGCCATGCTTCCTCCTACCTGGGGAGCTCAGTTTACATCACCAGCATCACTTGTCCTGGGAGTGTTGAATGTTCCCTTAAAATGGCTGCCGCTGGGCAGCTGGGCCCATTAGTCACCCACTTGGAGCTTCTGGCTTCTCCTTCTACTTACCGATGTGGAAGCTGGCATCCCACACAACAGCTGGAGAGGCCCAATGCAACCTGCAAATGTGGGGAGTTAACTTCCCAAGGGGCAAACTGTGACCTATGGGAGATGGGAGGGAGGTGGGCGGGTAACTGTCTTCGCCCTTTCCTTTTGAAAATTGTGGTAAAAAACACGACATAAAATTTACCATCGTCACCATATTCACATGTGCAGTTCAGCAACGTCAAGTATAATCACACCATCATGCAACAGATCTCTAGAACTTTTTCATCTAGCAAAACTGAAACAATGTACCCACTGTACAACTCCCCATTTCCCCTCCCCCAGGCTCCTGGAAACCACCATTCTACTTTCTGTTTCTGAGTTTGACTGCTTTTGATAGCTCACTTGTCTTTTTGTGACATCCTCCCCTGTTTCTTTTCCTCACTGGCCTGGATTTGTATATCCCAAATAAAGTAGTACTTTATTGAAGTACTAGTACTTCAATCCTTGCCTCAGGTGAGTCTCTAGAAAATTCTGGCTAGAACACAGTGTTCTGATACCTGAGAGTTAACTCACTGGAGCAGTAAACCTGTCTCTTGGAGATAGATCCTTGACTTGGATATCAGAACTACTCTAAAAAGTTATATCATATAATATTTCATTTCATAAGTACCCTTTTTTGTAAGTACCTGGTTTTTATATTAACTTTTTATTGTAGATATTAAACCGGCCAAAAAAGCCCCAATAATGGTGGTAGTTGGGCTTTAGTGATGGCAGAGGTGGTAGCGGTATGGTGGTAGTAGAGATAGTCAACCATTACTGAGTTCCTTGGGCCAGGCATTATGCATCATCTCATTTAATCCCACCTGTGGTGAAGTAGGTCTCATTACCATAGGACAGAGGAAGAACTGAGGTTATCAAGGTGAACTGAGAACTCATCTTGGGCCACGGAGCCAAGAAGTGGCAGAACTGGAGTTTGAAATGAAGCCCTTCTGCCCTCAGAGCCTGGCTCTTAACCATGTGTGTGAGAGATGCTGCCTCGCTTTCAGTCAAATCAATCTTGAGTCCTCCTTTGTGCCAGGAACTCTGCCAACGCTTTACACGCATCTTCTCGTTGTTAAATCCCCAAAACGATTCTTTGAAATGAAAAAGCCTCACAGATGCATAAAATTCTCTCTATCATTTTTCCCCAAACAAATCTAGGAAGAAAATAAACCTTTCTTGTATACTTTATTATAGGAATGAAACAGAAAATTTATGGAATCTGTGAAAAATAATACATACTTACAAAATGCAGTTTAGAAAAAAAAAGAAGTATTTCTGGAAACAGGAGTATTGTGAAATTAATTTGGGATAAAAATCCATACACAATGAAGATTACACACTATCAATATTTTGTACATCCTTAATTTGATCTGGAACTTGTTTCAATGTTAGTGCCTCATCCTGTTAGTATTCTTTACTGCTCCCCCCGCCCCCAGATAGTCTGGGGCATCTTTGTCTGTTACCATGATTCTGGCCAGGATGCCAGAGAGGTAGCATAATTCAATGAAAGCTTTGAGCTCTACAAAACCCCCCAAATTACCACCCTACTCAACTGAAAGCTTCTGGAGGACGTGTGTCACCTTTATCTTGGCTTTTCCTTTGGAGTCTAGCACACAGCAAGGCTCATTAAATATGTTTTTAATGGAAAGAGGAGCTTTAAGACATCAATCTCAAGGGCTTCTGGTGTTTATAAGCTGAGTTTTAAAGGACTCCTAGAGCCAAAAGAGACAAACCTCAGCTGCCTCAAGTCTTTGTGTTGCATTGACAACTGAACAAAAGAGACACAACCCAGCACAGCAGGAAAGAGTACAGATTCTACAGCTATGCAGCCTGAAGGTGAGTCTCAGTTCTGCCACATACTAGCCATGATGTAACCTTGAGCACGTTTTATTTCTTTAGCCTTTATTTCCCACTGCCTCAGTTTCCTCATCTGTAATATAAGGGTACCCTAGAGGGTTATTAAGAAAAATAAATGAGTTAATATTTGTATAGCACTTAGCTCTGTGCCCACACATAATAAATTAAAATAATATTAAAACTGGGTCTCCATGTTTTTTGCTCTTTCTGTGATAGTCACCTTCTATTTTGAAAGCATGGTTCTACGAACTTGGACAAAACTTTCTGGCCATGGGCTTCCCTGGTGGCGCAGTGGTTGAGAGTAGGCCTGCCGATACAGGGGACACGGGTTCGTGCCCCGGTCTGGGAGGATCCCACATGCCGCGGAACGGCTGGGCCCGTGAGCCATGGCCGCTGAGCCTGTGCGTCCGGAGCCTGTGCTCCGCAACGGGAGAGGCCACAGCAGTGAGAGGCCCGCGTACAGCAAAAAACAAAACCAAAAAACTTTCTGGCTCTTTTTATTTACTTAGTATGAGTTTTACTTAACGTTAAATGTGAAGGCATAATTGTCAACTAGGAGATTCTAGACTGCAGGCAATTCAGTTGGCCTGGAGGAAGCTTCCTGGTATACAGCTATGCTGAGAGTTTCATCTCGCCCTGGTCAGAGCAGGCTGACAGGAAAAGGGGCTGGGGGCTGGAAGCATGTCTCCTGTCTTCCGTTCCAGTCTCATTTTCCTATTACCTGTTGTTAATATCCTTCCTAGTTTCCCCTTATTTTTATTTCACAGTGTGCTCTGTACAACTTAAAATTTGTAGCTAAACATCTGCTTAAATCTTTCAGCAGATAGATGCAATATTTGGTTCAATTCAATTCCCCAAACACCACCAGCACCATTCTGTGCTGGGCATTATGCTGCGGAATCCAAGAGAAATGAGGCCATGTTCTGAAAGAGACAGACATGGAACACACAACTGTAAGGTAATGTGTTAAATGCCTCAACAGGAGATTAGACAATGTGCAGTGGTTACACAGATTGATTCTGCCCTGGGGATTGTCTTCAGTAAAACATCTAACAAATTAGTAAACAATACTGGTCGATTTTTTTTTTTTTTTTTTTTTTTGTGGTATGCGGGCCTCACTGTTGTGGCCTCTCCCGTTGTGGAGCACAGGCTCCGGACGCTCAGGCTCAGCGGCCATGGCTCACGGGCCCAGCCGCTCCACGGCATGTGGGATCTTCCCAGACCGGGGCACGAACCCGTGTCCCCTGCATCGGCAGGCGGATTCTCAACCACTGCGCCACCAGGGAAGCCCTACTGGTCGATTTCATTTCATCATTCCTTGTATTTCATGTGTTTTGTATATGAGGCTGTGACCAGGGGCTACTGAGCTGAAGTACAGAGTACTTAGTACATGGTAACTGATCATCATATTCTTGAATATTGTTTACAGAAGCCATGCCCACATTGTTTGTTCGGCTACTGCAAAATGCAAATAAAAGTCATGTGAGATACTTTTTAAAAAATTGTAGCTTTAAAATGGGATCATTAGGTTTCTACTACTAAACTAATCCTTGCTATCCTCAAAACAGGATCCGGTGCATTTGTTCCCCTTGGTGCTTCCATCATCAGACTTAGAACTTGACCCTCGAACTACAAAGGCCACTGACTGCAACCTGGTGGTCTCTCCAAATCAGTCACCCTGGTGATCTACTCTTCTGTGCCAAGCTTCCCTCAAATCAGCTAGCTGTTTGCAGGCTTGCACTGATGTTCCCTCTAGCCCACCTCTGTGCAAGCTACCTAGTCTTTAGAAACAAGCTCCACCTCAGAAATGTGTTCTGACATAAAATCACAAACAACTGTTGGGCTGACCACAGTCAATGATAATTCCCCAGGACTCAGCTTGACAAGGAAAAAGAATGAAGTGGAAGAAAACTAGACGCTTGCCAGCATGACTGTTAAATGTCAGCTACTTTGGAGTTTATCCCCACATGAGATATTTCTTTTGTGCTGTGAGGACAATCACTGAGAAAACATGACAACATAATAAAGCCACAGAAGACAACCCCATCATTACTGCTGCAGGAAATAAAACACAGATTAATGTCACCAAAGCCCATGTCAGGAGGGATAATGATGATGTATACAAATGAATCTTCTCATCCTGGACAAAGGGCTTAAGTACCACTTAAAACTGAGTAATAATTATATACAGATCACCCATGACAGTCTGCTAAGCATGTATTATGTTCTCACATTTTCAAGGAGTTTGTTTTATATTTTTCTCTGAAAATTCTCTACAAGTCTTCCCACTTGTATCCAAGTGACACAAATTACAAAGTGGTGCAGCAAAGCACTAACATTGACTAACAAGGCAAATGCACCTTGCCATGGACAGCTATGGGACATCACGCTTCCCCATCCTATTCGATGAGCAGCTGTGAACAAGAAAGGCAAGAGTGATGTGGACCATGCAGAGAGGCCATTTGGCTGTCCAAATGAAAACTGCATATAAACAATCATTTGGAAAATAGGTTCCGTTTGTGTTTCTGGCCACAGAAAAACTGGGCGGAGGGTGAAACTAAGTGGAAAAGAATCAGAGGCCAATAGCTCACCAATATAAGGAATGTAAGATTTAGTGTGAATATTAAAGATAAAAGGAGCTAGAATTCCTTGATCTTGGCTTTAGGCTACAGCCATTTCACTGTTAATTAGCAGTCTTAATGTGGCTTGGCTAGGGCATCTTCATACTCACATCAGCCTGCTGCAACCTCAAGGTATGCCTTAGGAAAACCTAATAAATAACAAAATAATTTTGATAATAGTTATGACTTAAATTATACTGAGATCTTTGACCAAAATTTAATGTAAGCTAAACCTTTCAGGGATGTGTTTTATTTTATAACAAGAAGTTCACCTACAGCTCACAGCAAATGAATGGGTTATAATTACCGAAACCCCCATCTAGTCATGGATATATTTTAGAAGGCTTATACACTTTTTAAAGCCTATTATTCACAGTTCTTTGAAAGAATGAGGGGTGGAAAAGGACAACGTGCTGTCTTACTCCTTTCTTTATATTTTTCTTTGTTGGAATAAAATGTAATCAGACACAAAGAAAGTCACTTGAATTTGAGCAAAGCCTACCATCTCTTACCTGTATAGAGTCACTACCATTTTCCCCTACCTATGAGAAGGAGGACAGCTTATGTAGACTGCAAAATATAACAACAGTATGACTGGTAGCAGCTAATACTTTACTGCTTCCTATGTCCCAAACACTGTTCTAAGTGCTTTATGTGAATTAACTCATCTAATCCTTATAACACTTTATGAAGTAGACTGTATTAACATCCTTATTTGATAGAGAAAGAAACAAATGCATGTATTCATACTTTTTCTCATGAAGAAGGTTACTTTCTTGAAACTTCAATAGAGTACATGATTAGAAAGGAGATGGAGTTCCTTATCTCACTAAATACATACCCATCACTGACAGCACATTTGGTCTTACTCCCTGATGGGACAGGCCCTTGGTCACAGTCTATTCATCTGATCTGGTGATGATACTTCACAGACTCAAATGCTCTTAAAGTTGAAAAAGCTGCTGGAGTCATTTAGGGCAATGTTCAAGCTGCTGCAGGACCATCCATTTGGAATGGATTTCCAGCGATCCTCTGAGCACCTCCAGCCTATCTTGTGGATGAAGAGCTCCAGATGTCAAGGTTCCCCTGTTGATTCACACCACCGACAATCTTTGAAATGGCTTTTCTTTAGTCAGTCAAGAACTTCTTCCTTTGAAGTGTTACTCTATGCAAGTGAAATAGTAAGGAGCAATGTCCTAGTTTGTTTTTTTAAATAGATCTTAGCTGAAATCAAGAGCGAAATATTACAGAATTCCATGTAACGAAATGAAGGAGGCTGGTCGCCATGTGTGGGTTGGGAGATCTGATCCTCATTCCTGGTGGTCACACTCTCCTTGCTTCCTCTGGCTTCTCCACTGGTGAATGTGCTACGACTCCTTCACATTGCCTTAGTGAAAACACACTAAGATTTATGCTGAGTAGGAAGCTCTTGATAAGTGAAGCCAAAGCAGTTTTTTTTTTCCTTTAATAAATGGTGTGAAGACTTACTACTCCATTCTATTTGAAAGAAAGAATTGAACAGTGGGTTCGAGGGAAGAGGCAGGAGAAGAAGATGGGGGAGGCAGGAGGAAGTGGGCGAGGAGGATGAACAGGAGGAGGTGATGACTGCAGATACAGGACCTGCTTAGGGAAAGGGTGTGAAGGCGTAGTTATCTTCAGAACTTCCAGACCACCCAAGTCTATTCTTCTGGGGCTACCAGCCAATTTCTGAGCCTCTTTATCCACTCTTCTCTAGGACTTACTATCCTGTGGCTCTGGTTTTTTTCCTTATACTCTGAAAACATGCTCAGAAAAAAACACCTCAAGCTCATCCACACTAAGATGTAAATGACTGATGACAACTTGAAGTCTTAGCACCATCAAAAGAATGTTTTCAAAAGGAACTAAAACCTTATATTAGAGAGCTGAAGTGCCAGGTCTTGAATTCAGTGTATCCATCAGCAAGTGGCAGAGATATTGTGGAGGTCAGTGGTCCTTTCCAGGACTGGCTTCAATTCCTGGGGCTCCCCTTGGACTCTCTGTACATGGCATCTCTTTTCAGAAGGTGGCTGGCATTCTAGGCAGAGTTGTCACTTGTTTCTTTGAGCCTTTACTAGCATACAGCACACACACCTCCATGAAAACATCTACCCTATCATACTTGGAGTTCATGTGTCTGTCTCCACCCACTAGACTGTGAGCCCCTTGGAGGCAGAGACTGTGTGTTGGTCAACTTTAGATTCTCAGCACTTCATATCAGGCCTGCCTGATCACCCCTCCCTCCCGCATGGCTGCCCTGCAAGGAATCAGACACACGAAGAACAGCTATGCATGGGCAGTCTTACATTTAGGGAGGTGCAATAACAGTACAGGAGCCTCTCCAGGTATTGACAAGACCTTGACTTAAAGGATCAACAATCAAGGCCAAGACTGGTTAAGCTTTTCATCTAAATATAAACTTGCTAATGGTATACTTGTGATTTTTATTTAACGGAGTTCCAACTTGTTCTTTCTAATTCAGTGTTCATGCAAGCATATTCTCAACAAGTGAAGTTTTGAGTAATACCTACCCGCCACTGAGCAAGCATTGACTATGAATGAGAAAGAGAATGAATATGTGGATAAGGGAATCACTCTGGTTTCCCCATTCTACTGCAATTTGTTACCCATTAAAAATAGGTTGGGTTTGATCATCTTTAAGTTACAGGAGACTCAAAATTCTATGGTTCAAGGGTTTCGTTTTAAGGCATTTAAATAAAAACTGAAATGACTTCAAAGTGAACAAGACATCATTAACTAAAGGAAGAAAAGCCTGATGATTGAGCAGTAGATCAGGTGACCTAACTGCTTTGATAATTACCAAAAACAATGAGTAGAAGCATAAATACTAAAGGCTGAAAGTCAATTTAACATGCCTTGGCTTAGGTAACAACCGACCATGGAGAAACAGAGTATCATTTAATACTGGCCCCCAATTTGACAAAAATAAAATCAGTTATTTTAAATGAAAATCATGCTTGAAATCCATACGTTTTTCTAATTAAAAAACCCAAAAAGATTTTTATAATTAATCAGAGGTATAATACACTAATTGTGGCAAACACACTTCCCATATCAACAGGAATGCTGGCTTGTTTTTAGTTGAATTACATTATGAAAAGCGCACATATAAAAGCAAAGCTAACCAGTCAGTTTCAAAACCCTCATGTTCCTTAAGGAGTGAAGAAACCCCAAATAAAACCATAGCCTAGAGGTCACTGGCTCAAAGGCAGGTCATAACACATCTTCGCCTCAGTTTCTTCATCCATGAAATCGGAAATACTTTGACAGAATGTGAAGTGATGTAGAAGTTAGCAAGCAACTGCCTGAGGTGTGCTTGCATTACACACCCTTCACTAAACCTTTTCTGTGCTTCCAGGTAATGGTCATTAAAGCAGAGAATTAAAGAATGGTCCACAATTTTTTGGATTAATTTCTTTAATTTTAGTACCAATCTAATCATCTTCAAATCTCAGAAAAGTCGGGCTTCCCTGGTGGCGCAGTGGTTGAGAGTCTGCCTTCCAATGCAGGGGACACGGGTTCGTGCCCCGGTCCGGGAAGATCCCACGTGCTGCAGAGCGGCTGGGCCCGTGAGCCATGGCCACTGAGGCTGTGCGTCCAGAGCCTGTGCTCCACAACGGGAGAGGCCCCAACAGTGAGAGGCCCGTGAACCACAAAAAAAAAAAAGGAAGAAAAAAAAAAAATCTCAGAAAAGTCTTTGTACAGCTTTTGAATATAAATGCTTTAATCTGATTTGCTTTAAAAATTCAGTGTAAGCTAGTCTTATTGTTACAAAGAGATACTTGCAAATTCCAGATTGCACTTACATTAAAAGTACTTCACATTAACAAGGCATCTCCAGACACACGCCAAATCAGAAGAAGTCAACCAGCTCTGGGGGATGAGCAGTGGGGAGGAGGGGAGAGAGGAGGAGGGAAGAAATTCTGAGAAGATGCATCTAAGGATAAGGGACTTAGGAAAAAAATAAACAAAATGACTTTCATTATTCATATCATCTGTGCTTAGATGTTTAAAGAGTTATTTCAATGGAAAGGTCTGGGACAGGATTAAAGGCACTAGAGTTTTCTGATGTATCTAATTAAGCAGTAGAAGCTGAAGAAGAATGCTATTCATCATCGTTTTTGCCTTCGTAGCAAGTGGCGGTCTCCATGTTAAAAAATAGCTTTAATCAGTATAACTGACCTTTGACGGGATTAATAGCCTACCAGGCATGATTTCTCACAGTAGGCTGAAAAATCGCAACTAACATGAGAGAACATTACATAATCACTGAAGCAGAAGACAAGCAAATAATTTATACATGAGTCAAATGAGAGGGAGCAGCCCTGCCAGGATGTCGGTTTGCCTCTCCTCAGCTTTATCCACCGGAGACATAACATGCATACATGTTTTGGTGCCGTATGAGGTAATGTCTTATAACAAGATAATAGCCTTGGGTTGTTCCCCTTTGGAACAATGTTGAGGTCCAATGACTCACTTGTGATGTGCCTTGTTAAAACAACCACAGACCGCATAACAGGAAGAAGACAGGGTTAAGAATCAACACAATTCCTGTCGAATGTTTGTATCCTGTAGGCTTATAAAATGTAGAATCAATTTGCTTCAGCAATGAGTAATAACCTCTATGTCCTTGAAGAAAGCACTTTGAGAAATGCTAGAGTCACAACTATACATCCAGTGACACTAATTAAATGCTCTGTTTGCTATATATTGTATTGAAGGTGGAGGCAGGGCAGCACATTAGTATTGCTTGCCTGGGCTTCGAGGATAAAGCCAGGTAAGGGTGTCTTCCATCAGGGAATGCCATTTGCAAATTGCTGGCACTTTCTGATGAACTTCACTGACATTAATATTTTATATAATCTCAGTTTAGCAGGCACCCACTTCCCCAAATGACATTTTTTACCATCACCAATCACTGAAGTATTTGTCTAAAAATGCACTCACATACAGCCACATGTAGCTGGGGATGCTACAGATTTGGTTGGTTGGGACTTGAAACCTTGCCAATTGCTTCCATGGTAATAAAGACGAGGTTTTGCCAGCACAGGGGATGATACACCTGCGGGAAGTGAGGAAGCCAGGGATGTGAGAGTTTACGTGGCCTGGTGGACTGGACAGCAGGCTAAGGGAGTGAACGCGGGAGTACTGTGTTCTTATTTCACTCTCGGCTCTGATTTTCCCAATGGCTTCGAGGAAGTTCTGTGCCTTCTCCATGCTCAGTGTAAGCGTGAATTATGGAAAACAAACAAGTCAGCTAGACACTGTTTATATATAATAACGTTTATCCTTTTCCTGATGCAGTGGCATTTCATTATGGGTGACTAGGGACAAAGGCATTGCTTACATTAAAGAGTTTTCACATTACAGGGTGACAAAAAAAAACCTCAGGTAGTCAGAGCTATAGGACAGTGGTTCTCAAATTCTGCTGCACATTAGAGTAGCCTGGGGACCTTTGGAAAAATCCCAAAACACAGCCTACATCCCAGACCAACTCGATCAGAATCTCTGGCAATGTGACACAGTTTCTCAACCTCCCCAGGTGACTCTGATGTGCAGGTGCATCTGAGAACCAATGGTACAGGATTCTACAACAGCGCTTTTCTTCCCTTCAGCCAGTGGCTCTTGCTCAGAATCCCCTGGAGTCGTTAAAACACAGATTGCTGGGCCCTACCCCCAGACCTTCTGGCTTAGGAGGTCTGAACTGCCATTCCTAACAAGTCCACAGGTGATGCTGGGCTGCCCAGGGACCACACTTGGAGGATCACTGCCTCCATTAAATGGATCCAGTTGCGTAAATGATTCCCGGGCTAGAAGTGTTCTTTTACATTAACCTTTCTGTAAGTGTGGTCCTCAGACCACTGTCATCAAATTTCCCTGGTGTGCCTGTTGAATGCAGATTCTCAGGCCCCACTCCAGATGTCCTAGACCAGAAGCACTCTGGATGATGCCCCAGAAACTTCATTTTACTACCCCTCCCTTGTAATTGTGCTCAACAAAGTCCGAGAACCACTTCTTTACTCCCTCTTCTTGTATGAATATGAAATAGTTCTCCCCTAATAACCCAAATGACTCAAGAATAGAAAGTCCACTGGGTCTCAACCTAGAAGTGGGAAAGAGTGAATCCCCTGAGGTGTGGTTTCTTCATTACATTATTCACAGGTAACATTTTCAGAACACAGTGTCTGAGAAATTGACTCCGTCACAAAGTCTCCAGCGTATTGAGCATCTCTTCATTATCTTTTTAAAAATTTTTTATTTTATATTGGAGTACAGTTGATTAACCATGCTGTGTTAGTTTCAGGTATACAGCAAAGTGATCCAGTAATACATATACACGTATCTATTCTTTTTCAACAGAAACAGATTCATTACCTTTCTTATTGCTGCAAACCGTCTGAATTTAAGAGGGAAAAAATCCTCCTTTCCAGCGAGTTCACCATAACAACCAATAACTTTTTTGTAATATCTCCTTATGTCTTCCTGGCTGCATACATCACTTTCTCTGCATCCACCCCTGAGCTCACAAAAAACAATAGAGTGTTCGGAAAGGAGCTGTTTCCTTCCTGAGCCCACCCTGCTGACACTCTCAGGTTTAATTAGTGAGGAATAAGAGGACTGGATAATAGAATAGTTTAACTGCTTATAATTTAAAACTACTCTGGTAACTTGGTTGAAGGTTGGGTGTTCGAGCCATTCAAATGAGACTCACCCTATCAACAGATGAATGGATAAAGAAGATGTGGTACATATATACTGTGGAATACTACTCAGCCATAAGAAGAATGAAATAGTGCCATTTGCAGCAACATGGATAGACCTACAGATTGTCATACTAAGTGAAGTAAGTCAGACACAGAAAGACAAATATCATACGATATCACTTACATGTGGAATCTAAAACAATGATACGAATGAACTTATTTATAAGACAGAAACAGACTCACAGACATAGAAAACAAACTTACGGTTACCAAAGGGGAAAGGTGGGGAGGGATAAATTAGGAGTTTGGGATTAAAAGATACACACCACTGTATATAAAATAAAAAACAAGGTCCTACTGTATAGCACAGGGAACTATCTTCAATATCTTACGGTAACCTATAATGGGAAAGAATCTGAAAAAGAATATATATGTGTATAACTGAATCACTTTGCTGTACACCTAAAACTAACACAATGTTGTGAATCAACTGTACTCCAATAAAAAAAATATGGGACTCACAAGCTGGTGACCTTGGGGGGAAATTAGTTAACCCCCTATGCCCCCATTTCCTCACCTGTACAATGGAGGTAATAATAATGCCTAATTCATGGGATTACTGAAATGAACTAAAGCATATAAAGTACTTAGCACAACGCCTAACACATAAATGTCCAAAAAATATGAGCTTTTGTTTTAATTATGACATAGTGGACGCTCAGCAAATGCTGAACAAAGGATAGAATAAATGAATAAACCCATGACTAACCAGCTAATAGGAAAGGCAGTCTTTTAGGTCAAACTTCAAATTCAGACTAAGTTAGTTATTGCTCAGGGGACTTAAAATTTAAGAGTGCCTGGATGGAGAGTTTGATTCAGGATGAAGTTCATTCACAGACGTTTATTTTTTTATAGCTGGGTCAGGCCCAAGTTTATTCTGTGAAAGTAACTTTTGCCAAGAAAAAGAAAAGAAGAGGAACTCAGGTCTTTCATTCCACGGAGCGGAGAGTTAACCGGAACAGAATGGCAAATAGCAGGGTGGGAAGTGACGTCCTGAGGCTGACCTACTGGTTCAGCCTAGGGGGAAGCTGAGGCAGGGCAATTGGAAGAGGGCCATCAGATGGCCAGAGAGAAGCAGGCGACTGAGGAATAAACATATGGGCAATGAAGCTCGAAAAGATGAGCTGGATGGATCAGGGGTCTGCTTTAACTTTACTGTGTATTATGGATTTTCTTCCATTTATGTTGATAAATATAACAAGTTATACTCCCTATCTCATGATACCAGCATCCCTGATTTAAATGCCACAGTACAAAACTCAGAAGCTGGCCTATGTGTTGTGGTTTATTATTCAGAGACATGTTGAAGACTCAACACCACAGGCCATTTCATCTTTGAGAGTCCTAATCTCCCACTTAAATTTAGAAAATGCTTATTTAATGGAAATTCATTTTAATAATGATACTTTTATTTTCATTATGACATTTTTCCAACCTGATACTCAAATCTAATATAGCAACACAATGCACCATTAAGTTTCAACTGTACTGAAATGTGTATATTGGGCCATAAGCATACAAGACCTTGCACGCATGCGCGCGCACACACACACACACACACAAAGGTGCATGCACTCCTATCCAAGCAAATAATTAAACCATAGAGTACATCATAAAATAAGGCCCACTCACTGTCTGTTGCTTTGTATTTACGGAGTAGATGTTAAGGCTGAATTAAATTAGGGGCTCATTTTGGTCTAAAGAGTTTTGGATACAATCTGCTTTTAGCCAATTCCAGGCCAGAGTCTCCACCAAAGAACAGGTGAATACTAAGACTCATTCAAATTTGCTTAGAGCATTACACAACTGACCTGGCTTTTGGAGGGGCTCTTATGAACAAAGGCTACCTCAAAGCCAGAGGGCCTCCTTCTAAATGATTTTGAAAAATAGTAATTCCCTTAACCCTGAAGTAAACAAGAAAAGTTAGCTCGCTAGCTCAGGAAACAGACCAAGTCCTCAGGATTTGGGCCACCTACAGCCAAGCCTAGGATCTACTATGGAAGGTAAGTCCATGGAGGCACACTGTATGTGCCAAAACTGATGGAAGAGTCTTCAACTTACTCAAACAGGACCTACACATTTAAATGACACCTAAAAATGCTTGAATGGCAAAGGAAAAATTATAATAAAAATGATAATAATAGTGGTGATAACCAAGTAGCCAAGATTTACTGAGAGCTTAATATATTCTAGAGACTGTGCAGATATTCTACGGGGTTATCTGACATTATGCCCCAACAGCCCCATGAGATGGGTACTGTTTCATCATCTCCATTTTATAGTTTAGGGAACTGTGGCTTAGTAACATTGAGTGAGTTGACTGAAGTCACATACAGAGTTGCCTGAAGTCATATACAGAGCCAGAATGTAACCCTGGGCCTGGGATGTCCAGAGCTGGAACCCTCAACCCTACCCTAGTTTGCCTCAGTAGGGAGCAATTGAGCAGGGAACCCCTCAGTGGTTTTAGATCTTAGATGAGAAATCATACCACATGGAAGAACTGGCACATAATCAAGAAAGAATATTAGAGTGTGATCCTAAAGGACGGTATGGGGAGCTAAGACCCCAAATAAGTTGGATCCTTTGGAATATTACTGAAAATGACACAAAGGACATTTTATTGATGGGATTCAAGATAAAGAGCATAAATCCTGCAAGTGCCAATCTTCAGCCACAGCTGAACAGTCTGAAGGGCTAATGGGGTATGTCTTTAACAGAGGAATGAGAAACCACCAAGGGAATAATATATCCTAAGAGAGAGACCTGCTGCCACACAAAGGCTTGGTCTAAAAGGATAATGGCGTCAGGTTAGAGGGACGCCTGATTCTGAGTCATTAGTGTGTGTTTCCCCCAGCCCTTAGGTTTGTGCCAGAACTCTGGAGACTGGAGATAGAAAACCACTGCTTCTTTAAAGCCCCTCAGGCTTTGAAGAGCACAGAGCAGCCCACCCTAAGGTCCATGTTAGAAAGCATAGCACAAGTGGGAGGGAAAGAGCTTTTCCCATTTAGGTTGACCCTTGAAGCCCACTGGAGATTCGAATGGGGGTTGAACACAGGCGGACAGCCATGCCTCGGAGCATTAGGAGTGGGAGGAGACCCATAAAGCCACAAGAGAGGCTCCCCAACTCATGGCAGCTGGGAAAACAGAACTTTCTGGGCCACGTAAACAAAAGACTTCCAAAACAAGTTGGAGAGCTGGTAGGTGGAGGAGATTTAAGAGGAGAAGGAATTCCTGCAATTCTGTTAGTTGTGGTGGACACACAATGGAATCATGACAGGAGGTAGAGCCTAGAAATGACAATTTAATAGTTACTGAGGTCCTTATGTATCCTCAGGTTGGCAGTACCTTTGGAAGCAGAGGCTGGTTATATAAGCTCTGGTCTTGGAAAGAAGAAAGAAAGGGACCAACTCATTGTTGGCCATTGTTCTTGTTTCTGCTGGGGGGTGTTTTTGTTGCTATAATGTTAAGAAAATATCAAAATCAAAAATAAGTGCTGAGCTCCTTTCTTGCATTCATAATACATTCCAGTTTCCCATAACTCTGCAGAGATGAACCACAGTAGTTCCTGAATCCAAGAACTACTGGGTCAGTGATCCAAGAACTACTGTGGTTAATCTGTGCAGTCATGGTAAACTTAAATGGTGCTAGAAGATGGGAGTAAAAAAAAAAAAAAAAATATATATATATATATATATGTTCAAAAAATAGAGAACAGTATATTTGAGAATACATTCAGTGATTTATTGTCATGTAGTAGAAAAAGGACAGAACTAAATGCTTAGAGTATGGTTCAGAGTCATCATATATTGATAACCATGTTGCCTCTATTTTGCCATCCATAGAAATGAAGATCATTAAGATCATTAATTAGCTCCATCCTCACAGTTTGATGGATGTTCAGCTAAGCTATGTTTTCTTGTGAAAATGCTCTGAAAACTGAAGCTCTTGAAGCTGCCATGTCCCACATTTCTATCCAAAGTTTGTATAAAAGCACAGAAATAAAACTAACCCAACATGAAAGTGACACAACTGAGTTAAAGCTAATGTGTTGAATAATGATTAAAAGAAGATTAATAAAGCACTCCACTTGCATGAACAAAACCAGATGAGATGGAATGTAACAAGGATATATTTTTCATTACTATGAAACATTTTAACTGCACAGGTACAAGAAAGTTGGTGTGGGGTGTGGGGGGTGCAGCTCTAACCTTAGTTCATTTGATGCAGGAAAAACCCTGGAGGTCCCATCTTACCACGAGCTGAATATGAGTCACCAATAAGATCTGGATGCTAAAAGGAAATGCAGCCATAAGCTGCACTAATAGAACCATCACTCCAGTAGAAGAGAGTAGGACTGTTCCTTGTCTTCAACTGGAAATAAACTTGTAGCTTCCATGAATTACATGTGATTTAGATACAGTAGGGGTTAATGGGTTTTTAAGGGCTGGTCTAGAATCATAATAATCATGAACAACATTTTTCAGTAGGAGGGGGAAAAAAAAAGTGCTTGAAGTCCCAGTCAATTTACAAACATACTGTGGAACAGAACTCATTCATTCACAAAGCAGGGTGGGGTGGGAGAGTGCAAGTACTTGGAGCTGTGTCTCAGACACAAAACCACGCCTCGCTGGTCTGAGCCTTTCATTTCACAGGAGGTGCGTCTCTCTCTCAAAGATGATTTGAAAAGATGGAGGTAAATTCACATATTGATTTCCCAGCACTCTGAAAGCCAGAAGCAGCACACCCTCGGTCATGTTTCAAATGATGGAATGTGAAATTAAATTAAAGGCTGCATCTGTGCTCAGCCTGTAATTGTCAGCCTAGTGGATGTTTCTAAGGAGTACAGAGAGGGAAGTGAGAGAAATGAGAAGAGGAAGAAGCAAGTTGAGTGCATTAGAGAGCCTGAAAAACACGAAAAATGTAACAAAAGGAGGGGAGGGGCATTTAAGAATTTCTATGCACAGATTAAAGTTCTCAGTGCCTGTTAAGTAAATCTCCATAATTAAAACACAAGCAAGAGTGGTCATCAGTTGGCTTCTTTGACAATACAGACAGAAGTTTTAGAAGCATTCTTCTGACAACATTTCAGGTATGTGAAGATGTTTTACAGTTAGGAGAAATTAATATCTAGGTTTACTTTTTAAAATCATTACTTTCTTCATATGTCCATTTTCAGTCTTATACCTGTTCCTAAGCTCTCAGGTTAACTTTAAAGTTTCTAATTAGTCCTAGGATGTAGTCTGTTTACAAAAACAGATTACTAAATTAAAATGTTCATTTCATCTGTGGCCTATTTCTGTGGTCGATGGCTACAAACCAGCCCATACTAGACAGCAACTCTTCATTTGATGAATACATGCTAGGAACTGAAAATAGACATATTCAGTGATAACTATTTATAAATTTATATAATCATCTCTATTGGTACAAAATGAAAAACAGGGGAAAAAAAACCCCAATTTCTCTTGATTTTTCTCCAGCTCTGTTCTGTGGAAAACTGATATCCTGTGATATACTGACAGGTGTTACTAGGAAAAAAAATAATTTACTGTGGTCAAATTAATTTGAGAAACACTGGGATAAAGAGTTTTCTTTACTGCTGGGCTTCTCAGAACTCTTCATATGCTTCTGTGCATGGAGGAGAGAGATTCAGTACAACACTTCCAAAATGGAACATCTGTTCTTCTCTCCAGGGACCCAAGTGTACAGGGAAAGCCAGCCCAGGAAACGTGGTTCATCTCCCTCAGCTCACAAAATCCTCTGCCCAAATCCATTTTCAAATCACATTTTCAAGGTTCTCAAAACTAAGTGACAGTATAGCTGTTAACTTCATGACCTCAGCAGCCAGATGCCCAAGGCTGCAAACCAGAAATTGCTGCTCAGCTTCAAGATGACAAACCAGATAGAAGCAGACAAAGCTACTGAAATCTGATTGAACTATATAAACTGTCACCTGCACAGGATCCAATTCAGTCCCACTCAGGTTTTTGTATATTTAAAGAAATGATTACTTTGGGGATTAGAAATAAGAAAACGCATTGACTATTTCCATCCTGAACACTACAGACGGAATACATAATTGTTCTCAGCTAGCAGTTAGAAACATGTAATCCTATAAATCAGTGCTTCAATGACAGCTATTGCTGTCATTTTAATTATCAAATTCATAACACAAGTATAAGATTATATAGCATAATCCAAACAGAATTATGTCATTCGCTCATTAATCAACAAAGATATGATAATTGTTCATTGTGCATTAAGCAAAGTTCTAGGCACAGGGGGAGGGTATTAAAAAATAAGAGGTTAGCCTGGCTCTTGAGAAGCTTATAATTTAAAACATGGGACACAAGGACATAAACAATTAAAATACAAGCAGTAAATGCTATGAAGAGATGTAAAGTGCAAAGCAGTTGGGAGCCCTGAGAAAAGGAAGAGAGGAGCAGGATAGAAACCACATTATTATATGATTTAGAGTGGAGGAAGACTCACCCCAAAGTCATACCCGTAAGGGAACACTTTTACTCACAGAATTGGCAAAAATAAAATTGTTGGTTAATGGCTACAGTGCTAATAGGAAAACAGCACTCTCCTACATTGTGGGTGAGAATATAAATTTGTACAACCTCTCTAGAGGGCAAACTGGCAATATCTAGGAAAATTAAAAATCATCATCTCCTCAATGAGGTATTCTACTACTAGGAATTGATTCTACATGAAAGTTCACACACATGAGCGAAAACATGTAGATTCAAGGATATATACTTTGTCATTGTTTAGAATATCAAACAGGACAGAAACAACCTAAGTGTCCCTCTCAGTAGGAGACTGGTACATGGTACCTCCAAACACTGGAATGCTTTGTGGCTGCCATTGAGAACCTGGCAGACCTCCTTACTCTCACAGCAAGAGTTCCAGGGGTTACAGGAGCCTCTCAAGTAGACAAGACCCACTGCCCTCTCCAATCACTTCACTCCACTGGCCTTCTCACTGCTCCTCACTAAAAGGTACATGCACCCCAATGTTCACTACAGTGCTATTTACAATAGCCAAGGCATGGAAGCCACCTAAATGTCCACCGACACATGAATGGATAAAGAAGATGTGGTACATGTATACAATGGAATACTACTCAGCCATAAAAGAATGAAATAATGCCATTTGCAGCAGCATGGATGGACCTAGAGATTATCATACTAAGTGAAGTAAATCAGACAAGGACAAATATCACATGATACTGCTTGGATATGGAATCTTTAAAACAATGATACAAATGAACTTATTTACAAAACAGAAACAGACCCACAGACTTAGAGAACAAACTTATGGTTGTCAAAGGGGAAAGGGGGAGGATAAATTAGGAGTTTGGGATTGACATATATACTAAATACAAAATAGATAACCAACAGGGATCTACTATATAGCACAGGGAACTATATTCAATATCTTACAATAACCCATGATGGAAAAGAATCTGAAAAAGAATATATATATACATATATATAACTGAATCACTTTGCTGTACACCTGAAACTAACACAACATTGTAAATCAACTATACTTCAATGAAAAAAATTAAAAATAAAAAACATGCCTGGAACCCTCCCACTTTGGGCCTTTGCACTGCCCTCCCCCTGCTTGGAACACCCTCCCCCCTAGATTTACCCACAGATAACCCCTCATCTCCTTCGAGACACTGAGCAAATCTCACCTTCTTAATGAGGTCTCTCCCAAGCACCCCATTTGAAATGGAAATTCCTGACCCCCTACAACTTTTCCTTTCCTTTTTTTTTAATAGTATTTATTACCTTCTAAAGTACTAAAGAGTTCACTTAATTAGGTGTTTATTGTCTATCTCACTCTTCTAAAATGTAATATCCAAAGGCAGAGGTGTTTATCAATTTTGCTCAATGACAGAACCCAAGTGCCTAGCAAAGCATGCAGCACATAATAGGCTGTCCATAAATATTTGTTGAATTTATTTGAATATGCACATACACACATACATGCATATCTGCATATACACATAAACACACACACCCATACTACTAAGGAATAACTTCCAAGTTATGGTGTTAAGTGAAAAAAAAAAGCACTAAAATACAAACGTGTGGGCTTCCCTGGTGGCGCAGTGGTTGAGAATCCACCTACCGATGCAGGGGACACGGGTTCGTGCCCCGGTCCGGGAAGATCCCACATGCCGCGGAGCGGCTGGGCCCATGAGCCATGGCCGCTAAGCCTGCGCGTCCGGAGCCTGTACTCCGCAACGGGAGAGGCCACAACAGTGAGAGGCCTGCGTATCACAAAAAAAAAAAAAAAAATACAAACGTGTGTATAGTATGCCTTTATTTGTGTTAAAAAAATGAGGAAAAATATACTTGATGTATAGAATAACTTTGAAAAGTACATAAAAAGTTGTGTTTGCCTTTGAGGACAAAGACGGAGGAACTGAGGATTAACAGGGTAGAGAGTCTTATTTCGTACTGTACAACCTCTTATACATTATTACTTTCTCCCTCCCACCCTTCTTCTCTCTGTACAATACAATATGGCAGCCACTAGCCCCTCATAACTAATGAACACTTGAAATGTGGTTAGTCCTCTTTGAAACATACTGTGAGTGTAAAACACATACCAAATTTTGAAGAATCATACAGAAAAATAGAATGTAACATAGCTCAGTAACAATTTTTATACTGATCACATGTTGAAATGACACTAATTTGGATATACCGGTTTAATAAAATATATCATTAAAGTTAATTTCACCTGTTCTGGCTTTTAAAAATATGGCTATATTAAAAGATAAAATTGTATATGTGAGTTGCATTTGTGGATCCTATTATATTTCTATTGGACAGTGCTGCTCTCTCTCCAAAAACATATAGATAATATAGATATCCATATATACACATACATACAAATACACATGTACCCACACACTAACGAGAATGGTAAAGAGACTTTTAGTGGGACCTGTAATAAAAACGAGTTTTGCTTTTACTTAACTTCCCTGAGCCTTAGTTTCCTTTATCAGTAAAATGGGGATACGGTCATTTACCCTGCAGGATTACAGTGGAAATGAAAGGAGATAAATGTATATAAAGTACTTGGTACACAAAGGTGTACCATAAAATGGTATAGTGCTGGGATTTTCTTCTCCAGAGGAAAAGTTCATTAGGCGTGTATGAAACCATGAGCCCTACCATCAAGCAGTGGGGGATATCATGTTTCTGCATTGTTGTGCAGATTGTATTTCCTCGGGGAAACGAAAATTAAAGACACAATAAAGATTTGCATCTGACACAGAAAAACAGAAGCAGGAAATGAATGAAGAATGAAGGGCTGAATTTTCAGTATAGGGTTGGTGCCATATTTCTATATGCAAATAGTTTCAAGTATTCAGGAAGTGCCAAGTCCTTCAACAGTGAAAACTGCAAAGATAGGAAAGGGAAATGAGAATTGATGGACAGCCGAGGAGCATGTACCAACACCATCCCAGACATGAGGGCGAGGTCTGAACTGGCCTCACCTCCAAGCGAGAGGTGACTTGGAAATGAGGGGAAGCACTCCATGGAATGAGAGGTTTGGGGGAGAGCACAACAGCTGACGCATCACTTTGGAAGCCTGTCTCCCAAAACAGGAATTCATAAAGGACCAGAGGGAGAAACCAGAACACCAGGTCAAGAGTGATGAAGTGCTGTACTTGAAGAAGATGCCTTTTTAAAAAAGTGATATCAGACTTCAGGTGCCCAAGGACAGTTTGTCTTTTCTATTCCAGGTCAATATGGCAGATTTTCAAATTAAGCTGGACTTCACTATCTGCCAAACCATAGAGCATTGAGGGGAATAGTAAGCACCTCTTGAAAATATCAATAAAAAGCTTGTTTAATGTAGTATAGCATTTATGTTAGTGGCTGGATTTATTTTAAAGGCTTTAGGACTAGTTCTGTATTCAAAGAAACATTAGGAGGTCACTTAAATTTTTCAGTTATACTTTACTTCATTTTATGGAGGAAACTGTATAGTACTTGTGAATCTGTGGAAACAAGAAAAGGGCCCTTAGGGGGCTTCCCTGGTGGCGCAGTGGTTGAGAGTCCACCTGCCGGTGCAGGGGACACGGGTTCGTGCCCCGGTCCGGGAAGATCCCACATGCCGCGGAGCGGCTGGGCCCGTGAGCCATGGCCGCTGAGCTTGTGCGTCCAGAGGCTTTGCTCTGCAATGGGAGAGTCCACAACTTTGAGAGGCCTGCGTACCGCAAAAAAAAAAAGAAAAATGAAAGAAAGGCCCCTTAGGCATATTCCCCATGAATGCCACAGGTATCCTGTATCAGAGATGGGAAGGCGATTCAGTAAACTGAGGTCCTCAAGACAAAGCAGCTTCGAGATCATAATGATAGCTATCACAGAATCAGGGAACCTGGATTAGACATTCATTAGTGTGGCCTGAACACAGGCAGTGCAGGAGGCATGAAATCCTGATATGCTGAATGCTCAAGGTAAGACGTTTGCATTTCACTCTGCTTGCAGTGAGATGTTACCAGAAAGTTTTAAATAGCGCTGGCATGATCTGATTCACATTTTTAAAAGATCACTTTGGGTGAATTATGGTAAAATGATGGTAGTAGTGGAAGTGCAATTTTGGATCTTCCCAGATCCCCACATAAAAACAGAGAGTAACTAGATAGCCAACTCAAAACCCTAGGGACAACATTCAGACAAAACTAGGAGATGATGTACTGATTGTTCACAGATTCCGAATTCCAAGCTAGTGAGGACAAACTACCAAGAGGAACAACATCAGCATCTGTGCAGGAGAAAGCAGAGAAGCAAAGAGGTCTCTGGTGGATCTGAGAACAGGAGAACCTCCTAACAGCCAACAGGTATTCACTAGAGAGTGTTGCAGACCAGTTCGATCAAAGTGGCTGAAACTGCCCAATCCAAAAGCCAGTGAGGGCCAAGACATGGTCTGGCAGTCTACCCACCGTGAACTTTTGAATCTGATCCAGCCAGGGATCCCTTCCAGGACTGGACTCCACACTGAGGAGAAACTACTGGGAGTGGAATCAAAACTGAACAGGACAGAAACAATAGTGGTGAAGGAAAGAGGAGATCCAGGGAAGTGGGAGGCATATTTTCCAAGGCTGCACCCCACAATAACTCCCTTTCTACATGTTCTAATTACATGGTGCCTTGACACCCCTCCCATCAAAGGATTAGGTCTATGTCCCTTCCCCCTAAATCTGGGCAGAATTTTGTGATAAATTTAACCAATAGAGCATGGCAAAAGTGACTGCAGGTGACTTTTCTTTTTTTTTTGCGGTACGCAGGCCTCTCACTGTTGTGGCCTCTCCCGTTGCGGAGCGCAGGCTCCGATGTGCAGGTTCAGCAGCCACGGCTCATGGGCCCAGACGCTCCGCGGCATGTGGGATCTTCCGGGACCGGGGCATGAACCCACGTCCCCTGCATCGGCAGGCGGACTCTCAACCACTGCACCACAAGGGAAGCCCTGCAGGTGACTTTTGAGATACAATGCCATGCACTTCTACCTTGTGCTCTGGGGATGCTCCCTCTTGGAACCCAGCTGCCATAATGTGAGGAAGCCCAAACTAGGCCACCTGTAGGTAGTTTAGTTGACAGCTGAGCTGAGGTCCCCGCCAACAACAGGCTGGGGCCTTAGAAAGTGTCGAGTGGACAGGCCATCTCTCCTGTGCTCTATCTGAATTCCTGACCCACAGAATCCAAGAGCATGGTGAAATGGTTATTTTCACTATTGAGTTTTAGGGTCGTAAGTTACCTAGAAATTGTAACAGAGCATAGTTTTAATTAAAAATTTTAATCTCATAGCCAAACTTTAAGGTAGGTTTATTTTAGAAGTCTTCTTTATTTTTGGTAAATTATAAAATAAACTCAATGCCAGTGGAAGGGTTCCCTTTTCAAAAGAGTAGCTTAATGGATTGGTGCAGCATAATCAATTTTTCTTTGCTCTGGGTGGCATCTCGTTAACAAATTCTTCAAAAACCATGCCAGGGAGGTCTGATTTTTCCAAAAGAAGCAGCCAGACACATTAAGTTTCTTCCCTTTTTTCTTTCTCTCTTTTTTAAAATAGTAGAAAAGGGGTCAAGCAGGATGACCACATGATTTATCATCTAAACTAGAACAAATTTTCAAAACATCTTTATTGAGATATAATTCACACACCAGAAAATTTGCCCATATAAAGTACAATTCAATGTTTTTTAGAATTATAGTCACAGGGTTCTGTGACCATTACTAAAATCTAACTTTAGAACATTTTCATCCCCTCAATCTAAGACAATTTAAAAGTGAAGGGAGCACTAATAAAAATTATACAAGGACAATAGGTATAAACTTGGTATATCCAGGGTCTGTCCAGGGCAAATCAGAGTACATCATCACCCGAAGTAGAGGGTACTGCTGTTAGGAAGAAATCTGTATAACCTAATTCAGAGCAGTAGCTTGCTTTAAGAAACATGATTTTAAAGTAGATAAATAATTTAAAATGGAATTCTCATTCCCTACTGAGGCTGGGGGTGGGGGTGGGGAGAGTGTATAAATTGGCAGAACCATTTTCAAAAACTCTCTGGCAGTATCTATCAAAGCTGCACATATGCACATACACTATAAGCACAGAAACAACTACTTGCTCTGTGATTTCACTTACATGCAAAAGCAACCTACAATAGCACAGATCAGGCCAGTGGTTAACCTTGGACAGGAGTTAGAGACTGGAAGGGAGCATGAGGGAGAGTTTGACGTGCTGAGAATGTTCCGTTTCTTGATCTGGGTGCCAATTATATGAGTGTGTTCGCTTTGCAAAGATTCCGCAAGTTGTATGCTTATAATCCGTGCACTTTTCTATACGGTTGCAGACTTCGATAAAAAACGGACTCAGGAATGGATAGGTTTGTGTTTGAAAAGGAATATTAAGAATATTCCTTTATAATTGAAACAGAATCTCCAAGCTCATTAACAGAGAGCCACCTTAAAGAGAGCAGTTACCAGTAGTTAGTGTTCACACACAAAAAACAAGGTGTTAATTTTCTCCTTAACACCTTTCCCTTGAACTAGTGGCACTGAAACTCCTAGGGAAACAGAGGTGGGAAAAAGCAAAAAGTCTTCCCCTCATAAAGGAATGTTTAAGTAAAGACTGAAATAATTAACTACCACTTAGGAATAATGGAGGTTTTTTGTTTTAGAGTTTTTAAATGCTTCCGCTAATGAGGATAATATTTTAGAGTTGGAAGCAATATTCAAGGTCATTTGATCAATTTTTTTCACTTTACAGTTAAGGAAATTAAAGTCCAGGGAATTGATAGGATTTGCCCCAAATCACACAGCTAGTCAGTGACAAAGCTGGGTTCATAACTCTTGACTCGTAAACCATTTTTCCCAATAATAATGTTTGTTACTCTATGGCTTACAGGTAGCAAATTGTGACAAGAACATTCCTTTTGATCTAATTTAATCTCCACAACAGACAACAGGTATCACAGTTATCCCCATTTTACAGAGGGTAAAACTGGAGATGCTCAGAAAAGTTCGTATACCTTAAGAAGGTTAAAAATCAATAAAATAGAGGAGCCAGGATTTCAATTCATTCTCATTCTAGCATCTGAGATGTAGCCAAGGGGCAATACTGCTTCTTTGAATGAACAGTACATCACCGTATTTCTAAGCTGACGGGTAAATGAGTAAATAGATGTGTTGTTCCTTAATCACTGTGTCTTGGAAAAAAACGAGTATGTAATTATTTCTATGTTAAAATCTAGTTGTTCTCACTTACTCATATCTGAGGAAGATACATCCGTTGGATCAAGGCTGTCTTCAGCAAGCACTCACATTTTCCTCTCGGCAGCCATTTCTAAGTGGCTCTGTGCTTAGTGTTCTAGAAGTTATTCTAAGTCACCGAAAGTGCTGAAAATACACTATTTTGAGTTCAATACAAATATAAGAAAAGTATAGCCAGATAAGACATATCTGATTTGTCAAAGAGATAGCTTGCTTTCCCATATGAGTTCCCTCACATTCTCTACAAATAGCTAATCTGTAGTAGAACTAAGACATTTAAGAAGCAGAGGCTCATTCATTATGCAATGTAAAATGTACTTCCTTCCAATTCATTCATGTGGCAAGGCTAACAGGAGAACAAAAATTGTATTTTCCTTCCATGTAATTGTCATAATTTTAAACTTAGGAAATACAAACAAAGATGGAGGGAACAAAAGGAAATATACATGGTAGAAGGTCCCTAATTTAAGGCAATGCTCCCTCTAATTTATTTTTTAAGATGTAAGTAGATAACTATGTAACATAAAAATAAAAAAAGACTGAGTATAAATGATCGTTTCATTCTAACTATATCCCAAAGATGATAAGTATATGGCATACTTTCTCTCACTCCCATGGCAACTGAGCAGGGCTTGCTTTCTCACCTACCATGATCTCATAATCTTTCTTTCTCTGACCTCACAATCTTTTTCAATACTAACATGCATCACGTATAGTACGTGTAAGACACTGTACTAACTGCTTTACATGCATCATTCCCTTTAACAGTCTCACAATATTCCTAGTGAGATAACTACTACTACTATTCCCCTTTTAGAGGTGTGGCCACTGAGAGTCTGATGTTAAGTCACACAGGTGGAAGGGGCTCAGCTGGCATTCAAAGCCAAGTTTATTGTACTCCTATGTCCAGGGCCAGGCTCCTTATACTACTACAGCCAGCTTCCACCAACCGAGTGGAGTTAGCACATAACTTATAAGCTAAATGTCACCTTGGTTCTCTGTGCATACCTTCCTTCACTGCACTGCTAACAGTGGTCACAGAAAAGATGACATTTTGTTTTCTGAAGAAAGAATCTTTCCTCAAAGCTACACACTGGTTTTAGCCTTGTTTTTCTTTTTAAAGGTCACACAGAGCAAATTCTGGGGTTGCACATGGCAGCACTGCTGTACCTCCAACCTCCTCTCTGCTATTTTTCTGCGAAGTCTTCTCTTAAGTAACGTGAACACCTTCTGTTCTTTCAGCCAGCCCATATGTGCCGTTCCTGCATCTAGTCATTCTTCTCTGGCACTGCTTCAGTTTGCCCATATCTCCCCAAAGCCAACAGAATGTTTCTAGAGAGGTCTGACCAGCCCAAATGCAGCAGAGCCATCCCTCCCTTCCACGTTCTGGCTCTCTTGATTCTCACACCCGAGGACTGATTTTTAAACCAATATCACAGCTCTATGGGCTTATGCTATTTAATATTCTACCAAGTCAGCATAGGCCTCAAACACCAAAGATGAAGCTGGATACGAGAAAAGGAAAATAGAGGAAAGTTAAGTACTGGCCAAAGGAAGAAGGCTGCGGAGATGGAACTGTTTCCAAGAGAGTCTGAGGATTCCCCACATCAAGGTGTCCTCGCATCTAGATACAATACGCTTAGAAGCAAAATTTAGTAAAAGCAATCCAGTCCAAATGCTCTCTCCTATGTTGCCTGAAATCTCAACATTTGAAGATTTATTGGGGTTAATAAGCAAAAAAACAAAAGCAAAATAAACCATAAAACTCATCCATAATAACATGGGTTACCAGACAATCACACACCTTGTGAGTTTTTTAAAAAGAAAGTAATTTGGCTTAGCAAATGACAGTACGTTTTGGTGTTGATAACTTTTTGACTGGGGTAAGTGTTAGGGAGAAGGTAAAGGAGACTGGGAATTTGGGGATGGGTGGTGGAGGGGTAGAGGAAACCAAAATCCACTCTGAAGGATGGATACGATGACCCTGTTTTGCAAAATAAAAATCAGTATTCATGCATGAACAGAGGACAGAGGATTTTTGAACTGGCACAGGAACCAAACACCTGAGACACATGGAGGCCATAAGTACTTTCTTGGTGAGCAGACCTGGAAAGAACATCACCATGGCCACCAAGCGGCAACCACTGGGCAGCAGGAGAGTTGTGGACGGCGGTTTCAGGAAGCAAGTTCACCTTCATGGCCATTTAATCCAGGGCCAGTTAAGCAGCTGCTTTCTTCTCTCCTGAACCCAAGTGCAGATGTGATTTATTTCTTATCACACAGAGACAGGGACCACTGTTTTCCTCAGCATCCCCAGTGCCTTACCCAATGTCTAGTAATAAGCACTCAAGAATGAATGTGGGCTTCCCTGGTGGTGCAGTGGTTGAGAGTCTGCCTGCCAATGCAGGGGACACGGGTTCGTGCCCCAGTCCGGGAGGATCCCACATGCCGCGGAGCGGCTGGGCCCGTGAGCCATGGCCGCTGAGCCTGCGCATCCGGAGCCTGTGCTCCGCAACGGGAGAGGCCACAACAGTGAGAGGCCCGCGTACCGCAAAAAAAAAGAATGAATGTTGCTGGACAGTCTCCCCATCAAATGTCCAGCCTGCAAGTGCTGCTGCTTGAAGTACTGTGGTGAGAGCCTTGGCTGGCTGGCCGTCCAGGACATTCTGACTCCCAGGGATCCTCACGGGACTAGAGGAGGAGCCCACAGGCATGCTTATGCCGGCTAGAGTCCCATTTAAATGGATCCACAGGGTTCCAAGATCTGACAAATGATCACTGGCTTTGCTATCAACCTCATACAGTTTAACTGAATCACAGGGGCAGTCTAATACTTCCACTTTCTTTCTAAAAAAGAGCACAGCTGATCCCTCAGGTCTCATCTTTCAGATATGTAAACGTAGGAGGGGAAAAAAAGCCCTAAACAAAACAACAACAAGCTGCTATAAAGCCATAGCTACAGCTTATTAGGTTTAATTTTATACACCAGTGACCCTGGATACCTAGTATTCGACCCCCCAGTGGCCCCAGCTGACCCCAATTAACATCCAGGCACACACACACCTGTGCTTTCTGTGAGTCAACATATTAATAAGGCTTTGCATTCATGCTAAACTCCAGATAGGTGAACTGGATTCAGTCCTAGGGATGAGCTCTGGTAATGATCAAAGGTTACACAAAAAAGTTTAGGAAACATTTTGCTTCCATAGGACACACACTGCAAAACTACGGATTGCTGTTTGTTGTTAGCTTTAAACAATTATTTAGCATGAACACTTTTGTTCAGGCGGGTAGTTCTTATTCCTGCCACCAAAGTAAGATTTGCCCTCCTTTACTATGTTAGTTCCTCCACAAACATAGTAAATTGCATGAATGAGAACAAGTAGGGCTGTAACGAGGATGGATGAGCCCAAATACTGGTTTGCTAGCCCATTAGCCAAAACACTTATTGCGAGAACAGCACCTCAATCCTTTTTTCCCCTACTCTCAGTTCATATGATTTGGATTTCTGCTCCTGTCACTTTCCCCCAGGTTCCAGGCCTCGTAGATAACCCAGAACTGGTCAGGTTATTCCATTCCCGATAACCATAGTGATGAGCCCGAAGCACAAGACAGGCCAATAGAATCCCTTCAGGACTATTTAAGAAAGCAGAGTGTTGGGAGAACAAAACAGAATCCTGCTGGACCTAAAGTCAGGATAACCCCATGACTATTTTGTTAAATAAACAAATAAATTGATTTTGAGGGTGGAGGTCTAAAGCCAGTTTGAGCTGGGCTTCTTTAACTTTTTCCTTAAAAAGTCTGAACAAGGTGAAGGTCAGTCTACCGGAATTCTACTTCTGACTTAGTCTATTTGAACAAGAGCATTTCATATGAATGGGCTACACAGCCTTAAGATGTCTCCAATGATTCTGCCTCTTAGTATTCACAGTCTGGTGTAATCCCATCCTCTTCAGTGTGGGCTGAGCTGGTGACTAGCCTCTAACGGACAGAAGGCAAGAGTGATGGGTTGTCAGTTCCAAGATTAAGTTACAGAGACTGTAGCTTTTGTCTGGCATGCCCTTTCATGCTCTCTCTCAGCTCACTTGCTCTAAGGGAAACCAGCTGCCATTTTTGAGCTACCTAATAGATGGCCCACTTGGGAAAAAACTAATGTCTCCAATCAACAGCCAGCAGGGACCTGAGACCACAGCCCCATGAATGAGCTTGGAAGGGGATCCTCACCCAGTCCAGCCTATGCCTTGATTGCAGCTTTATGAGACACAGTGAGCCCAAGGACCCAGATGATGCACAAGATTTCCAACCCACCTGAACTATGACATAATAAATGTCTGTTGTTTTAAGCTACTATATTTGGGAATAATTTGTCATGCAGCCATAGAGAACTAATAGAATGGAATTAACCCCAAATAGATTAACAATAAAGTACTCATCCTTTTCCTTTGTTATGTTTCCTGTGACAAGTCTCAATTTATAAAAAGTACTTCATTTAGAAGACTTTAAAAATGCAGTTTCAATGGTTTCAAGTGCACAGCATAATTCTATTAGGTTGACAAAATATCGTATTTGAGCAGTAAGATTCTTTAAGAGACTGACAATTGAAATTCCATTCTAGCGTACAGTAATCTGTTCAACAAATACACTTCATGCATCTGTTATGTCGCAGGCACAGGAGGATAAATAGGGCAGGGTAGGCTGTTTCAATAGATCTCCAAGTCAATTCAGGAAAGGAGAAAAGCCCGGAAGAATCAAGAGGAGTGCCACTACTCACTAACTGTGTGACACTGAATAGCCATTTAATTTTCCACTATTTCCTTTTCCTTCATCTATAAAGTAGAGAATAACATAACAACAGCTAATTTATCAACTCATAAGACTGCTAGAAGGACCACAAAGTAAAATATACATAAAATTACTGTAAAATTCTGAAATAAAATAAAAGTATAATTACTGCAGTGCTTACTATCAAAACTACAATATTCAGGCTTTACTACAAAATAGAAAAGAATGACTCGTAATTAATTTTTTGTTTACTAGCATGCAAAATTTCTTTTCTATTAACTATTTAAACATGTCTTTTTTTTTTTTTTTTTTTTTTGCGGTACGCGGGCCTCTCACTGTTGTGGTCTCTCCCGTTGTGGAGCACAGGCTCCGGATGCACAGGCTCAGCGGCCATGGCTCACGGGCCCAGCTGCTCCGCGGCATGCAGGATCTTCCCGGACCGGGGCACGAACCTGCGTCCCCTGCATCGGCAGGCGGGCTCTCAACCACTGCGCCACCAGGGAAGCCCCTAAACATGTCTTTAAATTTGAAGTTTGCACTCTAAAGGTTGCTTGGTCTTGATCATTCTTTCCAAAACCATGCAATGTGAATTACTTCTCCCTTGAATTTAAATTTCTCATACTTTCATTTAAATTTCTCTGTGAGAAAAGTTATTGTAATTGTTTTAAAAACTCAGTGAAAATTACAAAGAACATGAAAATTCTAAACATTTTGGTCAATTAATGATTCTTGTAAGCAAAAAAGTTCCATTCTATAAAAAAAGAGACAAAATTTTCTTTGATGTTAAATGTAAACAATATCTAGAGCTACCATTTAGAATCAATTACATGTTCTCATTACTTCTATTGCCTTTCTTCATTAAACCTCCTCTGATATACTCTGATTTATTAGATCAACATTTTGAGGTCACTGAAAAACACTTTTTCAAATTTTCAACATGCGCCTGCACTTCATTATTATAGTCCAAATAGCCAGTCCGTTAATAAAAATGCATTGGTAAGAATAATTGACTCCATTTTAGGGAAAAGATATCAACAATAAACTGCTTTGTACTGAGGCAATCAATGGTTATTGAATTCTCGACTCCAAACTAATATTTCCAGCTACACAGGTCCTTGAGACTCAAGTTGGCCACTTTGCTTTTAATGAACAAGGTCAAAATCATGAATTGAAATACTACATTAATAGAATACATTACTCAGAAAAATTTTAGCCTCAAGCCATCATAAACTATCACGTATCTTTCCAGTAGGCCTAAATGTTAATATATACATCAAAGCTGTAGAGCTTCCCTGGTGACGCAGTGGTTGAGACTCTGCCTACCGATTCAGGGGACACAAGTTCGTGCCCCCGTCCGGGAAGATCCCACATGCCGTGGAGCGGCTGGGCCCGTGAGCCATGGCTGCTGAGCCTGCGCGTCCAGAGCCTGTGCTCTGCAACGGGAGAGGCCACAGCAGTGAGAGGTCCGCGTACCGGGGGGGGGGGGCGGGGGGGAGTTGTAGACAAGTCCCTTGGAATTCACTATTCTTGTTGTCTACATTTTGGTGTGAAAAAAAATTAAACATTTATTAAACTCTAACTATGGGCTAGCCCAGGTGCAGAGGGAATACAAAGATAAAGTATGTAGTAGATGAAGCAGATAAAATATAATTGAAAAATGTAGAGAAGACAGGGTGAGGAATGATTTTGAGCTTCTTATTTTGGATGAATTTTTAGAGGATTGTGCCTTTAAAAGAAAGAAGGAAGGTGGAAGAAACGTGTGGGGTGGGAGATAAGGTACAGGTTTCAGTTTAGGAAATGCTGAAATCTGAGGTGATGGAGTATCCAGATGACAGTTGTCAGCATGATCTCATTTGTGCCATCTAAACTACAAAGAAGAGGGAGACAGAGATTGCCCAGGAAGAGTTTACAAGAGGGGGGAATGCAAAAAAGCCAGGAAAAGGGGGTGCAGAAATAGGTGATCAGAAAAGAGGAGAAGAACCAGGAAAAAGATGGAGCAGCCAAGAGAGAAAAGACTCAAAAACCAAAATGATGACCAACTGTCAAATGCTACAGAAAGATCAACAACATTAAGAAGTTTTCAAGGCTGCTAAATATACATTGAGGAGGTCACTCATGTTCTTTGCTGGATCACTTTCAGAGAAGTGGCAGGTGTGGAATCCAGAGGACCCTGAGGCATCCATCAGTCTAATATTAACTGAGCACCTTCTCTGTGCTTTGGGGATGACAAAGTCCAAGCTATATATGTGGAATTTTTTGTTGTTGTTGTAAAAGATATTGGGGAGGTGGGGGGAGGTGGGGAAGCAGAGTCAAGAAAACTGAGAAGTAGGCTATGTCTTTGGTTGAGAGTGTGTTTAGGGAGGGGAAGAGCAGGTTGGGACTTCAGAAAAGAGGTACATTAGGGGAATAATTGCTTGGGGAAAGGGTAAGAGAGCGGCTAGAGATAAAGAAAGACTGATGACAAGGTGTTGAAAGCCCAGCTAAGGCTGGAACTCATCAAGTTGTAATGCAGCCAACCTCCATGGCTGTACAGTCTTTTTCCTCCAACAATGTCAGTGACCTGAGAGCAGGAGTAAAGACCACAGATGGTTTGGTGTCACTAAGACCAAGCACTGTCAGGCACATGAGGCTGCAGTGCAGGGGAGACAGATACTAAAGGGGAACTGGACCCCTAAGGAAAGAATGAGAAGTCAGAGACATTCTGACAGGTGGAGGGGGGACAGGTAGGGACTGAAGGGCCTGGTAAGTTTAACATTCAGGTTTGATGGTGAGTAAGAGGCTGAAAAGGGGGATTTAATGAGATTTCTGAAAAGAAGAGGATATAAAAAT
The DNA here is from genome assembly GCF_026419965.1 of Kogia breviceps. Taxonomy (NCBI): domain Eukaryota; kingdom Metazoa; phylum Chordata; class Mammalia; order Artiodactyla; family Physeteridae; genus Kogia; species Kogia breviceps. The sequence goes on from NC_081321.1 coordinate 54,323,650, forward strand.
AGAGAGAAAATCTGATATTATTAAAAGTTACCCAGTGTCTTAACAATTCAAAATAACTGATTGACCACCTTAAAAAATGATACACCTCCCTATAACTTTTCACTATATAACTTAAAATTTATACTTTGCTTTTAACATTACATAATTCTAAGTAATATCAGGTCATTTCTGAGGTTTGCTGTTATATTTCAAACTAAGAGATTCCTGTCAAGTTAATAAAGTATTTTAATTTCTGATGACTTGGGAAACTTGCAACTTAAAGGAAAAAAAATTAAGTAAAAAACAGAAAACTTCCAAATGAAAAAAAAAAAAGAATAAACAGCTAATTATTTGAGACATTTACAAAACCCCAAGGATGATATTTGATAAAGTTAAGCTCAAACTGGATAATATAAATGATGTAACCTGGCACTGAGAGTTCCTTGATCACCGTTGTCAAGTATCAGAGTATTACCCATTCCTAAAATTTATACCTTATAGTAAATAACTTCACTCTACTTGATTAATATTTCCCATCAGCAAACTTCACAGGTGAGTATTTTATCTGGGTGGGATATGATTCATATGTGACTTAGTAATAGAGCAAATAAATAAAGAAAAGTAGTTCCTATATCATTTTGTAACTCTCACAAATTCTAGGATTTATTTGGAATCCCTAAGAGAACCCTTTGGGGTTTTTTGTTTGTTTTTAAATTTATTTATTTATTTATTTATTTTTGGCTGTGTTGGGTCTTCATTTCTGTGCGAGGGCTTTCTCTAGTTGTGGCAAGCAGGGGCCACTCTTCATCGTGGTGCGCGGGCCTCTCACTATTGCGGCCTCTCTTGTTGTGGAGTACAGGCTCCAGACATGCAGGCTCAGTAATTGTGGCTCACGGGCCCAGTTGCTCCGTGGCATGTGGGATATTCCCAGACCAGGGCGCGAACCCACGTCCCCTGCATTGGTAGGCGATTCTCAACCACTGTGCCACCAGGGAAGCCCAAACTCTTTGTTTTTATGACAGATTTATACCCATATTCACATTTTTGTTCACACAGATGCACTGGTTTTGGACAATTTAACTTTTAATAATCTACATTTTAGGTAGCAAAGACACAACATGCATTCATATTCAGATGACCAAATGTGTCCCAGCCCTCCTGCTGTCACTTCTATGTTTCTGTGGGATTATGAACAAGGCTTAGTCAAGGACCCCACCCTAGATTGGATACGTTTGCTCACTTTGGTGATTGTAAGTTTTCTTCTAATCCAAATATGTTATGAATTATATACATCATTTCCTAATTTTAGATTCAGTGGGGAAGAATACACACACACACACACACACACACATACACACACACCTCACAAAGGTACACCAGAATGTAATATGGCAAATTAACCTGTTCAAAGCACAACTGATTTCAAAATGATTGAATGAACAGGATTGAGTAGAAAATTTACCTTGTTACAAAAACAGTCATAACAGCAGTTGCTTTTGCTGTCTTTTTACCTTTGGAGACTTGGAATTATGTCCAAGATGACCCAGGAGTTCATCAACCTATCACAAGGGTAGAGGTTCCTATCACAACAGCATCCTCAAACAGCACCACAGGGGAGGAAGGCACACAGCATAGTAGCTGGGAGATGGGATGCATTGGCTCCACTCTCAGCGCACAGTAACTGCTTAATGAATATTCGCTAATAACATCTAACAGCTCTGATAATTAAGCTCATTTGGCCCTAGTTTTATGGAAAATAAGGATGATAATATCTGTCTCACAGATAATATCTTCTTCAATTTGTGAAAATGAATAACTCATGTAAGTGCTTAGCACAGGGCCCAGCATGCACTAACCCCAGAAGACCAAGCCTCAAGAAGTGTGTAACAAGTGTATGTTGAAAAAAAGAAGGTAAGTCTATAAAATATTATAAAATACAAACACTTCGTGCCCTTATATTTTCTTCACATTTAGATTCTCTTAAAAATTTGTTGTAAGAGCTGTGCTATCTTATGCTACACGGAGTTATAGAGGGGCAGTATCAGAATTACAGAGAGGGCAAATGCAAATTCTTCCCACCAAAGAGTATTACTTTCTAAACTTCCTAATCATTCTGGATATATGAATAAGTTACTACAAAATAATAAGATGGGTGTCTGTGGATGGCTCATGGGAATCAGTCTCCACAGATTTTTTTTTTTTTTTTTTTTGCGGTATGCGGGCCTCTCAGTGTTGTGGCCTCTCCCGTTGCGGAGCGCAGGCTCCGGATGCACAGGCCCAGCGGCCATGGCTCACGGGCTTAGTTGCTCCGCGGCATGTGGGATCTTCCCGGACCAGGGCACGAACCCGTGTCTCCTGCATCGGCAGGTGGATTCTCAACCACTGCGCCACCAGGGAAGCCCTCCACAGATTTTTAAGCAAGAAACATCTACTGATGGCCCAGAATGTGCGAGGCAGCCAGGCACTGTCCTAGGTGCTGGAATATAGAGTGGTACTCACAGGAGAGACATATAGATTATTACAAACTGACAGACTAAGTAAGGCATCATTTGTATATACAGGTACCCCCAGAACTAACCCTTGGGATTGGGGTGGGGTGAAGATTCACTTGAAGACAATAATTGACTCAATGGGAAAGGTTTAGAGAAAGATAAGATTAAAAATACACCAAGTTAAGAGACGTAAATACTTATGTCAGTCCTATTCTTAGCAGACTATATGCCCCCAAGTTAAATATCTTCTCTCTTTAAGCCTTAAAAAACAATTACTGAGCAAATTCCTATGCTGTTAAGAATATTCATCATATGTAGCATCAGAGAGCTGGACTAGAAGATCCCAATAGTTTTTCTTTGCTCTAAGTTTCCTTTTATGCCTGATCATCTTCCAAATGGTTCTAAATACACCATTACACAAACATTTTGAGATTTTAAAGAATGAAAGAGGTGTTCGTCCCTGTAAGTCATGAAAACTTGGTATTGGTAGAAAAACTGAGCCATAAACAGTAGTCCTTAGGTGCTAGGAATTCCCCAACTCTATTCCAATAATGAAAGGCCACTGTAAATCCTTAAAGTGGAAATTTATAACCAGCAGCTGAGCACCTGTATTTCTCACCATAAATTTTGACAGCTGCTCCCTTAAAAGTGATCATGGGGCTTCCCTGGTGGCGCGGTGGTTGGGAGTCCGCCTGCCGGTGCAGGGGTCGCGGGTTCGTGCCCCGGTCCGGGAGGATCCCACGTGCCGCGGAGCGGCTGGGCCCGTGAGCCATGGCCGCTGGGCCTGCACGTCCGGGGCCTGTGCTCCGCGGCGGGAGGGGCCGCGGCAGTGAGGGGCCCGCATACCGCAAAAAAAAAAAAAAAAAAAAAAAAAGTGATCATGGTTCTAGGTAGGGTGAAACGCACGGAGCAAAGTAAGAACATATTCATGTCTTCAAAATACTTGCAGAAATTAATTTTTTCCACATGTTAATATTTTTTGCCCATCACAGTTTATAAAAACAAGTGTTGCAGGGAGACCTTCAAGATGGCAGAGAAGTAAGCTGTCGAGATCACCTTCCTCCCCACAAATACATCAAAAATACATCTACACATGCAACAACTCCTACAGAACACCTACTGAACACTGGCAGAAGACCTCAGACTTCCCAAAAGGCAAGGAACTCCCTATGTACCCGGGGAGGGCAAAAGAAGAAAGAAAAAACAGAGACAAAGAATAGGGACAGGGCCTGCACCCATGGGAGGGAGCCGTGAAGGAGGAAAGACTTCCACATACTAGAAGCCCCTTCATGGGCGGAGACTGCGGGGGATGGAGGGGGTAAGCTTTGCAGCCACGGAGGAGAGCGCAGCAACAGGGGTGCGGAAGGCAAAGCAGAGAGATTCCCGCACAGAGGATCAGTGCTGACCAGCACTCACCAGCCCAAGAGGCTTCTCTGCTCACCCGCCAGGATAGGCAGGGTCTGGGAGCTGAGGCTCGGGCTTCCGTCAGATCCCAGGGAGAGGACTGGGGTTGGTGGCATGAACACATCCTGAAGGGGTTAGTGCACCACGGCTAGCCGGGAGGGAGTCCAGGAAGAAGTCTGGAGCTGCCGAAGAGGCAAGAGACTTTTTCTTGCCTCTTTGTTTCGTGGTACACGAGGAGAGGGGATTCAGAGCACTGCCTAAACGAGCTCCAGAGACGGGCGCAAGCTGCGGCTATCAGCGCAGACCCCAGAGACGGGCATGAGACGCTAAGGCTGCTGCTGCAGCCACCAAGAAGCCTGTGTGCGAGCACAGGTCACTCTCCAAACCTCCCCTCCCGGGAGCCTGTGCAGCCCGACACTGCCAGGGTCCCGGGATCCAGGACAACTTCCCCGGGAGAACACACAGCGCGCCTCAGGCTGGTGCAGCGTCATGCCAGCCCCTGCCGCCGCAGGCTCGCCCTGCATCCGTACCCTTCCCTCCACCCAGCCTGAGTGAGGCAGAGCCCCCGAATCAGGTGCTCCTTTAACCCCGTCCTGTCTGAGCGAAGAACAGATGCCCTCGGGTGACCTACATGCAGAGGCGGGGCCAAATCCAAAGCTGAACCCCAGGAGCTGTGTGAACAAAGAAGAGAAAGGGAAATCTCTCCCAGCAGCCTCAGGAGCAGCAGATTAAATCTCCACAATCAACTTCATGTACCCTGCATCTGTGGAATACCTGAGTAGACAATGAATCATCCCAAATTGAGGAGGTGGACTTTGAGAGCAACTGTAGACTTGGGGTTTGCTTTCTGCATCTAATTTGTTTCTGTTTTTATGTTTATCTTAGTTGAGCATTTAGAGCTTATTATCACTGGTTGATTTGTTTATTCATTTGGTTGTTCTCTTCCTTTTATATATATATATTTTTTCCTTTTTCTCTTTCTGTGAGTGTTTATGTGTATGCTTCTTTGTATGATTTTGTCTTTATAGCTTTCCTTTTACCATTTGTCCTGGGTTCTGTCTGTCCATTTTCTTTATTTTTTGGTACAGTTTTTAGCCCTTGTTATCATTGGCGGATTTGCCTTTGGTTTGGTTTTTCTCTTTTTTCTTTCTTTTCTGTTTTTTAAATTATTTTTAAATTTTTAATAATTTTATTTTTTTATTTTAATAATATTGTTTATTTTACTATATATTTTTTTTCTTTCTATCTTCTTTTTCTTTCTCTCTTTTCTTCTGAGCCGTGTGGCTGACACGGTCTTGGTGCTCCAGCCGGGTGTCAGGCCTGAGCCTCTGAGGTGGGACAGAGCTGAGTTCAAGACATTGTTCCACCACAGACCTCCCAGCTCCAAGTAATATGAAACGGTGAAAGCTCTCTCAGCAATCTCCATCTCAATGCTAAGACAGAGTTCCACTCAACAACCATCAAGCTACAGTGCTGAACACCCTATGCCAAACAACTAGCAAGACAGGAACACAACTCGACCCATTAGCAGAAAGGCTGCCTAAAATCATAATAAGTTCACAGACACCCCAGAACACACCACTGGATGCAGTCCTGCCCACCAGAAAGACAAGGTCCAGCCTCATCCACCAGAACACGGGCACCAGTCCCCTCTACCAGGAACCCTACACAACCCACTGAACTAACCTTACCCACTGGGGGCAGACACCAAAAACAAAGGGAACTACGAACTTGAAGCCTGTAAAAAGGAGACTCCAAACACATAAAGTTAAGCAAAATGAGAAGACAGAGAAATATACACCAGATGAAGCAGCAAGGTAAAAACCCACCAGACTAAAAAATGAAGAGGAAATAGGCAGTCTACCTGAAAAAGAATTCAGAGGAATGATAGTAGAGGTGATCCCAAATCTTGGAAATAGAATGCAGAAAATACAAGAAATGTTTAACAAGGACCTAGACGAACTAAAAAGCAAACAAACAGTGATGAACAACACAATAAATGAAATTAAAAATTCTCTAGAAGGAATCAATAGCAGAATAACTGAGGCAGAAGAACGCATAAGTGACCTGGAAGATGAAACAGTGGAAATAACCACTGCAGAGAAAAATAAGGAAAAAAGAATGAAAAGAATTGAGGACAGTTTCAGAGACCTCAGGGACAACCTTCAACGCACCAACATTCAAAGTATAGGGGTCCCAGAAGAAGAAGAGAAAGAAAACGGACTGAGAAAATATTTGAAGAGATTATAGTTGAAAACTTCCCTAATAAGGGAAAGGAAATAGTCAATCAAGTCCAGGAAACGCAGAGAGTCCCATACAGGATAAATCCAAGGAGAAACACGCCAAGACATATATTAATCGAACTATCAAAAACTAAATGCAAAGAAAAAATATTAAAAGCAGCAAGGGGAAATGCAACAATTAACATACAAGAGAATCCCCATATGGTTAACAGCTGATCTTTCAACAGAAACTCTGCAAGCCAGAAGGGAGTGGCAGGACATATTTAAACTGATGAAAGGGAAAAACCGACAACAAGATTACTCTACCCAGCACGGATCTCATTCAGATTTGATGGAAAAATTAAAACCTTTACAGACAAGCAAAAGCTAAGAGAATTCAGCAACACCAAACCAGCTTTACAACAAATGCTAAAAGAACTTTAGCAAAAGACCTACAATAACAAACCCGAAACAACTAAGAAAATGGTAAAAGGATCATACATATCGATAATTACCTTAAATGTAAATGGATTAAATGCTCCAACCAAAAGACATAGATTGGCTGAATGGATACAAAAACAAGACCCGTATATATGCTGTTTATACAAGAGACCCACTTCAGACCTAGGGACACATACAGACTGAAAGTGAGGGGATGGAAAAAGATATTCCACACAAATGGAAATCAAAAGAAAATGGAGTAGCAATTCTCATACCAGACAAAACAGACTTTAAAGACTGTTACAAGAGACAAAGAAGGACACTACATAATAATCAAGGCATCAGTACAAGAAGAAGATATAACAATTGTAAATATTTATGCACCCAGCATAGGAGCATCTCAATACATAAGGCAAATGCTAACGGCCATAAAAGGGGAAATCGACAGTAACACAGTCATACTAGGGGACTTTAACACACTACTTTCACCAATGGACAGATCATCAAAATGAAAATAAATGAGGAAACACAAGCTTTAAATGATACATTAAACAAGATGGACTTAATTGATATTTATAGGACATTCAATCCAAAAGCAACAGAATACACTTTTTTCTCAAGTGCTCATGGAACATTCTCCAGGATGGATCATATCTTGGGTGACAAATCAAGCCCTGGTGAATTTAAGAAAATTGAAATCGTACCAAGTGTATTTTGCGACCACAAGGCTATGAGACTAGCTATCAATTACAGGAAAAAATCTGTAAAAAAAATACAAACACATGGAGGGTAAACAATACACTACTAAACAACCAAGAGATCACTGAAGAAATCAGAGGAAATTAAAAATACCTAGAAACAAATGACAATGAAAACACAATGACCCAAAACCTATGGGATGCAGCAAAATCAGTCCTAAGAGGGAAGTACAGAGCAATACAATCCTACCTCAAGAAACAAGAAACATCTCAAATGAACAACCTAAGCTTACACCTAAAGCAATTAGAGAAAGAAGAACAAAAAAACCCCAAAGTGAGCAGAAGGATATAAATCATAAAGATCAGATCAGAAATAAATGAAAAAGAACTGAAGGAAATGAGAGCAAAGATCAATAAAACTAAAAGCTGGTTCTTTGAGAAGAGAAACAAAATTGATAAGCCATTAGCCAGACTCACCAAGACAAAAAGGGAGAAGACTCAAATCAACAGAATTGGAAATGAATATGGAGAAGTAACAACTGACACTGCAGAAACACAAAGGATCATGAGAGATTACTACAAGTAACTATATGCCAATAAAAAGGACAACCTGGAAGAAATGGACAAATTCTTAGAAAAGCACAACCTTCTGAGACTGAACCAGGAAGAAATAGAAAATATAAACAGACCAATCACAAACACTGAAATTGAGACTGTGATTTAAAATCTTCCAACAAACAAAAGCCCAGGACCAGATGGCTTCACAGGCGAATTCTATCAAACATTTAGAGAAGAGTTAACACCCATCCTTCTCAAATTCTTCCAAAATATAGCAGAGGGAGGAACACTCCCAAACTCATTCTACGAGGCCACCATCACCCTGATACCAAAACCAGACAAAGATGTGACAAAGAAAGCAAGCTAGAGGCCAATATCACTGATGAACATAGAAGCAAAAATCCTCAACAAGGGCTTCCCTGGTGGCGCAGTGGTTGAGAGCCCGCCTGCCGATGCAGGGGACACGTGTTTGTGCCCCGGTCCGGGAAGATCCCACATGCCGCGGAGCAGCTGGGCCTGTGAGCCATGGCCACTGAGCCTGCGCATCCTGAGCCTGTGCTCCGCAACGGGAGAGGCCACAACAGTGAGAGACCCGCCTAGCACACACACACAAAAAAATCCTCAACAAAATACTAGCAAACAGAATCCAACAGCACATTAAAAGGATCATACACCATGATCAATTGGCGTTTATCCCAGGAATGCAAGGATTCTTCAATATAGGCATATCAATCAATGTGATACACCATATTCACAAATAGAAGGAGAAAAACCATATGATCACCTGAATAGATGCAGAGAAAGCTTTTGACAAAATTAAACATCCATTTATGATAAAAACCCTCCAGAAAGTAGGCATAGAGGGAACTTACCTCAACATAATAAAGGCCACATATGACAAATCCACAGCAAACGTCATTCTCAATGGTGAAAAACTGAAACCATTTCCACTAAGATCAGGAACAAGACAAGGTTGCCCACTCTTCCCACTATTATTTAACATAGTTTGGAAGTTTTAGCCACAGCAATCAGAGAAGAAAAAGAAATAAGAGGAATCCAAATCGCAAAAGAAGAAGTAAAACTGTCACTGTTTGCAGATGATATGATACTATACAGTGAGAATCCTAAAGATGCTACCAGAAAACTACTAGAGCTAATCAATGAATTTGGTAAAGTTGCAGGATACAAAATTAATGCACAGAAATCTCCTCCATTCCTATACACTAGTGATGAAAAATCTGAAAGAGAAGTTAAGGAAGCACTCCCATTTACCATTGCCACAAAAAGAGTAAAATATCTAGGAATAAGCCTACCTAAGGAGACATAAGACCTGTATGTAGAAAACTATAAGAAAATGATGAAAGAAATTAAAGATGATACAAATAGATGGAGAGATATACCATGTTCTTGGATTGGAAAGGGAGGGGGGAAGGGTAAGGTGGGACAAAGTGAGAGAGCAGCATTGACATATATACACTACCAAATGTAAAATAGATAGCTAGTGGGAAGCAGCCACATAGTACAGGGAGATCAGTTCGGTGCTTTGTGCCCACCTAGAGCGGTGGGATAGGGAGGGTAGGAGGGACACGCAAGAGGGAGGGGATATGGCAATATATGTATACATATAGCTGATTCACTTTGTTATACAGCAGAAACTAACACACCACTGTAAAGCAATTATACTCCTATAAAGATGTTAAAAAAATAAAATGTTAGCCACAACTGTGACTGCAAAACTCTCCACTGTGGCTATTTGTTAACCTACATTCAATTTTTAGAATCAGCAAGATGCCACTGTTGGCTTCACATTCTATACTGGTTATATTTGACATTTAAGCAGTGCATACGACATGTGCCTAGTTTTATCTCAAAAATGGGGCTTCACAAATCAAATATTTTCCACACCAGCAAATTCATGATTCACATACCACCACCAGCAGAAGAGCAACATGAAAACGTAGGACCAGCTCTGCAGTGATCAGAAGCACCTCTTTTCACAAAGCACTCATCACAGCATCAAAATCAGGCATAAGTTTTACGTTTGTTGGTTTGACACATCTCCAGAAAAGCAATTCAGACAATCACCAGAAAACAGAAAGATATTTTAAATCTTACACTGAATTTATTTCTAAATATAAAAAATTATCCTATAAATCATAGTTAACAAATAGTAACTGATCTGGAAAACAACTTAATATTCCAAGAAGCAATATAAAATTCCCTGGCTATCTACTGCTAGTAAAACAATAAACAACAGAAATGTAAAGGGTCCAATTCTTCATAAAGCAGAGACTGGCAATGCTATGGGCTGTAACCCAAAGACCCTGTACAACTCTGCTCACTCTCTGGAAAAAAATTCTTTGACGTATAATCTTTCCTATAAAATGCACAAGCCGTTGAGTATCTATACTGTGGTAATTTTCAAAGACCAGGGAGAAGTGGGATATATTTTTGAACAAGAAACTATAAAACAAGCATACATTTTAGTATCATCTGATTACATGGCAAGTACACTTTTAGGTTAAGAAATGTGCTCAATGGATGTTTAGAATCAAGTGACACTAATCTAAAGGTAAAGCAAACTATTTTCTCATTCCTCCAAAGCACTGCTGCCACTTTAGGCATCCCTTAACTTGGCGGAAGTCTTCTAACAGAAGACTCCTATACATGAAAGGCAACTGCAGCCCTACCTTTTTCAGCAAAATTAAGGTTTTCTCCACTAACTACCCCTCCTTTGGCCACAGCCGTACTTTACCTGTTAGTGAAATATTGCAAAGGCCTTTAGGGTCAGGCATAGCTTGAAATCTAGGGAAAAATGCATTTGCAATTCCAAACAACTGATTTTACAAATGAAGGCTAAGGAAACTGCTCATTCAGAAGATGTCACTGCAAGCGCTGTATGAAAATGAATAAACACACTTCTAATACTGGAGGATTTTGTGCCCTGGCTCCTATGCAGATTATCACAAGGTGGCTCTGTCTCTTCTATCAGAGTCAGCCCAAACATCTAGTTCTTAAAGGGAGATCACCTTAGCTAAGACACGCACCCCCTTTACTACCTCTAAAACTCTAGCCCATAAAACTTTGATTTTCTCCACTGTACCCAACACACTTTCTTTATTTTCTGTTCTCCCATTAGATTTCTGGTTCCAGTAAAGCAAGGACCTTCTCTGTCTTCTGTACCACCCAATCCCTAGCACCTAGAATGACGCCTGGCATGTGAAGACTATCATCAAGTATTTGCTGAATGAATAAAAATGATGGGGTGCTTACCATAAGTTGTCTTCCTATTCTTGGCAGGGTAGGGAAGGAGAAAATTCAAGCATTATACTCTACCTTAAATATTACTTGATTTAAATAAATAAATTTAAAATGATTTAATTATGATAATCTGTTTAGCCATAATATTTTGGACACAGTTCAGGCAGTTTCTAGAACAGAGATCTTCAAAGGTATATTAGTATATTAAGTAATACACTTCAAAGGTATATTAGTATGTTTTTTTGTTTGTTTTGTTTTGTTTTGTCTTAATTTATTTTTAATTTATTTTATTTTTGGCTGCGTTGGGTTTTCATTGCTGCACGCGGGCTTTCTCTAGCTGCGGCGAGCAGGGGTTACTCTTCCTTGCGGTGGCTTCTCTTGTTGCGGAGCACAGGCTCTAGGCGCGTGGGCTTCAGTAGTTGTGGCACATGGGCTCAGTAGTTGTCGCTCACGGGCTCCAGAGCGCAGGCTCAGTAGTTGTGGCGCACGGGCTCAATCGTTCCGCGGCATGTGGGATCTTCCCGGATCAGGCCTCGAACCCATGTCACCTGCATTGGCAGGCACTCTCAACCACTGTGCCACCAGGGAAGCCCCTATTAGTATGTTAACTTAAGTCCAACTCAATTTCTACATAATGATAGACCTAAGTGCTGATATTTAGTTCAAATCTACTGACTCAAAGTGCTCAGTTCTATGGTTCAATGTTTCAGAAAAGCTTCTCGGCTCTAAGCTTATGTAATAGTTGATGAGATATCGGAGTGGAATTCTAACACTTCAAATAAAAAAGGCATATAATCAATTCTGTTATATATTCTAAAATACCACTGGGAGTGTTTCCCTCTAGCATCATGGTGAATCATTCTGTATTCCATATTTGATTTGCTTTTTTTCTGAGTTGGGACTTAACAAACACTTCTTGATTGAGCTAATGCCTAGGACATTCCATAGTGGGAAATAAACTCTGACTGCTCATTTGGGAGCTGCTAAAACAAAAACAAAAACCTTACATATATTCATTTGAGTGTCTATCACTCTTATCTTTTTAAAAATCAATTTAACGATTTCTAAGTAAGTTTACAGAACTGTACAACCATTATCACACTCTAATTTTTAAACATTTCTATCACCCATCAGGAAACCCTGTGACCATCTGCATCAGTACATGGTCTTTTGAGTCTAGCTTTTTCATTTAGCATGTTTTGAGGTTCTTCCATGTTGCAGCACATACTAGTCTCCCCTCTTTCTAAGCTCATTTAGAAGTTGCTTTCTCTCCAGGACACCACAACCAAATGTACAACACTAATAAAAATCCAACTTTTGAATCCTAACACCTATTTTGAGTTGCATTTCCCTTTGCATAATCAACTTGCAATTAATCTTTTATATCAGCATTATAAGAAATTAATCAAATGGGCAATCCATTCAGTACTCATTATGAATTCCCTTATTAAGGTATCCACAGCATTGATTCCTCTATCTGTTGACACTCTCTCTTACATCATTAGAATTGTATGTTTAATCAGTTTTCCTCATTTGGTCCCAAGAATAGTCAGCATAAGACAGAGTCAAAAGACCACTCTTTCTTACCAAGGTCATCCATCAAATCTATATACACATCTTCCAAATCTCTTGGCTCCTACCCACTTTCCACAATTCCAACTTCCATATTTCAAGCTGCCTCCTTACACTTCTCCTTGGACATCTTCCTGGCAACACAGACTCAGTGTGTCGAATATATTTTTTTCTGTTCATACCTATGTTTTCCCACAACTGCCGTATCTGCCCTTTTATTTATGTCTCTAACTCTAATCCCTTTTATACACTAATACCATACTAATCTCCCTAAAGTACAGCTCTTTGCTGGCTCTACCTCTACTTGAAAACCTACAATAGTGCCCCAGTGCCTGCACAGTGAATGTAAGCTCCTTAGCCTGCCATTCATAACTATCCATTGTGCTTTACTTAATACCTTTATGAATAAGGCTTTCTTTTATTAACATTTACTAAGTGCTCACTATGTGTCAAGCACTTAGTGCTGTATTATGTCATTCAATTCACAATAACCCACACTAAGAGATGGGTAGTTACTGACCCAATTTCATAGATGAGGAAACTGAGGCACAGACAGATTTATTTGCCAAGTTCACTTATCAATGATTCCAACTCAAGCAGTCTCACCCAGGTCCCACATCCTTAACCCGCAGGACACGGCCTGCCTGAGAAATAGGTATTGCCTTAGGGTTAAGAAAGGGTGTTGTTTTTGACCTCACAAATATCTATATAAGTCCCGTGTGTGCGTTGGGGGCTGTGCGCTCTCTCTCTCTCTCTCATGCACACACACATGCACATGCACACACGCACGCGTGCGCACACACACACGCATGTCCTTTCAGGGGACTCACTGTCCTGTACTTGGTATTCTACAGCAGCTAGTTTTAAGGCATATACTGATGAGAAAGAATTGTCTTGTGTGTATCCAAACCCTCTTTTATGCATCTATAGATACTGGCGGCAGAACTCCAGTGAGATGTGGATAGGGAAGTTGTTTGGCCCCCTCTCAAACAAGATTTAACTCTGAACAGAAAGTGAGGACAGAGAATGTTAAATGCACAGCAGTTATGCTGCTAGGTGAAATCATGTCTTCTGCTCAAATCTGTCTACTGGCCATCTCCCTCCTCCAGCTGCTTTGGCTGGGTGATGCCCTGAGAGACACAGCTCTAAATACTGTATCTAGACCTGTCAATGGATCCTCTCTGAGGGTCTCTGGTCCTCTGCACTGGGATGGAGTACCCTCACTTTACAAATAAGAAACTGAAGAAGCATAGAGATCCACATGATTCCTCTAAAGTCACAGAGTTCCTTAATCGCACTAAGAAAATTACTTTTTTGAAGGGTAGGAAATTTAATTGAAAGAATCTAGTTTCTACCTCTGGCACTTATCTCTATCGCTGAGAATACCAAACAATAATATTTTCCACATTTAAAAAATTACCCACACGATCAAACTAGAAACGAGCTGATCTGAGTTCCAGTTTTGGTTCTGGTCCTTTCTAGCTATGTGAAATTCAATGTGGGCAGCCCTAGAGACCCCAAGGTCTGGACTGGTGACTACAAAGCTGTGAGAGGGGGACTTCCCCGGTGGCACAGTGGTTAAGACTCCGCACTCCCAATGCAGAGGGCCCGGGTTCAATCCTTGGTCAGGGAACTATATCCCACATGCTGCAGCTAAGAGTTTGCATGCCTCAACTAAAAAGATCCCACATGCCACAATGAAGATCCCACAGTCTGCAACTAAGGAGCCTGCCTGCCGCAACTAAGACCCGGCATCAATCAATCAATCAATAAAATATTTTTTAAAAAACGCTAACCTTTAAAAAAAACTGTGAGAGGTCTCTTGATCTTGTATTCTCATCTCTTTTACATATTGACTTGATTTTCTCCTATTCCAGACTGTTTTTTTCCATGTGATAAAAGGCACTGAGTTGAATTTGCAAGCTCCCAGAGGAGCGCTCTCATTGACCCAGCTTGGTTTATGTGTCCACTGCCAGACCAATCACCATAGCCAAGGCAATGGTATAATTTAATTATGTCGGTTTTGATTAATCATTAATGACCAAATTGGAATAGAAACAGGAATATTTTAAATATGAGAATTGTTCCTCCCAGGGGGAAAAAAAGATTTTCAAGGCAGACAAATAGATGTCCACTACATCATGCAAACACAAAGCACAGTTATGTATTTCTCATCAAATAAATGGCAGATTTGGTGACCTTTAAGAAATTTTAAAAAGAAAGAAGGAAAAAAGAAAAATTACTAAATGGATGTGGGCCCAATGCAGAGCTCTTCTGGGTTTGTGTAGTTAAAACAAAAATAGCATTGAAGGAATTACTCACCTCCACATACCATATGTTAACGTCGGCAAAAGAATAATGTGAAGAGAGGGGAGGCGTGAAATCTTATTGCACATTAAATATAATAGAGTCTATGTTTATCTGAGTCAAGGTAAAATTTTGAGCATATTACTGTCTTTGTTGAAATACACAAACAACTTAACATAAAATTTAGAGCTTGTTTAAAAGAGACTTAGGCTTATTCAATGACTTGCCTGGTCTGGAAATGAATGTGCTCATACTGGAAGGATATAAATAAAAGCTGGAGGTCTATATAGCAGGGATACTGAGAAAGAACTTCCTATATGAAATAGCAGGGCTTTCTAACTGAACTCCAAGGATCCTCCTCATTCTCATATTCCTGAAAGACTTATGCCACTTTAAGTCTCCTGAAGGGATATTCATTGGCAGAAGAGGCTGTATATGCAAACCACAGAGCAAATGGAAGGTGATACAAAAAATATTGTTGGCTGGTTTTTGAGTCAGTGACAATCACTGTTACTAGCATCATCTATAAATAAGACACCAAGTTAATTTCACCTTCAATATTATATTAGGAGTTAGTTTTTGTTCAAGAGTTTAGTTTAAGATGACCCACTGCTCAAAAGAATAAAGCCACCAACAAGGGAAATTAACATTCTAATTCATTTGTAGATGGATCCAAGCCCTTAAATATCAGAAGAGTCATCGGAGAACTAAAAGATGCATGTGGAATAAAGGATGGAGGACCAGACTCTATCAGGTCTGCCTTGAGGATCAGTGGGGGATCCATTTGCATAAGCCACTTACCTTGTTTGTATCCAACTTTACTCATCTAAAAAAAACACTCTGATTGGACAAACAGATTCTAAGGTCTCTTTCAACTTCAGTATTCCTTTACACTATTACATGTGGGAAAAAAATACAGTTTGAGATAATGAAGCTGATGACACAAAACACCCCAGGCAAGTGTAACATGGTAGCCAATCAATTTTCAACCAAACCATTATACTAGATGGAAAGCAATTCTTAGGAAAGAAAAATAAGCAGTGTAGTCATAAAACAAGCAAGTTTGCCCTATTTCTATATAACCGATGTTTCTCATTTGGGATTTTGTGAATCAAAGTAAGTACAGCTAAGGTTTGAATCATTCAGTATCTCACATCCAAGACCTGCCACTTCGATGATCACTGTTTTTAACATAGAAATAAATGGCTTTTATGCTTGGAAACCTCAGATAGGTAAGGATGACCTATGAAATGTGCTGCCCTCTCTTCTTCCCTTCCTCCCTTCCTCTCCCTCACTCTCCCACCCTGTGATTGCTGTGTTCAGCTTTTGCACACAGAGGAGCAGGGACCCGCCATCTTTCCAAAGTGTAGGTGCAAGTTCTCACTCTATCCTTCCGGCATGCTTATCAAGAGACAGAATCCGAATTTGATGTCAATTCCAGGAAGCAGAGAGGATGTGGTTACATGAATTTACAAACAAACTTGTAAAGGAAACTAGTGAGAAGAAATTACCTGAACTAATTACCCACAACAATTCCTAAAAATTCTCAAACTACAAACATCCACTACCAAAATTGTTTCTCCTCTAAACAGTGTAGAACACCTTTCAATGAAATAAAAGAAAGGGAGCAGCCCTCTTAAAATGCATTTTGAACATCTCAGGCAATTTAAAGCCTGAATTGGCTAACTAGGGACTTTAGATGCAGACATTGTTTAATAAAGTAACTTAGCTAACAACGATTGTATGCACACACATCACAATTGTTGCTCAATACCTGTTAGAATAGGCAAAGAACAACAAAAGAACAAAAAAAAATTTGTAAATACAAATGACCTATTTTCAAAAGACCTAAACCATATTCCTGTTCCCCCCCCCCTTTCTCTGTTTTTCCTGAAAGGACCTCAGTGGGAAAGGTGAATGGGTCACTGAGGACTGCCCTGAGTAGCTTCACCACACAGCTCACACCCTAGATGAGTTAGGATGAAAGCAGAAAAGAGTGGCTACCTTGGAGGAACTCCATGCCTAATTCAAAGTCATTACACATGGGCAAAAAGGCGCCAGGGCCATAAGTGAAAGTGGCTCACATACTTTCACATTAGTAAGAGATAAACAAATTCCTCCTTTTCAAGTCATTCAATAACCATACCCTGCCTGGACTCAGGCAGGTCAGGATTTCTATCATGGATACAAACAGAGCTAAGAGAATACTTATAAAATGCACATTATCTGTCTTAAAACTTGAATATTAATCCTATGTGATTAAATAAAAACATACATTAAAAACAGGATCAGAGGATTTAATTTTTTATATAACAGACTAATCAAAGTATGATCTGCCAGTCTTTAAAAAGGCATTGTTATAACCCAGTATTTAGGGAACAACAAATAAAAACAAGTACCATAAAACTGAATTTCGGTATCCTTTTTTTTAGCTTTTTGTTGCAGTAAGGTTTATAAATCAGTTCTGTAATCAGTGCCAGGTTTTCTTAAGTAAAAATACCAAATGAATCATCCATGTGAGAATTTCAGAGTAAATGGTGGTTTGGGGCAGATAAGATTACATTAAAGATGAGGTCTAGGACTTACCAACATGTTCAGAATTTCATAGGTTTATAAACATTCTGCAAAACTCCTGCATATTCAATGATACATTACTAACTTAAAGGAACAGGAATTGTCCTACCGATGATTCCTGCCAGAAAAACCAATTCCCCATAACACAAGTGAATTTTTTAGTTTAAATCCCAGTTAAAATCCTTCAGCCAATACCTTTACCTGAATTGCTTTAGAAAGTAAAACAAAGTTTAAAATCATAGAGTCCTAGAACCTGAAAAATCTTAAGAAACATATATCCCTCCTCTCACATTTTAGGAGACAAAACCCCAGAAAAGTGTGGTGATTGTCCCAAAACAATTGTTTAGTTTATTTAAACTCTAACTTTAGAATTATGAAAGGATAGATGAATGATGAAAGCAGATTTAAAAAAACCAAAGATATTTTAAAAACCACAGAGACATTCATTAAGTCAACATAAAATCAGGGAAGATTTAAAATCAGTCTATCACCATGATCACTGCTAAAAGTCAGTTTTGATGGAGTTACAGAAAAATTATCCATTTTTTAGGATACCTTCTCTTTCATACTATCAGACCCTACTGATATTTTAATTCAGGTTTTGGCATTTCATGAAATTATAAGCTGTGTTGTATTTCAGTTGAAGGAAAAGATGGTAAAATTTGAAACCAGAACCCTTACAATAGAAGAGACATTATCAAGGATAAAGTTAAATATCAGCAAACACTTGAGAATGCACTAAAGGAAGGGCAGACTTATTGGGGACCTTTCTGGGAAGGTCTTTCTAAGCTCAATCGTTCACTATTATATGTATAAAGTCCTTGTGATAATCTGAACCATCGGATAAATTGACAAAACAGAGAGAGAAGTTTCTTTCAAGAAAGAAACACCACAGGGAGAAAAATAATAATGACACTTCTGGTTTATCAATAGCACCATTAACTAAGATGTGAACATCATCAGTAAATTTCACCAAGTTTTGAGCCTCAATGTAAATAATTTTTCTAAGCCATCTAGGGAACTGCAGGACATAAAACTTTCAAATTATGCCAAAGACTAACTAGAATAGATATGTTGTAGATGTAATTAAATTCAACCATGTTAACTCTTTGAGGATTGGTCTTAAGGATGAGTCTCACCCTTACTTTTTTCAGCTATAAAATACAGCTATTTTACACCTGTAAAATATAAGGGGATGTCTCTCCTACCCCATTCAGACAGGACCTGAAATGGAAGCCAAAAGATGCACTGAGAGGTCATTATGTTGTATGACATGGCTTCTTTAAAAGCCCTGGCAATTTGACATTTGATAAAACGTCAAATCCCAAGTGTCACAGCCCATTGTGACACCTTCTGTTTATTATGTAGCAGTTTGAAGTTGGAGATCCGATATGCATCTAACTCCAAAAGTTATATGTTACATAACGGGTACTTTCTGGTAAATCATCAGGGAAAACACGTCCATTCTGCATCTAAAGCAAATGACTTTTGATGTTCAGCATCTTATCCTTAGCATGACCTTGACAAATCAGATAAAACATGATTCTCTTTAAGTTACTGCATTCAGTGTACGAAGACTACTGTCTTTGATATGTAATTCTCCTAACTCTAGTTTAGGGCTACTTCTTAGATATCTCCATAAATATTTCTCCTTGTGGGCGCATTTTGTAAACTTATAAAGTACTTTTGTTGTTTTTAAATTCTTACCAAAACTAGTAAGATGCAGGAATTTGAGGTTGTTTGATTCTATTTGCACAAACACATCACAACACAAACCCAAGAAGGTGTGAATTTGACTCAGTATATAATGGTTGTAAGAAATATGTACAATGAACACCAAAGTAACTAAAAGTTCCTAAGCTCCTTTTTTCTTTTCAGTCTCCGAGTTTTCAGAATTATGCATGCAAACTGACAGTATTTTTTGATGTGACACAAATCTTAGTTAAATTCAATGGAAACTAAGTTCAGGAAACATAGATCGTCACTACAAGAGAACAGATTATTCATGTAAAAGCATGATGAAAGAGAAACATCTCTAAAACTCAGGAATTACTCTGTAAAAGCAACACAGCCATATTATTCAAGCAAATGTCAAAGAATTATAATTTTTCATTATTGTGTTTTTGCACCACATGAATTTTCAACCCTCAACTTTCATCAATCACAACAGAATTTCTGGCATTTAGAACTAATTCTCATGGATTCCAATACCACGTAAATGGAATCTAAATTATTTATCAGTCAACACTCACAAGTTGTAAATGGTACATATTCATGGTTAAACATCAAAAGGCCAGGATATATTAGAACCGAAATATAAGTTTATAAAGATCCTTATTCAAGAAGATAAACTGCCAGTATCCCCCATTTAGGATACCTCATAAACTATGTAGCTGCTTTCTCTCTGCACCCTTAGGTGTTTCTAGGCATTTAAAATCTATTAGGACAAGTCTAAACCTCACCAGGAACTTAAAGCAATGATAAGCACAAGAAAAATTCTAGTTCTCTGCTATTTAGAAGCTCATTTACAAATGTCTTAATATAGATACACTTTTTTTCTTAAGGTATCTCTGCTTCTAGTTGACAGCACTTATTTGCTGTCAAATAAGTTAAGTTCCCTTAACTTAGTAATAAAATTATGAACATGCATCAGAGAAAAGCATTTGAACTTCATTGTACAAACAACACCTCGGATTAATCATAGATAACTGTCTAGAAGTCTGTATAAGGAACAGTAATTATCAGCTTGAACAATTATTTCTTCCAAATAAACTACTCTCCTAATCAAAAAGAAAAAACAGTTATCTAAGAGCAACAATTAAAACCGAATGTATTCTAACCACCTACTACATAGGCTTGCAAGATACTTTTTTGAATGGCTCATTAAAATGCTAACATCAATTAATTGCACTGAAAATATTAACCATGTGTATAGATCTGGACAGTTTATACTGTCTAGATGCCATCTGATAGCTATTCTTGCAACAAATCAAGCAAAATGTAGCACTTCAGTACTTACAGACAGCTCCCAGAGAACACCATCTGGAAAACCTTTTGCATTTAAGATTAAAGCTCCACACAAGGTTTATTGTTAGCCCCAGCATGCGAGAAGGAACAGGAGGGTGGAGGGTAGCGCTTACTTCGAAAATGCTCTGAGGCGTAATAATAGACATCCTCATAGCCCTCGTGGTAATCCTCTTCTGGTCGGTACTTTTTTCCCTTTCTTCTCCTAGATCTTCTTATCTGCTTGACAAAACCCAGGAAGCGGTCCATGTCTCGCTCACCGCACAGCCTGGCTCAGCCAGCACCAGAGTGGAGCAACAGCCCAGCTGCTTGGGGAGCCGGCGGAGCATGAATGAAACCCTGGGCTGGGGGACGCGCTACCCTTCCATCTGCCTCCGTGCTACCACCAACGCAGAGATTTTAGCCAGGGGAGAGGAAAAAATAACAACGATTGGGTTTACAAGATTTCTTACTTTGCTCAGTAAAATGTCAAGTGTGCAATTTGGAAAGAATTTTTTTTAAAAAGGAAGAGAGAAAGTGAAATGATAATGAAAGACTAAGAGAAAAAATCAACAGCAAAGCTTTGTACTTCAAATAGCTTTGAAACAAAACAAAAAAAGTTCAACGAGAGATTCCGCTGAGACGCGAGGAGTCCCAGCACTAGAATTTCACTATCCAATGTCTCCATCATCAGGGGCGGGGGATGAAGGAGAAGAGAGGGGCGGGGAAACTTGTTAGTCAATGGACTGAACCAAAGCTAGAGACCCAAGGGACGTTTTCTTACCTGTTAATCCCAACCCCTAGAGCCTAGCACCCTTTAGGGCAAAGCATGTACTTGGGAAAGGTCTTGGCAAGGTATTGTTTGCAATGGGCAGATTGATTAATCCTTTGCTCACTCCTGCATATCATATTAATGAGCTGCAAAGTGGTTTCATCCATATGCACTGCCTCTTGCTGACAAAAGTGTGCAGTATGTGTTAATTGGAGCAGCAGGGAGAAGGCTCAGCAGCTGCTTTCAAACGACACATTTACCCACTGGGCATTAATGTATTCCAATTGCTGTTTGATCTAAATATTAAAATGCACTTCACAGAGAGGTTTCTCATAGGCTTAGTAACAGCATACCATAATCAGCAAATAAAGGAAACTGCATGGTTTGGGGGAAAGAAATATAAAAAAATCCAATTTCTGCTTACACTGAACTCAAATATAAATCTAGCTGAGTTGTTACACTTTTTTAAAAAATATGAAAACAAATGGGTTAAATAGTAAATAAAATTTAGTTCTTTCTTGATGAAGATGTAAGGAGGGAGAGAAGTTTTGAAAAATGCTCACACCCAGTTCGTCCTTTGTCTCTATAATCACAACCATTTTTTTTTTTAAGTATGACAGTCAGAAACACTTCAGACTAGACGAAAGAGGTACACTAAAGTCTAGACAGGACAGCGTTAATCATGGATAATCTTTTTCTCTCCAGTTTCTTTTTCAGAACTTCCAATGAATGCAAATTTTTAACACCAGGAAAAAATCAATTTGTTTACAATATAATGAATCAAACATGTTAGCATATTACCTACTAAACTAATAATATTCTGCAGAAGCTCTATATTCCCAGAAATGTAATTTTTAAAAAAGCTTCTTAACTGTATAAAGGTCATTCAATATCTATGCAATATCAAGTTTGTAGGAACATCCCAGAGGAAAGTGATTGCACTTTGCCTTATCTGTTCTTAGGTTCACAGGCAGTCTGTCTCTCCTCTAGATTCTGACAGTTCTCTATCTTCAGATATTAACTGCTAATGATGGAGTAGGGAGACATTTACTCAAAGAGGTAAAAGTTCATCAATCAAGAACATTTCACCTCTGAAATGTGTAAAGTTAGATTTACAGTTATGCTCAATGATTAATGAATTTCCCCTATTCCTAGAGATTTCCCTTTTTTATGCCTTATGAGTGAGCCCATGAAGAAAAACACAAACTTAATGATGCTGACAGAAAGATACTATAAAATGTTTTGCGAACATCTTTAAACAAAAAAAATCACCTGTCTGTAGGCTTCAAATCATTTATTATTCTCAAAAAAAATAATAATAAACTAGAACAGTTTAAAAACCGTGAACTAAAAATGTGAAGATCTGGAGTCTGGATCTTGAATAGGTCACTAAATAAATGATAATAATAATACATAACCTTTTATTTCATTTAATCCTAACAACCTTTATAATGAGGTGATATCCCTATGGATGAGGAAAGAAGGTTCAAAGGTGTTTTACTGGTTTATCCAAGATCATGCCAAGTATTACCTAGTACCAGGTATTCTTTCATACAAATTCAGAGATTATCTATTATTTGCATTCAGTGATTCAATTTTTTCTATGTACGTCGTTTGCTATTGAAATGGAGTTTGAAAATAGTAGCAGACTTTCATTTTCAGTTGGGCTAAACATATATCCTGGGTCACATGATTAATCTGTCAAATACACTTGTCCCCCAGAGATTATGCAGGCAACAAATTTTACCCAACTATCCCTGACTTATTATAACTCCTAAATTTGTGGAGTCCACATTATTTAAGTTTTATAGTTATTAGTTGCCAGTTCAACATGAAAGGACTGACATTACAGAACAGATGATGCTTTAACAGGAGATCCTTTTCCCAGAGACCAACCTTAAAACATCTCATTACAGTTTACTGATTTTTCATTTTAGTATTTAAAGAGGCCGAGAGTTTCCCAAACAGTGATAAGCAACCATTTTTTAACAAGAAACAATGCAAAGTAAAATTATCTACATATGAAACTGTTCTCATAAATACACAGAAATTATTCTTAAGCACCTTCCTGTTATTTTCCTAGTTTCATAGGATTTTATTCAAAAGGTTAACATTTTGGTATGTCATTATAATGACATATTATACAAGATGAGATTTGGTGGTGCTAGGAAAAGTTTTGAGTTGAGCCATATATTTGGAGAGGTATGAAAGAGGAAGTGACAGCCCTATTGAAACAATCATAGATGCCTGGGAAGCAGGAATAGGGAATCGGGTATTTAGAGGAGTCTACCTGGGTCACAGAGAAGAAAGGTGGCAGTGTATGATGCGAGGGGAAAGGAGCATTGTGTATGTGTCATAATCCAAAAGACAGAAGGCAAGACACTTGATACCCTGCCTGAGGGGTGTGCATGAGGACAGGATTCTTTTTTTTTTTTTTTTTTTCTGTACGCGGGCCTCTCACTGTTGTGGCCTCTTCCGTTGTGGAGCACAGGCTCCGGACACGCAGGCTCAGCAGCCATGGCTCACGGGCCCAGCCGCTCCACGGCATGTGGGATCTTCCCGGACCGGGGCACAAACCCGTGTCCGCTGCATCGGCAGGCGGATTCTCAACTACTGTGCCACCAGGGAAGCCCTAGGACAGGATTCTTTAACCCATCATCCTGGGCCCATAACTCTGGGCCCAGAATTTTTCCCATGTTCTATCCTGAATACTCCATATTTAGCAACCTAAAATCTATAAGAACTGAGGCACTGCGATAATTAACTAATACGCCACAAGAGTTGATAAATTAGTGGAGTGAAGTTCAAGTCCATTCAAGTTAAGTACACCACGGTTTCTGTAGAGTCACCCTTTCACCCCATAACGCAAACGCTGGTTAAGTGGTGCTATTCCCCAGTGATTGTACCCTACAGTCTAAACAGATGGGATGGTTCAAAGGTTGCAAATGGCAGTTCACAGAACAAGTAACTCCCACAATTGTGTTTTGTTTGGCTCACATTAGAGTATTTTGTTTTTAACTGGGCCAATATGTAAAAGTCAGGAATTTCACAAATAAATCAGACATTAGCATCTTTTTTCCTTGCAAAGTCAAAGATCTGGCAACTCTGGGCCAAGTTCCAACATGGCAACTATGGATTAGAACTGAGTGGTGGCTGCCAACCATAAATAAACATGTGCTTTCCACTTAGCCACAGTCCCCTCCCCTGGGCCCAATTCTCTCATCCAGTTACCACCTGGCCCCTGTAGGCTTTTATGCTTGTGAACCTTGGTTGAGGTATTGTCCTACCAATTCCAAAACACTAAATTTCTTTAAGAGAAATTTCAGCTCCCTTATATTTTTATGTAAAGAAAGAAGATTATTATGACTAATTGGTTTCAGTTGAACTAAATGTTCACTAAACTATAAAATTAACTTTCTTAGAAAAAAAATTTGTTCACATGGGAAAATGGGAAAATAAAGCAGGTTGAATTAGTCAACAAAATGTGCTTCAACCAAGAATAGCAAATATATGCCAGCAAATTTTTTTTTTTTTTTAAAACTAAATCTTTTCTTTCTGGGAAATAGGTAATTGCCTGAATAGCATTTTCATGGTTTCCATACTCTTCTGAATGAGATTCTCTATTGCCTTTTAGGAAAAGAGGACTAGATCAATTATTGAGATTAAATCTTCGATTTATGATCTTCCCTAGATCTCTTGATTAGTAGGGCCCATCTGTGTTTATTTAGATTGAGTAGTGGTTAGAGTATTTTCTGAGTAGTAGTATGGAACATCCAAACTATTAGAGAAATCTTTGAGACATTAAATCAATCTGGCCCTTTTAGATGCCATGGTGTCTACATGTGATGCCAAAAACTGCAGCAGACTCGCTGTGACCTGAGGGAGACACTCGGACAAACTGAAGATGGCAGAGCAGGCAGGGAAAACACTCTGGGCCCTGGAAATGAGCCTATCAGACCCAACACACCACTTTACTGCAGCAAAGATTTGTAATATGCCCTATTATTAGTCTAAATGAAATTTATAGATCATGCAACCCATACATACATAATTTCAACATAAAATGTCTTAATAATAATCTATATTTAGGTATATGTTTAACAATAGATATTTAAATTAGTAATCTGAGGACACTTACCACACCAGAAGATGAAGCTGGATCCTTGCACCTACTTCTAATAAACTTCAAATTTGAGAGATGATAAAAAGCCATTCCATACAATTTACAGAAACTAAAAGGGTAGAGTCACAGATAGCACAGTAAAAATTAGTATGTTCACCATATATTAAAACTGAAAAATATCTCACGTCAAAAGAGTGAAAAGACAAATCACAGACTTGTGATTTAGGAGATACTATTTGCAAAAGACACATCGCATAAGTGACTATCATCCAAAATATACAAAGAGCCTGGGCTTCCCTGGTGGTGCAGTGGTTGACAATCTGCCTGCCGATGCAGGGGACGCGGGTTTGTGCCCTGGTCCGGGAGGATCCCACATGCCGTGGAGCAGCTGGGCCCGTGAGCCATGGCCGCTGAGCCTGCACGTCCGGAGCCTGTGCTCCACAATGGGAGAGACCACAACAGTGAGAGGCCTGCGTACCGTAAAAAAATAATAATAATAAAATAAAACCCAAGTTGAGCTGGCCCCTGCCTCCCTCTTTAGCATCGGCTCATATTACCTTCCACAGTGATCTCTTCCTGTCCCTGGCAAAATGCAAAGCCCAGGGTCTTTGTCCTTCCTGTTCACTCTGCACCAGATGTACTGCCCCCAGATGGTTGCATGGATGGATCTTTTTGTATTATTTAGGCTTCAGCTCAACTTCTGTCTCTTCCTGGTGAGGACACCCCAGATTCCCCCAGTGCGATATAGCCCCACAGTCACTTTCCATCGTACCACCCTGTCACTTCTCCCTGTCAGAAATTACTTTGTTTCACAATGTGATTACTCGTATGTTATCTGTTTTTTCTCTTCTAGAATATGATCTCTGTGAGAAGAGGGATGTTCACCCTCATGTACACTGCTCTGTTTCCCAGCTGTGAACAGTGCCTGGCAAAATAGACAAACCATAAGCATTAGTTGAATGAATGAATCAGATTTAGTGTGAGATGAACACATACGCTTCATGGTTCATGGAAACATACTATTTAAATTATACAAGGGCCTTTAAAGTGTCCTTCCTGAAACTGTATTAAACACCAAAATCGGCCAGCAAGAATATGAAATAGGGCAAGTTCTAAAGATTGGTTACAGCTGGCATGCATTAAGTATCTAGCATGTCACAGGTGCTAAATATATTTTATAGAGTGAATAAATAAATCTTTAAAACTATAGACACTCCAAAAGCCCTTTTAAGCTAATGGTTTCAAACTCTTCACTAAACTTATAACTAAAGCTAATATCAAGTAGAAAGATGGCTTTGAATTTCCTCTGTCTCCTGCTGCACACCCACTACTTAATAAATACTGAGTACATAATACGTATGTGGGAAATAATTGAGCAAATAAATGCATAAACAAAGGAATGAACCAGCCAAAGATTTAATAATAAAAGAAAAGAAGAGAGGTAAGAACACAGGTTAATCCAAGTTGGATAAACAACTCCTAAAAAAAATCAACAATGTGTAAGTACTTTGATAGCAAACCAGACAAGAGTGCCTATAAATGACAGCTAGAATTAGGGGTCTAAGAAATGAGTTTAAGAGGAAAAGGTCAAGAAGCTAAAATGAATCATATGGCAAAGCACTTACAGGAAACAAAAGAAGAGAAATTTAAATTAGATTAGTCATCATAATTCAAAAAAGAAGTGAGACTACAGGAAACTATTTTAAAGGCCAAGAGAATGTTCCTATAGCCAAAGGAATAGATTTAAAAAAAAAAAAAAAAAAAAAAAAAAAAAAAAAAAAAAACCTAAGCTTTTTGAAATGCAATGCTCTGGAAAAAGGAATCAACCAACCAAGAAACATAAATAAATAAATAAACGTGTGGCATTTAAAAATAGACTTTTCTTGATAGCCTCATCCACCAAGAGGGCAGACGGCAGAAGCAAGAAGAACTACAATCCTGCAGCCTGTGTAACAAAAACCACATTCACAAAAAGATAGGCAAGATGAAAAGGCAGAGGGCTATGTACCAGATGAAGGAACAAGATAAACCCCAGAAAAAGAACTAAATGAAATGGAGATAGGTAATCTTCCAGAAAAAGAATTCAGAATAACGATAGTGAAGATGATCCAGGACCTCGGAAAAACAATGGAGGCAAAGATCAAGAAGATGCAAGAAATGTTTAACAAAGATCTAGAAGAATTCAAGAACAAACAAACACAGATGAATAACACAATAACTGAAATGAAAACCACTAGAAGGAATCAACAGCAGAATAACTAAGGCAGAAGAACGGATAAGTGACCTGGAAGACAGAATGGTGGAATTCACCCCTGCGGAACAGAATAAAGAAAAAAGAATGAAGACAGCCTAAGAGACCTCTGAGACAACATTAAATGCAACAACATTCGCATTATAGGGGTCCCAGAAGGAGAAGAGAGAGAGAAAGGACCTGAGAAAATATTTGAAGAGATTATAGTCAAAAACGTCCCTAACATGGGAAAGGAAAGAGCCACCCAAGTCCAGGAAGCGCAGAGAGTCCCATACAGGATAAACCCAAGGAGAAACACGTCGAGATACAGAGTAATCAAATTGGCAAAAATTAACGACAAAGAAAAATTATTGAAAGCAGCAAGGAAAAAACAACAAATAACATACAAGGGAACTCCCATAAGGTGAATAGCTGATTTCTCAACAGAAACACTACAAGCCAGAAGGGAGTGGCATGATATACTTTAAGTGATGAAAGGGAAGAACCTACAACCAAGATTACTCTATCCAGCAAGGATCTCATTCAGATTCAATGGAGAAATCAAAAGTTTTACAGACAAGCAAAAGCTAAGAGAATTCAGCACCACCAAACCAGATCTACAACAAATGCTAAAGGAACCTCTCTAAGTGGGAAACACAAGAGAGGAAAAGGACTTACAAAAACAAACCCAGAACAATTGAGAAGATGGTCATAGGAACATTCATAATGATAATTACCATAAACGTGAATGGATTAAATGCTCCAACCAAAAGACACAGGCTTGCTGAATGGATACAAAAACAAGACCCATATATATGCTGTCTACAAGAGACCCACTTCAGACCTAGGGACACATACAGACTGAAAGTGAGGGGATGGAAAAAGATATTCCATGCAAATGGAAATCAAAAGAAAGCTGGAGTAACAATACTCATATCAGATAAAATAGACTTTCAAATAAAGAATGTTACAAGAGACAAGGAAGAATGCTACGTAATGATCAAGGGATCAATCCAGGAAAAAGATATAACAATTATAAATATATATGCACCCAACACAGGAGCACCTCAATACATAAGGTAACTGCTAACAGCTCTAAAAGAGGAAATCGACAGTAACACAGTAATAGTGGGGGACTTTAACACCTCACTTACACCAATGGACAGATCATCCTAACAGAAAATTAATAAGGAAACAGAAGCTTTAAATAACACAATAGACAAGATAGATTTAATTGATATTTATAGAAAATTCCATCCAAAAACAGCAAATTACACTTTCTTCTCAAGTGCATATGGAACATTCTCCAGGATAGATCACATCTTGGGTCACAAATCAAGCCTCACTAAATTTAAGAAAATTGAAATCATATCAAGCATCTTTTCTGACCACAACGCTATGAGATTAGAAAACAATTACAGGAAAAAAATGTAAAAAACACAAACACAATGTAGGCTAAACAATATGTTACTAAATAAGCAAGAGATCACTGAAGAAATCAAAGAGGAAATCAAAAAATACCTAGAGACAAATGACAATGAAAACATGATAATCCAAAACCTATGGATACAGTAAAAGCAGTTCTAAGAGAGATGTTTATAGCAGTACAAACCTACCTCAGGAAACAAGAAAAACCTCAAGGAAACAATCTAACCTTACACCTAAAGGAACTAGAGAAAGAAGAACAAACAAAACCCAGTGTTAGTAGAGGGAAAGAAATCATAAAGATCACAGCAGAAATAAATGAAATAGAAACAAAGAAAACAACAGCAAAAATCAATAAAACTAAAAGCTGGTTCTTTGATAAGATAAACAAAATTGATAAACCATTAGCTAGACTCATCAAGAAAAAGAGGGAGAGGACTCAAATCAATAAAATTAGAAATGAAAAAGGAGAAGTTACAACAGACACCGCAGAAATACAAAGCATCCTAAGAGACTACTACAAGCAACTCGATGCCAATAAAATGGACAACCTGGAAGAAATGGACAAATTCTTAGAAAGGTATAACCTTCCAAGACTGAACCAGGAAGAAATAGAAAATATGAACAGACCAATCACAAGTAATGAAATTGAAACTGTGATTTAAAATCTTCCAACAGAAGTCCAGGATCAGATGGCTTCACAGGTGAATTCTATCAAACATTTAGAGAAGAGCTAACACCCATCCTTCTCAAACTCTTCCAAAAATTTGCAGAGGAAGGAAAACTCCCAAACTCATTCTATGAGGCTGCCATCACCCTGATACCAAAACCACACAAAGATACTACAAAAAAAGAAAATCAGAGACCAATATCACTGATGAATATAGATGCAAAAATCCTCAACAAAATACTAGCAAACAGAATCCAACAACACATTAAAGGGATCATACACCATGATCAAGAGGAATTTATCCCAGAGATGCAAGGATTCTTCAATATACGCAAATCAATCAATGTGATATACCATATTAACAAATTGAAGAAGAAAAACCATATCATCTCAATAAATGCAGAAAAAGCTTTTGACAAAATTCAACACCCATTTATGATTAAAAAAACTCTCCAGAAAGGGCATAGAGAGAACCTACTTCAACATAATAAAGGCCATATATGACAAACCCACAGCAAACATTATTTTCAATGGTGAAAAACTGAAAGCGTTTCCTCTAAGAACATGAACAAGACAAGGATGTCCACTCTCACCACTATTATTCAACACAGTTTTGGAAGTCTTAACCATGGCAATTAGAGAAGAAAAAGAAATAAAAGGAATACAAATTGTAAAAGAAGAAGTAAAACTGTCACTGTTTGCAGATGACATACTATACACAGAGAATCCTAAAGATGCCACCAGAAAATTACTAGAACTAATCAATGAATTTGGTAAAGTTGCAGGATACAAAGTTAATGCAC